>NC_141157.1:44153472-44858296 GCF_053477565.2 Lygodium microphyllum | reverse complement strand
GCTTTTCAATATTAAAAATAGCATTATTATTAAAAACCATATTGACAGTATATCAATGTAAAATCCAAGAGAATTGGCTATTGTAAATGATTGCAATTTAGCCACCAAAACTCAGCCAAAAGAAAGGCAACATAGGAAGGAAGACCAAAGTATAGAATTGTCTACCAATAAACAAGCAATAGACTATCAAAGTACAATGTCTGCTCTCTAAGAAAATGTTAAAATTTGTAATTACAATAATGTTGAAATAAAGATAACAATATATATTAATCAAACTATGGGCAAGTAGCCAAGAAAGCAAGCTTCCACTGCCAAGGATATCCGAGTAGCAACCGAGATAGAAAGAATACAACTAGCAGTGACTAAGCATAGACCATCGGTACGAAAGACTATCACAAACTCAAATTGCCCAGTAAGACATGCATCCAATAAGCATATACATCACTGATAAACTACTGATAGAGGTAAATATTGATGTCCAAAGCACACAGAGTCAGATCAATCCACAAGTGCACGTAAGTGCATCCAATAGCGTATACATGAACCAAGAGTCCCACTATCTCAAAGAACGAAGCTATCTTGTTAACCCTCAAACGAACAAGGTGGAAAAGCTAGAAAATCTAAAGTAGAAGACAAGACCAAGGCAAAAGTGAAACAAAGGACAAAGGTGTACCAAGAAGAATTTGGAAACACAAGAAGTGCAAAAAAGTCTTAAATCAAGGAGAAAGGTGCACGAGAAAAATCACAAGTCAATACTCTTATAAAAAAGTGCAGGGAGCACCATGATTTATTTTAAGAGTGCCGGGCTCTCACCCATGCAATTTGTAAAGGTAGATGGGTGGTAGGAAGGAAGCTAGGAAGATAGAAGGACAATGGAAAAAAGGGCCTAGGCCACAGCCGGCCATGTAAGAAAGGGGATAAGGCGATGACCGCCCAAAAGGGATTTAGGGTTTTGTATATAAAGTTGAAAAGTAAATGCAAAACTCATTCTTGTGTGTGGCCAAAAGTGGCTCTCCTCTTCTTCTTCTTCTTCTTCTTCTTGCTTGCTTGAGCTTGTGCTTGAGAGAGGGAGTGTGAGAGTGTGAGGGAGTGAGTGTGTGAGGGTGAGGGGCTGGGATGGAGAAGCTCTCCGTCTTCTCCTCTCTGTCTTCTCTTGCTCGCGGTAATGGAGCTTGGAGCATGGAGCTTGAGGATGGAGCTTGCTTGAAGCTTGCACTTGGATCGTGGAGCTACCGAAGTGCGCAGGAGAGGAGGTAACTCGATCGAGCATGGAGGTAAGCTCACTACACCTATAGAGATGGATAGCGCATCGGCTATGTGAGAGGTAGCCATTAGTACTCGGCTTGGAACGCTTGAAACAATAAGTGGTCAATGGGTCTTGGCAGTTGATCGCCTCTACATTTGCCAAGTACATACAAGCATCTCCCACTAGAAGCAAATCCGGAATGCAAAATGAGCAAGCAAAGCTTAAGAAATATACATCAAAGCATTCGAAAAGCCTAAATGCATCACAAATACATTCGAGAGCATGTGTTAAATGAAGCTTCAATACCCATCATAGCAAGTATAAAAGCTCAAAGAAACTAACCAAAGCCCAAGTATATCAAATGTAGCTCAAATCCAAGTGCCAAAGCATATCATAATCATATTTGGGCTTATACGTCAATGCTAGATATCATTGTAGACATGTAGTATATCCAAAATACCATGTATGCACAATCGGCATTTAACGCATGAAGCTCATTGTTGTATGCTTGCTATCCAAAATACTATGACAACAATAAATCTCTGCAAAGCTGAGATAATCAAGCTCTAAGCGATCCAAGTAGCATCCCCAAAGCATAGCCATACCATCCAGGCACCAAGATAGTATCCTCAAAGCATCAAACATGCATTATGAAATTTACTATTTGCTCTCCAAACAAAAATTGTTCTATTTTGTGTGAAACGGAAAATAAAAACTACATAAAATCAACTCTATGAGTGCTTAGATCTATAGCTCTTACTTCGTTTCTAGCTACAAAGAACACCTAAATCCAATACCTTATGCGAAGGTTATGGCCGAAATACAATAGTGTTGTCAAGCTACCACAGATGTGCATGACCTACAACATGCTCTATATCCCCTCAAAATGGATAGAATGGCTACTCCTCAACTCAATAAGCACTAAACAAGTCTCAACTAAGCCTTGGAAAGCTTCTCGACAAGTCGGGAGCAAGCTTAATCAAGCCGAAAGAAGGAAGACTCAATGCATACCTCAGAAGGAAGGAAGAAAGACTGCCATGAAATCTTAAGCTAAATCTTTGAATTTGGGTTGAAGCAATGGATGAAGAAGCTCCTCAAATGGTTGGCTTTGATACCAACTGAAAGATAGAGCCTGAGTGGAAGCGCATAAGTAGAAGCAAGAGCAAAGCAAAAGCTATGGTAGATGAAACAAGAGAGAAAGAGAGAGAGACACCATATGTGGAAACTCCAACAATCACAATGTGTGACTAGCCTTCCCTTATTTAATAGCCACTAAAAGAATAAAGAATGAAGTGACAGTGATGGGCACCCGCCACTACAATGTACAAGTGTGCGAGTCCTATCAATGTAATGGATACATAGGCAGTTAGACACGAGCACCTTTACCCCTAATATGTTTAATAGTATTAGTGGATATATGATAAATCATTAATTGAATTAAAGCAATGATAGCATATAGTTGTTTAGTACAATATGTGCATAAGTGAAATATTCCTTATACATTGCTCTACAATATTTAATAGAATGAATGTTAATCATATCTATCATCAATATCATCATAATGGTCAAAACATCTTTCATTATCAAATGTGATCTAAGTTGGAGTAAGTAGGGAGTACAGTGAAGAGGTAGCAAGAGAAATAAGTAGGCTAAAACATGGACACTTAAGAGATATTCTAACATGGAGTTTTAGGAGATAGGAAGAGAAATAAGTAGCTAAGAGGATATAGAAGCTATCAAGAAGTGAAATTTAGTAGATTCACATCGAGAGATGAGTTGTGAGTGGAAGAGATGTGCAAGGAGATGAAGTTAGGAAATTATTGAATAAAGAACCAAGCAATGTGAAAAAAGTAGCTTTCAGTTGAGAGAATATAAAAGTATGCATCAATAATACACATAAATTGATGGTTTGAAGAAAGTTAATTTGCTTTCAGAATATTATTTAAATTGTGGATATTCACTTTAGATGAGAAAGAGATTGAGAAGTGGGTTAATGGTGAAAGATGAGTGGAAAGGTACATGAAATGTAGCATGTGTTATGTGAATGATGCGCTGACACACTTAGCATGGCCCATATTTTTCCATCCTTACGAGGTTTTTTCCCTTGGGCTTATATACTCTCTTCTCTTTATCATTTTAAGTTTTTATACTTGCCTTTGCTCTTCTTACTTTCATTATACTGGGTAGTAGAGAATGACCTTTCTCTTTTTCATCAATTTCTCCTAGTTATTGCTTATATTCTTGCTTTGCCCTCTCCATTATATTTAACACATTGTATTAGAGCTTCCATTCATTTGCTTGAGTGAGGTTGAAGTGCTTGAAGGAGTGTAGCAAACCTTTGGTCTATAGTTGTGTAGTTAGATTCGCCTTCCAAGTGCATTTTGAGCTCCGTTCGAGAGTTAGGGCAACTACTCATGTATCTATCTACTAAGGCTCTAGAACTTCGTAAAGCTTGTCATTTTGCAAATAGGTTGTAAGTGTTAGATATGGCACACCGTATTTAGTGATTGCTAGACATTATAAGTGTTGCTCAATATATACTTATATATTGACACTTGTGACAATTTACTTGAATTAGCAAATTATTGATAATAGCCTTTTTTTTTTGCTTTATTGCATAATGTCTATCTAATCAAATTGCCAATGGCAAGCTTGATAAGTATAACTTCCATTGTTGACAAATTTCCTTATTGGTAAAGTTTATTGAGACCACATTAAAGGAGATAATGATGAGGCTTCAAAGTTACTCGAAAATTGCCATGCTTAAGTACGCCAAGGCATTTAAGGTACGGAACTAAGATGCTTGGAAAGTTATGTATTGGCTTTCCATTAATGTTTCAAACAATATGATTCAACATAATAGGATATAAGCAATCGTGAAGAAGTATGGAATAATCTAATCAAGTTACTTGGTACAAACACCAAAGTAAATATGTTACAATCTAATGAAGTTATTTGGTACAAACACCAAAGTAAATATGTTACAATCAAAGTATGAGTTAAATAACGTCGAGCATGGCAATCTGACTATCAATGACTATGCATTCAACATTAAGAGCATTGCTGAAGATCTTGGATCTATTAAAGTGTAGATTAATAATGATGATATAGTGAATACACGTTTAGATTGTTTAGGCAAGAGTATCAGCAATTTTCAAACCTCTATCAACACAAGAGACCATTCCTAATTATACAACTCTAATATCTACATCAATATTAAAAGAGAAAAACTTGGATCTTAATATATTCTCATCACAAAGCAAATGCTCTACTTTAACATAAGTAGTAATAGAGGTGGTGGTGTGGTAGAGATCGCATTGGTTGCCATTATAGGCGAGAATCAAGGGTAATCTCATGACTCACACAAGCAATATGCATGTGATAAAGCCCAATCTCAAGGTAAGGGAAGATATAGAGGATATGGCAAAGATATTATAGTTATGATAACAAAAAATACTATAATTGTGATTTAAAAATATCATTTTGCTTACTTTAAATTTCAAGTGGCTAAAAAGTGACCTAAATTTTCTAAATACCGAAAAGTCCCCTAAATTCTAATGGTTGTTACCATAACAAAAAATTCTAACTTAACCAACAAATTTTTAGATAAAAACAAATCATTTACCTCCCTTGAGGCCACAAAGAGTGGATTGAGATCCATTGCCTCGAGGGTAAAGTGGCAAACACTCTAAATCCCAACTCCATTACTTGATGTATGACATGGAGGTTCATATCAATCTTCCTTGAGGTGTGGAGATATAATGACCATCTAGAATTTAAAAAATGTTGAAATAACAAAAATTAAAAAAACATAATAATTGTGTATTTATCAATAATCGAATTGATAATGAAAAGTTTAATGTACACAAATACGTTAAATATTGAGTGATAATATACAATATATGGATTCAAGTACCTCTAAAGGATTGAAAGTTCAATCAAAATGACTACTTCACAAAATATTTTAAGAGTTGATATAAATCGATCACAAAAGGGAAGCATATGAAAAAAATATTCACCTTGGAGGTTAATATCCCCAAGCTAAAGACCTCTATATTTGCATAAGATACAAAAGTTGACTGATATCGACATTTGACATAGAGATATTGACCATGTAAATGTACACTAATTGAAAATTAAATGAAAATTAAACAATCACGTAAAATCATGACAAGTTTGTCTAAGTTTAGAGTAACTAATGTGCAAAAGATGTGAAGCATATCAATTTTGAAAAATACATGAGGCATGCATTTCACAATGATTAACATATAAGCAAGCATTTACTTGATGTTGTATAGTTGAATGTGTAGGCTTCAACCAATACTGCATCAATGGCTAAATGTAAGTATTATATAACCTCTATTGATGATCATATAAAGCATTTGCCTACTTTATGGAGAAGAGTGAGATATTCCTTCCCTTTAATCTGATTTAAAAACAAACAATTGTGTAAATTAAGTTCCTAGGGTCAAATAGAGGGGAAGAGCACTTCTCCAATGAATTCATTAATTTTTTGAAATATTGAAATTCAGAGATAGTTCCAAAATGGTGTTGCTAAAAGGAAAAACAAGCACATTGCAAAAATTGCACAAGCCTTGATAGCTAAAAAGAACATGCCTCATTATTATTGGGCTAAACTGTCTCTACAACTGTGTATTAAGAGAGCATTGGAATCCCAATAGCTCATGGGAAACCACAACCAACATAGATACACATCTTCATATATAAAAAAGAAGGATCCTCAACAAAAGTGGCTCAAGAGAATCCAAATTCATAGTGCATACCTTTTCATAGGACAAAGAAACTATAAAGCCTAGATCTGCAGAAAACAAAAAAACTTCTAACAAGACCACTGCCAATGATAGATATACTACACCAAGTGGCAGGGAAAATATTCAAGCCCTAATACTAAAAGCAAATATAAGCAATTCCATGACCTTGAACTAGCACTGCATTCTTCATGTAATGTTAAGAGTCAACTACAAAAGTGCTAGCCTACTGTTATAGTCTATTATCAGAATTCTCAGAGTCGGCACATATCTGCAAAATGATAACAAAAACACAAGATTTATCAGTTTGGTTGGGAAAAGATTTGGAACCAAAAAAAACACTCTTCTTGTTTCTGTTTTTAGAGCCAGGTGCCAGTTCAGGTTCAGAAATACACTGTTCTTTCAGCATATCTGTATACTTACAATCATTAAATTCCCTGCAACATTGAAGCATATATTATAAGTCTTCTCTATTGTGATTATAGGTCTTTCAGTTTTGGCAGATGTTCTCAAAAGGACTGGCCTTAGAGCTTAATGGATGGCCCAGACTGGTCTCAGAGCTTATTCGATGGCCACTCAAGCTGTAATACAAAACAGCATAAAGAGCCATTGTCCTCATCAGTCATGAGGCGATAGAGCCACGTGACCTCATAGAAACAAAAACTCATCTTCGTAAATGGCCTCCAATCCCACGCTGCAAATCATAAGCTCCCCATGCTGCAGCTGAGGCAGAACCGTATGGGATGCTTTTCTCTGCAGCCAGTGAAATCTGAAAAACGAAAAGAGGCACGTTGTAAACCTTTTAACAGGAATTAATAAAATCCACCAACATGTTCAAAGTTGATGAAAAAAGTAGCAATTTCCTTGCAAAGGTTGCAGTCTTCAGACCTGAGACAAGCTATAGCCATCTCCATACAATCCTGCGGATGGATAAGCAGAATCTGCAACTCCATATGCACTGGTGTATGAGCCAACTGTGTTGTCAAAAACAGAGATTATTTCAGTTTAAATGTGGCTTCAGATTATGAACCATATTCTGTAAACCAAATGGTGATACCACGAGTACTTCTTTCAGTATTGGCAAGCTCAAGACGGAGCTTCTCCACCTCTCTTGCCATTGAGACAAGGTTCGTCTCCATAGCCCCTCTTTGCTCCAACAACTCTGCACGGGCTTTTTTCTCATACTCCAAAGCAGCCCTGAATCAAACCATCCAGTGAGCACAAACCTGATACCTTACAGCTAGATATGAGTAAACAGCTTTAACCTCACACCTTGCAAGAGTTGTCTCATGGTGTAAGGTCTCCATCTCTGCTTTCAAGGCAGGAGTTTTTTGTGCTTCTGTGCGTGCTGCTAGCAAGTCCTTTGTAAGCTGTGAAACTTGATTGTTGAGATCTTGCCTAATTGCAATTAGTTTGTGAGCTCCAGCTTTTGCATTTTCAAGCTCAGCCTTGAGAGGCTCTGTTGCACGCATGTCTGCCTCCAATTTAGCTATTTGTTCAGCAAGAGTTCTTACTTGCTGCTCTTTCTCTGTTTGCAGTAAAGCAAATGCTTGCTGAGCTCGCTTTAGCTCCTGTTGTGTGGCTGCAAGCTCTTGTCTGAGAGCCACGTGTGTGGTTGCCAGCCTTGAATTCTCGGTTATAAGGGCCTGAATTTCAGCATGTTGAGTTGCTATTTTCTGCTCCAATAAGCCTGGTGAAGGTATGACTCCTCCAAGGGGAACCCTCCCTCCCAAAACATGTGGATGCAAATGAGCCATTCAGGAGCTGGCAAACTGCAAATAATTCGATGCTGAATAAGGTGTGATAAGAGAAATTGCGTAAATCAACAGCGTGGACAAATTAAATGCAACTTGCACATGCTATAAAAGGAAGCCAAAGCCGTTAAACCATCACTGAAATGCTGGTTGGGGTGTTTTACCACAGCAGAATCCAAAATTCAGCATACCATCAGAACAGCAGGAGAAATTGAAGGTTCGATCTAAAATCCTTCACAACACGCATACACACACAATTAACTTAACTCGCCCTACCTTGAACAGTTGCAGAATTTTGTCACCTGCTGTATGATGTTTGATGTGTTCTTACAAACATGCATACTGAGCACCTTTCTAATGGTTATGCAAGTATTCAAGCACTTCAATTACTTTGGCAGCAGAACTGTAAGTCCACTCTATCGTCCTTGCACCAAGTGTGGCTTCTCAGATCAAAAAATCAGTTTCAATGAGCCACATGGCTTACTTGCTGGTTTGTTCACAACACTTTGTAATTGAAAAACAAGTTTTGCTGTATGTACTTGTATTAAAGATGTGGATTATGGACTAGCTGAATCATGAACTTTTTAATGAAAAAAATTTGTACAGGAAACCATGGCCCATTAAGCAAGGCAAATTAGGCCAAACAAAATATTTGTTAATGATGAGTTCAGGTAAGATACATGCCCGCTCAAACTCTATACAAGGGGAGCAAGGAGGAGAGCCACTTTCATCCCCCATTATCCATGCTTCAGTTATCACGTTTTCTACATCAGTGTCCAGCCTCTCCACAGCAAATTTTGGTACCCATAACTGTCCCTACTGCTGGCACAACTACTTCCAAACAGCCACAACTGCTGCAGTTGCAACGCCTATGACTGCCATACCGCATCTGTTACGACCATGGTAACCGCAAAACGCATTTCACTGGCACTAAAACGTGAAACACCTGAAATGTTTCACTAAAAGCATTGCTGATATTATTTGTTGACATGAAAGAATCCGCATGGTATAAATATGTAAGTTGCAACTCGTTTATACAGAAAACTATATTCAACTATTTCACTTAGCGTTTCGCTTGGGACTTGCCCAAAGGTGAAACATTTTAGGGTGAAACACAATGTTTCAAGGGTGAAATGTTTCACAATTACCATGATTATGACCCTGCTGCAGCCAAAATGCAGCTGGTGCTGTCCTCTCTGACTGCCTGCCATGCAACATTCTACATCATAATTCAATCTGCTACTACCTAAATGCATCTCTTACTGCTCTGGATTGCTACTGCAGCCAAAACACATAATTCCCTTCTTCATCTGCATTCAAAATGCAGATCTACCTCAGCATCCTTGCTCATGTTTCTGATCCATACAACAGTAAATAAAATCCATCTTGCTGTTCATAGAATCTTCAGCTCTTACCTTCAGCAACCCATAACCCAAATCACCTCTTCAAGCATCCCTATGTTGAGAAACCAAATCATTCTGTACAGTTCCCTTCTTCATTCCCATTTTTGGTTTTTGTTTCCGGCTGCAAAAAGGCTTTCTAGGACCTCCCGAGAGAGTCAAAGTGCCACTTGAGAGACTTCAATGGGCGAGACTGGAGACTGCTTGTGCCTATATATTCGGCACCTTCCATTCATTCTTTACCACTTCACACCACACTCAATCACTTCATGAGACCATTTCTTCTCTCTCCTCTCCTTCCGCCATAATCATCTCCTACTACTAGGCACCAGCCTCCATCATCATCAGGACTGTGTTTTGGTGGCAGCCTCCCTCTTCTTCAGCTGGCACCTCTCCTCTATCCCTAGCAACAGCACTCCTACTCTTGGTGCTGGCTTCTGACAGCTGGCATCAGCTTCTCCTCTAGGCAGCATCACCAGCTTGTGTTTGGCTGTCGCACTGGCTTCTCCATCACCTAGCAACTTCATCATCTTGGCGTCAAATTAGCAGCCCCTGAACCCATTTGGTAGTCAATAGACTCCACCCATTTGCATTTGCTACATCTAGGATCTCCTTCATAGCTAGTGACCTTCACCTCCACCAAGTGTCAACATCAGAGACTGTCTACACTTGCAATGTCAGTTTCTGGCTCTTCTACCGCACCTGGTGTCACTCCTAGTAGCTAGCGTCAACTAACTGTACCATATTTGTAACCCTGGCCTTGGTACAATAATCCCTGATGGCTTCGGGCAAACCGCAACAGTACTTTTCAATTTGTTCTGACAGGGGCACTATCCTGTAAGAACTCACGGGCAAAAGTGCTTCCCAAAATTTATTATTGTACTCTTCTAAATCCGCACAATTTGCCACGTCCAATTTATGCCATACAGTCATGACATCTACTTCAAACGTGTTAGTTAAACATGAGGCTGCAAACAACTGTTTAAAATGGACCCAAGTGGCAAGTGCATATCCTTGCATCAACAATATGTTCCACCATTGCAAAGCATTACCTTTCAAAAAAGTTGCAGCCTTTTGCACCTTAGAAGTCTCAATAAAATTCCCTCCAGTGTAAGCTGCATCAAACTGCTGTATAAATGTCAAAGCTTTCAGCTTATCTTGCATACCACTGAAGGTTTCAAACTTTAATGCCTGACACCCTCTTTATAGTCTTTAGGCTTTGCACTTTTTGGCATTCATAGACACGTGGCTGTAAAAAGGGGAATCCCTTAAGCGCATTATCAGCATTCATTTCACTTGTCTTAGCTGCCATATGCCCACTAGGCTGAAAAAAACCAGCCGCTGCATTTTGTACTCCAGGCATTAAATAAGAACTCTGCAAAGTCTGGTAATTATGTAGACCAATATTAGCATAAAGTGGGTTCACTGCCTCAATAGGTATCATTCCTGGTGGCCCTTGTCACGAGGACGTGAAATTTTGAGATGCTCTAATCTTGCTAGTAACATTTGATTAAGTTACTAATCAAATGTGCAAGGTTGTTTAGCACATGTGATGCACATGGCAATTATTTCATGGAAACGGGCCAAGGACCCCGAGGATGCAGTGGATGTTAAAGGCAAAAGTTGTGTTAAGTTATGCCAACTGGGTTTTGGTGGTCAATAGGTGCCAGGTTGAACCCCAGGACAATTGTTTGGCCATTAAATGTCAGCGGTGACACTAGGGACTAGCATTAATTAATTAATTAATGCTAGTCTAAGGGTCAACACAGGTTGGGAACCACTCCAAGTTGCAAATGGCCTAGCCAATTTCATTCCAAATAGGCATGTTTAATTTTGGACAGGGTCAAAAGGGCTTAAATTAATTTTCAGAATTCATTAATTTTGAAAAATTAATTTAATCGCTGAAAATGCATTAGGAAGGCTGCCACTTGGCAAAATTTTCCCATGCAAGTAGGGAAAAGGCTGTTCGAGGGTGGTGGAAGCTAAATGGCAGCCATTTGGAGCTTGGAGGAGGGAGAGGAGGTGATCAAATTTGGCTCTGAGAGGCGACGACGACTGATCGCGCGCCACGATAGGACAGGGGGCAACAAGTTTTCTCTTCCGCCTCAAGAGAGGTGGCAGCAGGAGAGGAGGGCTCACCAGCCGAGCTAATGTTTTACCCCCCTTTTGAAGCTGTTGGTGCCATCAAATTTGTCATCAGAGCTACGAATCAAAAGATACATTTCAGCTGATTTTCTCTCTTTCTATAGCATTCTCTCATCTCCTCCAGTCTATGCTCAAGTATGCCATCAAATTTGTCATCAGAGCTACGAATCAAAAGATACATTTCAGCTGATTTTCTCTCTTTCTATAGCATTCTCTCATCTCCTCCAGTCTATGCTCAAGTATTCTCAGCAATTCTCAGCCATGGGTAGCAGAGTACAGCCAAATTTGGTGGACAGCAGAGAGTTTACTGCTGTAAACCCTAAATTACAGCAGTAATTAGGGTTTAGCAACCACCTTGGGACCTGTGCTATCAGTCAAAGGCATTGTACACACTGAAATCAGCACCAGAAATTCGTGGAATTGTGAGGATTTCAGATGCCAGCCCATCTATTGTGAATTTGGGGCAGCATTTGACCAGCTGGGGTTCCATTAGAGCAAGTCCTGGGTGAAAATCAAGGGGCAATTTGCCCGAATGCTTTGCTGATTATTGGAACAGCAAGGGGCTTTTGAATCAGCCAAGGAGATTGTGAAATCTCGGCTTGTAATTTATCCATCAGCAATTGAAATTAAAGAAATACCGAAAGGGGCGCCAGTTTTGGGGCCAACAGGGTGTCCACTATCCAAGTTTATGAAGGTAAAGTGAGCATTTCAGTTTATGTTCATTTGCTAATTGCTATAATTAAGTGCTTAATCAAGTTAAACCACCCTATCTGAGAAGGAAGGCTGGTTTCAGCCCTCTAGGCAAGTATCCCTGATAACCTGTGGGTAATCCAGCCATTGCTTGAAAAACTGACCCAGCACCAAAGTAACCAAGATAAGTAGCAAACTGAAGAAGAATAGTCTATTGTGCCACTTGTACATAACTACCTTGACCATTCACTCCTTGGTGTGCTTCTTGTTGCACTAGGCCTGTCTCCATATTTGGCGTCTTTTCCACATGTTCACGCACTTCCACATGCTCACGCACTTTAGAGGTTTGCCTTTTTGAGCACTCCATGATATGATGTGATGACTCAGCCTGAGAATCCTCATTATGTGACTTCAAAAATTTTTTCATCCGAGGATTCTTTACAAGTTGTTGAAAAGAGTCAACCATACTGAGGAGTTGTGCCATAAACAAGTCCTCCTGTTCTTGCTCCTCATCCTGTGGTTCAATGTCGGTTCTAGATGGTGCTGACACCTGTGCACCAATACTCTCTCTTTGGTATCTATGAGCAGAAGAAGAACTCTCTTCTTCATGAGGGAGTTCTCCTTTGCCTTTATCCATGTCTGCCATCTCTCTAGTCCTGTAATCTCTGTAAAACTTGTGTATATGGCCTTTTCACCCAAAACTGTCCGAGCTTAAATTCTTACAGAAAATAATTCAAATCCCGAGGATAGAACCATGAAACCGTTTATGACTCACATAAAGCGATAGCTCCTTCATTTAATACCTAGTCTTTTCACACACACACATACACGTACAAACAGAGACCTCACGCCCTCGCTCAACACCAAATTGGCCCCGAAGACTCGCGCCCCTCTCAGTATTTCTTTATCAATTAAAAGATGGAAAGCTATAAAAATGAAATGTTCCAAAATACATAACCTGTGAACAGTTGGTTTTCATCTCTTCTAAGTAAATCCCAGCCGGATAAGTACAATACAACATGACCAGATCAACATCCCTTTTAGGAAAGCATTTTCTGTAACCAAAACTCAATGATTCATGTGCAGAATTGCAATCTACAGATCCCTGAATTCACTGTTTTTATTGTCCAGCATGTCAAGAACAACATCCCTTTTAGGAAAGCATTTTTTGTGACCACAACTCAATGATTCATGTGCAGAATTGCAGTCTGCAAATCCCTGAATTCACTGTTCTTACTGTCCAGCATGTCCAGAACAACATCCCTTTTAGGAAAGCATTTTTTGTGACCAAAACTGCACTAAATCAGAGCTGAAAAAAACCTTGTTCATGTGTGGCATACATATAATAATTTTCCCATTTAAACCTTCCGGTCTAAAATTCTCCATGATCGATGCAAAATTTGACATTGGCACAGGCCAGAGAATTAATCCTCGTGCAAAAACAAAGCTAATGACGTGAACAAATTCTGGGGGTCCAAAAATAGTATCTCCCTAAATTTTAGGAATGGTGACCCCTCCATTCCTTAAGTTGTTCTAAGCAACTTTTATCATTGCAACCACATCAAAAAGTATAATGTGGCTCAGTTACGGTGACTTTTATTCCGTGAGCATTCACATATGTGCATCTTCTGTCTGGGCCAAGCTCATTGTGGAAGCAATTATGAGTGCTTGTCACATTTTGAATACATGCTCTACTAAAGCATTGAAAAATATTGCACCTTTTGAGGCTTGAAACAGCCATAAACCTTCAATTGGTCAATTTCGTACTTTTGGGTGCCTCGTCTATGCTCATATTCCCAAAGTATAAAGAAAACAGTTGGACAATAAGGCTATCAAGTGGATATTTGAGGGGTACAATAGTAAAAGTAAAGGGTAAAATTGTATGATTCTATTTCCAAGAAAGTTTTTGTCAGTAGAAATGTGATTTTTTATGAAAAATCAAAATTATCTTTTGCTGGTTATGACACATATCAGGCTGCAAAAGATGTGTTTGAAGGTTTTTTGCCTATTTCTTTTGATGATACAACTAGGGCTTCATTAAATGAACAAAATGTTCAACCAACTGCTCCATTAAATAATGCAAAAATTCAGCCTATGGCTGATCTAAATATTCAGTAAGATGTTGAACATGAGGTTCATCAAGAGCATGTACATAATCAAGAGGCTAAACATATACCTAGATGATACTTGCAAACTCTCCAAGACAGTCATTTGGATGCTCCTTTTGCTGGTCGTACTCAAAGACAAACACATCTACATGATCATGCTAATACTATGGAATTTGTTATGGCAACAAACACACTTATTAATGATAAGCCTGATTCTTTTGAGGATCCACAATAGTGTGTGCATAGGATCACAGCAATGCAAGCTGAATATATTTCTATCACGAAGAATCAAACATGGGATTAAGTTACATTGCTTGTTGGAAAAAAAGTCATGAAAAGCATATGGTGTTAGCGATCAGAGCACCTAGTTGGGCAGCCAGTCGGACTGTACAGTCTGACTGCCACGTGGCAGTCCGACCTGTTTCTGACAGTCGGCTGCATTTAATGCAGCCGACCTGCATATTTTGGCGCCCAGTTTTTTTGGCTATTTATAGCCGACTTTTCAGCAGTCTTCAGTCACTTCTGTACGCAGGTTCCAGGCTGGAGATACGTGCAGATTCCGTCTCTGTTCACAGATTTCAAACAAGAGATCGTGCAGACTGCAGCGGGCTTCGAGGTGAACAGCAGGTTGCATCGTCGAGGTGGAGACACGCAGTCCAGCGCACTGCGCCCGTGTATATATCTACATATCTTTGTATACAGCACACTTATACAGCAGATCTTCATCTTCCACTGTCTCTTTCTCTCTCCTCTCTCTGCATTCTCTCTTTCAGTCTTACGCTTCCGCACCGCTGCACTCTGACATGGTATCAGAGCAGTGTAGAAGGGCTAGCTGAGTGAAGAACCAACCTGAAGAGGAGTTTCCATCGCAACACAAGGCTGCGTTTCCAGCGTTTGAGGGCGAGCGGGAGGGCTGCGCCTCGGAACAAGGCTGAAGCGAGCGTGGGCGCGCAGGAAAGGAGTCCAATTGGTGGATTTGCTGCTGTTTGCTGCTGTTTGAAGAGGAGGAAGGCTGAGTTTTCAGTCTTCAAGTGCAAGTTTTGCTTTTCATCGCCTCCGGCGGGTGAAGAAGGTTTGGGACGCGGAAGAAAGAGCCCTAGCAGGCTGCGTTTTCACAATCAGAGGGGGCTGCTTTTGCGCTTGTGAAGGCATTACAGGTGAAGATGTCTACAGAGATTGACTTGGAGTTCCAGACGATCATGGACCGGAAGGTGCCTGTCTTACCGGCTCTTCCCGCAGATCAAAAGCTCGATGGCGACAATTACCGCATCTGGCGCGTGATGATGTTGGCCATCCTTGAGTCCTACGATTTGGCGGAGCATGTACAGGAGGAGATCGACCGGCCCTCGGTGAGAGATGAGTCCAAACTCTCTTCCGATGCTCGTGCGGAGTTGGCCAAGGCACAGTCTCACTGGGACAAACTGAATGCCCGGATTCGTTCTTTTCTTTTTCTGTCTTGTACTACAGCCGTGATAGCCCACATCGAGCACTTGATGGTGGCTCGGGAGATATGGCTGGAGCTTGATCAGATGTATAACCAGATGACCCTTATGAAGCGGGTTTCTTTGGAGGTGCAGATGCGGACCTTGTCCGTGAACAAGTCTTCTTCGTTGCGGGAGCACATCAGCAAGCTTAGACAGCTTCAGATGTAGGTTCAGAATGCGGGGAAGCTGATTTCCTCCGAAGACATGGCGATCACACTTTTGTCCCAGTTGCCGCCACGATTCGGTGCTTTCTATTCTGCCCTTATTGCTTCGGGGCGTGAGTCTACTCTTCGGTGGGAAGAGCTGGTTCCTATGGTCTTGGACCAAGAGGAACAACTGAAGGGACAGCATGCTTCCAAGTCGGAAGCCTTGACAGGTCAAGCCTCTCAGAAGAAGGGGAAGGACCAAAAGAAGAAGAAGGAGGACAACAAGTCAAAGAAGGACAAGGACAAAGAATCCACATGCCATATTTGTGGAAAGACTGGCCATTGGAAGAAGGATTGCCCTGACAAAGACAAGAAGGACACGAAGGATTTTGGAGCGGTGGCTGCACCCTCATCAGCTGCGTTTCTTCATCTAGCTATCATTGAGGACTCTACACGGAATGCTTCTGATGCTGCGATGACAGCTCCCCAGGCTCGAGAGTGGATCGTTGATAGTGGTGTCTCCCGGCACATGACTCCTTCATCAGTTGGTGTTGCCCAGTTGCGACCTTCGCGTGGGCAGATTCTCATTGGAGATAGCTCTTCGGTGTCTATTGCCGAAGGGATGAGATGCAGCTTATTCCAGATGGACATGGTGGTACCCATACCTCAGAGGTTTTGCATGTGCTAGGTTTGGGGTATCATCTACTTTCGGTTCATAAGATTTGTTCCCTTGGACTTTTGGTGGAGTTTGACAGTGATTCGGTGCAAGTCCTTGATCGTGGATCGAGGAAGGTTCTCTCATCAGGATATGAGGAGAATGCCATCTACAAACTGACGTCTTCTACCGCCCTCCCTACTCTTCTTCTTACCTCTCAGACACAGTCAGAGCTATGGCATGCTCGGTTTGGTCACCTCAACTATGATTATCTTCGAAGGGTGTCACGTGGACATCTTGTTCGAGGGTTGTCGGACATAGTGGTGAGCCAACAGCCATGCGTCTCCTGCATTCGTGGGAAACAGCATAAGGATGCGATTCCCAACAAAGCTTCGCGGCGGTCTACTTCACCGATGGAGCTTGTATCTACGGATCTTTGTGGCCCTATGAGGAACGAGTCCTTGAGAGGAAGCTCGTACTTCATGTTGATCGTAGATGACTACAGCAGGATGACTTGGGCCTATTTCTTGGCGTTGAAGTCAGAGGCTTTCTCCCACTTTAAGGATTGGCTTCTCTTTGAGGAGAACCGATCCGGCCGGCGATTGAAGACCTTGCGATCCGACAAGGGTAGTGAATTTGTTTCTAATGAGTTTACTCATTTTTGTGCAGATAAAGGCATTCACCAAGAGTTTGCTAACACCAACACTCCTCAAGAAAATGGCATTCTTGAACGGAAGAACCGAAGTGTGATCGAGATGGTGCGCACCATGATGGAGCACCGACAGACACCTCAGTTTCTGTGGGCCGAGGCTGTGGCTACTGCAGTCCACATCCTTAACCGATCCCCCACTTCGGCCGTTGAGGGGATGACACATTTTGAGGCTTACTTTGGGTCTAAGCCCGATGTTTCTTATTTTAGGGTTTTTGGGTGTGATGCCTATGTTCACATTCCCAAGACTCATCATGATAAATTTGAAGCAGCTTCCCGAAGACAGGTGTTTGTTGGCTACAGCTCTCAGTCCCAAGGCTATCGTTTGTATGATCCCGTCAAGCGGGATGTATACACCAGTCGAGATGTGTGGTTCGTGGAGGTTCCGGCCATAGCAGCGGGTGAGGAGCATCCCGTTCTTGGAGATCCAGGGGAGAGTTGGGCTCCCGAGACAGTTCCTTTGGAGTCCGCGCCTTTTAATTCCAATTCTGTTTCCGATACAGAGTCTACTATTCCACCGGTCACCCCCGAGGAGTTACCACCGATGGATATCCCAGGGTCTTCAGTTGATGGAGAGAGACGAGGAGAGGTCCGGCCTCCTCCTCGTTGGGCCCGTGACACACTCCGAGATTCAGGGATCAAGGGGGTTCCTGAGGAGTGGGAACCGCAGGATGATCCGCGGCGGTCACGGAGGCACCAGGCACATTCTACGGAGCTTGCTTGCTCTAACTATTGTTTGATGACCCGTGTTATGCAGGATCGAGAGCCCACCTCCGTGAAGGAAGCTTTACAGTCCGCACCATGGAAGAAAGCTATGGAAGCCGAGTTGGAGGCTATTAAGAGGAATGGCAATTGGTCACTCGTGCCTCGCCCCCCGAATAAGAAGGTGATTGGCGTCAAATGGGTCTTCAAGACCAAGTACCTTAGCGATGGTTCTTTGGACAAGCACAAGGCTCGCCTTGTTGCTAAAGGTTTTGCACAGCGCCCAGGGATTGATTGTCATGATACTTTTGCCCCCACTGCTCGTATGGTGACTATCCGAGCTGTTCTTGCCTTGGCTGGCCATAGACGATGGCCTATCTACCAGTTGGATGTGAAGTCGGCCTTCCTCAATGGTGATTTGAAGGAGGAGATCTATGTAGAGCAGCCTCCTGGCTTTGGATCTTTAGATGGGAAAGTCTACAGGTTGAAGAAGGCCTTGTATGGCCTCAAGCAGGCTCTGCGTGCATGGAACGAGAAGATTGATTCGTTCCTTCAGTCACAGTTGGGATATCGGCGTTCCAAGGCCGATCCACAGCTTTATGTCCACACTTCCGAGGTTGGTTATGTGCTTTTTGTGTTGTATGTTGATGATTTGATTGTCACAGGTGATCATGCACAGAAGGTCAAAGAGACGAAGGCAGCTTTACATCAGACGTTCGAGATGATGGATTTGGGTCTACTCCATTTCTTCTTGGGCCATGAGATTTATCAGTCTCAGAGGGGGATTTTCATCTCTCAGCAGAGACATGTACAGAAGCTCTTGGTTTCTTTTGCGATGGAGGATTGTCGGACCATTTCTACTCCTATGGATCCAAACTGGAAGGCCACTTCACATTCAACTTCTCCCATGGCGGATGCTTCCCGCTATCGTCAGTTGATTGGATCATTGATTTGGCTCCTCAACACTCGTGTTGATCTTTGTTTTGCTATTGGGCTCTTGGCAGGGTTCATGAGTGAACCTCAGACGGTGCATTGGCAGGCTGCCCAGAGGATACTTCGGTATTTGAGGGGGACATCTGATTTAGGGATTCATTATCCAGCAGGCACAGGTCGTTCAGATCTTGTAGTTGCAGGTTGGAGCGACTCGGATTGGACTGGTGATGTGGACCACATGAGGTCTACTACAGGTTACTGTTTTACCTTGGGTGCTGATGTTATCTCATGGAGTCGCAAGAAGCAGCCCACGGTAGCCCTTTCGACTACTGAGGCGAAGTATCGGGCCATTTCTTCCACCACATGTGAGGCTGTGTGGCTTCGGAGATTATTGGAGGAGCTTGGCTGCCCCCAGACTCGTCCTACTTTGCTGCAATGCGACAATGAGAGTTGCATTGCCTTAGCAAGGAATCCTGTTTTCCATGCCCGGACGAAGCACATAGAAATCCAGTACCACTTCATCAGAGAGAAGCTTCTGGATGAGACCATCGCTATGGAGTACTGCAAGACGGAGGACAATCTTGCAGATTTGTTTACGAAGGCACTTCCCCAGGCTCTACTTCGGAGACATGCCAGATCCCTCAAGCTTCTGCCCCACCCAGGCTCTGAGAGGGGGTGTTAGCGATTAGAGCACCTAGTTGCGCAGCCAGTCGGACTGCAGTCGGACTGTACAATTGGACTGCCACGTGGCAATCCGACCTGTTTCTGGCAGTCGGCTGCATTTAATGCAGCCGACCTGCATATTTTGGCGCCCAGTTTTTTTGGCTATTTATAGCCGACTTTTCAACAGTCTTCAGTCACTTTTGTACGCAGGTTCCAAGCTGGAGATACATGCAGATTCCATCTCTGTTCGCAGATTTCAGACAGGAGATCGTGCAGACTGCAGGCGGGCTTCGAGACGAACAGTAGGTTGCATCGTCGAGGTGGAGACACGCAGTCCAGCGCACTGCGCCCGTGTATATATCTGCATATCTTTGTATACAGCACACTTATACAGCAGATTTTCATCTTCCACTGTCTCTTTCTCTCTCCTCTCTCTGCGTTCTCTCTCTTTTGGTCTTACGCTTTCGCATCGCTGCACTCTGACATATGGATCCATTGATAAGTAAAAGGCCACGCTTGTGGCAAAAGGCTATACGCAAAAGGAAGGCATTGATTATGAGAAGACATTTGCTCCTACATCCCGTATGACCACTATTAAGTGTATGGTAAGATTGGTTGTCCATTATGGTTGGATTGTGCACCAGCTTGATATATAAACTGCATTTTTACATAGGGAACTTCAAGAAGAAGTGTATGTTCAGTAGCCCATTGGGTTTTGCAGTTAAAGGATCCGTATACTTGGTATGCAAGCTGAAAAAGGCTTTGTATGGTTTGAAACAAGTTCCACGAGCTTGGTATGACAAAATTGATGCCTTCTTACTCAACCAAGGGTTCATTAACACCCCATCAGAGTCTACTCGTTACATATGCAAAGAGGGGGGATTTTTCCTAGTTATTTGTCTTTATGTAGATGATCTTCTGCTCACAAGGCCACATGCTGATCAAATTTCACCATTTAAGAAAAGTTTGCGACAAACTTTTGATGTCAGATTTTGGACCTTTATATTACTATTTGGGCATTCAATATATTCATGATACTAGAGGCATTGGTTTGTCACAATCTGGATATATTGGTAAACTCCTTGAGAGAATTGGTTTCTAGGATTACAAGTCAGTAAGCACACCGATGAAAACTAGACTAATGTTGTCTTTGCATGATGACAATGATACACTCACACAAGAGTGTCGGTGATCTACTCGTAGGACATTGGGGCACTTTTTACTCTCCATAAGAGAGGTTTTTTTCCCCCCGTCACATTATTCTTCATTTGTGTATTTATGTTGAACAGTTTGATCACTACCGCACATTACACACATTTGTGTGTGAACACACTTTAAGCCACTTACACAAACCTAAAGTCTAAGGGTTGTACTTTGTACTTTGTACTTCACTCTTCAATCAACCAAGTGCCGAGCATGACCGCACACACTCTCTCTACTGTCTACACACTCTCCCAAGCTAAGCTACTATCCATCTCCACCAACATTCTGCCTTGATTTACAGCAATGTTCTACTTAGCGAAGGTGATGTCATTTGCATTTACATCTACTAACCAATCTACATCTTGTCGCTCATACACTCCAACAATCACCCTTGCTCTAGAAGGTCTCTAATATCAGCTCTACCCATCATCCAAGATTGCTACCTAGCTCATTCAGACGTGTTGCAATGCATTTTGAATCTATTAGGGTCATCCTCTTCATCACCGAAGCTACTAAGCATTGTATTTAACTCCTTTCACTATTGTCCTCGTTACCTGATACCTTCTTTAGCTAATTCATAGGTATCGCGATGCATTTCAAAATAACTAGAATCATCTTCTTTATCATAGAAGCTAAAGAGCACTCTATTTCACTCCCTTCATTGTTGTCCTCATTCTCGGATGTCTTCTTTAACACCCTCCCCTCCCCCCAAAAAAGGATTGTGTTTACTCCCTCCACAATGCACACTTCTTCCAAAGGTGCTACCACCTTGATCAGTCAACAGAGTGCAATCATCTTGATTTAAGTTTCTAAGTCCATTCACTACTAATGTTTGACTAACATTGTGTCGTCTCCACTACACACTCTACCATTTCTTCACAACTATATTATGCTATATTGTGCTTTTGAGCCCTACACTAACTTAATGGGGAAATTAATAACAACTTGGGTTGTTTTAGGATTGTCAAATGGCCTACCATATTTTTCTCACCTTGCCACGTGGATTTGCAATAGACAACGACATCACTAGATAGTTATGTTTCCCCGGTATTATTTGTGGTATATGAAGATCCTGCTCTTCGAGAAGAGCCCCTGTAGTACCCATTCGCTTCTTTCGACAAAGTTGCACCATAACTAAGTCCTTTCTAGATACAACATAACTCATGCTCGAGGAATAATTTCTCAAAGAGACATATGCCGTTGGAAACAGTGTCCTAGTTGATGACCAACGAACTCATTCTTAAGCGGAACAGCTTGGAATTAGAGCAAGAAGACAAACGAACAACTGAGCTTCACAAATTATGAGAAAGAGTGGCGTCATACCTGTTTGCCTGGGTTAAGCTTACTTACCCTAACGTACGGCCATACTTGTTCTTCCCGGATCGGTTCTATGTTACACAACACACACACGCTCTCTCTCTCTCTCTCTCTCTCTCTCTCTCTCTCTCTCTCTGTGTGTACCTTCGCAGAGAACACAGCCGACGATGGGCTTGCTTGCACCTTGGCAACGAAGCGAACGTAGTTGAGAATGCAGTTTAGAAAGCCAATTCTCTCTCAATTGTTTCGCTACTAGGCACTAGTTAACCAAACGAAGCGAACGTAGTTTAGAGTACCAATTAGCTGAAATGTTTCACTAGGCACTATTAACCTAACGCTATCACTTCCATTAGACCCTAACTACATGGACATTCCAATAATATCTCAAGTGATGCCAACGTTTTTTGGATTAGCCTTAGGGAATGCAAAATCGTATTGACAAAGCACAAGTAGGCTCAATCCGTCACATATGGCCTAGGAGGTTGTGTATAATGATAAGGCCATGTATATTTCAAATTGACTTTGAAACAAATATATAAAGTGTAAGTCACAAGGCATGCATGCAATGAGACACAAAGTAGTAGGAAAGACAGTTCAATGTTTGGAGGTGAAAGACAATGCAAACTCATGATCGTGGTTAATGACTAAGTTAAGACTCACAAATAACACTTGCATGCATAAGTCTATGTGTTGGGCGGCAAGAGCTAGGTTCCTAAGGCACCGTAATGTAATGGTGATGGAACGGAGGTAAACTTTGTTGAGTTGGTGAAAGTTTTTCAAGTGAACATGGTGGAGGCGGAGAGGGCTCTCCACGACAATCATCAAGTGCATAATGAAAGATGAAGGTCATCACTTAGCTTCAACAAGAAAACCCTCACGCCCATTACAACATTCTCTTTGGGGAAACTTAAGGAAAGATATGCAAGTGATTATCTCTCTAGTCTTTTCTTCTAATTTCTAGATCGTGTTAGTAATAATGAAGAGAAATTTGAAGGTTGTTTGCCATTACATTCCAAAAGCGGATGTCAAGTTGTATCCAAAGGGAAAAACAAGGAGAACATTTATCCAAATCATGCATGCAATGAGCCATGCGAAACAAGGCATCCCTCAAGAAGTTGACTAGGTGTCCATTGGTGGATAGGAACTTCTATGTTGTACTTCATGTTGATGGAGATGAGGAAGAACTTTAGCATGGTGCTTATTGAGATGGCTTCAAGATCAAGGGATTTGACAATAATCTCTCAAAATATACAAGGGTTTTGTTTGAACCTTAAGAAGGATGCTTGCCAAGAATAAGGAAAAGTCACATTTTGGCCCTTCAATAAGTCAAGACTTGTGCTAAAGTAGTGGAAGAGCTAATGTTTGTAGGATATCTCTAAGCGATGGAGGTGGATGTATTGTTCGTTGATGAAGAGCTAGATATTCTCTTAATTGACAATGGCTATGGATCAAGGCAAAGTCATGAAAGAAGTGGCCAAAGAACAAGTGGTGCTAGAATTGTTAAAGAAAAATGATGTAATATTTTGTAACTTCATTTAATATATTTTGATCATTACAAAGTCAATTTGATAAAATAATTATTTTTTTCTTATCCACCGCGCATAGATAAGACCTCTATGCAACCTAGTAAAAAAGTTGTAATAATTATTAGATTTGAATTTAGAAGACAACCATTGTAGACATTGCATGAGTGACCTATTCATTTTACAAAGATCTTGTCCACAAGTTCACTATCAATAGACCATAAGTCAAAGTGCAATGTAAAATAGTAGAACTATGCTCATAGGAGAGAAAGTTAAGGATGTCAGACCTTGTCCACAAGTTCACTATCAATAGACAATAAGTCGAAGTGCAATGTAAAAGAGTAGAACTACACTCATAGGAGAGAAAAGGTTAAGGGTGTCAGATCAAAAGCAAACCTTGTGTCTATAAGATGTAAAGCGAATGGTAGTTCTGTTTCTTGTGTGCAAAAACTTTTGAGAGCCTCTTCTTCTCTATCTCTATCTTCTTGCTCCCTTCAACATACCTTGAGAGTGAGGAAGGTAGAGTGAGAGAAAGTGAGGTAGCAAGTGAAGGATTGAAAGAGGTGATGCTATTCATATTTCTTCTTCTCCTCCTCCTCCTCCTCTTCTTCTTCCCAACTATAGAGTCGCAGCGGAAGTAGATAGAGAGAGAGCAAAGAGCAAGCGCATTAATTGAGGTGCTCAATGATACATAACTGAACAGTGTTGAACAATAAGATAGGTTGAGAGTGAGTCAACGGATAGGTTTGTACTAGTGTGGTACACACAAAGAATAAAACAATGTATTTATACTTAGGGTACGGTACACTTACACCCACTAGGGTGAGTTCACGTGTGTGAAGTAATATATACACGAGAGAGCGTAAAGGGCCTTTACACCCAACAATCTCCCACTTAAAGGCCTGAAGTGAACCTTTAACCAACTCCCACAAGTCTAATGCAATGCTCATGTTGAGCCTTTACAAGACTTTTAGTGAGAACATCTACAAGGTTATCCTGTGATTTGATCTTAGCCAACGTGACTAGACCATCATTCAGAACCTATATGATAAAATGATACTGAACATCAATATGTTTGGTACGTGCATGAAACATGGCATTCTTAGCTGGGCATACAATGCTCTAGCTATCACATCTAAGTACACATGTTTTGGTGGGCAACCCAAAATCCTTCACCAAATGACCAAGCCAAGCTGTTTCTTTTAAAGCTTCAGTGGTTGAAATATATTCAGCCTCAGTGGTAGAGAGTGCTACTATTTTTTGCAATCTAGAGTGCCAAGAAATCACCCCACCAATCAAGGTAAAGATGTACTCGCTAGTAGACTTGCGAGTATCCAAGTCACCTGCCATGTCTGCACCACAATACCCCTACAGATCTAGCATATCCTTGCCATAGCAAATACATTTTCTTTGTGTGCCCTTAAGGTACCATAAAATACATTTTACTGCTTTCCAATGTGCTTTGCTAGGATTTGGCATGAACCTGCTTACAACTCCCACTACATAAGAAATGTCAGGTCTAGTGGCAACCATAGCATACATGAGTGAACCACAAGTTGACGCGTAAGGAACACCCCTCATAGTACTGGCTGCATTATCATCTTTTGGGCAATCTACTTTACTAAGCTTAAGACAAGGTGGAAAAGGTACACCAAGAGGCTTAGCACCAGCCATAGAAAAAAGATCAAGTACTTTGCTTATGTACTTTTCTTGTGAGAGAAATAAGAGTTGTTACCCTCTATCTTGTGTTACACACATGCCCAAAATATGTTCAGCTGCACCCAGATCCTACATGGAAAAGGTTGAATTCAGCTGCCTTTTCAATGCATTAATCTGGCTTTTATGCTTACCAGCAATAAGCATATCATCCACATAAAGCACAAGTATAATAAGGCTTCCATCATCTGCCTTCTTAATGTATAAGCAGTGATCCGCACTACTCATTTTAAATCCATGTGAAAGCATGAAGGCATCAAACTTTTTATACCATTGTCTAGGAGTCTATTTCAAACCATACAAGCTTCTCTTAAGCTTACATACCAATTGCTCCTTTCCTTGTATAACAAAGCCTTCAAGCTGTTTCATGTACAGCTCTTCTTCCATATCACCATGCAGAAATGCAGTTCTAACATCCATCTAATCAAGTTCAAGATCCATAGATGCTACAATTGCAAATAGCACTCAAAGAGTGGTCATTTTGACAACAAGAGAAAATACTTCCTAAAAGTCAATGCGCTCCTTTTGTGTATAGCCCTTAGCCACAAGTCTGGCTTTGTATTTGGGTTTGCCATCCACACATTTGATTTGATAGACCCATCTTTCCTATCCTTGGGCAATGTAACCAAATCCCAAGTATCATTCAGATATAGTGACTTCATTTCTTCTTGCATAGCTAGCTCCCACTTTTTCTTTAATTCACATGATAAGGCCTCTTTATATGTAAGAGGCTCACCTTCATCTATGAGCAAAATGCAATCCAAAGAAGGATCAAATATTTGTACAAGTCTTTTGACATGTGTAGACCCTCTTACCCAATGATATGTGTTATCAGGTAATGGATCCACATTTAAGGGAATGCCAATGACCTCATCGTTTGGTTGTTGAATTGCATGTTTAGGTTGTTGTAATACAATTTCAAGCTGCTGTAATTAATTTTCAACATGCTAATTTTGGTGCTCAAGCTGTGTTCAGCATCCCTTGCTTTCCATTTTCATTTGGCTCAATAATGATACGTTGATTGTCATAATCAGCATCAAAAGGAGTTGCTTAAGTAACTAATCATGCTAAAATTTAACTTTCTTTTTGTATGAGTCATCAGATGTGACATTTTTCAACAGCTTTGGCTCATTAAATACCACATCCCAGCTATGTAGCACCTTTTTTATGCTTGGAACCCAAACTCTATAGCTCATTTCACCTTCATCTCCATAACCCATAAAGATGCCTCTATGAGATTTCATGTCAAGTTTGGTTCTACTATCAACAGGTATATGTACATAGCATTTGCAGTCAAAGACTCTTAAGTGGTCATATGAAGAAGGTTTGCCAAACCAAACCTCTTTAGGGATGCCACTTTCAAGTGCACGATGTGGAGATCGGTTGCAAATATGCACTATGGTTTTAAGTGCCTCTCCCCAAAACGATTGCGAGAGATTAGCTGTAGATAGCATGCACCGAATCTTCTCACATAATGTGCGATTCATTTGTTTGGCCACATCATTAGATGATGGATTGTAAAGAGCTATAAGCACTCGTTTAATCCCATTAACATCACAAAACTTATTGAATTCTTTAGATACATACTCTCCCCCATTATCTATTCTTATGCATTTTAACTTTAAGCCCTTTTGAGTATAAACCAATGCATAAAACCTTTTAAAAGCATCCAATGCCTCACTTTTTTGCTTAAGTAAGTGGACCCATAACTTCTTAGAATGGTCATCAATAAAAGACAGAAAATAATTGAAACCACTATGAGCTTTTATTGGCATGGTGCAAACATGAGAATGGACTAAATCCAAGATACATGCCTTCCTAGAGTCTCCATGAGAGTATGGACTATTTACATGTTTACCAAGAACACAATCATCACAAAAGTCAAGCTTTGAGTTTTTCACATCAACTCTTCCAAGTGAAGAAAGTGCCTGTAAACCCTTTTGGCTCATGTATTCAAGACGCTTGTGCCATAACTCCATGTGTGACTATACTTTGGCAACTGCAACAAACTTTTGAGGAAGTGCCTTGTAGTACAGATAATACTAGAGAGTCCCCTTTTTACCACCTCTAGTAACTAGCATAGATCCTTTCTATACTTTCCGCATACCACCACCAAAAGTAGTGAAGTAACCATTGCTGTCTAGCTGGCCAATAGAAAGCAAGCTCTTTTTGATGCCAGGTACATACCTAACATCATGAAGAATCAATTCCTGACCATTTTCTAGAGCAAGGTGTATGGTGCCTATTCCTTCAATATCACATCCATGATTGTTGCCAAGGTATACTTTTCCAATATTACCTTCAGCATAAGTAGAAAAACACTCCAGAGATGGAGTTACATGAAAAGAAGCACCGCTGTCAACAATCCATGATTGTGACAAACCATCATAGCTGACAACAAAGCATCTATCACATCTGTTTTAGTGATATACATGTCCTCCACTATCATAGCAAGTAGATCTAAAAATGCAACCAGCAAATCAGCATCTTTATCATCATCTATTTCCTTGATAACAACACTAGATACCACATTTACTTTTTCTGTCTCTTTAAGGGTAGAGCTCCCATCCTTCTCATTCTTTTTGCCTTTTGCATTAGCATGCTTCTTGCGTTCTTGTTCCTTTTTAAAGTACTTGCAATTGGGCTTTTTATGCCCTTTGCGACCACATTGATAACAAGTTACATCTTGTTGTTTTTCCTTGCTTTTGCTGCAATTTTTGTTTTTATTCATAGCATTATATATTTTTTCAATTCTTCCTTACATTGTAGGCCGATCCACTATTTTTCCCACTTGCATTGCGTCTAATCTCTTCATTGAGAATAGAAACACGCACACCATCAAATGTCAAGTTGGGGTTATTGCTCAATGACACAACCAATGCTTGGACTCAATGACTCATCAAGCTTCAAGTTGACCAACTTCCGCATGAGATGAGCCTGAGTGATAGGAGTTGTAGCTTTGAGTTTCTCCCAAAATACATAGGCAGTATCAAGCCCCTTTATATCAACCAAGATATCATCCGTGGCGGCCATTTTAATGTAAGTAATGACCTTTTTATTCATTTTAGCCCAATCCTCATTTGACAAAGCAACAGGCTTATGTTCTGCTAAAGCATCATCATAATCCTTTAGAAAGAGTATACCTTACATACGATCTTTCCAAATATCAAAACCATTGCCATCAAATTTACAAATCTCAAAGATATTCTTTGTGTCAGATGTAGATGCACTATCGGCCATCTTCAGCAATACACAACTGCAATAAAGGGTTGAATGCTTTTAGCCAATAGGAAGGTTCTAGAATTGTAACAACAAGTACACACTCTTATACTTCCAAGGTGTCCAAGAAGCAGATGTTTAGCTGCAATTTCAGTCTCAAGTACTGCTTATAGAATATACATGAATCAAAACTGATACATTTGCGTTAAAGATAGCTCCCACTTCAATAATACATCACCAAAATTCCCAAATGCAATGACCCAAATGCTGTATTTACCATTGTTTCATTGCATAGTGTGTATTCAGCAATACTTGTACAAAGAGAAGTTTCCCTTTTTCAACATTTGAAGCATCCAAAACTCAAAAGACTCCCTCTTAGAAGTGAATCTGCTACAAATTTCATTGTCTAGTCTCAAATCGACTCAAAATGCATCACCAATGTGAAAAGCCCCAAAATTTTTGCATTGAATCTACTCCAATTGCATCAATACATCTTTCTGAGCATCAAGTACGGGCTAATGTTGCAAAAATTTCACGAGTTCTGCAAAGCCCCTAATTTTGGGGTCCAACAGTGCACAATTTCCAAGAAATTGGCTCAAACAAGCAAAAATTTCACTTGCACTTGAAAATCCCCAAAATTTATGAGACCCGTGCATTTAATGTCTACAATTTATGGATCATGAGCCACTGACACATGTGCCTAGCACCAAATCTGAAAAAAGCCCCGAATTTCCAAGCTCAAATTTGCACAAATTTGAGTTTTGTGCCTCAAGCGTGTGACCTCCATTTAGAGGAAGGAGTTTCAAAAAGGATTTTGAGGAAAATAATGGTTTTTGCAAAGAAAAAAAAAGAAGACCCATAGAATGACGGGTCTATTGACCTGTCAGGTCTCCGACTGTGTGATGCCCGTCGATTGCTGCGCCCATCAGTTGCGCGTTGTGCTGTGGTGCCTATTGCCTGCCACGCATGTCAGTTGCCCGTTGTGCCATGTGGCCCTTATCGCCTTGCGCTTGTTAGTTGCCTCCTTCGTTCGCTTGCGTTGGACCCTGTTGGTTGGTGCCCGTGAGCTGCACTATTCGCTTGCTGATGTCTATTACTTGCTCGCCTACTCCCTAATAACCCAACAGACTCTTACACCTATTGGACCTAATGGTGACGATTGCACTGTCAACAGTGGCTACCAGTCACGATTGCCTACTTGCGTAAGCCATTGGATCTGATAGCAATTTGTAGAGTTGCATCGAAAGCAGATAGAGAGAGAGTAGAGAGCAAGCGCATTAATCGAGGTGCTCAATGATCTAGAACTGAAATAGTGTTGAACAGTGAGCTAGGGTGAGAGTGAGTCAACAGATAGGTGTGTACTAGTATGGTACACACAAAGAATAAAAGAATGTATTTATACCTAGGGTATGGTACACTTACACCCACTAGGGTGAGTTCACGTGTGTGAAGTAATCTATACATGATAGGAGAGTGTAATGGGCCTTTACACCCAACACCAACTTGGTGAAAGCATGAGAGTGAGGAATAGATGAGAGAGATTGTGAGTAAAGGACCCTTCTTCTCCTCTATTCTTCTCTTGGAAATGGAGTGGTAGTGGTAGGAGAAGTAGTCATGACTCAAGAAGATCCAAATTGGAGCAAGGAGCTTATAAAAAACGTATGGTAGATTGGATTACATTGAATGTGGAGAACTACAGTATTGCTCACTACAAACATTCTTGAATCTTCTTGCTTCCTTTCTTTCCATGTGCATGCGTGCGTGCGCGCATGCGTGTGTGTGTGCGTGCGCGCGCGCGCGCGTGTGTGTGTGAGCACGTGCGTGATCTCATTTCTTTAAAAGAAAATTTATCTTTTTAAAGACTCAAATTTCCTTTCTTCATTATTATATCACCCTTCTAAGAAAACCCCTCTTTATTTCTTGAATATCAAACCACTTTTTTCTATAGAAAAAGGGGGGGGAGAGAGAAAGAGAGAACTTGAGCTCTTACAAGACACAAGACACACAATGAATGTACACAAGATAGGAAGTTGAAAACCCTAGTCTTTCTTCTTGTTCTTCTTCTCCGCTATAACAACCTACAAAGACTAAGAGAGACTAAAACATACATAATATACAAGCGGTCCATAGTGTAAACGTGCTAAGTGGAAAGATGACTAGATAGACATCTTATAACTTGGGTAGGTGGACTTGATGTCCAACTGTAAAGTATCATTGGAATGATATGCCAATGCATGTACCAACCATATCAGTGATATGAATGTGGAAATAGTCATTTGGATACATGGGTGTCGCCTCGTGTTGAGCTTGACACCTTAATACTCCCCCTTAAACTCAACTCCATGGCTTGTACTCCAAGTAAGCTTTGAAAATGCCAAAGCTTTTCTACTCTTTAGGGCCTTGGTGAAAATATATACAACCTACTCCTCTGTGCTCACACTTATGAGATCAATGTTACCTTCTAGGACCTACTCTCTAATGAAATAGTAATGAAACTCTGTGTTTTATGCATGCATGAAATATTGGGCTCCTAGGCAACTATATATTGCTATTGTTGTTATAAAATATGATAACTCTCAAGTCTATATGTATCCCCAAATCATCAAGTAGCTTTTGTATCCAAGCTATCTCACATACTGCCATAGCAGCACCCCTTGCTCATGTCAAACCATCAAGTGGCTTTTGCATCCAAGCTATCTCACATATTGCCATAACGATATCCTTGTACTCTACCTCTATACTCGATAATGCAATAATGGTTGTTTCTTACGTCTCCATGTCACAACCCCACTCTCAAGGGAAAATACATAGCCACTAGTGGACTTCTTATTATCACACACAATGCCTGCCCAATTTGCATAAGTATAACAAGATAACTACTCCACAAGGTCAACCTCATAAAAGATACCATAATTTGATGTGACCTTAAGATACCATAAGATATGAGGCTTACAAGGCACCTACATAAGTTGACTCTCTAAGCCAACTATATAGTTACAATCTAGCCTAGTAACAATAATCAAGATCAAACTTCCCACCATCTTCCTGTACATCATGGGATCTTGCAATATCTCACCCACTTCAATGCTTAGTTTCACACTTTGATTCAATGGCACTGAGATTGGCTTGCAATCAGCCATATCATATTTTGTAAACATTTCTAAGATGTACTATTTTTGTGAGAGTCATATCCCCTTAGATGTTCTTGTCACTTTAATGCCAAGAAAGTACTTCAACTCTCCCAAATCTTTAATGTCAAATCTCCACTTGAAAAGACTCTTCACACATACCACCTCTTGCACATTATCCCACAATAATCAAATCATCCACATATAAGGTAATCACAACAATGGCCCTATCACTCCAATGCCTATAAAGTGAGTGATATGCATTTTCAACATGAAAACCAATAGAGACAAGACATTGTGCCATATTCTCGATCCGTGTTTCAGCCTATATAAGGCTTTGCATAGCCTACACACACAAATGGGGCAAACGATGCTCTCATAACCCTATGGCTACTATGTGTATACTACTTGCAATTCGCCATGCAAGAATGCATTCTTTACCCCCATTTTGATGCACAATCTAACCTTTTGCTACAGCCACCATAATGGCAACTCTTATAGTTGTCATCTCTGCCACTAGAGCAAATGTCTCCTTGTAATCATTCCCATAAGTCTATGCATAACCTTTGGCAACGAGTCATGCTTTATACATGCTCACACTTCCATCTACATTATATTTTACTTTGTAAACCTACTTGCAACTTATAGCTTTCTTTCCCTCAACAAGCAATGGTTTGAAACCTTGATTTTGATTTACATCCAATGTAGCAATTCTTTTATCCATGGCTTTCTCCCAATGCACATGACCAATAGCTTCCTCAACATAAGTGGACTCAATTGACTTTATAACCTTTGCTATAAATACATAATGGCAAGCAACATAACCATATATCAACTTGTTTATGGGATACCTTATTCTTGTTGACCTACACACTTGCGGAGCACTCTGTCATCCCTTTACATTAGCCTCAGGTTTCCTTTCATTATGTGTACAAACAACTAGAATACCCAGTGTCTCATCGATACTCTAATCTAAGCCATTAGACTCACCATCTACATGTGGATAGCCTTTACAGACATTTGGCATGATAAGTGAATCAACCACCTTTTCTTTCTCCTTGTTTGGTACATTTTTTAAACTTGTAGGAGTGTTATTGGCACACAACCTACCACTCCGTGGTCTCTCAATAGACCTATTAGAAAATGACTCTTTTACCCCACTCAATGTTTGTGACTATGGACCCACATTTTGGCAATCACATTTTCTTTTACATCACTCTCAACAATCTATTTCTTAGTAGTATACCAACTCATCATCTCATCAAACATACATGCAACAAGATCATAATACACATAACCCTTTTTTTCAAAGGAATAGCCAACAAATACACACTTTTCAACATTCATATCTAACTTCTTTCTTAGCTCATCAAGAACATGTACATATGCAATGCATCCAAATACTTTAACATGTGATAAATCTAGTTTATTACTAGTAAACTTTTCCTCAGGTGTCACATCATGCACTAGAATTAATGGGAGTCCTGTTCATAACATACACAATTGTAGAGACAATTTTAGCCCAATAATAATGAGGCACGTTTTTTAAAGCTATCAAGGTCCAGTGAATTTTTGTAATGTGCTTATTCTTCCTTTTAACAATACCATTTTGTTGCATAGTGTATCGACATATAAATAGCCTCTGAGTCACTTTGCACTTAAGCAAACTTGTCACAATCAGATGTGACTGTATATTCTTTAATCTCTACACATTTACATGGCCAATACTTTTATGTCAAATGTCAATATCAACCACATTTCTTGTACCTTGTGCAAACATGGCAACATTGAGCTTATGTACATTTACATCCAAGGTACACATCCTTCCTACACACTTGTGTTTTGCAACTAGTTTGTATCCATTCCTAGAATATTCTACAAAGTAACCATTCTGATTAAACTTTACTTGCAATGTCTGCTCAACGACCATTTACCCAACATAAGCCAAGTTCTTTGTGATGTTAGACACATGGAACACATCAACCAAGCACTTAACTTTTCCATCCTACATAGATAGTGGGACACTCCCAATATGTGCAATAGGATGCACTGTATTGTCACTTGTTTCTACAAAACCAAGCATTTTAAGATTTTTCATTTCTCTAAACCATTCTCCATGAGACATCATACAATCAAACGTACTTGAATCCATAGTCCTGATGCATCTATATTTACTACATTCATCAGGTGCTGCATAACAAACAACTTCTCATTATCAACTTGATTAATGGTAGATGTATAATTATTATGCAACCTTCTCCCATTTTTATTATTTGTGCCTCTTTTCTTTTTTGGATAGTCATATGCAATGTGCCATTTTTTACTACAATCATAGCATTCTCTATTATCATAACCTATATTTTACCTACCACGTCCTCTATGTATCACAAATTGCATGATGGGGGGGATTGCTTGAGTTGCTGCACCAAACACACACACCATACATATAAGAGAAAGCTCACTCAAGAACACAAGGAGAGAGGTGGAGGCCAAAATATTTTCTTGTTAGTCTCTTTTTCTTCTTTCTCACACAATACAATGTACACAAAATATAAATAAGATATAAGATAAAGGAAAGTGGCTCACTAAGTCAAACAGTGCATAACTGACTATAATAATCTATTGGCATTATAACTATGTCATTTGTAGATAGGTGTAACAACCAAATATAATAAGTGATAAGTCAGTGGCCATGTGAGGATCATGATGATCACCAATGTGCTAAGTGTAGATGTGTAGACCTGTCTATCATCAATATCTGCAATGTTGAGCTTGCCATCTTAACACTCCCCCTCAAGCTCAATTATAGTTGTGCAACTCCAAGTAAGCTTTGATATTTTCAAATCTTCTTTACACCTAATGCCTGTGTGAAAATATCTACTATTTGATCTTGTGTACTAACATATACCAAGTCGATCTTTCCTGTAAGTATCTTCTCTCTCACAAAGTGGTAATGCACCTCAATATGTTTTGTCCTAGCATGGAATACTAGGTTTCTAGCCAACTGCTAATGAGTGCATGTGAGAAGCAAGCTTTTTGAGCGAGCTTTTCTAGGCAACCTCCATTTCTTGTTTCGCATATTCTACTTATTCCTCCTCTTCTCTTGTGCACATATCAAGCACCACTACTGCCCCTACTGCCACCACCATCGCCACTACCACTACCATGACAATGTCTTGTAAGGGGACTTCCATATGACTTTAGTATGGCCCTCTACATGATAAATTCATAATTAGCAACATATTCTTCGTTCAAAATGTTATTGTAGATAATATTCTTGAGACACGTTTGTTCAGTAGTGTTTGTGGCTGGCACATCCTCCATCATTATAGGTTGATAATAAAACATTGTATCCCCCTCTGCAAAATACAAGCCATTCTTATTGATATTGTATTGTGGGAGAACCACGAGTCATGTTTGTTTACCGATAGTTGCCATGTCCCCTAGCACGGCTATTTCATGTTCTTGCATTCTTTCCTTCCCTACATAGGGACACACATCACTATTAACATCATACAATGATAGAATGTTTTAAAGCTCTGACATCATCCAATCACAACATGTGTGGAATTCACGAGTATCATTTCTTTACCTCTCTATGCACGGGCCACGTCCGATTTGACCTCATACATGCATTGATCCTCCTACACGTTTGCCCAGTCCTCACACTCTCCTCGTAGAGTTTGTATAGCCCCCTCTCCATCTACCCGTATACATGAGCTTGACTTGCAAAGTCACCATTACATTTTTGGAATGGATTGGCAATATAGCACCACAAACATGCTATTAAAGAAGGATATTGTGAACTACATGTACAAAAGCCTCCATGCTGCCAACTTCATTGACTTTTATGATTCTATATCTTCATCTGACTTGAAATCATGGAAGACAGTGTGAAACATTTGCTCTCTATGTTTTCTCTTTATCTCCTGGGTGTGTTGGAAGAATAAATCGTGTTCCACTCGAATGTTATCCCAACTCAAAAGCAATCTCTTTCCGCTGACTTGCAACATGGCCCAAAAGGTCTCTTGTCTTACCCAACTTCAAAACGATGCATTTCCATCTACTCGAATCAAAGTTATGTCATTTAGTACCAATTCGTCAGACTTATGATGCACATAATTTAGATAAACAAGAATAACCTACTTTTAGGCATGCCCATCAACGTTCGAATTTTCTGTTAGAACTCTCCATGGCCTTTGATATCCTTACGCGATCTACCTTGTTTAGCTTTGAGGATGCTAATGTGTACACTCTCTCCTCGTTCAATACACCCCTGGTCTTGGAGCCCCACTCCATGGATGGGTGGCAAAGGGGTGGATGTACGCATCTGAATGAGACAATGAAGTGATTAATGTCCAATCAACATAAAGAAATAAAAACCATAATCTAATCATGCTACCATCTCTTACAAGCACTCATCGTCAATGTTTCCAATTGGTCTTCTATGCATGCTTGCACAACACATTTATCGCAAGTGATCGTGAGAGTAGTCTCGCTAGCCATTTCACCAGCCTCTATCATGCGCTCATTTTCAATTCTTTGCGTTTGCTTCTTCTTGTTTTGCATGTGGCCACACCCTTGCTATGTATTAAAGGACTTGATGCTTTGATGGTCGTCGCTTTCCTCTCGTCAGTATCACTCTCTGATACTATGAGCTTTCTCTTGCCCTACCTCATCTGCATCATCAAAGCATGCCCACCTTCTCCTAATGTCACTCCTTCCCCACATGCGATTGCAATGGTTGCCTATAGCTCCAGCGGAAGTCAATGATCGTGTGTAATCATGGAGGCAAGTCAGAGTCCTCGAGAGACTCATATGGTCATCGCTCTCTTTCCTGTAAATAACGATCCGAAATAGGGTAAGAGGGGAAGATAGAGGAACCATAACAAAAATCAAGACAGGGGCTGCTTACCATTTGTTCCATTGGCCATTACACAATTGCATTTTCCTCAATGTCAATCTCAGTATTGCCTTTTCCACCACGGGCATTTGCAAGGGGATGTTGAGAGTATAGGCATATGAACTCTCCTTCTACAGGAGTGGATAAGGGCAAGTAGGTGTGAATGGTCCAGAGGGGAAGGGTAAACCTAACCCTAGCTAGTTGGGGCTATATAAATAGCCCAAGGGTCTACATCAACCTTTGAGTGAGAGTGACCCAAGTTGTACTTTCATGAGCAACTGAATAAGCAAGACTTGTTCTTGTACTTGTGAGCTCTTCTCTCCCTCTTGTGCACACTTCAATATTGGCTTCCACTCTAATTTTCACATGGTATCAAAACCACCTCTAATCCTTTAGCTTCCCTCAGCCTCATTACATCTCTAAGTGCACATGAGCCTTCATATTCTTCTTCTTGCCTCATGACCTCCATAGCCACAGCTTGACCCACATGTGTTAGAGGACCTGGGGAGAGAAAAAGGAGAGCATTTTAGCTCAAGGTTCCTTCTAGAGACTTCATCCTTAGCTCAAGATGATTTAGCACATCACTTCAAACATAGAGATTGGGCAGCCAAGAAGATGTCATTGTCAAAATTCGTGAATCTGGTGTAGATTTCGCTAACACCAGCTTAGCTCCTTGGTGTAGCTTGTAGTGGGCGCAATTTTGGTGGCTATCATAGAGATATTGTAGCCCCTATAGTAGGCCAACTCCCTCTAAGAGGGTTTGACCTAATTCCTCTCCTACATTCTGTTGTGCTTAAAACCCTAGCTATGAGTCTCCTGGCAGCCAAGCCAAAAAGCTCCAAGCTTTCCTATTCTCACTTTTTTCAACCTGGGCATTATCAACAGTGATTCTAATCACTGAAAAACCCTTGTCAATATTTTTTTTATACTCTAAGGAGCTTAAATGCAAAGGGTTTTCTCATTCCATGTGCACTACTAAGCTCGTAAAGATCGATCTTCATTATGAGTAGAAGAATGAAAGTTGGTACAAGTGCTTCTTAGCACTACTCATGCATTCTGTTGGATGTTTCCTATTGTTTACTATTAGTAAATTAGAGAAATGAGTATTATTGCACTCTCCTTTGATTCATCCCATAGCATCGAGTTGATTGATAAGCCATGTTCCACCAATAACTCCTCTAATAGGCCACATTATCAGGAGGAGCTAGAAGTGCAGTCTAAGCTTACTTCACTAAAGCTAAGGAAAACAGTCAAGCACAAAAAAAAGGGTTGGTCAAAGGCAAGGACCACCTAAGTCCTATTTCGAAATACTCCATATATATGATTTTCAACCATTCTCAACCTTGAAGTTTTAATTGTAAAATCTACATTATTGTCATCCTTGCACTAGTGGCCCCTATAAAGGATTAGACACTACTACTTGCACTAAGCAAGTAGTAAGACCTTCCTATGGCCTCATCCTATGCTTTGTTCTCAGATTTGTAAATTTGATGGCAGAGACTTTCACCCTTGGCAAGTACTCATTAAGTACAAAATGGTGGAGAGAGGTTATTGGCCTCTCATGTAAGGGACTAGAGCTATTGATCCTACAAACTTTCTGATGTGGAGAATGATCAACGTGCTCAAGAAATAATCATGTTACACTTAGATGAATCCTTGATTCATCATGTTGATAAGCTCTCCACTGCTAAGGAAAAATGGGATGAGCTTGAAAAGCTCTATGGTGCTACATGTAAAAACACTAAGATTTTCCTTAAGATTGAATTCTTCAGCCTGGAATATAGAGAATGAGAAAACTTGGGAATTTTTATTTGTCATATGAAAGGACTCATGACACAGCTTTCTTCAGTGCAAGCACCAATCCATGATGAAGATGCTATAGCCACTCTTTTAAAAGTAGTCAAAAATGTCTTTTTCCCACACTTGTAACAACCCTTACTAATATTCCCAATCCTACCTTACCAAGTACCATCCAATCCTGTTTGGATGAAGAAAAAAATAAAAGAAGATAGGACATATGGCAAGTAAATGTCCTAACCATCTTGAAGTACCTAAGGAATCGGAGGCCAATTTTGCCTCCCAATCCATAGATGATCGACTCTTTTGAGTCATGTATGCCTTCTACCTATAACCATCCTGGTAAGTCTATTCTATAAAGGCATCCTAATTTGGGTTAAGGGGGGGCAGTCTCTTATGCTTTGTATTCCAATGCCACCTGGCATTGAGGGGGGGGGGGGGGGGGGGTGTTGAGAGTATACGTACATGAACTCTCCTTATACAGGAGTGGATAAGGGCAAGTAGGTGTGAATGGTCCTGAGGGGAAGGGGAAACCCTAACCCTAGCCAGTTGGGGCTATATAAACAGCCTAGGGGTCTACATCAACCTTTGAGTGAGAGTGACCCAAGTTATACTTTCATGAGAAACTGAATAAGCAAGACTTGTTCTTGTACTTGTGAGCTCTTCTCTCCCTCTTGTGCACACTTTAATCTTGGCTTCCACTCTGATTTTCACAGGGGAGAGGGGCCGTTTTAAAGACAAAGGAGAGACAGTAAGGGAGGCATAGAGAGAGAGGGAGAGAGTCACATACCGAGAGTTGTGAGAATGATTTGCAATGTGAAAATGGGGGATGAGTCCTTTTATAGGTGAAGGAGAGAGAAAATGGGGGGAGAGAGGGGGGGAAGAGAGAGAGCATGCGATATGTGTAAATTTTTCTCACCAGAAAGGGGTCGCCACCGGCAACCCCTTATCGGATGTTTTTTTTTTCGATTACCCATTTTTGGCAAGAGTAAATTTTAGCCCAACTAGATTTGTGCTTTTTTTTTGCCCAATAAGGGGTTACCAACAACCCCTTTTTGGTGAAAAAATAAACCACAGTTCTGAGAATAGAAAGCATGGGGAGAAAAGAGACAAAAAAAGTATGGATTTTTTTTTCACTCAAGAAGGGGTTTCCGGTGAACCCTTCTCATCATAAAAAAATAATCCACAAGTTTGAGAATAGAGAGCGTGGGGGAAAGAGAGAGTAACAAAGTGATGAGAGAGGGAGAGCATGCAATTATTTTTCATTTAGAAAGGGACTCCCACGCCGGCGACGCCTTCTTGGTGAGAAAAAATACTACATTTTGCATGCTCTCTCTCTCTCTTCCCTCTCCCATCATTTTGTTACTCTCTCTTTCCCCCATGCATTCTTGGACATGTGGGTTTTCTTTTTTACCGAAAAGGGGTCACCAATAGCCCCTTCTTGGGTGAGAAACAAACCCCACACTTTGTTGCTCTCTCTTCTTTTCATGTTGTCTATATTCTCATAAATATGGTTTGTTTTTTCACCAAAAAGGGGTCACCGGCAACCCCTATTGGGCAAAAAAACCCACAAATCTAGTTGGGCAAAAAGTTACTCTTGCTAGGAATGGATCGCTAGTAAAAAATTTCGTCCGATAAGGGGCTGCCAGCGACCCCTTTCTAGCAAGAAAAAATTATACATTACATGTCCTCTCTCCCCCTATTTTCTCAACTAATTAACTAATATTTACTTAATTAACTTTACGAGAGAAAGAGAGAGATATAATTTTCAACAATAAACTAATTAAGTAATCAAATAATTAACTACTTAAATAAAAATTAATTACTAATGAATTTTTAATTAATACTTAATAGTTAATCATTATTAATTATTAGTTACTAGTTACACTTTAATTAGTGATTACTAATTATTAGTTACTAATTTTAATTATTAACTACTCATTATAAACTAAGTACTAGTCACTATTAATTATTAACTTCTTTTTAACTAACTATGAACTAATAAGTTAATTAAAATTACTAATTATTAACTATTTTTAAACTAACTATAAACTATTTTTAATGAATTATTAACAAAAATTATAAGCAATTATTAACCAACTAATTAAATCAAACATGGTAAGATAATTGGAAAACTTAAGCAAAATCCATTTAAGTGCATGTGAGTGTGAAATGAGAGGGAATATTCCCAATTATTCAATGGTCTTGATAATTCGAGAGGCTTCTTATCGATATGAATAGGATTAACAAGAGCCGTTGAGCACTTATTACCAACCTAGGGTCCCATCTTAGACTTAGTATTATTTTAGGGTGCCTAGGTGAGGTTATGCCCTACAAGCATAGGGGCTAAGATTTTGCTTCCCCTGTTTCTCACTCTCATCGAGCCAAGTGTGTGGCACCATATTGCCTTGATCTTGGTTGTTCACACAAGTGACTACCCTTGCTTGATGCTAAAATGTTGTTAGGAGACCTTGGAATTAAAAATTAGCAATCTTAAGTCAATCCTTGTGAGATGAGCCAACTCCCTTACAAGGTAGACTCTGTTATCAAACTAAACAAGAAAATCTATGATTTCCTTAGGATTTTGGATGGTATTTTTTAGTATCAAGACCAGATGGGCCATTAAGAATGCCTATCTAGTTACATTATGAACATTAGAGGTGGCGTCAGAGCAAAACATTGGTAAAGAACCTAGGTCTATATGAATAATTTTTTTTGCAAATTCATTGGATTGTTCTAATAATTGATAAACCTATGACTTTAGAGACACTTAGAATACTTGACGGGCTAGGAGATGTCCCAAGGAATGTATGGCTTGGCTTGTCAAATGACTATTGCATTTGTTTCTACATGGCTATGATTGTTGTTAAGGTACTCTTTAGAAATTACTTCTTACTTAATCTATGAGAAGAGTGAAAATGGAACGATTGGAATTTGATCATCAACCTTAAAGAGACTAGCCAACTATCAAAGAACTCAGTGAAGGTTAAAGTATTCGAAGAGATGCGCTTAGTTGAATTCTTTTGGTTCTTTGAAACCAAGAAGGTTAAAGTATTCGAAGGATTATGCAAAGAGGGGGGTTTTGTGTTTTTTGTGTTTTTTATGTTTGGAAAAGGGGGGGGGGGGGGGGGGGGGGTTTGTAAGGGCTTTGTAGCTATACCATGTTGTTATCACCAGAAGCACCTATATAGGGAGTAGTAGTGACTCAAAGCCCTGCCTTGTTTCCACACTACATGTGATTCCCTATACCCAGTGGTGGTGAACCCTCTTATGTGCAGCGTCACGAGGGTGTAGTCCTGGGATGTGTCTATATTGTCCCGCTTTTTGGATTGAATAATACAAGAGGATACCTTGAGCTCACATATCATGTTACCTTTCTGTGCCATGTTGAGTGCGTAACGAGTGCAGGTGCATCTCTGCCTCAGGAAATGGAAGCACTATGCTCAAGACAAGCACAAATAGTCTTCACCGACAATATCTCCCTCAAATACTTCCAATCACAACCCAAGTTATCGGCAAAGCAAGCCCGCTGGCTAGACTTCCTAGCAGAATTCGACTTGGAGATTAAACACAAGCCTGGCTCCACTAACAAAGTAGCAGATGCTTTGAGCCGGAAAGCTGACCTGAAAGTTGTCAGTGTGGTCAGTAGCAACTTCATAGAATTAGTCAAGGAGGCCTTAGAGCAAGACCAAGAGATGCACAAAATAATCAGAGACGTGGAAGCATAGAAGACCCTGATGGAATGTACACCCTTGAGGAGGGTATCCTATTTTTAGGCAAGAGATTGTATATCCCCAACAGTTTGGAGTTGAAGAAGCTCATCCTGCATGAGATACATGATGGCAAACTTGGAGGACACAAAGGGCAAGCAAAACCTTGGAAGCCCTTAGGAAGCAATTATTTTGGCCCAATATGAAGGAAGAAGTCATCGACTACATCAAAACCTGCCCCACTTGCCAACTGGTCAAAGCACCACGTTCAAAACCAGCAAGATAACTACAGCCATTACCCGTACCCAACCGCCCATGAGATGTCATTAGCATAGATTTCATTGTGGAACTACCCGAGTCCCATGGATACACAATCATCTTTGTAGTGGTGGACTATTTCTCCAAGCAGGCTCATTTCATCTTGGCCAAACCACCACTGAATGCCAAGGAGGTAGCACACCTCTTCTTCACACATGTATTCAAACTCCATGGCTTACCACTGGCAATAGTATTAGATAGAGATGGAAGATTCATGAGCGATATGTGGAAGGAACTCTTTAAGACCCTGGAAACACAATTGAGATTCTCCTCATCCTTCCACCCGGAGACAGATGGACAGACAGAACGAGTCAACCAAGGCATTGAAGACTATCTTCGGAGCTATGCTTGAGTGGACCAGAAAGATTGGGCCTTGTATCTTGATGTCTTGGAATTCCACTACAATAGCTCCATCCACTCGGCAACGAGGTACACCACCTTTGAATTGGTCACAGGCAAAGAAGTCATTACCTCGTTGGCCTTAGCATCCGAAGCGGCCAAAGCGGAAGATCAAGATGCAGAGGAGTTCCTGAAGAAATGGAGAGATCGAAACGCAGCGGCCAAGCAGAGCCTAGAACAAAGCAAAATCACCATGACTGAGCAAGCCAACAAAAAGATGAAGGCTATACTATTCACCAAAGGAGACATGGTCCTAGTTAGCTCTAAGAATATGTCACTTCCCAAGAACATGACTTCCAACTTCAATCACCGCTACTATGGACCCCTACCGAATCACTCAAGTGCTAAACAAAGTCACCTACAAACTTTACCTGCCAGACAATGTTTGTGTTCATAATGCTTTTCATGCTCGGCTTCTACACAGGTTCTATCCCGACAACCAATGGGGACGGCGCGTACCAATGCTCCATTCCAACGGTCCCTTCGAAGTAAAAGCATTCCTTCGATGTCAGGAACAAAGAGGATTCCCCGAATACCTCACCAAGTGGTGCGTGTGTCCACTCAAGGAGGCCACTTGGATCTCAAAAGCGGAGGCTCGCGAACGCGGCAAAGACGCCTTCGCCCTTTGGCTCGAGGAGAACCCCCCTGCTCCTTCCAATGACCCTTGAGCCTCTCCAAACCAAACAAAGCGGTTCTCAATCATAGACCTCAATATGCCTCCACTCCTCAAATGTAATTGAGTCAAGGGTGGACCTGCATGGTGATCCCAATATCAACAAATCCAACAAAGACCCCCAAGTCCTAGTGCGAGTCTGATAGTATAGACTGTGTTAAGACCCCGCGGTCATATAGACCGACAGACATTGACCAGCTTGATAGGAAAAGCTGTGTTAAGACTCCGGATGAGTCAAATAAAGCACTACCCTTAGATTGTTGAGGACAGCAATCCAGTAAGCAGGGGTGAGTGTAAGGGCTTTGTAGCTATACCATGCTGTTATCATCAGAAGCATCTATATAGGGAGTAGTAGTGACTCAAAGCCCTGCCTTGTTTCCACACTACGTGTGATTCCCTATACCCAGTGGTGGTGAACCCTCTTATGTGCAGTGTCACGAGGGTGTAGTCCTGGGATGTGTCTATGTTGTCCCTCTTTTTAGATTGAATAATATAAGAGTATACATTGAGCTCACATATCGTGTTACCTTTATGTGCCGTGTTGAGTGCGTAACGAGTGTAGGTGCATCACAGCGGGGGAAATAAAAGGGCTCCCCCGAACTTACCGTCGCGCACGACCGTCATCTCGCTCGCCCACATTAGCACGACCGTCGTTTTGCTGCCCGTATTTGTCTTCATCTGTGCACAATTGTCACCCCACCCACCCACATCCATCGAACCGCCCGCCCACCTCCATTAGACTTCGTGTGCTCTCTCTCTCTCTCTCTCTCTCTCTCTCTCTCTCTCTCTCTCTCTCTCTCTACACACACACACACACATTAAAAAAAGCAAAAAATGCTCTCTTTTTCTAAATTAAGTAATTAATTAACCAATTAAATAATTAATTAACTTAATCAATAAATTAACTTATTAATTAATTACTAAGATTTAATAACTATTAAGTCAATTGATTAGCAAACAAAATTAATTATTAACTTACTAATCAATCTATTTATTAATTAAGTAACTAATAAAATTTAAGTAATAACTTTTTTGAATTAATTAGTTAATTAATAATTTTTTAAATTTACTTATTTAATAAGTAATTAATTAATTAAGCAACTAATTGACATGTAATTCTCTCTCTCCCCACACACACATATAGATACACACACATATCATAAAAAGCAAAAAAAGCTTCCTCTTTTTCTAAATTAAATAATTAATTAAATTACTAAATAATTAATTATACCGAATAACTAATTGGTTTAATAATTATTAAGTGAATTAATTAGCGAACAAAATTAACTATTAATTAATTAATGAATGAACTTACTAATCAATTAATTAGTCAATAAGTTAAAATTAATAAGTAATTACTTAAAATTAATAATTAATAAATGACCAATTGGTTTAATAACTATTAAATCGATTAATTATCCAACAAAATCATGTATTAATCGATTAGTTAAAATTAATAGCTAATTACTTAAAATTAAGAACCAATATCTAAAAACTAATTAGTGATAATCAATAACCAATTACTTGAAATTAATAATAAATTAGTTAAAATTAATAACTAATAACAAATTATTTATTTACATATTATAAATTACTAAAATTAAAATCAATTGAAATAACTATTAACAACCAATAAATATCTTTCATTCAAGTAGGGATTGTTAGTTTTAATTTTATGTATTTATTTTATTAAAATATTAAATAATTTTATCACATAGTTATTTAGTAATTAAAACTACTTATTACTCAATTGATTAATGTTAATCTAAATATTAAATTATTAATATTTTCTTTTATTAGTATAAAACCTATTTAATATATATATATAAATCAAATAATATTTACTAAGATGATATCAAATAGTTCATTGATTAGTTAATTAGTGTATCGATCAAATTATATCAATTAGATTATTAATTCATTTCTTAATTGATGTTAGTTATCTTGTTTATTAATTCATGCATATCAACTAGTTTATTAAGTAATTAGTTATTATAGTGATCAATTAGTATGAAGTGAACCATTGGTATATTAATATTACTTCACTTGTTTATTAATTTATATATTAGTATTAATCATCTCACATAAATCAATGTGTTAGTATAGTAATATTAATTAATCCGTTAATATGATTGTATATTAATATGTTAGTTGTATGGAATTTTTTTTGGAGGGAATGAAGAGAGAGTGCAAGTGCATGTGGATTAGGATCGTTCTGCCCGCCCGAGAAAGGAGTTGTCGGCACCCCAATATTTGGTGTAGAAAAATATGACAAGCACCCCTCCCCCCCTCTCATAGCTCTCTCTTTATACAACACATATCTCTGAGTCTCCCTTTCTCCATCTCTCTCTCGCTCTCTCTCTCTCTCTCTCTCTCTCTCTCTCTCTCTCTCTCTCTCTCTCTCTCTCTCTCTCTCTCTCTCTCTCTATGAGACATGCATTTAATGCCCCATTATCTCAAAGTGGTTATATAAGGCCACACACCCCTTATGACACAACGCCTCCCCCTCCCTCAAGTTGTGGAATATTTTATTAATCTCATAGGTACGTACACATCTCTCTCTCTCTCTCTCTCTCTCTCTCTCTCTCTCTCTCTCTCTCTCTCTCTCTCTCTCTCTCTCTTCGTGGCACCCACATCCACTCACACACACACTCTCTCTCTATCTCCCTCCCCCACAAATCTCTCTCTCTCTCTCTCTCTCTCTCTCTCTCTCTCTCTCTCTCTCTCTCTCTCTCTCTCTCTCTCATGCCAAATACTTTATATATCTAGCACTCACACACACACATACACGCACGCTTTCTATCTCCCTCTCTCTCTCATGCACATGCTTTATATATCCTCCTCTCTCTCTCTCTCCCTCTCTTGTATATGACATACATCCGCACACTAAGTCTTTCAATGATACCTATATCTGACATGCGTATTCGTACATGTGTAGATAGCTTTGGAAATGGATCCAACATCCAGTGCTACACCAAATACCAAGGTCCGCATATATGTATCCTTCCTCTCTACCAAGCCTATTATGCACTACACAAGTAGTCAGTTCATAATGTTGAATAAGGAAGACATTTGCAATGGCAATGGCCATTGTGTTCTTGCTATCACCCATGGAAATGGCCAAATACAAAGCACATTGATCCATTGTAACAATGACCATGAAGATGTCCATGTATATGTTTCTGGATACCTTGGTCTCACAAGACTATCTTGTCGAACAAGGAAATGGGCCTACATTGTAGCCTTCCTCCACCATAGACCTCACCCAGAGCCCTTGTAGTGTTGAGAAAATAACAATCACAATGGAAGCCTCACCACCCCCTATACATTGAGAAAAACAAAACCATCCCTATCACACTTGATGTGGAAGAGGAGAGGACATGATAATCCTCTTATGTTGTAAGTGTGGTAGAGTACATAATATCTTCAGGGAGTTGACGCCGAGTGTTACGTCATTTGCTTTAGAATACAAGTGCTATAGAGAGAGTGGAGGAGATCCCAATTTTGTATGATGGCAATGTGGCATATAAGCTTTCACCAATAGCAGACAATATGTGTCCAATGGAGGGTATAGAGCCAAAGTACGATGGCCATTGTTGGACAAAGCCCGCATCAACATCGATGGCATTCCTCAGTACTTTTCACCGAAGCAAATGTATTGGAGAGCTAGAGTGTCCCAATAGAAATTGTACTAGTAGGTCGATTTTTGACCCCCCCAAACAAGGTGGTATTGACAAATACAAGATTCTTCATTCGCTCCACTATCATTAAAATGATTGCAGAGTTGCATAACATGGTTCTAGTAATCTATTGCAAGTAAATCATAATAATCAAGTCCCAATATATGTCATGCATGTAAACTCAATACCAGCATACCGGCTGTCAAAATGTTAGCTGATGGTCTTGAAAGCCTTGGATGCTTCTATGTAAGAACCCCCCCATCCCGCTCTCCAAGTGAGAGTGTGTAGTGTATTCTATGATGTCAACGAGGCCAATGTCAAGATTGTTTATCCATCAAGGCACACATAACCATGAGATGCAAAGAGGAACATGCATAGCTAATGTCAAAGATGTGCAAAAGACAGTAGAGGAAATGGTAAGAGACTTTAGTGCAACTGGACCTCGACACTTGCAAAAATGACTATGGCTAGAAAGCTAACTATGAGTGCCTTGGTTCGTGAGCAAGGTGTCCCCATTTCTAACATTGAACTCTCAACAATGCTCAAGGAACTCCAATCACTCATTTAGAGGAACATGTAACATATTATTCCATTCACAACACATTCCAAAATATCATTAAAAAGTCATGCATATGAATATCAATATTCTGTGCATGCAAGTTCAAACACATGGTCCATGCGCAGCACATGTTGAGAGCGATCAGGGAATGGAAGCTTGTCTTCTAAAGTTAAAGCAACATTGCGTATATAGGTTTTTTTATGGTAGCCTATTTCTTGGGTAAGCCATTGACAATGATAGTAGGTGTTTTATATTCAAAATGTTAATGATTGGGCCAGCCTCAAGGATTGGCTTAGTGAATTGTATGCAAATGAATGGCATTGGGGACCTACGCAATAGCTAGATATGCTACGACTACATGCATCGTATTAATGATTGGACCACCATGGCAGCACATGTGTATAACCCAAGGTAGTTTCTCTTACGTAATTCTACAGTCACAACACGAACTTAAGTAACATAGTTCTCCTTGCTCTTTCATTCATGTCTTGTGTTTCTATAGTGTACAAGAGTTGATGACTCTAGAAATATGTGAGATGAAGGAAGAGGATACATATGCAAAAGCTCTTTTTTGGACAAAGATGGAGAAGTGTGAACAACCAAGTGCTGATTTTCGAGGATTCATGGCAAACGAGGCAACCACCAATAAGAGGACCATCTGCACATTGTTCAATGGTGGTCTAGACAACATAATGCAAGGAAGGGAGAGATCTTGCTTATTTCATTGGGAAAAAAGTCTCCAAATACACACATCACAATATGTGTACAAGAATTTCCAAGATGAGCATAAGTGCTTGTGTCGAATGTAGAGGTGTGTAGTCATGGAAGATGATTCAACAATGCAATTCGATTCATTCGAGCTTGGTGGGCCTCAGGGAAAGTTGCAGGTTGCAATATACCAACAATGGATTGTTGACTTAATTGGTAGCATATTAGATATCCACGTTGGAGGTGGCACTTTGTCGGGGTAAGACTAGTTCGTAATAGTAGGGTGTGATATGTGGTGCATTTGTTTTCTCACGCTCCATACCTTCTTGTGCTGTATTTTTGTCCAGGTGGTGGAGAACATTGCTCATATACCAACCATGAACCTAGTAGAGCCAATGCATACAAGTTGGTTGGCAAGGGAGGGATTCAAGGGATCTTTCAACTTGTATGATTTGGCTAATGCTCTACTATTATACAGAGCATAAAATGACATGCATTCATTGGTGGAAAGTTCCATGGTGTAGGATCTGGTGTAGAGAAGCTTTTGAGTCGACTACAACAAGGAATCAACCCCACACCTTGAGCAATGGCAAGGATGGTCGAGGAGGTGGCAAGAGGAACTGAATTGCATAAATGTCTTGATTTTTTAGAGGACAATGTGATTATAGCAAGAAAATGCAAGGTTGATGGGAAAGTGGGGTTCGAGGAAGCCAATGCCTCTCATAGGCCTGACTATGTGACTGAAAACATACCTAGAAAAAAGGGTACAAGAAAACTAATCTTTAAGGACTCTTTGCCTTTTGACCAATCGAGGGCAGTATCACCAAATTTTTTGGAGGAAATGGTGGTGGAGACAGTCCTTCATGACACCATTTGGGCTATAAGAAGGATTCTTGCTCGCAGTCATATACAATGTCAATAATGGTTGGGAGCTAGAGAGGGAAAATATAAAAAACCTATAAAAAATACGCCGCATGGGGTGCCTGTACCTTCGTTTTGGGGCATCATGTGGATTTGTCTAGCTCAAGAGGAGAAGCTAGCAATCAACATGGAATGCGGCATCAATTCATGTGGTTTTGTAATGATAGTGTGGACCATACATGGAACATTTGTTCTTCCATTCATCACGCATTGCCTAAGGTTCCACAAGTATGGCTAGTGGCATGAGGCACAAATTTGACAGCAGAAGAAATCCACATGTTGGAGAGTGGTGGGTTTGTTTTACAAAAGGCGGCACAAGAGGTGGATGCTAACGAGGGCTTGTGTAGATATTGAAGAGGTGTTTCACACGCTACAAGGAAAAGGATAGACTTAGCGTTGGCTCCAGATGCAACTATGAAGGGCCACACAGTGGTGAAGCCTTTGAAGCATGAGGTTTTCAAACTACTACAGACACCTAACTCGTGTCATGTAGGAGTGTTATGATGTGCACATTGCAAAGAATCCAACATGTAATTGCAAGGATTTCATGGACAGTGCTGCAAAAGAAAAAGCATATTTGGCATGCAATCACCTATACTATGTGTACCTCCAAGTGTTTGGGATGGATGCAAATGCCAACATGTTTATACATCAACCCACACTCATTGAAGAAAACTTGCACATTGTCTTTGGAAGTAGAATAACTTTTCCAACATCACCTATACTATGACCAGTGATGCAACGCCAACATTGCCTCTCAGCACAACCACATTTTATTTTGCTGAGAAAGACATTGTTATACAATCCAGTTGGATGGCTTGTGTCAAAAATTTGACAAGCCTTTGGTGACCTTGTCTCTCTTAATTTGACAAGCAATAGCATTTTTTTGAGAGTTAACACAATATAAATGTACATTTGAATCGCTTGTATGAATTGTCTTGTATCGTATTTGTTGAGGAGAGGGGGGGAGGGGAGGGAGCTATCAATCCATTGCAATTAAAGTTCTAAAAACATTGAGTGGCCACCCAAGCATTCACATTATGTGTGTGTGTGTGTGTGTGTGTGTGTGTGAAAGAGAGAGAGAGAGAGAGAGACGTATTTAGGATTTAAGAGAAGTGTTTGTTACAAGACGTGCCATAATCTGATGTGAGGCATTATTATACAATGTGAACTAATCGCATGCATGAGAGAGAGAAAGTAAGAGAGAGAGAGAGGGAGATAAACATGGAGAGCGAGCGAGTGACTAAGATATATATATCTATATATCTATATATATATATATATATATATATATAAGTGAGAGAGAGAGAGAGAGAGAGAAAGAGAATGTAGAGAATCAAAGATTGCATGTACAATCCTAAACTAAGAGAGAGTAAAGACATGGAGTAATTTGAGAGAGAGAGAGAGAGAGAGAGAGAGAGAGAGAGAGAGAGAGAGAGGTGTGGGCCATGGAGTTCCATTCTTCCAGGGTGATTGCATGAATGAATCCACATTATGTGCGAGAGAGGGAGAGAGAAATCGTTTACATGAGATGGAGTGCTATTTGATCAAGTGTGCTAGAAAGAGAAAAAAAGAATATACACATAGAGAGAGAAACTTAGAAACTAAGAGAGAGAGAGAGAGAGAGAGAGAGAGAGAGAGAGAGAGAGAGAGAGAGAGAGAGAGAGAGAGAGAGAGAGAGAGAGGTACATAGAGTGAAGGTAGTGGTCGCAATCGTGGAGATAGTGGGGATGATGGTAGTGGTGATGGAGGTGGTGACAGTGGTGGCAGTAGAGATGGTGGTAGTGGTGGTGGAGGTAGCTATGGTGGTGGGGGTGGTAGTGGCGGCAACAGAGGTGGTGGTTGTGGTGGAGGTACAAAACTCTAGGGGTGGAATAAGTGGAATATGTGGAACAAGAAATGGAGGTTTCCCAAAAAAGCTTGCTTCTTGCCCTTTCCCCTAACTGTATGGTGCTCATATTATCACAATGAATGACAACTAGACCATGTTCTCTTGCACATCCAAATCAACCAATAACTTATGCAGCTATACCACCTCACATGCTCCCATGGCAGCACCTCTATACTCAACCTCTGTACTCGATAAAGCAAGTGTAGGTTGCTTTTTACTACTCCACATAACTACTGCACACTAAGGGAAAACATGAATCCGTCAATAGATCTTCTATCAAATATCCTACCAACCCAATTTGTATTTGTGTATCCAAATACATGTATATACTTATCTGCCTCATAAAAAAGTCCATAATGTAAAGTGGACTTCACATACCTCAATATATGTCTAACTACATCCAAATGAGGCTTTCTAGGCATCTGTATAAATTGACTAACAAGAGCAACAATATAGCTCAAGTCTAGCCTTGTGATAGTTGTGTAAACTAAACTTCGTACTATCCTCTTGAACATAGTAGGGTCTCCTATCTCATCCCCAACATTATCATTTAATTTCACATTTTGCTCCAATGGCAGTAAAAGAGGCTTTTACACTATCATACCATACTTGGATAGCATATCCAAGCCATACTATCTTTGGGATAGCCATATACCAAAACAAGCTTAATTAGTGATTAGAACCACTGTTAGTTACTTTCAGGGTGATTAAAGTTGAAGTGGAAAAGCTTGAATCTTTTTGGCTATGGCTACCAGCCAAACCCACATTTAGGGTTTTGCCCTACATGAGCAACTAAGAAGGAATTTCAAGAAACCCTTTTAAGGTTGAATAGCCCACTTGGGGGCTAATAAAGCCCTATGGTGGCCGCCATGATTATGCCTTCTATAGGTTGCTGCATCTTTTCAAACTCCACATTGTTTAGAACTATGTTAATTTAGGAAAAATGGCAATGCTGCTGAGCTCATATGTGCCCAATGCCAGTTGTTGATGTGCCACCTTGGTGGGCTCTGAGGTCAAGAGAAAGTTCCTAGAAGAACCCTGATGGAGATATTGCCTCCTTTCCTCTTACCAAGTCCTCCACTGATTGACGGTCAAGGCTAGCTATGGTGTAGAAGAAGGTAAAGTGAGAAGAATGAGATCTTCTTGTGCACTTAGGTTAGGATGAAGCTAGAAAAAGTGTGGTTGATCATAGATGGCTCTGATACCATGCTAAAAATTAGAGTGAGAGCATAAAGTTGTGTGCACAAGAGGGAGAGAGAGCTCAAGTACAAAAAGAAAAGCTTGCTTAGTAAGTTGCTCAAGGTACAATTAGTACACTCTCTCTACGCTTAAGAGTAGCCTCCATGTTGTTTATATAGCCTTGCTAGGGGCTAGGGTTAGGGTTTCCCTTACCCTTCAGTTCATTCAGACCTCACCTTCCCTCATGCATCCTTGCTTGTTCAAGGTTCCCATGCTACACTTCTAACAATCTAGCACAAACACTTTCAAGTGTGACATATGGGGCTTCTTCCTTGTAAAGCATTCTTCAGGGGTCATTCTTCTAACAATCTAGCACAAACACTTTCAGGTGTGACATACGGGGCTTCTTCCTTGTAAAACACTTTCAAGTGTGACATTTTGCTACAGGGTATACCTACAAGTAAATTCTCTCTTTATTCCATGAGACCTCAAGAAGTCACTGAACTCATTACAGAGGTGCTCTCTCCCTCCATCTGACCTCAAGAGCTTAACTTTCAAGTCTATTTTTGTTTCAACAATGATGTTAAAAGTTTTGAAATGCTCAAATACATCACTCTTTTTCTTCATGAAATACGCCCACAGCTTCCTTGAATAATCATCAATAGATATTTGTTGCCATGAGGAGATATGTTTTGTATCAGCTCCCAAATAACTGTATGCACAACATCAAGTATATTTCTGCTCACATCTCTATCATGCAAAAAAGGTTGTCTTACCTACTTACCAAATTGACACGCTTCACAGACTTTATGAAATTCTACAAATCTAAAAGTAGGCAATCTTATAATCAATCCTTTAGATTGTATTAATTTTAGCCTTCACACATTTGCATGTCCAATATGTTTGTGCCTTATATTCAATATCTGCAAACCACTCTTTTTTTCTTTAGTATACATAACAACATTTATAGTAGAAATTCCAATATATAAAGTGAACATGCAACCAACTCTACTTCATTTTGTGAGTAACCTTTGGGTATCATTAAAGTTTTCCACAAAACAACCTTTTGGATTAAATCAAACTTGCAACCCTTGCTCTATTATTTGGACAATAGACACTAAATTCTTTGTGATTGATGGCATATGTAATACATCTGACAAACTCATTGTCCAACTATCATGAAAGGATAAGGAAATCTTTTCAATGTGTGAATTTGGGTAGCATGAATCATCACCTGTCTGCACATAATCTAGATCTTGTAAATTTCGTATCTCTCCAAATCATTCAACACGACTGGTCATGCGATTAGATGCTCCTGAATCAACATACTATACATAATAATGTGTCTCCTTTCTTGTAATAGCATTCATCATATGCTACATAACAAACATATGCTCATTTTTATCTCCATTCTATTATGAATATGATACATAGTTTTCTTGCTGCAATTACCACTATGGATATCATCCTTCTTAGCATAAGAATGGCCTATAATATGATATGTTTTGCCACAATAATGAAAAATAATACCAGAATCTTTGTTCTACCATCCACCTCTTTCTTTAGAGCCCCCTTGCCTCTAAGTTTCCTTGGCCTCTTGAAACCTTTATTTCGTCGAATTGCTGATTTAACATATTTTGCTAATTACCAGCATGTTCCATATCACACCCTCTCAAAGAGGATCTGCTACGTCTCCTTCTTAAACTCGAGTAAAATGCTTGGACATGTTCCCTACTTCTTTCAAATGATTCACCCTGCATATTAATCTCTTCGCTGATCATGAGAGAGACCAACACATTAAGAACTAGAACCAGCTTTCGTACATACACAAAAGTGACAAATGATTTCTAGGCCTTCCCATTATTAAGGCCATTCAAAATAGATGAAACCAAATCATCACCATCAAGCATTGCATCAATAGTTGTTAAGGTGTTTGCAATGCTTCTCACTTTCAAAACATACTCATTTATAGACATATTCCCTTTCTTCAAAGTATTTAACTCTTGCTTGAGTTGAATCGTCCGTGCCTTTATATTTATTGAAACCATGTTCTCAAAAATTGTCCAATTTGCATGTGATTTTTTTGTATTTCTAATATGCTTCAACATAGTATTATCAATGACTATATAGATAGCCAATACATCACCTTTTTGTCTTTTGTATTCCATTATTTTTACACCTTCAATTAATCTTTAATTGCACGATCACTGTACTCTGGCTCCTTTTCTTCACTTGAAACAAACTTGTATAGGCCTTTTCCAATAAAGAAGTTCGTCATATGAAACTTTCATGATGAATAATTATTATCATTCAGCTTCTCAATGATAGCACGTCGTTGTCAAACTGTGCCAAATTTGGGTTAAACCGCAATGCCATGCTACTACACCTACAATGTCAAGGTTTTATGTGCCAAGATGTTGCACCATGAGTTGAGGAAGAGATCTCTAGAAGGAGTAAGAGAAGATATGGCTTCCTTTTCTCACACCAAGTCCTCCAATGGAGGTAGGTTTGAAAAGGCTATGGTGAAAAGAGGGATAGGTTGAGAAAATGACATGCTCATGTGCACTCAGTGGAATTTGAAGTTGAATGAAGCCTTTTGGATCAGAGATGGCTTTAATACCATGTTGAAATATCAGAGTGAGAGCATGAGAAGGTGTTCACAAGAGGGAGAGAGAGCTCAAGTACGAGAAGAAGATCTTGCTTAATGAGTTGTTCACAAGTACAACTAGTGTACTCTCTCTACTTTGAGAATGAATTTTAGGTTGTCAAATAGCCTCTGGATAGCTAGGGTTAGGGTTTCCCCTACCCTCTAGTCTATTCACACCCATCTACCCTTATCCACCCTTGCATACATAGGGTTCACATGCCTATCTCTCAACAGATACACCCAAAGGTAATGTTTAACTTGAAAACATCACTTAAGTTTGAGTCTAGTTAAGAAGCTTATATTGCACATTAGTCATGAAATTTAGGTCAAACTTAAAACTATAAAGTTTAGCTCACAAAAAGTTTCACAATGCATATCTATATTATAAAATGATGGATTGTAATCATGACCATGTTAAATTTATGGCTAAAGTTGGCCAAGGCCCAAATATTTTTTTCTCAAATTTGTGCTAACTCAGAGACAAAATTTTGAATACACATGACATAGAAACATACAAGCAACTATCATGAATGTCCAACCAAAAAAGAAATAAAAAACCACTTATCATAATGCAAAATACTCATAAATCAAGGTGAACATCACATTGGATGCCAAGAATGGTTTTGGGACTTCCCCATGCATGCATGTTACAACTTTGCAACACACACACACACACACACACACACACACAATGTGTGAGTGGGTGCTCTATTATATCTCTCTAAAAGAGTACAAGCAATAGAAGAATGAATGCCTAAAAAGCATAGATACAACAATGTGTTGTGCTTATATAGAAATAGACTTTTCATATTAAAAAACAATTATTATTTCACTTCTCAATTAGAGACGAGTGGTTCATTGGAAAGTACAAGAAATGCCAATATATATGAGTTAGTTTTATAGATCGAATGAGCAATCTAAGAAATACCTATTTTTCAATGATGATCATTTATGCTCAACAATTCTTACAATAAATGCACTGACATAAATATGACTAATTTTACTTAGTAGTAAGAGTAATGCTACTTGCAATTTTCTCTTTTGTTCTAGGTAATAGTGAGTGTTGCCACCCTAGGCAACTCTATTTACAAAGTACATGATAATGAAAAATGAATAAAGGTAGGGATAAGGTACTCAAGTAACTTTAGCTACAAGTTACTCTCGGTGAGATAGCTAATCCTTCCTAGTTTACTTGGCTTATTGAAAGTGCTATTCCTTACATCCCCTAATGAATGTAGATAGCTACCCTCTAAGTCAACCTAAGTAATGGTAGTTTCAACACATTAAAATATCAGAAGGTATAAAATCATGCCCAATGAAATTATCACCCATAATTAAATCCTTTAGATGAGAGAGAGAGAGAGAGAGAGAGAGAGAGAGAGAGAGAGAGAGAGAGAGAGAGAGAGAGAGAGAGAGAGAGAGAGAGAGAGAGAGAGAGAGAGAGAGAGACCATATAAGGCTTACCATGTGGCATATCTTGTCATCAATTATTTTTAAGGTGATGAGAAGCTAACCAACAACGGATTCGTTTTGTTAAGATGTGCAACTAGATCTTTGAATTGTCATTCGACCCTCAAACTCTTTAATAGTAAGTCATTTATAATTTTGCAATGCCTTCATATAAAACATGTCTTATTTATGTGGATTGTTTCACACTTACTCAATTTTTGGTTGCATCTCTCCAAAATCGTGGCCTGGGAATCATGGTAGCAGTTGATTCACATTAAAAGCTTACCAAATGGGTCTCACCATGCTTTGGACAAGTGTGCTTACTACTTATTGAAAATATTTGGTGCTTGAATATACTCATATGGAATCCTCATTGTATATTTGACATGCATATTGATCCAATTTTGATCCTCTTTCAAAATACTTAACCAAATTTGTCATTGTCCAAGCACTTGTGAGGATTCACATATGCTTAACCAAAATGGTCATTGTCCAAGCACTTGTGAGGATTCACATATGCTTAACCAAAATGGTCATTGTCCAAGCACATGTGAGGATTCACATATTGATCCAAATTTGATCCTCTTTCAAAATACTTAACCAAAATGGTCATTGTCCAAGCACTTGTGAGGATTCACATATGCATCTTTTATAAGGGACTTTCTTTTCATCCATTCACAAAAGAACTTTATGCAAGCATCAATGCATATGTGGCAAACTACTCATGATGGCCTATTGCTCGTGACCAATGGAACATCCATTCAAATTGCTTGACAATGTCATAACTGCCTTGACAATAATACTTATGGCCATGAATCTTCAATCCTCCTCACAAGTACTTGTCCTTTGCAAGTATGCCATTTTCCAAATGCAACCTCAATAGTTTTGAGGCATGATCCCATGAGTATTTCTCCAATACTTTGTTTTTTTAGGATTGAGTTCAGCCTCTAAGGATTCTATTGCTCTCATTCCTTGCCAAGTTGCCAATCTTACTAACTATCATCTACTCTTGGATTGAGATATCAGTCCACATCTTGGGTGAACATTTGTGTTAAGCATATGATAGATATTTCTTCTAGGGTCATCACTCTATATCTCTCTTGGGCATCTATAATTGTGGATATTTTGTAAGGCTCATTTGTATTCTTTTGTGTTGATTGTTTGAATGTGTCATACTAAATTGTATCAACACTCCATGATTACTAAAGCTAGCTTCTCTCTAGCTCATCATTCCTCTTACCTTCATTTGTGCATATTCTAATCTAAGGAGATCCATATCCACTCCCTTGATTTTTTCAAGCACCTACACAATTTGGGCTAAGGTGAGAATTTTGTGATAGTTTTAACCATTCATTGTCTAGTGTGGCATTCATGGAGTATGGACTCTAGAATGATATTGACTACTTTATTTGTTTTTAAGCTCATACCACTTTCCCAACCACTAGGGAAGGGGTTTGGGGATACACAAATATAAAATGAATCTAATTTTTTTCAATAGCACAAATTCTTGCATTCTTGTTCTGTTAATCTTTATAGCCATTTTGTGCTACTTTTCTCTGTATTAAGTTGGCTTGCTAGCAAGTGCTACATAGTAATCCATGAGGAACTTTCGTGTCATATAATGCTAGTTTGGTATGGTATCTTTACGATGTTAAGGATATGTAGCTTACATATTTCTAGTGTTACCAAAGTAATAACTCCATTGCACATAAGTGTGGTTATGTTAAGTTGTTGTATTGATATGTATCCTACTTACATTTGGTTTGCTATTGTGCCATATATAGCACATTGTAGCTTTCTTCTACTTAGTGTGGTAGATCATGCAATTATGCTACATAATATCATAGAACAAACTTTTATTTAGGAATAAGTGCAAACATGTAAGATATTGTATTTACGAACTTGTAAATGGAAACATTTCTTTAAAGATTGTTCATGGTAGCAATTGGATGCATAACATTGACACCTTATAAGATGCTTGGCATAATCTCTTTTGCAATGTAACACGTGGCATGTGTAGCATTTGTCTTGCATGAGAGGCTTTTCCAAATAAATGTTCTAATAATGAATGGATCAACTTTGAAGTTGCAAGATGGGAGATGAATAGTGCGAATGTTGTTGTTGCCTCATTGACTGTTCGGTGTTGATTTCTCATGTGAGATGATAGTGTGTGAGAGCTTGTAAAGGCTTTGAGTTTAAAAATGGTATATATTCTAATTTCTTGATTATCATATGCCAATATCAAATTGGATACATGTTCTTGGTATGTTTTCTTACACTCATAACACATAATCAAGAGGTACATAAATACTTTATTCGCAAAGTGAATACTACAATTGCATAGTAAAATTATCTATAAAGTGCATATTACCATAGGTGCAAGTATTTTGCGCATTGATAATACAAAGTGTTAAGAACTTGTCCAATTGATGTTTATCTTCGAGACATTTGCTATGGACCATTTTGCACAAGGCCTTTGCTTTAATATTTTCTCTCTACCCTTGTTAGTATAACCATGCTATTACCCAATGTGTTTGGCCTTTACTTAAAGCATGTTTTGCCCTGTTAGGCCTCGAGCTTGCTTTCTCCAACAAGTGTTGGTTTGAAAATTAGACCTAATTGATGCTATGTGCTTTAACAAAAAACTTTACTCGGGAGTAAAAGAAGCATTGAGTTTGAAATGTGCATATATGTTGATGGTATGCATCCATTTGATGTGGGCTCGCATTTATCGATTAAGATTATTAATTTAGACTAGAATTTGCACGACTTCATCATCTACTCTTTCGTCATGATGCAATGAGGCCTCACCATGGTTTCCATTATCAACATTTATTTCAAGCTAGAGTTGTGGGAGTTGCTTAACAACTTGGGATATGGCTATTGGCGATTAAGTTTTATTGGACAAAGATCAATTCCTCATCTAGATCAAGAGTCCTAGTGAGAATGATCATGCTCCAAAATAGTTGTAGTTTACCTAGAGCATGGTCATAGTCAAATTGATAACTTGCATTGCTCTCAATATTCATGAGCTTAGCTAGCTAACATGATGATGAGATCTTAGTGAGCTCTTCTTGCATATTCTATGTCAATAACAAAGGAGAGGAACTTGTTACTATTAAACGGAGAAGTTTTCCATCCTAGGTCTCTAGGGAGTTACAAATTCACTTATGATATATTTTGGTGTTGTGTTGATGCCTTACCATTGTAGCATGAAACACTAGAGCAAAAGTCATTTGGTAGTTTCAGAGCCACTCGTAACATTGTTCATGGTTGTGTGCTTTACATGTATGTTGTCAAGGTGGGGTTTGTCACTACCTAAGCTACCACTGCATTCATGTTTTGAGAAGATTCTTGTAGATGTATTTCTTTACCCCAAACATGTTATAAAGAAGAAGAGCTCAAGAATGTGTGAAACTGGAAATAAGGTCAAATTGATTTGGTGCATATTATAGGGTATAAGGCTAGTCTAATCTCCAACAAAGCTAGAGCTTGAACCTTAGTTCCATTAGCATTACATTTTCACGATAAGCGATTTACTTTTTTTTTTGTGGATTTTCTTTTTTACTTCAATCATCATTGCGGATCAAGTAATTATGTAGAATAAGCACCATCATTTATAAAAATTAATAATGCTAAATTCTCTCAATTTGTAGTAAGCATGGTTTGATATTCTTGTTTTGTGGGGTAAAGGGGTTAATTTATTGACAATAAAATGCCCCCATATTTTCTTCAAAAGAATAAATTATGAATTCCGACATACTTCCCAATGCTATTATCTACTACATCTCTTACACAACTTTTTTTTTTGGGGGCTTGATGCGTATTGCACACACAACCCCTTGTAAAATGCGCTATGTGCATCATGCACACCTACCAACGTGCATTGCATTGTGCCTATTTGCCCACGCGCATCTCGTCATGCTCGCCACCCATGGCCCATGGTCAATGTCCCACGTGCATCAATCCTGGCGAAAAAGCACCTAGTGAAATGTTTAAAGCATAGTAGTTTTTGCATCAAGTAGTCATAACTCATAACATAAAGACCAAAAACATTTGCATGCTTGGATCAACCTAATTACATCAAAGGACTAATTGTTTAGGGTTCCTCACACATGTTGAATACGAAAGTAAGTAAAGCATATAAATGTTAGGCACGTACGTATTGATCCAAACATATATCTTATGCAAGCACACATCACCAAAGTGTTACTAATTGATGTTATAGGGACCTATGCCCTATACCATTTTTTTGTTGTGGGTGATTAGGGTGGAAAGTTGTAATTTGTTTCATCATTGTTAAGCCTCTTATGTGTATATTATGCTTGTGATAAGTGTTTGTGCTACAGGAAAATCACAATAATATAGGAATTTCTATTAGGTGTCTTTTGAGTATATTTTGCGTGTATTGATTGATTGCATCTTATGTGATCATTGATGATGCATTTGCCCTCAAGAAGATTTGGGAAACCAAAAATGATATCTGGTTTTGGTATCTTTGAAGATGTAACTTGACCAATGGTCTTAAATATTGTTGTAATGCGCTAGTAAGAGCGTTTAAGAGAAAGGAAACCTTAAGGTTGTAGCTAAGCTTCTTAAGGCAGCGGTGTAATATCTATGAGCGAGGATGTAGATATTTTGTATATTTTTGGTTGGTAGAACTACTGAGTTATTAAAAAGAAGCAAGAAGAATGATAGGCTACTATGCAAAATTCTAACTGGTTTTTTATAATGCACAGTTTATTTATTGAGAATGAAAAAAGACATCTAGAGATGGACAGGCATTGCCACATGCTTATCTACACTTAGCGAGCCTATGAAAGACTACCTTGTACACATGTATTATGCTGCATGCATGTGATTGTGGTAAAGAAAGAAGGAATAATAGAAGGTGAGTATATGTATAGGAGGGAGCACGGCCAGCCATGGAGCACGTAGGTTGTGCTGCATGACATGTCGACAGATGGAAAGCGGGAGATTGACAGCCATTATAGGACGAAGTACCAGTCATGACGATGGGCAAGGGACTCTTGGGACCTGCTCCCCTGTCTGCCTCCTGCCCCTCCAGCAACAGCCGAAGCTTGGCTTCATTGCCCGAGACGATCACCACGCAGGAAGAAGAGGAACAGAAGGAGGCGCAGGGCGAATGGACGGACAGGGTTGGCACGGAGACCGAGACAGAGAACAAGAGCCGCACTGCTGACCTGCGCGTGCGCTACATCGCCTCCATGCTCAAGGCCAACCCCAAGATGCTTCTCGCTGACTCCCCCATTTTCGCTGGCCTCAGCCAGCAGCAGTTGCCATTCTCTGTCTCCCTTGTAGACGCCTTCACGCCCGAGTGCCAATATGAGGCTCGGATTAGGCTACCCCTTCCGGTATGTGACATGCTGAGAGAGAGAGAGAGAGAGAGAGAGAGAGAGAGACTGCGCGTGGGCACGCGTGTGGAAAGGGGGAAAAATGCATCCTCGTACAAGGCTATTAACTCTCCAAGTCTAAAAACTATACATACAAGTTATCTAGATACAACAGCTCCTCTCTGAATCTCAAGGTCAGCATGTGATATGATGTTGATTAGGACCCCTCTTTTAATGTGTTGAGGGGTGAGGCTCCCATACCTCACAATGATGGCTCTGATCTGTTGTAGCCTCCAGTATCTATTCATTCTTCATTCATCTTCTGAGTTGCCGTAACCCTATTGAGTATTTTGTGTTTGAGTATTTCTTTACAGATCTCTAGTTCTCATACTCTTATGACATAGTAGAAGGTTCAAAGCCCTCACAGAAGAGGCAATGATACCTTCCGTGTATGTCATAGTCCATTGTACATTTGCATATGTCGTGCTCCTCCATCTTGGGTTCTTGGGCCATAGAGTTGACAAATCGGATCCTCTGTTGGAATGTGTTCAACTATCTATCTTTGTTCTCAGTCGATGGAAGGAGGTGCACATCTATCTAATAGCAGCTTGCATATTGTGGGAGAGGCATATGTTCATATATTGTGGTTGGACAATAAATCCATTCTCTCAGAGATTGTAGAAAGTAGTTGGTGAGTGTGGGTGTCCTTTTACTTATCATCATACTAGCCGTTTTGAGTAGTTGGCTACCCAGTGGCCTACCAAGACTATAAAGGCAATGGTGATCTTACCAAGGGAGTCCAAATGATCACCCTAGAGAGGTCAAAGCATTGAACAAAGGATGCTCATTGGCTCTAAGTGGTCTACCAGGACCTCCAAAGGTGGATGGAATCACATTGAACCTTTTCTTTTTGGGAGAGTTTTAAATAAGTTTTTCGTCCTATTAAGTAACCGTGCTCATGGGGAGAATGAAAGGGGACGGTTAGATCCACCACATCACAAAATAGACAAGCTATCTCAACTATTTGTGGATGTCGGCGACGAAGTACAAGGGTGAAGAGGTATAGAGGTGTGGTATAAGGGTGAAGAGGTATAGAGGTGTGGTATAAGAACTATCGATGGAAACAACTCAAGGTTTGCTCAAGGGTGCTATGCACAATGAGATCCATAGAGTAATGCTACATGATAAGAATGCACATGTAGTAGGTGTCACTTGGATAGTGTCCCTCTAGGGAAAATTGTTCACTTGCCCAAGTGTCCTTTTGCAAAGATGATATTGATCATGCAATGCAAACAGAAAGGTACAGTGGGGAAGGGAGGCTAATGTCGAGGACAAATACCTAAACCTATAGAATACCAAGAAAGGGTAGGAATTTCCTCTCAACCACGGATATCGATGCTGAAGGAGGAAGAGGAACATGATATCGGTTTTTGTGTGGTGTTGAGAACCATGAAGAAGAATGTGGATGAAGCAACCTAGTTGGAGAAGCTATTGCCATGATAGCATTAAGAGATGATACAAGATTTGCCTCGGGAGTGGAAGCCTCCATATTAGTAGAAGAGCAAGTTTCCAAGGAAGATGAAACCACAAAGGAATAGTGAATTTCCCATATTTATAGCCTAGCTAGGACTGGTGTAAACCTGTTTGTGATGTTCGGAAAAACAAAGTCCTATAGAAGAGAGAAGAATTTGCAAAAATGGAGGTCTAGTGTGAGATGTTTTAAAGCAGAACAAAGCAAAAGCAAAGCTAAAAGAAAGTGAAGGAATGTGTGAATGAGTGAATGTAGTGAAAGAGAGAGGAAAGAAAGCCAAGGACGAAATAACCTACGGGCCTGACTCATTAGCCTAAAGAACTAAGAGTGCTAAGTAGTATGAAACTATAATGTAGTATACCCTAACGGTGCTTGCCTAAGTGTGTGGTCACCATCACACATGGTCATACAATAGGTCTCTACCAATGAAACTTGTGTCAAGGTGGGAAAATAGTCCTAGGTGGGAAAATGGTCCTACATGGAGGTGCAGGAGGAGACTTGGATGTTAGAATATGCAACAATGCAAAGAGAGAGTAGGGTTTGCGAGGAGAAATGCAGTGTACGGCAAATGCTGAGAGAGAACAGAAACTCAGAAACATAAGAGAACAAGGTGATGAAGCACAAAATCATGCTCTATGAAGAAAAGTTGATACAGTGGAGTTGAAGATCAGAAGATGACAGTCTTGTCTAAATTAGGCGGCAGCACCTGTAGGGAATTCGCAAAGTGAAGGGAGTGAAATGTAGTCTTTCGGACAATGGGCTATCGAAGATGTAGGTTGATGCAGGACAGCTATGGAGGGAGCAAAACACGGTCCTTTGATGCTGTTTGAGATGAAGAAGGAGATCACTAGCTATCGAGGGAGTGAAGCACAGTCCTTAGATACTAGGAGACGGGGCTTGGGCTGCAAAACCAAATGCCCGAGACCGCAAGGCAACAAAATGCAAGACATGAATCAACACTAGATGCCTGTCTGCTGATACTAGATGCTGGGACCTGCAAATGCAAGGTAGAGGGGCTGCCAAATTGATGCCAAGTGGAAAAAGAGTGATGCCAAGGCGACAGATGCTAATGCCAAGGAGGAGGAGATGACACTAGATTGTGGGAAAGACTCCAGATTAAAAAATGCAAGTGAAGGTGGAGCTTGAAGAAGAGGGGTGTTGATGCCAAGCAGAGGGATGGCGACGCTAGGTGGAAGATACTCCAAACACAAGGCTTGATGCTATGGGAATAGGGCGCTTGAAGTAGAGGGAGAAGATAGTGAAGGATAGCCACAAACCACGAACTGCAATGTCTGCTAGGAGTGTGAGGGTAGTGGAAGGGTTGAAGGGAGAAGGGAAGGGTGTTTGATGATGGAAGAAGAATCACGAAGAGTGTGGGTGGTGTGTAAATGAATGGAGATATGGTGTGGCCTATTTATAGGCCTCTAGTGTCTAGGGTGACGCACCATTGAGTGGATGCCCATTGATAAAGTGCATAAAATGAGGGCGCTAGTCCTTTTTGGGGCTATAAGTGCGACATCCTAGCTGAGATGGATACAGGGAAGAAGTGGTTTCTCAACACCCTCTCTCAGGCCTAGAAAGGGATGAAGAAAGAGGAGTGAAGAACATGGAGAGGATCCTTGAGATCTAAGATTTCCACTTGAAAGGTAATATATAGTAAGGAATAGTAGATAGGATGAATTGAGAGCCTAACTTCACCTTAGGAGAGAAGCCATTATCTTCATAACTCCATGCTAGAAGGAATTTAAAGGCTGCGTTATCAAGTTGCGGCTGTAATCTAGGTCATACCTGAAGATCCTGGGTATCAAGAGGAGAAATGATTGCTCGAAGATAGCCATCCCCAAAGAGTGAATGGTGGGTGAATAACTTCATGATGAGTAGGTACCCCCTCTAAGGATGGAGATGGAGGGGTCCCCTCTGAAGTTAAAGAAGTAGAAACTCCCTCGGAGGGCATGGAAAAAACATCCCCCTCTGAATCCCCCTTTGTGAGAGGGAATCTAAAAACTCATAGATCACGGACTTTGAATCATTGAATGACAAAGAAAGTGCCGCTGGTCATGCCAAAGAAGGTTTTTGGGATGTTGAAGAATTTCAAGAGGTGGCTTGTTGAACCTGAGAAGTCGAGGGTGGGGAAAGGTGAGGGTTATGCTAAGCCAAGGGTGGGCAATAGTTGGTGTCTCTCGATGGAGTGGATTGTGGAGCCAAAGTAATGGAAGGATTTGAACAATCACTGTCTCTCGAAGGAGCGGATTGTCGAGGGGATGGTAGCTAACAATAACTGTCTCTCGATGGAGTAGATTGCAGAACTGTGGGTTGTCAAGGTGGCATTCCTAAAACCCCTAGAAGCAGTGGAGTTTTCCCAAGGATTAACCAGCAGCCTAATGTGCTGGGTGCATAGGCATTATTATTACCTCTGATTGTGATCTCATTCTGTTGTGTTACTTTGAAATCACTATCTTGGTTGACATTGTTACCAAGTGTGTCATGCTCGTATCATGTTGTTTTGCATTGCCCTTACATCTCTTTGGCCATCTTTTGGATTCACCGGACCTATAGTGGGGTACAATCCTCCTTTCGTCCATCCCAATCAAGTGTTGGGATAAAGGCCCGGTTTAACCTCCGTGTATAGTACACGCACATTGTACATGTGAATTCGAATCATACTTGAGTCTGCTCTCTCACTCTCTCTCTCCAACCGTCACACTCACGCTCACTCCTCCTCAAACTTCTATCACTCTCAACTGAGCTCCCCAACAATTGGTATTAGAGCATCAGGTTCTGCACGCTTCTTGAGATCTGACGGGATTAGCTAACAGTGTTGATGACCAGCAAACAACTGGAGTTCTTGGCGATTGTGTGTTGGGCAATTGCAAGTTCAGGCGATTGGTGGCGTGGTGACGAACCGGGCGGACAGAAGCAAGTGTGTGGCGTGATTGGGTTGCAGAAGGCGACGACTACTGGATTTGTGTCAACCAGCAGTTGTGACGTGACCAGGGCAGTTGGGCAAAACACGCGATGTTAGTTCGAGCGCAGCCAGGCAGTTAGGTGCGGGCGACATGACTCTTGGCAGGTCACACGACGTGTGACGTGCCAACAGACCCACATTAGGTCACGTAAAGTTCTTTTTTCTTTGTTAAAACTCAAATCTTCCCCTTAATCCTTTCAGCCACCACTTATTCTTGGCGGGGGTTCACGCGTGAAAGCACAGTTGCCAATTCTGTGCAAAATTGAGCCAGAAATTTGGGGCTTTTCCTAGATTTGACATTGCTTATGCTCGTCAGTGATTTTGAAGTCAGGAATTGCAGACATTGCGTGTGGTGACCTCAATTAATTTGGGGATTTTGCTAAATTAGTCAGAATTTTGCTTCTTTGAGCAAAATTTCTTGACATTGGATCCCAAAAATTTGGGGCTTTTCATGTATTGGCAAAGTTTTGCTCAGTTGGGTCAGATTGGTTGACATATATGCAATTTTGGACTTGAAATTTTGGGGATTTGCGTAGAATTTGGTAAATTTCTGCATTTTTACATGTGTAGTGGCTGATTCTTATACAAACAACAGAGATTTATTTCTGGATTGAGAAAGAACAGCAATGTATTTTGCTAGTTCAGCTTGTGCTTCTGTAGTTTAGTGCATTTACTCTTGTGTTTGTGATAAAATGGTTGCAACTTCTTCAAGTTCAAACATCAAGAGTTTGGTGGTCATGGCTTTGACCTTTGGAAAGATTGTATGTAGGGCATTTTGTTTCTAAAGGATTGTGAAGTTTCTTTGCAGGAAGATAAAGCTGCACTAATGCATGTAGATTGGGCCAAAGTAAATAAAAAAGGTTGTGGCTTACATAAAGATGGGTGTCACTAATGACATCTTGACAGACATTAAGGGTTTAGATACAGGTTATGCAATATGGGAGAAGCTGAAAACTACCGATGAGATCACCGCACCTGTTAATCAGGTGTATTTAATGCACAAGTTGGGTGAATATGCGACTGGATGAGTCAAAGCTTGCAGCTGAGCACTTGGGTGCATTTATAGGGATTCTAAATCTGCTCAAAGATGCAAATTTGGACTTAGATGATAAGTTGAGGGCGATCTTTTTAATCATGACATTGCTTGACTCTTGGGAGACCTTGGTGGTTTCACTCAGCAATAACCCCAATCTCTCATATGATGGGGTGAGGGGTTCTATCTTAAATGAAGAGATTAGATGTATGTCGAGTGGAGAAGGTAGCAACTCAGCTTATAATGTAAGAGGCAGGGCTGAAAAGAAAAATGCAAATGCAGGACAGAGAAACATGAGCAAGAGCAAAGGAAAGGAAAAGAGTAACATTACTTGCTATCACTATGGTCAGAAGGGCCACAAGAAACCTGATTGTAGGTATTACAAGAAGGAACAAGAGAGAAAGAAGAATGCAATAGATAAAAAAAAGGAAGATAAGACAGATGCATTTGAGGCAACCAAAGGCAAAGAAAAGGCTAATGTGGCCTCTAGTGTGGTCATAGAGGAGCTTTATAGAGGCTGATGTATTATGTGCAGTTGATTATGATGCCCTTGTATGTCACATGCAGGATATGCAGATTACCAAGGCTGATGTGATTGATGCACTTTTGTCAGTTGATGATGGTGTCACTCAGACTTGGATTGTAGACTCTGGTACCTCTTTCCATGTAACTCCTTGCTTGGAGTGTTTTGCTATATTCAATGTAAGCAGTTATGAAAAGGTGTATCTTGGAAATAACCATGCTTGTAACATTGATGGGATTGGCACTGTACACTTGTCTTTAGGCAATGGGGAAGAGTTTGTGTTGAAAGATGTTAGATATGTGCATGGCATTAAAAAGAGTTTACTATCTGTTGGTCAACTTGGCATTAAAAAGAGTTTACTATTTGTTGGTCAGCATGACTTGCATGGCTATACCACACTGTTTGGTGGTGGTTTGTGGAAAGTGAAAAAGAGTTCCATGCTGATTGCAAAAGGAACCAAGAAGGGCACTTTGTATTGTTTGCATTGTAAAGCCTTGAATGGCAAGTTTCTTACAGTTGCTGAAATTTGCAACCACTTAGAGTTATGGCATAAGAGATTAGGCCATATGAGCCAAAAAGGACTTGATGTCCTTACCTCTTTGAAGAGGGTTGATGGAAAAGGCTCTAAACTTGACTTTTGTAATGATTGTCAGTTTGGAAAGAAAATAAAAAGTTTCTTTTACTCTGATGTCTCTCGTAAGTCCAATGTCTTGGACTTAGTGCATTCTGATGTATGTAGTATTTCCGTGAAATCATTGGGTAGTGCTGTATATTTTATCTCCTTTATTGATGACTATTCCAAAAAGATTTGGGTATACTTGCTGAAAAAGAAAAGTGAAGTGTTTGCTGTTTTTAAAACTTTTCATGCATTTGTGACCACTTAGACAGGTAGAAAGCCTGAAATGCTTGAGAACTGATAATGGGGGTGAGTTCACATCGACTAAATTCAAGTCCTTTTGTGATTTGCATGGTATTAAGAGGGAGCTTACAGCCCCTTATAGCCCATCTTCAAATGGGGTGGTTGAAAGATATAATAGGACTTGATGTGAAAGAGTGCGGTGCATGTTGTCCATTGCTAATCTTTCTCATGAATTTTGGGGAGAGGCACTCAAAACCGTGGTTCACATTTGCAACCGCTTTCCAAACAGGTCCTTAAATAATGGCATCCCTGAGGAGGTTTGGTCTGGCAAATCGGCCTCATATAACCATTTACGCATATTTGGCTGTGATGCTTTTGTGTATGTTAGGAATGAGCTGAGGAACAAACTTGACCCAAAATCCACCAAAGGCATTTTTATGGGCTATGGTGATGAGGGTGAATTTGGCTACAAAGTGTGGTTACCTCGGTCCAAGTAAATTATTTGCAGCCGTAATGTTGTGTTTAATGAGGCAAAATTGTTGAAAGGCACTTTAGCCTCTAATGAAGATCTGAAAAAGGTGAAGTTTCAGAGTTTGCAGCCACCTATTACTTCAGAAAATGAGCCTCATGGTGCTGTACCACAGGCTGAAACTGAGGATCAGCCAGTTATTTTTGAGCTAGCTGATGATGGACAACAAATAGGAGCACAAGGAGGTCACAGACAGCAAGATAGGCTTGCTGATTATGAAAATGCAGGTGTTGGAAATGAAAATGAAGGTGCTGTACAGCATGAATAACATGCTGAAAATGGCTTACAGTAGCCAATAAATGCTGAAAATAATCTACCTCCAGATGTAGACCCAATTCTTGAAAATGTTGATCATTGGGTACGTAGGTTTACACGAGTAAGAAGGCAGCCATATAGGTTTGACCCCTCCTTGCATTATGTGATGCTTACAGGTGAGGGTGAGCCTCTTACATACAAACAGGCCAAGTCATGTGAATTCAGCAGTAAGTGGGAGCTAGCTATGCAAGAAGAGATTAAATCTCTATATGCAAATGATACTTGGGATCTTGTGTCATTGCCCAAGGGAAGGAAGCCACTTCCAAACAAATGGGTGTACAAAGTAAAGTTAGTTGATGGGAAACCCAAGTACAAGGCAAGACTGGTTGCCAAAGGGTATGCACAAAAGGAAGGCATTGGCTTCCAAGAGGTCTTTTCACCTCTTGTGAAGATGACCACTCTACGTGTTTTTTTTACTCGCACTGCTGTTTTAGATTTAGAGTTGTATCAAATGGATGTAAAAACAACTTTCTTGCATGGTGACATTGATGAGGAAATCTACATGAAATAGCCCGAGGGCTTTGTAGTTCTTGGAAAAGAGCAGGTGGTGTGTAAGCTAAAACGCAGCCTGTATGGGCTGAAGCAAGCACCACGGCAGTGGTACAAAAAGTTTGACACTTTTATGCTATCTCATGAGTTTACAGGCAGTCATGCAAATCATCCCTTGTACATGAAAAAGGATATGGATGGCAGCCCCATCATACTTGTTTTGTATGTGGATGATATGTTGCTAGCTGGGAAAAGAAAGACTAGCTTGGATGCTCTCAAAAATCAGTTGAAATTAGCCTTCTCCATGAAAGATTTGGGAAATGCAGAGCATATTTTGGGCATGAGAATTCGTAGAGATAGAATGCAAAAATTGTTGTTTTTATCTTAAGAAAAGTACTTTGAAAAAGTATTAGACAGATTTAACATGGTTGAAGCTAAGCCTTTTGGGGTACCCTTACCTCCTTATCTTAAGCTTAGCAAAGCCAACAGCCCAAAAGATGACGCAGAAGCAAATGCTATGAAAGGAGTCCCTTATGCATCAGCTTGTGGCTCTCTTATGTATGCTATGACTGCTACTCATCCAGACATTGCTCATGTAGTGGGAGTTTTAGTAGGTTTATGTCAAATCCTGGCAAAACACATTGGGAGGCTGTCAAGTGTATTCTTCGATACCTTAAGGGTATACAAAGAAAGTGTATTTGCTATGGGCAGGGTGCACTTAGTTTGCAGGGTTATTGTGATGCAAACATGGCAGGTGACTTGGACATTCATAGGTCCACGAGTGGGTATGTCTTCACAGTTTGCTGGTGGAGCTGTTTCTTGGTGTTCTAGGTTGCAGAACATTGTTGCACTGAGTACCACTGAAGCTGAATACATATCAGCTATTGAAGCTTCTAAGAAAGCTATATGGTTGAGTAGACTTGCAGAGGATCTCGGCATGTCTATGGGTACTGCAGTTTTGGGATGTGATAGCCAGAGTGTTGTGTATCTGGCTAAGAATGCCACATATCATTCACGCACAAAGCATATAGATGTGCGATATCACTTTGTCAGACAGATTCTGGAAGATGATTAAATCACATTGACCAAGATCAAAACACAAGACAACCTTGCAGATGTTCTTACTAAAAGTCTAAGCAAAGCTCAGCAGGGGCATTGCATACGACTAGTGGGAGTTGGTTAGAGGTTCACATTGGACCTTTAAGTGGGAAGTTGTTGGGATAAAGGCCCGGTTTAACCTCCGTGTATAGTACACGCACATTGTACATGTGAATGCACCCTTACATGCCCTAAGTATAAATACATTTTATTCTTTGTGTACCAACACATTGTTGGTACACTCTTATTGAATCGTATTCGACTCTACCCTTTCACTCTCTCTCTCCAGCTGTCACACTCTCACACTCACTCGAACTTCTGTCACTCTCAGCTGAGCTCCCCAACAATCAAGAACCCCCAGGATGACCCTCAACAGGAAATGTTAAAACTTCTAGTGTTAAGTGTGTAGGAACAAGTGCATATAATGGAGAGCTAGAATGTTAGAAAGAGTACAACTATGCTAGGTATCAGTTTATGGAAAACCACATGGACAAAAAAGGGAGTACGTGTCTGCCATTAAATGGGAGGGAGGAAACTTGTGTCAGAGAATCTTAGCTGACATTTAAAAACGCTTCCAGGTCTTTACTTCTTAAAGAGTAAAATTAAGTCAATTTCGTGTTCCAACCATCTTTTTTCATTTTCTGTAGTGTAGTCCAGAGCTTGTCTCACTTGTTTTGAACTCTATAGGTACCATGAAGTTGTACAAGGCTAAAAATTAAAATTTAGCAGATGAATGCATAAAATGCAACTTCTTGATGCTTTCAGTCTGACAGGATGGTAATGAAGCATGGGGTGTTGCAGTTGCGGGGAGCAAAAAGCAAGCAGAAAGAGATGCTGCTGTTGATGCATGCGAAAAGCTAAATGTAAGACTGCATTACATGATATGATCATCGTACTTTTATATACATCATGTACACCTAATGTTGCTATCTTGGCAATGGGCTTGTGTTTTTTGCTTTCAGAGTTTAGGTTTATTAGTGAGTACACAGAAGAGTAACTCATCTGCTAGCACAGGGTGGGGAGAAAATCCTAAGAACATTCTGGTTACAAGTGTTGCATTCCGAAGTTATTGCTGTGGGGGGAGTGCAAAACCTTTGCCAATCACCCTCACTTCTTCAGGACCAGTTCATGAGCAGGTTGTACAGCTTTTGTTTAAGAAGTCTATCCATTGTTGTTTGTTAAACCTAACACACAGGTAGATTGTGCAGACATTTGTTGCTGAGTTATGTGTCCCTATTCAAGGTCAGCCACAACCATTTAAAGCAGTTGGACAAGGCCGCAGTAAAGCAGTGGCTGAGCGAGCATGTTGTTATGCTGCTTGTGAAAGACTCTTTCAAGAAGGCTTGCTGAAAAGGCCTGGCGATTCAAGTGGAGGGCCCATTCACAGCTTTAATAAAGCTCTGCACATACAAGAGGTAAAGGTATTTTAAAGTAGTGCATACTTTCAGGCCATTAATCTTTGGAATCCATTGACTTTATTCGACATTTTTTTGCAATACCTGCAATAAACATATGATTTTTGTAAATTATTCAGTTGTTCAACATGCACTCACATACATTTTCTTTCTGAACTGCCGTAATAATAACCCTCATAAAGTGCAAGACTATGATGTATGCATATGGTTCTCACGTTGATACTGAAGTGATTGCTCACTTTGTTCTCCGAGAAGACTGGCTTTTATCCTCTCTCCAATCTTCTCATCTAGCTATTTGTTCACAATGTATTTGCAATTGCTGCTGCTACTCTTGCCATCATATCAATATTCAGCTGTGAGAGGGTACTTTCTAGGATCAAAACTAGTCCACCAAAATAGTCTAAGTTCCATTATTAAGTTTTAATAACATAATGAGAACTTTGGATGGACCTGAACACATGCAAGGACTTATCTTGAGTGCTACAAGTCGTCTAAGCCTAAAAATATAAAATTTCAAAAATTGGTGTTTATGGCTATTTTGGGGGATTTTTGTAATTCTTTCAGGATTGGCTTGTTGACCAGCTGTTTGCTTTGATTTGAGTACTTGGATAATTCTATTCAGAGTTCGTATGTGGATGTTATGGTGGAAGCAAGTTGTAGCCAATCTTAGGACAGGATTGCTGTCTTAAAGAATGTATGATAGTTATATGGTTTTCTTGGATGTATATTGTCCTGAAGATGGAGGGAAGATTTTGTGATATTTTAGAGGGGTGCTGTTGCTCTTATGTAGGGTATTTTGAAGTACATGGACTATTTTGGTATTGGATTGTTTTATGCTTGTCCGAGGCGTGATTTTGGGCTATATGTACATTGTTTTGGATTTATTTAAATTGGACTTATTTTGAGTCATAGTCTTAGAAATTGGGATTTCACTGAGCCATAGTCTCAACTAATTTGGATTTCACCGAGCCATAGTCCCAATAATTGGGATTTCATTGAACCATAGTCTTAGTATTTTGGTTTTCTTTGAGCCATAGTCTCAGAAATATCCTTAGAAATATCATTTGAAAGTGGATGTATATGTTTTATGGAAATTGGGCCAAAGCTTTTTTGCGAAAAATATATTTTTACAATTGAGTTTCTTTTATTTATTGTGAATCTCTTTGATTTTGTCTTCAACTTCTATAGAAATTTTGATCTATCTTCTATAAATTCTTCTTGCTAGGATCTCAATGGTTTTAGTCTAGATAGAGTAAACACCTTGACATCTTTGGTGAAGCCAATGTGAAAGGCCGATAGAAGTATTTTGTAGGATGGAAGATGCTACAAGTCTTGCGGATGATGTAAGATAGTTATTGTAGACCGAAGTGGAGATTCAGATATGGAGTTTTAACCGGATATAGATACGATGCAGATGTATCAAGAAATTATGGAAAGAAACTAGCGATAAAAGCTCTTTAAGTAATCGTCAAGAAAAAAAGCAAATAATATCGAAAGGGATGGTTTGTAAGGATATACGAATGATTGCGTAGGATGAAGTTAAGGACTTTAACATGAAATACACTGGAGCCCCAAGAGAAACACCAAGGAAATAGGGTTTCTACTGCAAGAAAATCTATCTTGTCATCATCAACAAGCTTTTTTTATTAGGTTTTATATGATCACAATGAAGAAAAGAACATGAGGCACAACAAATCTTCATGCAGCATCATGTAGATCTCCCACGGATTTTATAAATCAACCATATTCTTCATAATCTTCATAATCTCCATCAAAAGAACAATAAAACACCAAAGAAAGACACCACTTTTGCTTGGAAATACATCACATAGTATTCTTCTTTATTTACTTCATAGTCCTTTTCTCTTCTCTCACATGCAGATACATTGTTTTTATGCATAAAATTGACTCTCTCTCACTTTTCTCTCTCTCAATGATACTCTCTCAAATGTACATAATCTCCTCACTACAATAATCAATAATCACACATAATACTCCTCTCTTGGTCATGAATATACCTTCCAAAAGGTATGTGTGGTATGAAGGGACACCAAAGACTTCATAGTGTCCTGTGAGATCTGTCTTCTGTCACTGTCTTCTGTAACCTTCTGTGAATCTTCAGCAGTTACTTATTCACTTCAATTAGCTTGGATAGAGCTTCCATTCATTCTTTCGTAAGACAAAAACACTTTTCAAAATATCCATACATCCATCATAACACTCAATAGAAACAACAAAATAGAACCACAGAGCAATAGAAGTACATAACAACAAAGCTGCAGAAGCTTACAGAACTTCACAGAAGATCAACAGAACCCATAAAAATCATAAAAACCAAAACAAAACCAATTCAATCTTTCATAAACCTCTTCACACAACTTCAATCATCTCTCAAAACATTCATTCAACCATCTCTACTACCAAAACAGAAACAAAACAGAAGAAAATCAGACCTTACAGAACCAAACATCCTCATAAAAAACCATAAAAAACCCTTCAAACTTATCTAAACCTTTCCAAACACTTCAAAATATCTCGAAATTCAAACAATCAGTCATAAAAAACAACCATTTATCATAAAAAACAACAAAAAATCAGCCCAAAAACCAACATGTTTCACACTTAACATATCCCACACTTAGACAAGGAAGCGTCCTTGCGACCTCAGGAAAAAATGAATAAAAGCTCTAATCCCTTTGCTAAAAAATCTTCAATCAGCACAATGTACCAGCTACGATCACGACCTCAACATCAGCTTCATAAAACCTATATAATATGTTTCAGCTTCCAAATCTTCAACTGCAACTTCATCCAGCTAATAAGTAACATCATCAATTTTCACAGCTCCATCTTCATCAGCTCCTCATCCACAAAGAAAAACAACAATACCCAATACAAAAAATACCCATATGCAAATATAATCTGAATGGCACAACTCCTCAAAAATGTTGAAGAGAAAGAAGAAATTTCCATTAAAAAAAAGAGAGTGGATACAATTAAGAAAACCCTCCTACTAAGTAGGATGAAGGTATTTCTTCTTAAATTGCAAACTAATTTTAAGACGGTCCAAGGCTTTGTTTTTATCCACAAAGTACTGAGGTACATTTTGGAGGAATTGTAGGCAACACATCCTTTCCAATAAAATGATGAATCTGGTAGGGAAGGCCTATGCAAAATAATATAAGAGATCCATTTGAGCAACTGCTACATCCTCATTTGGATTAATCAGCATCTGGGGGATACCCTTGCGAGTATTCAAGTGTGACTGATGATGCACGAACGCAAGATACTAGCAAAAGTGAGCAGCAAGACAAACTGTAGTATCTCCAGAAGTACCATGTATCCTAGCAAAGTGGAGGTAAGAATTGGAACACGCTGCAGAAGTATCCCAGGATCCTGGAATGAGAGGCCAATTAAACACTGGACCTGTCACTGAATCATGTAATGTCCATAGTCTTCTACGAAGGATGTCACCATCATACCCTGGGGTATCCAGCACTGTTTGGGGAGGAAGGTTGATGTAATCTGTCGGAGAGGGTAATTAAATGAAAGGAGAGCATTGTAATGGAGGATAGGACAGATCATAAAAAGAGGGTAATTGAAGGGATAAAGAAGGTGGAAAAGATGGAGAATACATAAAAAATGTATGAAGGGATTCTGTTGGAAAAACTGAAGGAACAGGAGGAACAGTAGGTGGAATGTCAGAAGGAGTAGGAGATAATGTAGGATCAGCAAATGAAAGGACATGTAGTGAACATTAAAATGTGAGGAAATCTTGAAGGGATAAATGATAAGAGAGGAATATTATCAGGACTAGATGAAAGAAGAGAAACATATAATGGGAAACGATAAGACATTAGGGAATATGATAAAAGATCAGCAGGATCTAAAGGATAAATAGAACATTGGAAATTTAAATCTTGAAAGAAAGACTCAGTAAATAATGGGTTATCAGCAATGAAGCTCAACAATTGAGATTGAAGAGGCTGGATATCTGATTTATGAAAGACACTTTTGAGGCGGCGAGGTTCCAAAGCAACATTCTCCAAAGGTGGATGCCAAGCATATCCCTTGCACCAAGACGTCTGCTCATGATAAGTTCGTAAACTCTCTGCTAATAGAAGCTCAACTGAATGTACATACATCACTGCTTGCAAGATGACATCTCCCACATAAACGTTTAAATCTTCCTTATCAGGGATCTGTAGATGGCCTGTAAGATACATGAAAGAGAGTAACTGGACCTCATGGAAAATCAAGTCATCCACAAATCTATCAAAAACAACTCGTAAGAAATCCGCAGACTAGAGATTGGACCATCCATCCTCTGGAGGCTCTAAATCCACATTGCTCAAAGAGATATATAAGGCAAACCTCTGTTGATGATATTTCACCCAAAAGAATGGAGGAGGTGACACCAATTCAGTATGACGGACAAAATCATTCTGCACACAATTCATCTGCTGTGCTGAAGGCGATCAACCTTAGTTGAGAACCCATCACAGAGCTTAGCCTTATGTTGCAACTGATTAAGCTTCTCTTGGGATGACACAACAGAAGATACAGGAGCAGGAGGGAAAACAAAAAGAACATCCACCTTCTGATTAAGTTCTTCAATGAGTTTTTGTTGGGACTCTACAGTGTCCTGAGATTGCTGGAACTGACCCTCACTGGTAGCAAGCTTACTAGCCAAAGTGACCATCTTTGCAAGGGTAGAATTCTTCTCAAGCATCAAAGATGCATTCTCCTCCTCTAGTTTAACCTTAGCTTCTAGCTCCTGAATAGTGACCTTCTGTGAATCCATTAAGGCTGTGGCAGTAGTCATCTGATTGTGGATATCACTGAGGGTAGCCCTTTCTGAAGACAGATTCTTCAGTGCCTTACTCAAGTGATTAGTGAGGGAATCCACCTTGACTTGCATGGAAGTGTAAACATTGGTGTACAGCGTCTGAAGACAGGAAGTAAGGGAAGTTTCCAGAGTAGACTGGACATTGGAAACCATCTGTGGAAGCATGGGTCCAGCTAAAATGGTTTGTAATGATGAAGGGATCTGTGAATCTAATTTTTCTTTCTTTTGAGCGGCAAATAGATTGGTACAGGAAAGGAATGAAGGAGGGGCACTGCCAGACACAATAGGAGTGGATGTTTGCACCAGTGGATCTCTGGACAGAAGGATTGGAAGGTCCCTTTGTGCGAAGGCGTTTCTTTCTAGAAAAAATAATAGTCGACTGCTCATCTTCTAAATTAAGGTGCATGGGCCTAGGAGAAGAAACTGATACTGTAGGCTGCACTGGTAAAGGAGCTGGATCTGGCATTGGAACACCACCAGGAGAAGGTGCAAAAGTAAGGATCCTCTGTAGGAAGGCACCATAAGAAACAATACTATTTTGACCCTTCTTGACACGCTGGAAATGCTGATCCATCTTAGATAACAGGAAACTTGCCTAGTTGAATTTAGCTCCCTTCAGAATCTTCACAGAATCTGTGAATAATTCTTTTGACAGGTATTTGGATGCAGCCTTTCTTGACATGAACGGGTCCTGTAGGAACTGGCATAATTGCTTCGAGACTGGAGAAGAAATGTGGGCAACAGATACCCCTGAGCTATTAATGAGCTGGTTAAGGAGCAAGGGGGTGGAAGTTTCGTTCTTCATCAGTGTGACTGTCTCCTTAGCCGTCAGTAGTAGCTGGTTACCATTGGGCACAAAGGAAACAGATAAGGGCAAACATAATGCTTCACTGATATTGGCTACTGATAAACAGAATGTCCGTTTGTAAGCCAAGCCAGACTGGTTTTTGTAAGAAGCGAGGAAAGAATAACACAGCTTCTCATCCACAGGTGGTAAAGTGAGAGCCACAAATGGGCGAAGGCCAGCTCGTCGAATACAATCTGCCTCTAACAAAAGAGAATAGTCATGGACCGCAAGAGAAACATGCTGGATCACAATTGGAGGCGTAGAAAGAAGTGCCATTCAGACTATGGTAAAAGAAAACCCACACACACAACCAAGAAATAAAAAAGAAAACCTGCAAAATCCAAAAACAAAACCAAGACTGAGACCATCGATAGGAAACCGACTAATTGATACGACTGACTCGACCATAACAACCCCCAGGCAAACCGCATCCTAGAAAAAAATTCGGCATGACCTCTACACATATGTGACCGAAAGCTTCATGCTATGCAGACATACATGCACCTTGTAACCCCGTATCAAGAAGAAAATAAAATAAAACTACATTCCGTAGCCCAGACAGAGACAAAAAAAAAAACATGACGCAATCAAATATTCTGACTAAAAACGAGAATAAATACCATGTTGACCAATGTCAGATTACTACTCCTACTCCCACGTAGGGTTTACGTCCTACAGTGCGGCGGAGAGTGTGAGTGAAACTAACGACTCATTGTTTATTATATAAACAATTAAGCATCGTTCATTATTCAATTAACCCGTTAATGCATGGTGAGTCGACATCGTAACCTAGTCCCACTCAGATTTTGACACGACTGGACTGATTGACTGGGTCTCTACTAATGCAGTTCTTTGTTATAATTAGATGATGTATGACACTTGCGTGTATGCATGCGTGACTTCGGGGGTTGATTTTAATTACAAGTTAATGTGTCTAAAACGCGTGTGCGTGTGCATTTGTGAATTGATTTTAATTTATAATTTATGTGGGTTAGGATGCAAAGGTGCACGTGCAATGGCGGGGATTCTTTTTAGAATTAATGTCCGGTTCATTTTATTTACAATTTATGAGGTGCAGTCTATTAATTATGTGTGTGCAACGTTCGGTTGATTTTATTGACAATTAATGTGTGTTATCGTGTAAGTGAGAGGGGGAAAAAGGAAGGAACCTGGTAATGTGTGGGTCTGCCTACGAAGTCTGAAATCACAACCTCCAAAAGTGGAATGCCCAGTCCACAAAAATCCACAAAACGGTCAAACAGTCGACTGCAAAGAGTCGTCCTGACCACGACAAAGAACAATGAAATGGATGACCAAAAGAAAAGAAGAAAAAAAAATGTATGTCTTGGATTTATTTGGATGTGTTGATTGGTAGGGTTTTTATGTTTTTAGTTTGTGGTGTTTGGTTAAGTTGAAGTGCGTATTTTGTTTTTTGTTTATTTGTTTCTCGGTTTATGGTGTTGGTTGTTTGTGTATTGTTTTAATCAATAAAAAAAAGGAAAGAAAGGTTTGTTTTATTTTGTTTGGTTAAGTTGTTATTTGTTTTTATTGTGTATGGTTTTATATTTGTTTTTGTTTTTGTTTGGGGTTTGTGGTGTTTTTTGTTTGTTTGTGTTTTTTTTTTTGAATTTTAATTTTAACCAAGAACCCAATTTTTTCTACTACGAGGATGGAAACCCTTATTGTTTCAATGTGATGGAAATGTTCATTTGATATTGGGGAGTTTCGAAAAACTTTATTTATAATAAATACATTGTCATGAGATGTTTTTAAAAAAAAGTTTCCAACATTATGTGAATATTTTTTTATTTCAAGAAAATGTCCAAAATAGGAAAGAGAGTAAATGTGATTTTTTGTATTTTTTTGAATTATTTTCTGATTTTTATATATTTTTTGGATTTTTTATCAAATTTTATCAGTTTAGAAAGAATTTCAGCCAATTTAGAATTTTCAAGAATTTTTTAATAGGATTTTTCAAGAAGAAAAATTATTAAACTGTGGGAAAAGGTTTCAGCAAATTTTGGTAATTTTTCAGAATTTGTTTTGAATTTTTTATGATTATGTTTAAATTTTAAATGTGTTTAATGGATTTTGTGATTAAGAAATAATTTTCGGGATTTCAAAAATGAAGATGCTGATTCAGAGCTCTTGTTTGAACTGTTGGCTGTTGGCTCCAGTTGGTAGGGTTTCACTGTTGCTGCTGATTTGGCATCGGGGGAATTGTTTGGGAGCATTGTTGTTGTGGTTGAATCATCATTTGAGGCATTGATTGTGGCCATTGTGGATTTGGTGCACTGTACTGTGATACTGGGGGCATCTATTGGTAGGGGTAGGGGACAGTTCCTAGGATTGTATTTGGTGGGTACATCATTCCTGGCATCAGAGGAGGTGGGACTCCTCTTCCTGGATTCATCGCCAATCTAGCTTCCACTTCATCGTACAGTCTTGCACCTTCTGTTTGCAGCTTGCAGTGTGGCTGGTCTTTGCAACTCCACAAACTTACGAACTTCTGGTTGTAATCCTCTGAGGAAGACTCCCTTCTAAATGCCATCATCTAGATTATGGTTGGTCCATCTCTTCAGTATGGACTCCATTTTGGAGAGATACGCTTCCACTCGTTCTCCAACAGACTGACTCAAGTTCATGAATTCTTCTCGCATCCGCTCTTCAAAACCTTCACGCCCGAATTTAGTGAGAAAGGCTATCTTCAGTTGATCGCATGTGCCAAACGTTCCTGCTGCTTATCTCTCATATCACTAAAACGCTGTGCTCTTGAAAGTGGCGGGGAATATTGCCAACCAATGCTCAGGGGTTCTGGCATTGTTAGCCACACATGCTACCATAAACTTTGCTACATGAAGATCAGGGTCTTCACTGTACTCTCCCTTAAAAATTGGCAACGGGACTACATTCGCTGGCCTGTCATCAATATTTCTGGGATGGATCTGGCTTGGAAGTGGACCTCCAGCAGGAGGAGGAAGGGCTTTGCTGTGCCATTGGGACTTTTGTAAAGAGTTCCGCAAGGGCGTCTGTGGGAGCTTTCGCTCAACTGCCAAGACTCACAGACCGCTTATTGCTTCAAGCGTTCCAAACGAGCTCTAATGGCTATCTCTCACCTAGCCGACGCGCCATCGATCCTACGAGTGTAGTGAGCTTACCTTGATGCTTGATTGAGTACCCTCCTCTCTCTTGCACTCTGGTAGCTCCACGATTCTTGATGCTAGCTCTGTTAGAGATCACAGCCAGGCAGAGGCAGGTGTGCAGTCGGACAGGCAGTCGGACTGCACAGTCGGACTGCATTTAATGCAGCCGACACAGTCTCTGACACTTATCTGCTCACAGATTATAGACCAGTGCAGGCAGTCCGACCAGTGCAGGCAGTCGGCTGCATTAAATGCAGCCGACACAGTCTCTGACACTTATCTGCTCGCAGATTATAGACCGGTGACACGCGCAGATTCCGTCTCTGTTCGCAGATTTCATACAGGAGACAGTGTAGACTGCAGCGGACTTCGAGGTGAACAGCAGGTTGCATCGTCGAGGTGGAGACACGCAGTCCAGTGCACTGCGCCCGTGTATATATCTGCATATCTTTGTTTTCAGCACTTACAATTGAATCATCACTTAGAAATCCTAGCTGAAACATATTGTAGGACATAGGGAAAGATTTCCTCCATAGTGATAACAAGGAAGCACCTTGGCAAAAGATAGTAGCGAAACTTCTTCACACTACACATAAGAGCTAAAACCATATGCTTAGCAGGAGTGTAGTTCTTCTTTGTTGGTTTCATCACTCAACTAGCAAAGTAGATAGGCCTCATGAGTGAGGTCTTTGGATACTCCTAGAGACTCTAATCCCACCCTAGGATTCACATAAAAATCTTAGTCCCATGATAATGGTATGATAATGAGAAAGATGCTAGGATTTCTTTTGTTTTTCGAAACTTTTATTTACTCTCTTTATTCCAAGCAAGTATTTTTGCATTAGTGAGTCGCTACAAGGGCAAGACCAATTGTACCAATACATGAATAAATTGACTTAGAGACCCGACCTTCCAGATGAAAGAAGTTAAGCTCCTTAATTGAGGTAGAAGCTTGTAGTGTTAAGAAAGCACGAATCTTATTCGGTAGGTAGCTTTATTTTCATTTTTTGACACCGCATAGCCTAGCAAGACCACCTTTCTTTCTCCAATAGGACATTTATCTATGTTGAGTTGTCTACCCATTTGTGCTAATCTACTTACCCCTTCATCTACTCTAGCCAAGTGGAGATCACGAGAATTGTAGATACAAAAGTCATCAATAAACACTTTGATTGATTTACCAAAGAAAGGTTGAAATACAAAGTTCATGAAACGATGAAATGTAGTAGGAACATTAGTTAGGCCAAAGGGCATGACTCTATATTCAAAACACCCCCAAGGAGTAATGAATATTGCTTTTCTTTGATCTTCTTCAGCAAATTGGATTTGAAAATAGCTCGAGTATCCATCACAAACAGTGTATCTTTGACGACCAGCTACCTCATTGAGAATCTCATCTTGAAATGGAAGAGGAAAATGATCTCTCTTTATTGTTGCATTGAGTGGTTAGTAGTTCACACAAACCCTCCACTTTTTTTTTTCCTTAGGTGTTACCACAACTGATAAAATCCATTTAGAATTCTCTAGAGGATAGATGAAACTTGTCTTTAAGAGTCTTTTCACTTCCACTACGAGAGCATTTTGTTGTGTGACCCCCAACCGTTGCAACTTTTGTATTGCCAGTCTACTATATGGCTTCAAGTTAATATGGTATTCCACAACGGTTACTCCTGCAATGTGATCATGATTAGAGATAAACAAAGTGGCATGCTTCCTCAATATTACCATATAATCCTCCTTATCCTTTGTACTAAGATCCTTTGCCAACATCTTTTCTAGTTTCTCTTCACTTGGTCCTATCCAGATGCTTGACTCGCCTAATAATAAAGCTTAATGAAGCTTCTTCAAATCTTCTTTTTATCACAGACTATCAAACAAATGGCGCTATGAGAAAGGGGGTTGAATTTTTCAATCTTGGCTTGAACTACACAATTTCTGAGTAGAGATAGAGGGGTTTGGGGTTTTGAAGCCCTGGGAATCTAGCTGTGTAGTCAGTTTGAGCTGAGACAGACCGTAGAGCCCGATTGCTTCAGAGAGCTCCCCTTTCCGCAAGATGATGTTGAGCTAAAACATGCGTTACTTGCTGATTAGCCTCTTAAACAGCCCCAAAACACGCTAAAAAATGCTCTTTTAGAGAAAAACCCTAAAACAGGGAGCGGTTCGAGAGAGTTTAGTGGAAAACCTAATTTTTGGGGTGCCCTTCCACATCTATAAATAGACAGGCTGCCCCCATTCAGCCTCATTCCGTTTGTTCAGGTTTCTCACTCCACGTGTAGATTTCAGCCATCGGCCTCCTCCCACGTGGCTGTCCAGTCCTCAAGACCGCTGTCACTCCATTCGTGTTTGCTCCTGCTGTTGGCGCCTTCATCCATGCTGATGTCAAATGCTGGCGACATCATCATCTGTTGCAATTTGATCATCAAATCATCACCAACCACATCAGACAGTGTTTCAGCCTGCTGTTTACAGCAGACTGTGCGCAGTTTCCAGCCTTCGATCGATGGTATGCTGCTGCGTTTACCAATTTCTAGCCTCCAGATAGTTGCGTTTTGGTGACCAGCCTGTTGCCATTCACTATTCAATACTCCTACACTCCGACTGGTGGTCACAAACTTGGGATCCATCTCTAGTGGACGTCACACTCCGGCATTGCTTCCTTGAGTACACTGTACACTCTTACATTCATTTATAGCATTCATTCACTTTAGAGTTGTGTTCTCTCTCTCCCTTCTTCTGTTTGTGTTTGAGTTTTGAGTTTTTGCGTTTAGGGTTTGAGTTTTGAGTTTTAAGTTTTACGTTTAGGGTTTGAGTTTTGCCCTCTGTGTCTGTGTTTGTCTCTTTGTGTTTCTATTGTGGTCGTACACTCTGTGTGTCCTTAGTGCAAACCCTAGCAGTTTTCTTCACAGATGATAGGTGATTGGAAGCCCCAAATGTAAGCTGAGATTTGATACCACTGTTGCGTAGGTCAAATGTAAGACTTGTGCATAGCAAACCAAAGAAGCTCTCCTTTACTCTCTTTTCTTAAAAAAATTGAAGGTGCAACTCATGGAACTCAAAATAGACTAAGAAGAGTAAAGTAAATTTGAGCCCCGTATATGGAGTGAGTATCTCCTTCATACCGTATTTATAGTATTAAAGTGAATTTTGCTTTGCCCAAACATAGACCCTTTACAATCACTCTTTTTGCAAAAGAGTTTGAGTTAATTGAATCAATGGTTACAATCAATTGCACAACTTACAATTGCTGAGAGCCATAAAATATTTTTAAAATATCTTCAGTATATCTTCTAAAACTCAAGTGTAAATAAATATTTACAAAGAGTATATATGTACACCTTAGAATAAATGACGATGCGTTTATTTAAATATTTTAATGAAGAAGTCTTTGGAATAAATAGTGCTTGTCGTGTGTATTCAATTCATCTTGCTCTACACATTAGCTATCAAAAAATCAGAAAATTATGTTAGAAAAATAATCAATTGAATAATTGCAGCTAGCCATAATAATTAACTAATAATTGGAATTTGATTAAATAATCAAATCACGTAAATGTTAGTACTTGAGATATGAATATTGTGGCATCACCCACGTACGGCTTCACTCGCGTTCACACCTAGAAGTCTCATGCGTGGAAAGGATAGGCATCCCCATTAACCTTCCACCCAAGATTCGTTCTTAGGAATGTGCCTCGTGCTAATGGAGAACCATCTAAGGCACTCATCCCCTCGTGTAGGTGCTAGCTGGCAACCGTTCAGCAAGCTGCTCCATTGAGCAATGTAGAAATTCAGCCAATGGCTGATCTGAATAGTCAGCAAGATGTTGAATTCGAGGTTTAGTAGGAGTTTGTACATAGTCAGGAAGCTAGGTTGATGCCTAGATGGTACTTGTAGACTATGAAAGATAGTCATTTGGATGCTCCTATTGCTGGTTGTATTAGAAGGCAAGCCCGTTTGCATGTTCATGTTAATACAATGGAGTTTGTTATGGCAGCATATACAATTGATGATGAGGAGTCTGATTGTTTTGAGGATGCACAACAGAGTGTGCATAGGATGGCATCAATGCAAGCTGAATTTGATTCTATCATGAAGAATCAAACATGGGATTAAGTTACGCTGCTTGTTGGAAAGAAAGCCACTAGTATTAAATGGGTCTATAAGCTGAAAAGAAAAGCGGATGGATCCATTGATAAGTATAAAGCCAGGCTTGTGGCAAAAGGCTACTTTCAAAATTAGGGTATTGATTATGAGGAGACATTTACTACATCCCATATGACTACCATACAATGTATGGTTACTTTGGTTGCCCATCATGGTTGGGACTGTGCACCAGCTTGATATTAACATTGCATTTTTACATGGGGAACTTCAAGAAGAAGTGTAATGTACAACAGTCCATTTGTTTTGCAGTTGAGGGATCTGAATACTTGATATGTAAGCTGAAAAAGGCTTTTGTATGGTTTAAAGCAAGCTCCACAAGCTTGGTATACAAAAATTGATGCCTTTTTACTTAGCCAAGGGTTCATTAACAGCTCATTAGAGTCTACTCTTTAGGTATGCAAGGAGGGGGGATTCTTCTTGGTCATATGTCTTTATGTAGATGATCTTTTGCTCATAGGGACATATCGTAATCAAATTTTAGTATTCAAAAAAAGTTTGCAGCAAACTTTTGAAATGTCAGATTTGGGGCCTTTGCATTACTATTTGGGCATTCAGTTTATCCATGATGCTAGAGGCATTGGATTGTCTCAGTCCAGATATGTTGGTAAACTCCTTGAGAGGTTTGGCTTCTAGGATCGCAAACCAGTTAGTTAGCACACCAATGGAGACTGGACTCAAGCAGTCTTTGCATGATGACAGTGATTTGTTTGACATCCATACATATGCTTCAGCAGTTGGATGTCTCATTTATTTATGTAACGCAAGGCTAGATATTCAGTTTGCAGTTTCAATCCTGAGCATATATATATATATATATATATATATATATATATATATATATATATATATATATATATATATATATATATATATATATATATATATAGCTCACGTGTGTCACATTGGCAAGTTGTAAACCACGTTTTTCTTTACTTGTAGGGTACTAGGACTCTTGGATTGCTATATGCCAAGGGGGGACCATTGCAATTACATGCTAATAGGTCCTCATGTGATGAGGGCAGTGCTAATTTTGGCACCCTTTGAATGTGCTAAATATAGGAAGGAGCACGGAGTCTCATGGCAGAGCCTGTGGAGCAGCACATGGAGTTGATGAGCTTGACAACTTCTCTCTAGATGCATAGGCCATGATGATCCATGATGAGCAAATACAACTTCACGACTGGTAAGATGAGGATGAAGAGAGTGATTAGTAATAGCAAGCTGAATACGAGGCAGCTTTCACTGCCACAGGTGAATGTGTATGGCTGAGACGTTTGTTGGCTGATCTTGATGTATCTGTCATGGAGCCTACTCCTTTGTTTATTGACAATCAGAGTGCCATTGTAGTGGCATGGAACCCAGTGTTTCATGCACACACGAAACACATAGAAATCTACCATCACTTTCAGAGAGAGGCTACATGCAGGAGATAGCAGCCTTGTCTACTGTCCTATCACAAACAAAGTGGTAGACATCTTCACTGAAGCTCTTCCTCACGATAAATTTGAAGCAATTTGCAATGCTTTAAATTTGATCTCCTTTGGTGGATGATCCTCATAAGCTGATCATTTTTCACTCCAAGGGGGTTTATTGGGTTTGACTCACACCTACGCTCATAGAGGAGCGTTGGTGATCAATAGTAGGATATTGGGGCACTTTTTACTCTCCTTATGAGAGGTTTTTCTCCTTAGCTACTTTATCTTCTATTTTGTGTGCTTGTGTTATACAACTTGGTCACTTATCGTGTTTTACACCTTTTAGGTGTGAACGTACATTAACAACCCTAAGGTTTAAGGTTGCATACTATGGCACATGCTGGAGAATGTGCAAGTTTGAAGGGTGTGGATGTCGTGTGGCTACACATTCAGTGAGGGAAAAACAAGGGAAAGACATCTATATAAGTACTTTAGATATGTGCTTATGGGATATTTACTCATGATCCTAATAGATTTTTCTAGGATCAAAATTGGCCCACCGAAATATTCTAAGTTTTCAACTATTAAGTTCCGATAACTTAATGAGAACTTTGGGTAGATCTAAACACATGTAAGGATTGTAATTTTGCTTGCATTGGCTTGTCGATTAGTTTGTTCATTTCGATTTGAATACTTGGACGACCCTATTAAGTGTTTGTATGTGAAAGTCATGTTGGTACAAGTTGCAACCAAGGATTGCTGTCTTAAAGAATTTGTATGACAGATCATGGTTTTCTTGGATGTATACCATTTTGAAGAACAAAAGATTTTGTGATATTTTAGAGGGCCAATTTTTCTCTTATACAAGGTATTTTGATGTATGTGGATTGTTTGGTACTAGACTGTTGTATACTTGTTTGGGGCCTAATTTTGGGTATAGATACATTATTTTGTGCTTGTATTTTTGTATGGTGAATATGGAATCTTTTGATGGTGATTTTAAATTGGATTTCTTATGATCCATAGTCTCAGAAATTGGTATTTCATTAAGCTATATTCTTAGTAATTGGGATTTCATTGAGCTATAGTCTTAGTAATTGGGTTTTATCTGAGCCAGTCTTAGAAATATCATTTGAAAGTGGATGTATATGTTGTATAGGGATTGAGCCAAAGCTTTTTTGCGAAAAATAGAATCTAAAATAGGATTTCTTCTATTTCTTATGAGTTTGTTGGATTTTGCCTCTATCCTCTATAGAAATTCTTGTCTCTCTTTTGTAAACTCTTCTTGCCAAGAGCCTGGTGGTTTTAGGCCAGACACAGTAAATACCCTGACTCTGCAGCAACACACTACCAAAGCTTAGGATATTGGGGGATGCAACTGGAGAAGAAGAAAACATGGCTATAGTGGTCCTAGAGAAGTGGGCAATAGCAAACACAGCCTTTGAGAAGAAAACACAACTGTTTGGATGATCCGAGAAGTGGGCAGCAGCAAGAAGTGATGAGAAATGCAGCCCACACATTGTCATGATGATTATGCCAGCTAGGGTGGTCACACCAGCAGTACACAGCAGATTTGATGTTGGAAGTTGGATGGGCGGATTGCCAACTTGTCGCCAACAGTTGAAATAGGTTGAGGCAACAAGTGTGGCACCTAGGCAGTAATAAGATTGCCTGCTGTTCAGCAAATGCAGCTGGTTGGAGTCGTGGTAGTAGCTGACTATGAACATGTGTAAGAGTTGCTAGCAGGTGGACAGCGAGTATGAGGGTGCAACAATTGTAGATACAAGATGTGGGATGTGAAAAGTGGTCGGACAGATTCTTATTTTAGACACATGAGCCAACCAATTGTCTAGGATGGTGTCTAGGCACACTTGGGTGGCACTTGGACACTTTGGGATTAAATGTGGGTGTCCGGACAGTTTTGTGACATTTAATATTTGAGTTTTGGGGATGTTTATTGAGCTAAAAAAGGGTAATTAAAGTTCATTAAGCCTTTCTTGCTTAACTATGCTAACTAGACAAAGCTCCTAACATCCTAAGTGGACTCCATATAGGGCTTATAACTAGGAGGTGACTGTGACCACTAGTAGAAAGAACTCTAATAGTTGCTTTTTTCATTAAGTTTAGAGTTTGGTGCCAAAGAAAGGCTTGAAATCGTTCCAAAGGTGATGCCTAGTGTCTAAGAATTGGCTTATGGTCATGGTGTAGTGGGTTCAAGTCTCATTGGTGCATCACTTGGTTGGACTCCTATAATCATATGGTGCGTTTGTGTAAGTTTGGGTAGTTGCCTACTTGAGCACTGTGTTGATTCTCCTCCTTGTTAGGGTCACTGAGAAGGTGGGTCCCAACGTGATTAAGCTCCATTGCTCATTTGGCTTGCAAACTTACTATTTGCACATAGAGAAAAAACCAATGTGGTTCTTACTCGCTCTCTTGGGGAAAGGAGGTGCCCCACCTATGTTCTAAATTTTCATGGTTTGGGCTTGCATTAAATGCTTTATATATGATAAAAAATAGTCACATGGTTTGATCCCAAGGTGTAGAAGCATTGCTCACAGAATTTCTGTCTAAAGCACATGGCTAGAACAATGCTTTAGAAAAGAACTATATAACTATCGATGACTCCCTGTATAAGCACTGCATTAAATCCACAAAGAATTACACATTCCTGAAACTTTTGGTTCGGAACAAAAATGACAATATTTTACTGAAGATCTTCTACTATAAAGATGGGGAATATAAGTAGAGTACAACAATATCAATAAGAAACACATGTCCAAATTCCAATGTGAACATATCAGATGTTTAGCTTCTAAAGTTAGACCGAATGTATTCATTCCATGTGGAAGTTATCAGATTATTTAGCCTGCTGCATACCGCCCAAAGAATGGGTAATAACAAAGCGATTCTAGACTAGGGGATGCCCTATTTTCTCCTCGTCTAGGTAGGTGACATTTCTGAGTGGAGGGCATACTTGCTTCCCAGCTCTGATGAATGCTGCAGCAAAATACATTCAAAACCTGTGCTGAGACCTTTGCACGGTTGTCACATCCATCGATGGCATCCAATACTAGTACGGTACAAATCGGACTAATAAATCTTGGATGTATGTCCAATGTAAAACATTTGTACATATAATTTTAAGGCCTATACTTAATATTGGGGGTTAAGATAATTCACTTAACATATATAGAGTCTTTACACTAGGAGTTTACATATGGAGAGCTTGAGAGCGGAGGGAGGGTGGAGGTAGGGTGAAGGGAGAGCTTAAGGGAACAGAGGGTAGAGAGCTTGAGGAGAGAGAATTTGAGAGTGAAGAGCTTGAAAGTTGAACTTGAAATTTGAATTTGAAATTTGAGAGAGAGAGAGAGAGAGAGAGAGAGAGAGAGAGAGAGAGTGTGTGTGTGTGTGTGTGAAAGACCAGTGTGATCCTCACACAGGAGCAGGGAAGAAAGATCCGCTCTCCTGTCATCCATCAGTGTTTTGCTACACACTTCGCTTTATTTTGCTCATCCTCATCATCGCGTGCCGGTTCGGACGCCTTGCAGCCTGAAGCCGACTGACTTCGCCTGCTTCTGCACATCGACCTGCCCTGCGTCTGCACCGCCCGTCTGCCCCCTCTGACCCGTCGTGTGACCTGCCATCCGTCCTGCCCGCCATCAGGGACAACTTTGCTGAGGAGAGACAAATCGATTGCAGCAGACGACCTTACGCCAGTGCAGTTCTGCTCTGCCCCTGTATGAACAGCCTTCTCACTGCCAGTCAGGTACAGACCTGTTTTGCGAGCAGCCCAGACTTCAGCACAGTCCCTGTGCGCCCTTCTGCAGACAGTTACAGGCCCCCAGACTTACAGGCTTAGACCTGCGGTCAAAAGGCTTGCATACAGGCATCTGCAAGGACAGAGAAATCTGATTGCAAGGATAGGTCACGTCAGAGAGAGAAGACAGCAGTATGGCTGGCCTGGATATGGATTTTCTAGACCGGACGGTGGCAGCCCTTGGCCCTGATTCTGATACAGAGGAGCCGGAGGATATGGTGCGGTGCACGGAGGAGATGCCTCCGGGTTCTGAATTGCCGCCTGCGGGCAAACGCTCCAAGCATACTTCTGACGAGTCAATGGGTCCTCAGGAACATTCCTATGCGCAAGTTGCCTCTGATCCTGTGGATTCGCAGGAGATTGACTGGGAGCATTTGTTGGACTTTGCCAATACTCTGCTTGGCGATTATGTCCAACATAATAATGAAACTTTTTCTGACGCGGGAACTAATGACGTGCTGGAAGCCACGGTGGACCCGAAATCAGTCTTGCGGTATTTTCCGGTGTTTTATGACCGTGCCGTTATACTTTTCTTCACTGGCAGGATCCCAGTGCTTTCACATATTCGCCAGTGGATGCACCATTTATTGCAAGGGGAGTGTGTTGAGGAGATCTTCCTTGGACCTCGCGGCTTTTATGAGGTGCTGTTGAAATCAGAAACACATCAAGCTGAGCTCCTGTCCGAGTTGCCATTATTCTTTGATCGCCGCTTGGTCCATGTTGTACCATGGCGGCCTATGGGAGACTTCCAGCGTCTGCTTCAACGAGAATGCCCGGTGTGGGTGGAAGTGGAAAATTGTCCGGCGGTCTATTGGCCATTGTTGAAGGATGCGATGGCAGTTGTGGAAACAGTGCTGGTTCCCCCAAGCCTCAGGGCTATGAATTGAAACCGTTTATGCATGTTATGGGACATGGCCAGGAAAAGGCCTGCGTGGCTTCGCCTCAATTGTTCTGGCATGCATCCTTTGCATTTTCGCTTGAAATGGGCAACTTTGTAGAACACTGCTTTTCATGTGGTAAATTGGGGCATTCTATGGCCGAATGCCCCGAAAGACAACCGTCGTCCGAGGATGCGCATGTTGTGCTGCCTAAGGATGACATGGTGCTTGATGCCTCGGCACAGGAGGCCCTTCAGCCACCTAATGTCGTGGATAAAGGCGAACAACAGGTCCTGGGTTTGGATTCCCGTAGCACTGATTGGATTGAGGCACGTCAAACAAAAGGTAAAAAGTTGGATGCAGGCCTGGCGGATCCTGGGCCTAATGCTTCACAGGATTCCGTGCGCACGTATATGCACAGGAAAGAAATGTTCACTTCACAGCATGCTGCGCGTACTATGGCCCCGTCTGCCCCCCGTAATCAGTCTACAAGGAAAGTCTATACAGATGGTCCCAAGGGCCTACCTGCTAAGCTGGCGTTTGATACAAAAGGTAATGTGATTACACCCTGGGATCGGCGTTATTCCCGCCCCACTCCCAAGGCAGTGGATTTTCCTTCTACCTCTAAAGCAGGTCGCCAGAATTCGTTTGCAGTATTGGCTGATTTTCTGGATGAGGGTATCCTGGATGCTCTCGCGGAAAAGGTGAAATCGAGGCAACAGGCACCTCGTTCTTGGCTTCCTTTTTTTGAAGATATATGAAGATAGCCACGTGGAATGTGTGAGGCATTTGCTCTCGCCATAAGCAACATGCCATGTGGACTGTCTTGCATGAGAACCAGTGGGATGTATTGTGTGCAGTTGAGCACAAAAGTCACGGTGAAGCAGGAAAAGTTGTGGATTATCATGGATTCCGTCTGTTTTATGCAGGGACACATGCTACGCACTATTCGGGCGTGCTGATGATGGTCCATGAGAAATACCATCCTGTTCTTGTTAAAAATGATGTGCAGGGCCGCTTTCTGGTAATCGAAGTCTTATTTGAAGGAGAGATTTTATGGTTGCTGGGCCTCTATGCTCCGAATGATTCTATATCCCGACAGGATCTTTGGTCGACTTTGCAGGGCTCGATGTCACTTGGTCGAAGGGGGTTTTTGATGGGAGATTTCAATATGTGTGTTGACTCTTCTCAGTCCACTTCAGGGCATTCGGTAATGGATGCGCCGGAAAGCCGGGTGTGGAATTCCTTTGCTTTGCGCGTACTTAAGCAAGATCTTTGGTCGTGGCTTCACCCTTCTTTTTCAGGGTTTACTTTTCATTCCGCACAATATGCAACTACTTGGTCGCGGTTGGACCGAATGTATATCATGCAGGGGGATGATTTTCTTTCCGAGATGCTAGAAATGAAGGTCTTGCAGCAATATGCATTGACAGACCATTTCCCCCTCCAGCTTGAGATGCGGGCACAACCTATTGCACCTTTTATGCAGTTGCTGGATAGGCTCCCTTTACGTTTCAACTCCTCTTATTTGAAGCATCCAATTTTTCAGGGCTATATGCAGTAATTGATTGAGAGGTTCTTATTGGACTTTGCCTCTGAGAGCTTGGCTTCATTTGCACGGCTGCTCTCTAATGTGCAGCGGGTTGCTCGGCAATATGGGATCCATCATGTCTCTCTTTGTCGGCGACGTCGACATGCAGCAGAGGACTCACTGGCTTTGGTCCGTTCGTTGCTCGTGGATACCCCAGATGATGATTTTCTGCTGTCACTGGAGATGCGTTTGGCCCATCTTATTCAAGTGTTTCAGTTGAAATCTTATCAGCAGGCCAAGCTGCATAACTTGACCGACACATTGCAAGATAGTGCCTGCCAGTCTCATAAGTTCTTTCGCGCCTTGCATGCTTCTCCTGCTCGCGAAAATATGACTAGACTCTAGGATTCGGAAGGTCGCATGGTCACTGATCCGTAGACCATTGTCAATATGTACAGAAATTATTTTATGGAACTTCTTGGTTTTTCTCCCTCGCCTTGTAGCCAGGTTACGCATGCCCGCTCGGTCTTCTATCATCTGGTCCGCTAGCAGGTTCCACTTGATATGCAAGCCACTTTGGAGGCGGATATTTGCGAGGAGGAGGTTATGGATGTTTTATTATACCTGCCTAAGGATAAAAGTCCTGGTTGGGATGGTCTCACTAATGAATTCTTTGAGAACTCGGTCACGCAGCTGGTGAAGCCGTTGGCGGTTATGTTTCAGCAAGTTTGGGAAACAGGGGTCATGCCTTCCTCATGGAAAGAAGGCCTTATCAAACTGATTCCAAAGGTCCCTTCGCCGTCAATGCTGCAACACTGGAGACCAATTTCTTTGATGGGCTCGATGTATAAAATCTTCTCCAAAGTGCTGGTGAATTGGCTTCACAAGCACCTTCCAGCTATTGTGCATCCTCTCCAATATGGTTTCATTAAGGGCCGCAACAATCTGCATAATATCTTAAATGTGCAAATGGCTATTGACTATGCACGGCACTCCAGTCAGGAAGTGGTATTGATTCAATTGGACTTGGAAAAGGCTTTTGACTATGTGGACTGGTCTTTCATTGCAGATCTCATGTCTACTATGGGTTTTGGTACTCGGATGTCCCGATTGATCTACACCATTAGTGCTCCGGCTTCTTCAAGAGTTATACTCAATGGTGGGGTTACAGAGCCATTTGTCCTTGCACGCTCGGTCAGACAGGGTTGCTCTTTGAGTCCTCTCTTCTTTGCCCTAGCGACTCACCCGGTCCTTTCAATGTTATCCTCAATGGCGGCTTCTGCTCAGCTGGCAGGATTGTCTCTTCCTTTGGGGCAGCACTTCATTAGCCAATCTTTGGCTGATGACACCTTTATGATTTTGTGGGCGGACAGGGACAACATTCGAAAGGCATTAGATGTTTGGACGCTCTTTGGTCAGGCCTCTGGTCTTTGCATCAATGCCTTTAAATCAGCCATACTCAGTTGCATGGAGCCTGATTTACAGTCATTAGGTTGGCAGGGCCAGGTGGTTTCCCGTGGCTCCATTGTCAGGCATCTTGGATACCCATTGGGGGTGGATGTACGGCCAAAGGAACTACTGGAGTGGATTTCACAAAAACTGGCAGCGAAGTTTATGTATTGGAAGTCGCAAGCGTGGCCATTCCATGTCCGCCTCAAAGTGGCTCAGACAATTATGCTACCAATGCTAATGTATTTCCTGCTATTGCTGCCGTGGACGCCTACTACTTTGAAGGCTCTCACTCATCCCATTCGTTTCATGCTATGGAAGAAGGATTCACTGCAGGCAGGTATTTCGTGGATTTCATGGTCACATACATGTACCCCTAAATGCATGGGTGGTGGAGCTATTTTGGATCGAGAAACTCATATGCTGGCTCTTCGTTGGTCTCTTTTTCGTGCCACATGTGTGGATCATCACCTGTGGACCATTATAGCCCGTTATTTTCTTGAGGACAGCGGGCTACACCATGGTAATACACGACTTCGGGCCTCCTGGTGGCATGTCCTTAATGCTGACTCTCGATTTTCCAGTCCCTCTTCCTCTCTGTTACTGCACTTGGTTGGCTCTTGGAAAGTGGTGCTCCAAAAGGCCCGTTGGCATCCAGTGGGGGACCGCTTGCAGACTAACTCCTTTCAGCTGGAATTGTTGGCAGTATCGAGATTACTTTCATGGGAAGATAAACATCAGCTTAGACCGAGATTTAACCGCATGGCCCGTTTAGGTGTGACTTCGATTGCGGATGCTACCCTTGCCACTTGCAATGTCCTCGCATCGTTTCAGACTGCTAGGAGACTTTTCAGGATCCCGTGCGGATACCGTGGTTTATGGGAACAGCTTTTGTCGGAGCTTCAAGGTAGGCAACCCTTTCCTGCCTTGGCTGTGGATCGTCCTTGGCAGGACTGGGACCTTGCAGGCCGGTTGAGTCTGGAAAAGGCCTCTACTAATCAGGTGTATCATCTTCTCATTCAAGATCACCAATGGCTGGGTGTGAAAGCTAATACTGTTTGGGGACTGCGGAAATCGCAGTCATGGTGGCAGGCAACGGTGATGGAGGGCTGGCTGAATAGGGCACCTTTCAAATGCAAGGTCTTTCTTTGGCGGGTAATGATTGGTGGTCTTCCTCTTGCCTCGGCCCTTTCCAAGCATAGAATCTCGAATGGCAATTGTTTCTTCTATACCACTACTGCGGAATCGGCCCGACATCGATTTCTTTCTTGCCCGCTCGCCAAGAATATCTGGTCACTCTTGTCGCAAATCTGGCGCACAGTGGTGGAGTCCTCACTAACTCCTTTCGATTGGGTTTTTGTGCGTCCAAAGTACCCCACACCGCCACAGTTACATATGAAGATCTTATTTCACTTTTTTAGATATTGGGGATGCTGGCACATTTGGACCACGCACAATGCTTTTCTCTTTGATTCGGCCTCTAATGTACCGAGACATATTGCCAGGCTTAAAGGGCTCTTGCATTGGCAGATAGATCTCATCTGGCACTCCGACTTGCTCCCTTGGGAGGATTTGCTTCCCTGGCATATGGCAATCGCCTCTGGGTCGTTGCCATGATTGGTGTAACCTTTTTCGTGCATTAGTATGGGGATTTCCCACATGTTGGCCTAGGGCCCTCGTGTCTCTTGTAATCATGTACCTTTTCGTAATTAATACAATTACCTTTTACGAAAAAAGAGAGAGAGTGTGTGTGTGTGTGTGTGTGTGTGTGATTACGAAAAAAAAGAGAGAGTGTGGGTGTGTGTGTGTGTAGTGAAATGTGTTTCGTCTGTGTGGCTTCTATGAGGTTGTGCTTTGCTCACCCTCGGCACGAGATTTTTTTCTCCATCAGCAGCCCCTCTTTTTTGATAGACAGTTGATGCATATTGTTTCTTGATGTCCAACAGCAGATCTCCAATGTGTGCTCAAGTAGGTATGTTTGGTATGGGTGGAAGTGGAGTGTTGCCCGGCTATTTATTGGGCCCTCCCCAAGGGTGCTATGGCCATAGTGGGTCATGTTGGTGCCCCCTAGTTTGAAGGCAGCCAACAAAAATAGATTGTGCATTCTATGGAATGTAGCATGAAAGAGGCCCAATTGGTTGCACACCTCAATTGCAATGGCATGCGGCCTCTTTGGTTTCAGCCCAATTGGGTACTTTTGTTGGACACTGTTTCTCCTGTGGTCAGTTGGGTCACTTCTTGGTAGAATGCTCGGATAGAAAGAGTACCTTGGTGGACCAGCCTATGGATAAGGACCAAAACGCACCTCCCCATCTTGCTGATCAACAAATTATTGAGCATGGCCAATCTAGACTGAGGCAACCAGCTCCTCCTTCAGATCTAGAGACACATAGATAAACGAAAGCCCACCGCAATAAAGAAAAAGCCAAGGAGACCTCCATGCATGTAGTACTTGCTGGCTCTTCTTCATTGTCGGACCTTCTCTACACTTATTCACATCATTGAGATGCACTGACTACTCCAGTTTCTACTACTCCTAAGGATCTGTAGGTCCCCAAAGAGCCACAACAAGAACAACACGCTTGTGACCCTCCAGCCTTGCTAGCTTTTGATGCTGTGGTCGAGTGATCTCTCCTTGGGATCACAAGTATCTAGGTTCGACCTCCCACCTTGTTGATGGACCTTCCTCCTCACGGGCCAATTTTCCAAGGTTGAATCCTTTTGTAGTGCTAGGAGACTTCTTTGAAGATGGTGTATTGGAGATTTTGGCAGCGAAGGCCGAGGCCCATGCAGCAAAATCTCGTCAACACTCTTGATCCTACGTGTCTATTTAGGCTTGGGGTGTCTCTTGCACACTCCTCCTTTTGTGTTTGTTGAATCCATTGTATCTAGTTTATATATGATGGCCTAGAGCCACCTTGAACATTGTAATCCATTGTATCTAGTTTATATATGATGGTGTGTGTAAATGGGGTTAAATGTTGATGTAATAATTCTACTTTGTAGAGGCAAGCTTCAAAAATAGAGTATTTGTCCTTTATTTGAATTGCACTGTTATAATATGAAGCATCCTGTTGTTGACGGCCACCATGATCTCAGTTAAAATCTGCAAATTCAATCTCTACTAGTATCCAGCAAAAACAGTCCATACTAATTCTTTCTTTTCTGATGCTTTTTAACAGCAAAATGAACGGACATGTATTGTAAGTCTTCGCAATGAGGACATTGTGATGATTGAGGATGCTCTTAGACGTCTTCAGCTGGAAATTGAAGAATGCACTGCTCAAAAGCCTGGTTCCTCTGTTACTCTGGAAGAACATGAGTCCGTCCCTGAGATGACCATTGTTGAAGTTCATAAAGAGACTGTTTGCAAAGAAAAACTGGCAATAGAGAATACAAGGTTATGCCTTGAAGCAAGGAGGAGGTTGTCATCTTCAGATTTTGAAGAACAGAGGCGAATGCGCCAGTCATTGCCATCCTGGGTTGAAAGGCAGAAAATTATTGATTTGATTGCCAGCAATCAAGTCGTAGTTCTTACAGGAGAGACGGGATGTGGAAAGACAACACAGGTTATGGAAACCTTATGTCCTTAGTACCAAAGCAATCTCTTTTTAGGAAGTAGTGAGAAGTTCATGCTTTCATGCATTGCTTTCTTGTGCTGGCCTAGCAAGTTTGAAACTGTTGATGAGCTGGCTCTTTTAGACTTACCTGCTGTCATTTGGCTATTCTCGTCTTGATTCTCAACCCAAGATTGAGTCTGAAAACTCATTTAGAGAACAAACCTGAAAATTAATGTTGATTTGTGGTTTGGGCTGTAGGCTGAAGGTCACCTTTCTTTGCAGGTCCCACAATTCATACTAGAAGATTATGAACTGAATGGTATTGGTGCTGAAGCACACATTGTAATTACTCAACCAAGGAGGATTGCTGCCATCAGGTGTTAGGTGGCTGAACTTTTTCTGTATAATTTTATCTTTTGGAAGTGTCTGATGAATCTACTTCAGCTGCTGATACTGGAAAAGAACCTTTGTGAATGTCTCCCTTTTGATTTTCCATGTTGCAAAGTACTCTGAGCACTAGATTACTTTCAAACCATTCACCATTCTAAATCTGTGTATTGGTTTAGATATTGATGATATTGTATAAGTGTGAATCCTTGGTGACAATGGAACATGTGTTAGAATGTCTGTGGCATTATCTTGAATTGCATTTCTTCAAAGCCTTTTGGAAGGTCATGTCAAGGGAAACCAATCTGCTAAACTCATCTTTATGGCAGCAAAGTATAACAGCTGCATAAACTCTGTGCTCCATACTGGTGGTCTAGTTTTAGAGAGGCGCTTACCCTTAAAGGCTGCACCGTTAACTTTGTTATGTTTATGAGCATTTGTGCCAAGTTCAAGAAGGCTTTAGGGGCTTACTACCTTCAGGAGATGTATTTGTTAAGACATCATACATGTTCAACAAAGCATTTAGGGGCTTCCTAGATTGATTTGTTAGGACGGTGTATGATTTGACAAATTTCCTTTTCAGCAGCTCTTCTTGCATTGACCAACAAAGTTGTCATATCACAGTTACATGATGAATAAGATCTGACTATCAAATTATCAAGGTAAGCTGCCTTTTGCTGGTCTTTGTATGATGGGATGCCTAGTGAAAAAACGGTGTCCAACATTGCCCAGCAAGAAAAAGAGGATGGTTATGCACCACAGGTTTAAGGTGGCCATGTACGTTTCATGTATCTCTTGGGGGTGCCATGATAATTGTCCAAATTTTATCCACCTTGTCGATAAGGAAATAGAATGGTGATCAAACACTCTGCCAGTCAAATGTTATGCTTGCATTGACTTGCCACCTATGGGAAGGTAAAGTTCCTGCAGCTTCTGCTTCAGAGAAATTAATAGTAAAATAGCAATTATGCAGTGCAATATCTTGTATACATATCTATAATATCATTACATCTGAGGATATTGTTTGATGCAATACTCAGCTAAAAAGGTGCATTACAAACGTAAGACCTTAATTAACTCTTTATACAGCCCCAAAACTCAAAAAATACCAAAATTTATTAAAGACTACCTAAGTGTTTGTGTGCCATAAGTTAACACCCAAACTTTGAGAGGAACCAGGACTCCAGCTGTTCTTCCCATCCTTGCTTTGCAGATCCTACTTCAATTGGCTCTAGTTTCCAAAGCTGTCTAAACCCCTCCTTGGCAGATACCTCAGTTCATGGTGCAGCCAGCCCTCCATCAGGTCTGGGTGATCAGTCCACTCAGCTAGACTTCTGTGTTTGCTGTAGACGTCTTCTCTACAGCTTGTCTAAGCATCTAGCTTGCAATTGTCAAGTCCTAGAGGCTGCGTTTATTGCTTATGGACCTGGCAGTATTGTTGAAGTCATCAGCTGTGCAATTACCAGCCCCAATTCAGGCAGCAAGAGGCTGCATTTTTCTGTTTCTGCAAGCACATGCATCATCTGCTTCATTTTCAGCCTGCTTCCCTCAGTTTTCAAGCTGCTGCCCTGGTTTTTTTGCTCCTATGCAGGTGGCCCTGCTGTTACTGCCTCCGATCAGCCTACTCCAGATATTGTGATCTGTATTTGCTGCTGCTGATTGCATTTAGAGGCTGCCTATTGCGATTCAGGATCCCTTTTGAATATGAGACTCTCTCCAGTTCATCTCTGCCCTGAACCTTTCTAAGGCATGGAGGTTTGAGGTTTTGTATTCACTCTTACATAGTGTGTTTACAACATTTAATATTATTCATTCATTCTTCATTATCTCTGAGTTACTCTTTACCTTTTAGTTTTAGTGCTATCACTTTTTGCATTTTGTTGTATACCTTGGTTGCATGTTGTCCATAGATGGATCCATATAGTACGATCCATCCAGTCCAGTCGGATGTGTACGATCCGTCTTTTTTTCTTTTTGGAGTTGGTGTTCAAAGAAAAGTTTATTTCTGCTCTACCCTTTTCCTCTTTCTCCTCATTGACCCTAGCCTATACTTCATTTACCACCTCTTCTTCTACCTCTCTCTTACAAGCTCCTCTACTTTTCTCTCTCCTCCATCCACTTCTTTCTAGACTCTACCTCTACATCCTCTTCCTCTTGTGTCTCATCCCATATAGCTCTATTTCTATTTTGTCTTCTTTTACCTCCTCTTCTTTCCCTTCCCTTGTCTCTACCTATATTTCTATATTCTTTACTCCTCTTACAATGCCTAAGCCTCTTCATGAAAAGCCTTCTCATTATACACAGCTCACCTTAAGTCTTAGCCTTAACTTTATTTTTGTATCTACTACCTACTACTTTTTATACTTGCTACTTGGCACTTGTAACTCGCTATACCGTGATCCATAAACCATGATTCATCATTGCAGGTAGTTTTTTTTAGAATCCATTGTACATGTCTTCAATCTTATAAATAAAATTGGATCTTGGAAATTACTTCTGATTAGAGTTTTGGATTTACATTTTGTCTCAAGCTCTCATCATGTTCATGACTCGTTGTTGAAAATTGAAGCAAAGACATTTGTGGTTTGTAAACTATATTAGTATTGGATGGATAAAACCTTGTGATACTCTCATGGGTAGCCACTCTCATGTTAAAACAAGTAATATTTACTAGCCTAACTTGTAATTTTCTATGTATTTTTTAATGACCGCACGAAACATTGGATTTTATCCAGGATTTTTTTGTGTACGTTCGGTACCGTACTAAGTCCATGTACTGGATGGATTGAACGGATCATACATGACTATCTTGTTGTATACTTATGTTAATCTTCCATGCGTGAGTATTTCTTGATATGGTATCAAAGCTAGGTACTCTTTGAAGAAATCTAAGTCTTGATTTGCAAGCTTGATATCAAAGACAAAGAAGTCTGATGTTTCTACATCAAGAATTGAACATGAGTGGTACTCTCAACTCACTCCTAGAGATTCCAACACAGGCGGAGAAACATCTGACTACCATGGTTTTTATTGACAATATGATGATCTCATGGCCCAAGTAAGATTTGATTCTCATGTATCAAGCCTAACAAGCTGTGAAAGGTTCTATGGAACTTATAATTGGGATTGGCCACCCAATTGGAGAAAGAGACATCGAGTACAAACCTTCATTCTCTACCCCCTTTCTACTTTGGTATCAAGTACAAAAGTTTACACTTTTGTTTTCATTTCTTTTGCTCCTACGTGCATACAAGATTTTGGTAATAAAAAAAAAAAACTCGCTTCCCAATTTGTTTGCACAAACTTAAGTCTTGAAGAGGAGAGACTTGTGTATGTAAATATTAGAAGAGGTACTCATAAGAAAAAATGAAGTAATTCTCCTCCGAGTTTAGCATCTTCAAGTAGCAAGCTAGTTTGATGTTGATGCTTCATTTCAATTTCCATAAGAAAATAATTTATCTTCATTCACTTCTATTCCATTTACATCTCCATTTCCAATCCCACCCTTCTCTTCCTCTTCCACATCTTCATACACCCCATTTTTCACATTCCCATTTACCATTCCACTTGTCCAACCACACACCACACTAGGGGATCTTAAAATATCGGCACATCCTTTCCCTGTAAATTCTTTGCTTTTGCCCAACCAGGTGGTATAGGTGCACCGATGGTAGGGGTTTAACCCCCAAACCAAGCTGCCATGGGGACCTATATGCAAGGGTGTTCCACCCACACATCTAAAGACTAAAACCCCACCCTACTCTCCCATCTCACAAGTAACCATATAATTTTCCAACATGTCACTACCAAGTGGGTCAACCTATACCTTTTTGGAATTTGAACCACACACAAGTTAGTCATCTGCTTTGGGACACACATGTAGAGTCACCATTCCAAGCTTCAATGCCACATGTGACACCTAGTCACCCACAATTCTATCCTATGCCATCGACTTATCCCTCACCTCACATAACCATCCATCCATCTGCATCTGCTAAGCATGCGTTTATGGACAAGACTTGTTTTAATGGGTCTAACTTTACGACTTGGTTTAATTTGATGCGATATATCTTGGTTCCCAAGGCTTGTGGAAACTTGTTCGTGGGTAGGAGCTTAAACTTGACCCTTGCTTGTTCTCCTTTGAGGTAGTTCACTCTTGGAAGAGCAGAAATGCCGTAGCTATCGTTGAGTTTCTTTCCCATCCTTATTTTGCAGTTCCTACTTCAGTTGGCGCCAGTTTTCGATTGTTGTCTACACCCCTCCTCGGTAGATACCCCAGTTCCTGGTGCAGCCAGCTCTCCATCAGCTCCGTGTGATCACTCCACTCAGCCTTACTACTGTGTTTTCTGCACATGCTTCCTCTGCAGTCTGTCTATGCAATGAGCCTGCAGTTGCCAGCCCCAAAGGCTGTGTTTATTGCTGTATGGACCTGGCAGGTTGCTGAAGTCATTAGCTGTGCAGTTGCCAGCTCTAGTTCAGCCAGTAAGAGGCTGCGTTTTGCTGTTTCTACAGCCAAATCCATCATCTACTTCATTTTCAGTCTGCTGCCCTGGCATTTTTGCTCCTGTGCAGGCTGCCCTGCTGCCACTGCTTCCATCAGCCTGATCTAGACATGCTGATCTGTGTTTGCTGCTGCTGATTTCATTCAGTGGCTGCTTGGTCTGATTTAGGATTTGTTTTGTAGTCACGGAGGCTTAAGGTTTTGTATTCACTCTTGCATAGTGTGTTCATAGCATTCAGCATTATTAATCCATTATTCATTTTGAGTTACTCTTTACCTTTCAGTTCTAGTGTTATCACTTTGTGTTTTGTTGTGCACTTATGTTTATGTTCTATGCTCAAGTATTTCGTTACAAGCCTCAGATCTTCCCATCTACCAAGAAAGTATCTTTTTTTTGGCAAGTAAAGTGTGGCTAATTATATTACTCAGAAGGTTGAATACAATGAAGTGCATATGCTCAACAGACTAGCTGGAGCTGATGCAAATCACAAATCCATTATGTATACAAGCCTCTCAAGGCGGTTTGGGGGGGATAGGGGCAAGAAGCCATGGAGGGGGGGGGGGGGGGGGGGGTGTATCGCCATCTGGGGCTGCCCGCCTACATCATGAAGAATAGGTAATGGCTGCCCCAAGTGTGCAGAAAGTGAAAACGGAGTTCCTGATAGGCTCGAGACTCGCCCTGCATCTAGTCCCATCGGTTGCGAAGGGAGTGGATGATAGAGGTCAAAAGCTCTGCCAAAGTCACATATACTAAAAGGCACTCTCCACCAAAAACCACTTGATAGCCAGCGTGCCTTCCAAATGTGCCATCCTGTAAGACTGCCTATGATCTTCCATACCTCTGAGTTTCCTACTGTGGGCTCCAATACTTAGCGGATGGGTAAAGCCTCCAAGCCGACCATTGCATAAGACCCAATCTGGATGAGAAAAATCGTGTCTTGCATCTAGGCCTCATACAAGAGGTGACAGCCCTGGCTGACTGCCTGCCAGCAAAACCCCCCCACGAGATACATCCAAGGTTGGATGCCACACGGCGGAGAATACGACAGGCTCCTCTTCACACGAGCTGGAGAATACGGTAGGCTCCTCTCCATACGAGCTGTGCCGCCTTGCAAGACCACAGGTAGTGCTTTGGGGTTTCCAAGTGCTGCTGTGGGCAGTGCTTACAACCTTCACCTGTTGTATCTAGGCCAACCAACTCGCAACAGCTAGACCCCCATGTGCTTAAAGCCAAAGGAAATACGACACTCTCCTCGGCCTCCAGTTGTCCCGCAGGCGACGCTAGAAGGTCCGACGGAAGGTATCCGTGATGCTATGCTCTACCCTGTATCTGCTGCACGTAGGCACCCAATCCATGTCTTTCTGCATCAGTACATGTCTACCAATCTTGGTTGTGTACTCCAAGAACCTCAGCGGCTTCTTGGCGACCGCAATGGCAGGCCATAGCCACTCTCTAGTATCCCACTCCAACTCATCAGGTGGCTTGCTCTCCCATATCCAAAAGCGCCACTTCCAAAACTCCTCCCAGGGCACCTAAGGGTCCCAGTCACAAGGTCTTCCCCTGGAGTCCGACCACACGGATTCTCCTCTAGGAAAAGACATCAATCTCCTCATCCTGCTGTCCTCTGTCAAGAGCCAGACGCCCCCCATCTTGCATGGTAAAGAAAGTCCCATAGGGGGCACCACCCACCCTACTTGCCACCTGTAAGGGGATACCTGCCGTTGAGAATCTAGCAACCCACACCTTCCCAGGCTCCATCAGCTCTTGGATCGAGGGATCTAGCCACTCCTGAGGGATCGCTAAGTCAATCTCCCTTCTCAGCTCAGTACCTTGCTGACATCCTGATGCCCGCTGCAGCACCTCCTGATCCACCATCTTGCACACCGTCCTCCATGTCTTGATAGTACGAGCAGGGCCAACCTCCTAGCCAGCCCACTGGATGTGGGATCGCTTACCTATCTGTATCCTGTCCCGATCTCTGACCTGGTGGTTCTAGACCACCGATTGGCGGTCTATTTTCTCCTTGCATCGTGGGGGCCTCTGAACTAGGGCCTTGCAAAGGCTCTTCCACAATCCAAGTAAATTGCGGAGGAAGGACGATCTGGGTGGCATGATTTGGGCAGTCGTGAAGATCCATCTCAAGGATGGCCTCCAACCCCCGCCAAGCCTCCGTCTACATTCCCGGAGATCTTCCTGGAAAAGGACCTTCCAAGTTTACCCACCTAGTGTGAGACCACGAACCACTAGCTTGCCCAAAAGAGCCAAGCTTTGGAACTCTGGTCAATGATCCCAAGCCCTCCCTTAGACCAATGCCGAATGATGGTCACCCATGTCACCTTGGCTCGAGAGTCCTTGGAACCGTCTAAGCCAACCAAGAGAAAATTCCGCACTAGGCGGCGAAGTTGAACCACACAAGATGAGGAGAAACACCAACAAGAGGCGATGTACCAGGCCATCGCTAGGACTTGGTTGACTACTAGGGCTCGGCTCGCTAAAGAAAGGCAGATAGTGTTCCAATAGGTTAGCTTCTGCCTAATAGAGTCGAGAACTGGGAGAAAGTGCTAGGCAGGAGTGATGTCAAGCCCCACCTGGAACCCTAGATATCGGACGCGGTCTGTCCCCTGTCCACCCATCTGAATCCAAGATGGACACCCCACTCCGTGCTAGAGTCCGGATCTGTGAGAAAACCAAGTGACTTTCACCAGTTGATTTTTGCTCCAGCTGCAGTGCAAAAATACCTCTAGAGCTAGTCTCACTCTCTCCAACATCAGCTCATCATCCTCTACATAACGAGCGGTATCATCTGCATACTCTGAGTCCAGTAGTTCAGTCTCCTCCCTCACTCGAAGTTGCAGGCCACGTAGCCTGCTCACTCGTGAGCAGAGGAAATAGGACATTGTGTCCGCAAAGAGTAGGAACAGATATGGGGCAAGAGGGTAGCCTTGCCGGACAAATCTCTCTAGCCAAAACTTCTCCCACCTCCTACCACCAATGAGAATCCTGCTAGTGGCCAATGTGTGAAGTGCTGAAGCCCTGTAGATCCATGCTTGGGGGAAACCCAGCCTTGCCATAGTGCCCTCTAAGAAGTTCCAATCAACCCTGTCATAGGCCTTCTTGAAGTCCAGGAGTATTGCCAATCCTTGATCACTGTGCTGAGTCCACTCGGTGGCCTCGAAAAAAGTGAAGACATTGTTTAGGATGCTCCTATCCGGGACAAAACCTATGTGGGTGTCATGAATGATGTCTAGAAGCATGGGGCGGAGTCGACTCTCGATCATCTTGGTAGGGCCTTATAGGTCACTGACAACAAGGTGATCGGTCTCTACTAGGATAGCTCCAACCGATCTCCCCCTTTGGGGAGGAGACTAATAAGACCTATCGCTCCTTGGCATTCGTCCTGAGCCAAAAATCTCTTGAAACGCCAGTAGTAGGGGGTCCTTCACCACCTCCCAGTAGGTAGTGAAGAAGACCTTAGAAAGACCATCCTCTCTTGGGCATTTCTGCGCGTCCTGTGCATTGAAGGCCTCAGCTAGTTCCTTCTCTGTGAAGGGGTCTAGGAGGGAGCGTCCCATCTCCTCTGTGACCAGGGGTGGAATGCAATCCTAGATTTGCTATCTAAATCATTGTACTCTGGTTGAGACTGCATCTTGCTGAAAAAGCTGTCTGTAGAAGTCAGTGCGGCAATCTCCAACACCTCATCAGGCCTAGACCGAATCTTCCCGTGCTGATCACAGAGGCTGCGAATCTGGTCTCTTGAGGTGCAAGGTTGATGCAATTGAAAAAATTCCGTGCACATCGTGTCTCCCTTCCGCGCCCAAAAAATTGTTGAGGTACGGAAGGAGAACTTAGAGCGCATGTCCTCAAGGCCGGCAAGGGCTTCCCGTGTGCGCACCTCTTGGGTGTGGAGAGTGGGATCCCTTGATGCCTCCTGGAGTAGTCTCTATGTGGCTGCTATGTCTCACCGGAGTGCTCTCCCCTCCTCCCAACTATGCTGCTTGGCCTATAGGGCTGCCTCCTGGTAGATCGTGCTCGAATCGGCCAAGGCCTCTGCAATCTCCTCTGCGATTTGGTTCCCCGTGGTCCACTCCCTAGTCTAGAGTTGCTCAATTTGCCTTCTCACCTCCTCCCTCATGTAGATGGAGTCTAGGATCCGACAGGATTGCGTGCCATGGGCTGAAGCAAGAGCATCAAGAGTGGGGAGAACCGGGCAGTGATCAGACAAAGTGGTACCAGCCAACTGCCCTACTTGGTCTCCGCGAGAGCAACCCCCCTCTCCCACATAGAACCTGTCCAGCCGCTCTAGAAGAGCTCCACCCAGCCGCCTGTATCCCCAAGAGAAGTCTAGCGACCTCTCCCTTCTGTGGAAAGTTGGGTCCTGCCAAGCATCACATGCTCCTACTGCGAGGAGTAAGGCCTCCCTTGCCTCTTCTCCTCCCCTGCTATACCCTGGTAATCTCTGCCTCTGCCCTGTTGGTCCTCTAAGGCCTCAAGGTGGTTGAAGTCTCCTCCAACAATCCAAGAGTCCACCTCTGGAAGTCTTGCTGCGATCTCCACCCAGAACTTGTTGCGTGCCCTAACCTTAGTAGGAGCATAGACATTGAGGACTCCAAGGCATGAGTCCCCTATATCCAATCTGATCCATAGGACCCTCCCTGCCACAATCATCCCGTAGTCTCGTACACAGGCGGTGAGGCTTGGGCCAATAGAGGTACGTACGCCTCCACCCTTGCCGTGGGCATCGATGGAGTACTCCCAGTAGGTTTGTGAGCTGCTTGGAAGTACCTTTCCTACTTGATGGGCTTCGGAGGGATTGAGCTTGTGCTTTTGAAGAAGTAAGATGTCGATCCGTCCGGCAAGACCATGCTGTAGCTCCTGCCAAACAATCAATTTCCTAGAACCACATGCCCCACTGTAGTGGAGGCTGTGCACGTTCCAGGATGCTAGGTGTATACTCATGGGGGAACCTGTGACTGGTCGAACAAGCATCTGTTCGGTGTGGAAGCTGTTGATGAAGAGGAAGAGCTATGGGGCATGCGAATGCGCTTAGATGGAGGCTTGGAGGGTGAACTTCATTCCTCCATGGTGGCTCTCGGGCGGACCATGGGGGTGATAGATGCTCCAGGCGGTACCAGCAGGGTGTCTATCAGCCACGTTGAGAGGCATAACTCTGTACACTGGTAGAAGCAGGTAGCCTGTGCGAGGGGCCACTCGATCACATCCATCGGTGAACTCCATTGTGGAGGGGCTAAAAAATTAATGCTTAGATGTGGGACCTCGGCTCCAATCCACTAGTTAATGTCCATCATGCACCTTGGCCACTGCTGGGAAAAGAGTACAAGTTCTCCTCCTTCCATCCACTAGGAGATGTGGTTTGCAACCTGGCCCCTCACCTCCTCCTCTATTTGTGTCATCGTCAAGTCTCCTGAATGAGAGGTCTAAAAGAAGAAAGGATAGTTTGGTCCATTCGATGGTGCAAGTAAATGGACCTTGCCTCTCCTTGACTTGCGGACCACAAAGATCCCCACCTCCAGAGGTAGTGGAAACTCTTTGCGCTCCGCAACTCTCAAATAAGACCACGGACCACTGCGGAAAAACTCACGGGGGAGCAATTGTGATTGTCAAGGGAAGGTGCGATGGGCGGCTGGACTAGATGAGCTGGTGGCTATGTGGGGAGGGGGGGGGGTTGGCTGTTGGTGAGGAGAGGATGTGGGCATGTGAGGCTCGTCGCCCCTTGTGGAAAGGGGGGGATGGATGGGTGGGGGGGGCACATGTATTGGGTGAGGATTGGGGGGGTTAATCGGCGGGGGAGAAGGTGGGTAAGAGGACAAATAAGGGGTGGTGGGGTGATTGGACGTATGAGGCGGGTGTGAGGGGGGGCGAGTGGCCCCGGAAGGGGGAGGCTGTGGGATAGGGTCGGGGGGGGGGGGGGGCCATGGGGGATGGGGGATCTCAGGTGGAGGGGGGGTTGAGACGCCTCAGTGGGTGGTGGGGGTGGAGGCTTGTGATCCTATTGGGTGGGATGAGTGGGAGGGTGTTGCATGGTGTTCTGACAAGGGACCTACGTCGCCCACCCTCCTGCTCTCTGTTTACATGGCTGCGTTTGAGGGGGCTGGCTGAGGCCTCCCCTATTGTCTCCTCTCTCTCGTCGTTGGACTCGTGTGAAACCATCAGCATCCACCTGTGGTTCTGCCAATTGAGCCGCCTTGGCTTCGAAATGCATGCAGTCTGTTGCTTGATGCCCAAAGTCATGTCGTCGCAGGCACTGGCCAGGCTGCCTTGTCACAATAACTTGCTGCTTGAAAGAGTGTATGCTTGCCTCAATCTCAAGAAACTTGGGCATGTTCCTTGTATCTTTTTCAGCCACCCGTACCTTTGGGACTCTTGCGGCTGTCATTGTATCCGTGGAGGAGGGAGGAAGAATTGTGCCGAAAAGCCGTCCAAAGTCCTCCACTAACTGATGGTACTGTATCGCCAGTTTGGGGAATAGAAGGGTAAACGGGTGTCTAGGAAACCTGTTGTGGAGCGCGAACTCCTCCACCGTGAAGACACTACACTAGAGAACCATGTGAATGACCCCCTTCGTGGAGGCATAAGGTGAGCTATCCACTAGCTCGCAGGCTGCATCCACAGAGGTGAGTTGAACCATGAAGATCCCCTGATCCATGAAAACTACCTCTACAATCTGCGCTATGCCAATGCGTAGTGTGGAGTGGAGCCAATCCCGAAGCTGGGCCTTGGATGGAGAGTGTCCTACGACCTGTCCATAGATTGCTGTTTCTTTTAGTTCCAACTCTATGACACGGATGGAAAGGAGCTGTTTCTCAGAGAGAACGACGCGCAAGGTGTTTGACTAGAGGGCACTCGTAAAATGCTGGAGCGTTTGACTAGAGGTTTCCATTGCATGTCACTAAGGAAAGTATCTAGAATGAGATGTATTAATCTTCTAAGCAATCCCAAAAACAATGTGAGGCGTTTTAACATGCAAGGGTTATGTGATAGATCATTATTTCTATTATATACTCATATTTATTCAATTGATGGACAAAAGCTTCCTTGATTGTGCATGTTTCTGGCCTGCCAGCCTGCCTTCTTACTTGCAGCCAATTTCAGTGATGCCTTATTCAACGGTTGCTAATTCAGCTTGTACCTTTAGAGGCTGAAAGCCCTGAAAGTTTCTCTGCCTTTGCTCAACCCCTGTTTTACAGCACATAACAGGAGCTTTCAGCTGCTCATTTATATTTGTGGCATTCTAATATGTTCTATAAATGGTTGAGTTATGCAGCCTGCAGCTGCCCCTAAGCAGGCAACCTTGTGTGGGTCTAAGCATAAAGGCTTGGACTTTTATTTTGAGTTAATCCTCTAACCTTCTAGCTATAAAGAAATACCCTAATGTAGAAACACAAATACAATTGTAGTTCAAAGCACAAACTAAACAGAACACAATTAGGGTCAGGGTAACTCAAAGACAATGAACATAGTGAAGGTTTGAAATGAATGAATCTATGTAATACAATGCTCATGTAGCAAACACACTATGCAGTGAATGAATACTGTACCTTGAACTCTCGTATCTCGAGGATCGAGGTAGAGGTAATGCATTGGAGACAGTGTTATCCTTTGATAGATCCCAAAACGTAGCACGGCAGCATTTGAAGATGTTTGGCAGCAGTAAGCATAGTAGTTTGGATGCTGGGACAATGATAAATAGGTAGAGGAGAGAAAATTTGCAAACACAGCCTACATATGGTGTAGGACTGCTGGCGGCAGCAGCAAGATGAAAACATAGCCTTCTAGTGGGTGTGCAACGTTGAAGGGCTGGAAACATATTGGATGGGTGTGTGCAATGTTGCACAGCTTTAGTTGAGATGTCCTCTGCGAATGGGATGTGGACATCAAAGCTAGACCACTTGAAACCCATATAAACGAGATTGGTTGAATGGGAGGGTAGGATGTAGGCTGTTTATTTATAGAAAGTCTAGGGCCTCCCAAATTAGGGTTTACATATGGGACATTGAAACTCTCTCGAACTGCTCGTGGTTTAAAAGAATTGTTAAAATCATTAATTAACTTGAGTTGGGTCATTTAATAAAAGCTAATGGTAATTTTGCTCAACACCCTCTCAGGCCCAAAATGGAACTAGAAGGGACTATAAACAAGCCCAAGATTTTTTTTTCCCCCCCATGGGGTCCCACCCCAAAGCAGCCAAGGCATCGGGCAAAGGGTGCACATTGGCTCTCTAGTGACCTACCTAGACTACAAAGGCAATGGCTATCTTACCAAGGGAACCCAGGTGTTCACCCTAGAGAGGATAGAGCATCAGACAAAAGGATGCTCATTAGTTGCCCAATGGCCTACTAAGTCTTGCAAAGGTAGATGGAAACACAATGGACTATCTTCTTCTTTTTGAAAAGGGAGGGGGGGAGGGGGGGGGGGGGGGGCGGGGGGAGAGGTTAAAGGGCTTTGTTTTATGGTTCAAAAGATTTATCATTACATGAGTGTTCTCGAAAAGTTTTTGGTTGATTGAGTGATAGCGTTCACAAACAAACCAATCTATCCCAACTAATACTGTGTATCGAAGACCAAGGAAATAGATGTACTGTGAGAAGTATCTATGGTGGGTATGTGAAGAGGCAAAAAAGAAGTGTGGAAAGCAAGCGAGACTAGTTAAGCTAGCAAGAGAGATTACCTTGAAGGTTGCCATGTGCAATGCCACAAATATGGTGGGTCGAGAGTTGACCACTCCAAAGACTAAAAAGAGATAAATACACACAAATGCATGTTTATAAGAATAGAATGCGAATGCATTGGAGTTATGTAAGAAGCAATGCATGTGTGATCATGCTTGTATAAAATGCGAATTTCCAAGCCATAAATCCAAAAGTGTGGGTAAAGGAAGATGAGCCTTCGTAATGGGTACACGACCCCGCTAAGGAAAAGATGAGGTCCTAAAGGCTGTGCCTAAGGGTGAAGGATCCCCCGATGTGATGTGTGATGACATATGAGGTGCACTTAATGGAGATGGAAAGGAAGGTGTAGTGGAAGTAGAGGGTGTGATGGGTGGGAGATTAAATGGATTGATCGATGTAGTTGCTGGAAATGATTTTGGTTTCTTTTGTCCATTATATGCTTTGAATGAAGATGATTCACCTACTTCAAAATGGCCTCGAGAAGGAAAAACTGAAGGAAAAGAAGGGAGAGAACTTATAGGTGTTTGAGTTAATCTTTTGTACTCATCACCTATTTTTGAGTTCATGAACAAAAGTCTATTTTCTTTAGGACTTATGAACCAATAATGTGTTTGCATAGTCCCTTCATGAGAATTACCTACATCTCATTAAAAAGAGAAAGAAAACTCAAAAGATGGAGAAGTTTTGTTTTGTGTACCTAAACTAGAAGTGAATGAAGATGAAGATGTAAATGGCATTGATGAAAGAGGTAGAGATGGAGATGAAAGTTAGTCTGGTACATCGGATCTAAAGGGAAAAGCTCAAATTTACCTTTAATTTTTTGTTGAGATCGATACATGAGGATTAGGTTATACTCTGCTCTTGAGATCTCATACGGTCTTTGGACTCCATGGTAGTCTGAAGTCTCTCTAGCCATGTAAGATGGTGGAGCAAGGTTTATGGCCCATGCCCGCTCAAGAGAATGAAGTAGTAATGTCTGTTCGAAGTCATCTTGCCCTGTTGTTGTCCTTACTTCTTGCGAAGGGCTTTTAGATCAAAGGCCTAGGTTTCTTCGAGGAGATAGTTTTGATACCATGTAAAGAAACACCCTAATGCAGAAACACAAATACAATCTTATGAGAAAGCATAAATTAAATAGAACACAATTAGGTTAACTCAGAGACAATGAACACAATGAAGATCTAAAATGAATGAATCTGTAAAACACAATGCTCATGTAGCAAACACACTATGTAGTGAATGAATACTATACCCCAAACTCTCGTGTCTCAAGGACCAAGGTAGAGGTAATGAGCTGGAGAGTGTGTCATACTTCGATGGATCTTGAAACATGGCAAGAGAGCCTCCCAAGATGTCTGGCAGCGGTAAACGCAGCAGTGTGGATGCCGGAACAGTGATAGACAGAGAAGAGAGAAAAAATCGTCAAACGCAGCCTGGAAATGGTGGACTGCTTGGCGGCGGCAGCAAGATGGCTGGAAACAGGTGCTGGATGGGTATAGGTAATGTTGGGCACCTTCGGCTGAAATGTCCTCCGAAAAGGGCTGTGGCCAGCAAAGCTAGATCACCTGAAACTTGTAAAAATGAGATTGGCTTAATGGAAGGGCAAGCTGTCTATTTATAGAAAGTTTGGGGCCTCCCAATTTAGGGTTTGCATGTAGGACATTGAAACTCTCTTAAACTGCTCCCGGTTTAAAAGTGTGGTTAAAATTTATTAATTAACTTGAGTTTTGGGGCTGTTTAATGAAAGCTAATGATAAGTTAGCTCAATACTAGACATATATTGACATCAAGAAGCATGGCACTTGGGGTGTTCTTTACTCATGCTTTTTATGGATCCCCTAAACCCAGCTCATTAAGGCTTGTCTTTAGTCCATTCACATCCAAGACTGGATATACTTTTGAAGTTTCTGATAACTCCACTTCAGTAATTTTGATTAGGACCTTCAAAGCACTTTTTTGTCTTCGCTTAGCCTAGAGTGTTCTCATCAATTTGCATAAGTCCTCTAGAATTTGCACTTGTGACATGAAACAACCTGACTGGAGACCTCCAGTATCCTTGCAAAACCTCAGTGAGATACTTAGCTTGTCATGTTGGGATTGAAATCAGTTTGGAGCTACAGCTGATGCCTCCCTTCTATGGCATAATTCATAAGCTCCTTGATGTAGCTCAGTCATCTATTGTCCAACTACATTTGGGCATGCCCATATTTTCTTTGGTTCAGATATTTATGTGCATATTTCGTGCACCTCGAGTGGCATCCTACCTTTTCCTGTTTATATTACTTAGTTGTGCCATGCACAAAATTTATTTACACATTTATTAATTGAGATTGGTTGATGCTTCATTGTAGGACTCTCCCTCCATCTTGTCGATTTGAGCATTTGTGGGTGGTACTGAATTTAATTTTCTTTCAAAGTGCTAGAGCACAGGTGCATCACTGGCAGAAATTGAAGATCTTATAAACCTGAATAATTTTTGCAATATATTTCTGGCTGTGTTTGTAAACTCTAACTTTAACCCTAGTCCCTAACAGGCCAGGATATGTAAGGGATCCTTGAGAATTTGGCATTTTGGAGAAGATTAGTGGAAAATAATGTTGGAATGCTACAGGAATTTAACATGCATGGGAATAGTTGTGCAGGATCAGTGCATGCTTGGTAGGTGCAAATGTCTGGGCGGCTATGTGTAATTTTCCCTTTTTGGAATGGGAAGTTAATTTTTTGTTTGAAAAATGAACGAAGGAAAATACTATTTCTTCTTAAAAAATAAAGAACTGAGATTTTGATTGATGTGTTTTATAATAAATGTGTTTATCTATCCTTTTCTGGATGTCATGACGTTTTTGGTAAAGAAAGTAGAGCTATTTGGTGGCAAATGCATGCTGGCATTTGTTGAAGATTGCACTGGAAGGCCATGATGCCACTTGGAGATCACGGTGCTCTTTGGGCATGCATGTTGTTCTTTGGAGCCATCACATGCCTGTTAGTAAAGAGGACTCTTCAACGTTGTAAGAGCACTCATCCAGTACTATTGTGGTGACATCTAGAGCCCCTGCACAGTTAATTTCATGGCTGCCATCTACCCCCTGACCCCCCTGCCCCCCAAACCCAGGGCCAAAAAAAAAACGTGGTGACAAAGAAAGCTTGTTGGAAGAGTTTCTAAGGTTGAACATAGGAGCTGCAATGCTGAATAGACATAAAAGAAGTCATGGTCTGATTTCTCCGAGATAATTGTTTCCTTCATCTTCGATGTAGAGTTCTTGGCCATGTTGAAGAGGTCTAGTAATCTCAAATCTGAACAGCTTTGTGGCTGAATTGAGTCTTTAAAATTATGGCTACAAATGAAAGAAATATTGCAAGGGGCACTAGGCGTAGGGATAATCAGTGTTCGTCTCTCAAAGCAGAAGTATTCTAGCTCCTTTTTGTATTCAAAAAGTCTAGCTGTATTAAAGTTTGTGCAGAAAAACATTTAATTACCCTTTGACTTACCAAAGACTGGTTTCATGGGTGCTGTTGCTTCAGACCATCACTAAATTTTCTAGGAGGGTGAGCTTGTGGTTGCCTCATGAAGTTGGGAAGTGAAATGTTCCATGGACCACTCTAGCCAAGAGCAAGAGTTCTCTGCTAAAAAATGTTGAGAGCAAGAGGCTGCACCAGATGTACACCATGAAGATGTCACACAACTACCACTCGACGAGGATGATGATGCTATTTATTAGGCATGGAACCAAAGTGTCATGGTATTGCTGATGGACCTAGCCAAGGATTGTTGCTTTTGTTAAAGCTTTCAAAGCTACCGCAAAGAATTGGAAGGAGCAAGTAAAGATAAGAATGCTTGAGAGGCTCCATCAATTTAGGTCCATGTGTTCTTTTTGGAATACAGATTCCTAATGTGCAACTTTTATTCACGTATGTTATTTTTGTGGAGGTTCTATATTTCAAATTGTGACTAGGGAATTGTTACTCAAGGCATGGAGATGGCTGGGAGCCTTGACAATGGTTTTCAACATGGCATCCAGGACATGTGCGTTGGAAATTTTTGATCCAAGCATGGGCATGAACTCAGTGGGCAATGATTTTATGAAACCTCATGTATATGAGAATTTGATTCCCTAAGGGCAAGGTGAAGGACAAGAAGTAAAGTTTGATACTTCTAGCGGGGCCAAGAACATGCTAAAAGCTCTACCTTCAATAGTTTGATGCAACATATCTTGGTAGAATTTTCACTAAAGCTTATAAGAGTTGTAAGGTGGCATATTTCTTGAAGGATAATCCTTTGGTGTACTTTGCTTCATTAAGGAATATCTCCTTGTACTTGGATGTGATTTTAGTAGGCCTCTTCTTCCATTTGCTTTACACTTATGTTTGTGGTTGGCGTTATCATTTGACACTGGCATCATTTGAATGGGGCATATATATACTTGATGAATATGTCACTCTAGGTGGGTCACTTTGTGTTCAAAATGGGTGTGATGAAAATGGATCTATAGACAATCTTGACTTCAATTGATTTGGGAACCTTAAGTCTTTCATTTGAAGAATCATGAATTCAAGTGTTGGATAAACAACACTGCTTCTCTTTTAATACGACATTTTTCAATCCTTTAAAAAACGATTCAAGTGGCTTTTTTAGTACATCTTCTTACAAACCATGCAGTGTTGCTGAGCGTGTTGCGTGGGAACGAGGTGAATCAGTTGGAAAGAGTGTTGGCTACAGCATTAGGCTAGAGAACACTCCTCCAAGACCACGTGGAAGCATTTTATATTGCACAACTGGAATCTTGTTAGGAAGGCTGCAAGTGAGTATCAGGACTCTTTCTGGAAGAAATTACCATGAGTCTGATTATTTTATCAATTTCAACGCGAGGTTTGCAACTCACTTGAAAGATGGTCAATTGTATATTGATATCGATGAATTTGTTTACATGATTTTTTGCAGAGGTGTGATGGCCTAGCTGGAATTTCACATATTGTGATTGATGAAGTTCATGAGCGTGACTTGCATATTGACTTTCTACTTGTCGTTGTACGTGAACTCCTCAAGCATCATGCCTCATTGCGTCTGGTTGTTATGAGTGCCACAGTTGATTCCACAATCTACACAAGGTAATCCCTCATGTTAAGAGTGAACTTTTTGTTAAGGATTTCACAAATCTAAATTTATTTGTGCTAAAGGATTGATTTGACAGGGACCCTATTTGTCATGACTGATTGCATTTGAATGGTGTTCTTCACTTTGTTCATTATCAAGAGGGTTGTAATGAGGAGCTACTTTTTTCCTACTTCAATAGATGCAGCCTAGGCTTGGCAAAAACATGTTCAACTGATGTATGCAATCTAATTTCCGACTTCTCTAGCTTTGACCCTTTGCTATGCATGAACTCTTCCACATTGAACCGATAAGCATGCAACAAATCTGGATACTGATGGGAAGTTAGCAGAAGAGAATGGGTGAAGTATAGGTAATTGTTGGTTGACACCACAATGTTGAAGTGCATTCTTGTAATGCTTCATAATAAGCTATTTCTGAGTAAACAGTGGTAGCTAATTACAAGAAAGACATGTCAATCCATACAAGCTTTGTATGCTGATTATGCTTCCAAAAGAAAGGTTCAAGCTAGGGAATAAAGCAGTCTTAGCTGCTTCACTATGGAAGTGGATGGAATGGATGGACACCTGATATTTCAAGCATATGTTTCTAGCATATCCTTTCCAAGTGATGAGCATAATCTTTGGTGGTAGCAAAATGAAACTTGGAAAGTAGCATGGGTGGTGATGATTCAGCCCAAGGAAAGTGTAGGCCTTGCTAATGTGTATCAGCCACTCAAATCAGAGAGAGTCGTGCAAACTTGGTGGACTCCTGCCAAGTGTGGAGCCAAAGAAGGAATTGTTGCAGGGATTTGAAGGATACACCCCTAGTGGGATGGGGGTATCTTCTGAGAGACATCATCACAGTTTGGAAAGCTTTCAAGGAGTTCTTTTCTGCATGTGACAGATTCAAAAGCAGAAACTGGATATTGAGGATTTTTTCGGGAATGCTTGAGGAAAAGGGTTAAGATTTTGATGACACAAGATTTCTTGAGGCAGATGTGCCTTTTGCACCACAGGTCTACATGTGGCATCTCTTTCATCTCTTAATTTCTTGCCCAGTGGCTAGGCAAGTATGGGGTTTTGTCCCTCTAGTGTGGTCTTGTGCAAGACATCAGAGCACAACCTGTCCTTGGATGTTGTGTAAAATGCCATCAATTGCCAGTTTGCAACCAAAACATCCCAATTAGTTTTACTTCTTGCATTGAACTGGCCTTAAACATAATGAGGAATTGCAAAATATTTATATTTTTGATTCAGCTGCAGGTATCCATTATGAACACAAAGAAGACGCAACTAACACATGATGATGAACTCAAACAAGAATGCAAAAGGAAAGAAGAAATTAGGGAATGAATGAATTCTAAATGAATGAAAGGAATAGATAATATGAAGGATGCTCAAGGAGCAAAGACTGTCCAACAACTGTTGTCTCTCATGGGAGTGGCTGAGGTAGAGTATTGTCCTTCGAGAACGGATTCCAAGTGCAGCAAACCACCACTGTCAGAAGAGAAATCTGATTTAGAGAGCTGAGGACAGCAAGGCAACAGACCAGATGTCAAAACAAAGCAGTTGCAGAGGCTAGAACAACCAAACACAATAATGTAGTGCCTAGCGTGTCTCTGACAAAGTGCAAAGCAGTTAGCAACCAGAATGCACCCAGCTAGTTGAGGATGTGAGAGTGGGTGACTGCTGCAGCTGTTGTGGGACCAAAAACACAGCCTCCAAATGATTCTGATGACTAGCAATAGCAGCAGTAGGGAATGTAGAAGGCCGAGAACCAAAACACAATAGCAGATGGTCCTCTTGCCCTGCAGAACTTGATGGCTGGTGGTGGCAGTGGCAGCTCCTGGCAGGGTGGCAGTCCCTCTGTGATGGTGGCAGCAATGGCAGAACCTCCAAATGATGTGGGAGGCAGTTCCAAAGGTAGGGTGGCAACCTGATTAAGAGGAATGATGATGGAGAGCTTGGCATAGTATGGATATAAAATGAGGATGGAATGCCCACAATGTGTTACTATATAGGAGATTTTTGGGCATTCGTCTACTGCCAAAATAAAATACTTTTTCAATGAATTCTTTTGGGGGTTGTTTTTTGTTAGCATTTAGTGTGCCATGTTGTCATCTCTTGGTTGGGAGGTCGTTCAGAGTGTGAGGGAGACATGGGAGCTCTGACATGCTCTAGGCATGTGCACGCAATCAGTGCAGTCATTTCAATCGTTTACAGTGTATTTTACTTTTGTTCTCAGCCTGTTTTCAGGCACATTGTTGGGCAGCAGCATTTCCACATGGGGGGCATCAGTTTTCACTTTGGCAGCCATTTTTATGGCACCTGGTCGGCTAGTTTTGGCAGCACGTCTGTTAGCCCTTTCCATTGATACTTGGCAGTGTTCATCCACAACATGGGCAGTGGTGGCAGCCCATATGGCACTCAGCTTGGTTGTGATTTGGCTGTAGATTTGTTTGTTTTCTAGTGCCCAATATCTTGACACTTTCTGATCGGGCAATACGCAGCCTTGAAGGGCTCAATAAGAATCTGCTTTTCTGAAGTTCCGAAGGGTCGCAAGGCTGAAATGCAAAGGAAAGAGGCAGGCTGCCTTGCTGTCCCTCAGACTTCAAAGTGTGGTGGTTATTGGTGATCCTCTCTCATCTTTGATGGCACCTGAGGACTACGTTCCACTCCCTCCATAGCTGTCCTTCACCATTTAGCATTTACTTTGATACCCTACCGCTTGGAGGACCGTGTTTCACTCCCTTCATTGTGCAAATTCCCTATAGGTGCTACCACCTAATCATCCGCCGAGATAGTGCAATCTCCACTATATCAACATGATTTATTCAACATGATTCAATGCTCATCATTCTTCACTCTTCTTCCGAGTTTTTCGTTTCTCACTGTTTGCCATAAACTTTGTGTTTCTCCTCGCAAACCCTATTGTCTTTTTGATATGGTATGTATGAGTATATACCATCCCATCACTTTTCTTGACATGGTATGAGAGCAGAGATGTTGAAAGAGCTAAAGATCCTCTGCATCAAAGAATGCAAACAAAGTAGGTTTGGGAACACCTTCAGATTTCCCCTATTTCCATTGCATCATTGGAAGATGCCCTTATCTTCTTCTCCCTATGACCCTTCTTTTACAAGTTTCCCACACCAATGTTATGGCCTCTCCATAAACAAAAGGACAGACCATTGGGTGCTCTGCTCCTCTTGCGATAAGAATGGTCATATCGGTGAAGGTTGTCATCGTTGACCTTTGCTTTCTAACCCTCCAGAGTATATGCATATTTTCCCCAACACTCCTTTGTGCGACCTCACCCTTTTAGGCCACAAAGATCATTCAGTATTGGCTATTAGATTTTTATGCTCAAGCCAATAAGATGGCAAGATGCACACTAAGCCGTTACAAGAAAAAGGGGGCTGTAAGACCCCACGAGGCGATAAGCCCTCTTGGAGACTCCTGCAATGCGCCATGGAGGTTTTCCCCAACCATTTTCCGGGCCAATGGCTTCCACAGCCCGCAGTTCTGTAGTCTGCTCCACCGAGAGACAATGGCTACTATGTACCATCTCCTCGATAGTTTACTCCTTTAAGAGATAGTGGTTATTTGACTCCTTTCACTTCTTCAGCTTTGCAGTCCGCTCCACGGAGAGAGAGAGGTTTTTACCCACCTATGGTTTCCTAGGAGCTACCTATTTCTCCACCTCCCTCGTATGTCTCCATGGACATCAACTCCAATGTGGGCATTGAGGAGTTTCTGTGTGACATCCCTTCCTCCACTTTCTTTTCTACTGGAGTTCAAGAGGACATCTTTGGGAGCTACCTAGTTTATGTTTCATTGGGGCCTCAAATACCTTCTTCAACATTGTCGGCGGCATTTCCTTTATCATCAGATGCTTTGGAGGCCATGATCCATGAGTTTTTAGATTCCTTCTCTCTTTAGGGGGATTGAGAGGGGGACTTATCTTTCTTCTACTTCAAATGGGGTTCCCATTTCTCCACCTTCAAAGGGGATCCCTACTCATCATGTGGTTCTTCACACACCCTTTACTTCTTGGGGCGATTGACATCTTTGATACCCAGGACCTACAAGTTCTTCGTGGTTCCAAGCCTTGGATGTTTTAGCCATGACTTGGTGGCTAGGTCTTCATATTCCTTTTAGCATGGAGTCACAAAGCTTGTGGCTTCTCTCTTGAGGTTATGTTTTAGGTACTATTGGCTTATCATGTCTATTGTTCTTCACTACAGGTTACCTTATAATAAGTAGAACATTGGGATTACAAAGTGAATGTTCTTTTTTTTTCGTGAAGATAATTGAATTAAATGTCAATATTTACATCAGACCATCAGGTTAGCTAAGAAAAATAGAACAAACAAAAATCAAGCCGAAAGGCCTCTAAGACCATAACACACAAATATCACACAAAAAGAACAGTCGGAGTAAAGTGAACAATATCCAGCCAAGGAGCACCAATGTCAGGAAGAACCAGGTCAGCTGAAATGATAGAGGAGATTTGCCATAACAATAAACCACGAACACAGGCCGCATGACCATGGATACCCGAGGCAAAATAAAAAATGAAGGCATTTTGAGTACACCAAATATGCCACAGAGCTATCCAACTAAGGAAGGAAAATGTAGGTATGATCTGATTGCAAGGCGGACATAGAAGGCATCCTTCCCATAATCCACGAATTAGTTGATATTCGTTGTTGAGTCATTGAGGACCGCACATGGAAAACAAAACTCCAAATCTATTGAGCAACAGAGAAAGAGACCAAGAAATGAAGCAATGTCTCATTGCATGCAGTGCAAAATACACAACGTCCACGGGAGATCTTATGAGCATGCAACATATCCCCAGTTGGAAGACCCCCAATAAGCAACCTCCATATGAAAACTTTACCTTGATAAGGAATCTTAGACTTCCAGAGTTTGAGAAATCTTTTTTGCCACTTCTTTTTGTTGTCTCGAATATGCCATATTCTATTGGCCTTTCCAATGACCCGTCTCTTGATCTCGACCATGTGACGATAGATCTGATTAGCTGACCTATTCTCGAAATCATCAAATAGCACAAACATCCAATCTTGCCAAGGAGGCCAGGGCTGTAAAGCAAGCAATGGAGAGTACCTCAGAAGCTGCTCCTATAAGGACGACTAAATGTCATGATAGCCACGAGGCATTTGAAAGTACTGACGAATGCGGTAGAAAAAATAAAGACGGAGCTGTCCAAGAATGACACCATCATAGACTCTCTGCAACCTCGAGCGAGCCATTTGATTAAACTTATCTCGCTACAAATATGAATTTATAAGGTACGATACAATATTAGTAGGGAAAAAAATTAAGATGATTTTTAAAATAACAAAAACCATAAATCATTAAATGATAGATTATAAAATACATGTTTAAAGTGGAAATAGCCATTTCATTACAGAATAAGATGAATACATGAGGGTGACCATTGCAATCGCATGGGCTGCACAAAACATGCGATACAACTACAGTCTAGTATATTTGATACAAAAAAAAGAGAGACCTATGAATCTATGATGAGGCATCACTATCATCATCATCATCATCATCATCATCATCAGCATCAGAACCATCTGAGTGCTCATCAAGAGAGTCTGAAGATGACTCCTCGGCATTCGATAATGAGACACACTCATACTCATCCTCGATGATGAGGTTACCATCATCATCAAATGATGGCTCCTTAGGTGGCAGCTGTGTAGGCAAGGGGGGGATGTCATCATGAGACACAGGATGTGAGCTACTAGAGCCCCGCCTTACATATGTCTGCAAGCCACTCGAACCACCCCTCCTCGATGATGGAGGGTGTCGAATGACCATGCCCTTGTTACCACCTACTTGAACTCCTCGCCCACAAGCATGCTGACTGCGAGTGTCACGAGTATCTGCTACTATAAGCTCTCTATAGAGCTTTGCAAAAATCATCTCCTCCTTGTAAAGAAATGCCCTAATACAAAAAACATAAACAGAAACAGTACGACAAAGCACAGACTGATAAAAGAATACAGTTAGGGTTAGGGTAACTCAGAGACAATGAACACAATGAATGAATGAAGTGATATAACTACTGAATAACACGATGCTCATGCAACAAATACACTATGCAGTGAATGAATACTGAACCTCCAACTCTCGTATCTCAAGGATCAGGGTAGGGGTAATGAGCTGGAGAGTGTGTCGTACTTCGAATGGATCTTGAATCTCAGCAAGGCAGCCTCCGAATGTCGAACACTAGCAAACGTAGTAGTGAGAAGCTGGATTTGATGCAGACAGCAATGAGGAGAGAGAGAAAGACTAAAAACGCAGGCAGCACGTGAGAGAAAGACTAAAAACGTAGGCAAGACAGCTTGCAGAAGAGAGAAATACTAAAAATGTAGGCAGGTTGTACGGTAGCAGGTCTGCACAGGAACATCAGTCGCCTGGCTGGAACTAACTTCAAACTGTGTGAAGAGGGCTGGAAATCAGGCGCCAATTGATGGAGACAGCAATGGACAGCTTCGGCTGAGATGTTCTCCGCGAATAGGGTGTGGGTAGCAAGCTGAAACACTTGAAATCTGCAAAAACAAGATTAGAGGAGTGGAGGGCTGGCTGCCAATTTATAGAAAATTAGGGTTCTAGATCCTCTCCCACTTAACTCTCTCGATCCGCTTCCCATTTTAGGGTTTTGGCTAAAATAAGCCTAAAATAAGCATGTTTTGGGGCTGTTTAAGTGGCTAAGTGCATTTCTTAGCTCAACATCCCCTCTTAGGCCCAAAATAGGGCTAGAAAAGTAGGCTAACTTAAATTGTGATTGACCCCAAGGTGTCCCACCCCAAAGCAGCCAGGGCATCGGACAAAGGGTGACGTCGGTTGCCCAACGGCTTACCAAGACTACAGAGGCGATGGTTATCATACCAAGGGAGCCTAAGTGATCACCCTAGAGAGGCTAGGGCATTGGACCAAGGGCACTCGTCGGCTGCCCAAGGGCCTACCAAGTCCTACAAAGGCGGATGGAAACAACAATGGACTTGTTTATTTTGTTTTTTGTAAAGTGTTTTAAAATATATAAGTAATATAGGGGCAGCGGCTGATTAAGTGATAGATAGGAAAAGATAAAGAGAGTTTGAGACCCAAGTCATTCACAAAACTAGCAAGCCAATCCCTCACATTGACTAGGATAAGTGCCTAAGGATGATAAAAGTGTGTGTGTGTAATCATGTGGTGAATATATGGAGAGGCAAAAAAAATGATGGTGGGCTTAGCAAGACAAGCAACGCAAGCAAGCAAGCAAGGGTAGGGAAACTGCCTTTAGGAGAACTGGCATGTGCTATGCCACGAATATGGTGGATCCTAGAGTCAACCACTCTAGAAGACCGAAGAGGGATAAATGCGCACAAATGCATGTTTACATGAACAGAATGCCAATGCATGGGGTCTTTCTCTCTCTTGCAGGTTGTCCTGCCTGCGTTTTTAGTCTTTTTCTCTCCTCATTGTTGTCTGCATCAGATCTAGCTTCTCACTGTTGCATTTGCTGGTGTTCGACATTTGGAGGCTGTCTTGCTGCGATTCGGGATCCATTCGGAGTACGACATACTCTCCAGCTCATTACCCCTGCCCTGATCCTTGAGATACAAGAGTTCGAGGTTCAGTATTCATTCACTGCATAGTGTGTTTGCTACATGAGCATCGTATTATTTAGTAGTTATATCACTTCATTTATTTACTGTGTTCATTGTGTCTGAGTTACCCTAACCCTAACTATGTTCTTTTATCAATTTGTGCTTTGTTGTACGGTTTTTGTTTATGTTTCTGTGTTAGGACATTTCTTTATATGGTACCCGTCAAGCTGAAGTAGGGGAGAGTTTACCCAAGCCAATCCTGGGGAGCAGGTACTGAAGAACCGGCCGGTTGATTGCTTTGGTCAAAATGTCTGCAAAATTATCTGATGAAGGCACAAACTCTAGGCAAATAGTGTCTAGCTCAACTTGCTCTCGCGAAAAGTGAAAGTGGACTCCCACATACTGCGTCTGTGGTGTGATAATCGGATTGCCCGCAAGGGCAATGGCACTCTGGTTGTCACAGTAGACAATTGTGGGAGAGAGACAAGGAAAATGAAGTGCCGCCAGTAAACTACTCAAATAGATGGCCTCAGTGATGCCATCGAAGAGAGTCCGGTACTTAGCCTCGGCCGTGGAAGCCACCACCGTCTCTTGCTTACGGCTGGACCAAGAAATGGGAGCCGTGCCCAAGGTAAAGAGATAGCCGCCATGGGAACAGTGGGTATCAGGATCTCCTGCCCAATTAGAATCAGTGTACCCTTGCAAACATAAACCAGAACTATATGTCAAGCCATAAGAATAAGTACACCGTAAATAATGCAACATGCAAAGACATGCAATCCAATGTGACATTCTAGGTGCTGGGAAATACTGACTGAGTATGCTAACTGAGTAAGCTAAATCTGGCCTAATGTGAATTAACCAAAGAAGTTTTTCTACAACAGAGCAATAGGTATGTGCATGTGCTATTTCCATGACTGTCTGGTTCCTATGCTCTACGACTCCATTTTGAGAGGGGGAGTTAGTAGAGGTGAGTTGGCGAGAGATGCTATACTTTTGTAGAAACTTGGAAAACGTGTAAAAGATGAACGCACCACTAGTATCACTCCTCATGCAACCGACACGACGACCAGTCTGGTTATAAACCAGTAGCACCCAAGCAGAAAAATATGTAAAAGCATTTGACTTATGCTTGAGAAAGTACACCCACATGTATCTAGAATGATCATCCACAATAAAAAAGAAGTACAACACGCCGTTCAAGGCGGCAGTGGATGTCGGCCCACAAAGATCAACATGAATTAATCTAAGAGGCGCCTCAGTTCTATGTGAGGTCTGTTGAGGAAATGGGGTGCGGTGCTGCTTCCCGAGCTAACAAGCTTTACAGACATCTCAAGTTAGCTTCAGGTATGGAAGGCTCTCAATCAGCTCACGGCTCATAAAGTGAGTCATAACTAAGATGCCCTAAGTGAAAATGCCAAAGACGCTCATTGTTGGTAGGCTCCCAAGATGTGGCTAAGGCCTGGAATCTATGGAACATGGAGCCCTCGGTTGTTGGCTCGGTCAGAAAGTGAGTCATGTGGTATAGGCCATTAGGCTGTGCCTCACCGCGAGCAACTACTAAACCAATCTGAGAGTCAAGCATCTCGACTATGGTTGCTGTAAAGAAAACCTCTCGCCCCAACCAACAAAGCTGCTGAACAGATAACAAGTTTATCCCAAGCTGAGGGACATGATATACATTGTCTAGCGTAGCCAGTTTGGACCCTTGTTAGTGGCAAAACTGACGCAACTTTGAGCCTGAATCTTGACCGAAGAGTTGTTTTCTATGCAGATCCATCCGACTGCAGGGGCTCGGGAACGGAAAATGTCCACTATAGGAGTCATATGATGTGCAGCTCCACTGTCCACAATCCAAACAGGAGCTGAAGTGCTCGGTTGTGACGAGCGGGCCTCTGTGGTAACCTCATCAGGAGGCAACTCACAGATGTGGACGAGACTCGCATCTGATGTCTCTATGAAGACGATGTGGGCCTCTGCAGACCAATTAAACAAGCCCTCAGGAGTTGAGAACGTTGTCGATTGAGATGGCTGAGCGGTGGCGGTATGAGTCTGACCTTTAAATTGCCCCTTGCCATCACCTTGCCTCCCTTGTTGGGGATTGCTCGACTGAGGGGCGGGGGTCTAAGACTTAGGTTTTGGTGTTGTGCCTCTTGCCTTTGATCAACACTCATTGTCAAAATGGCCAGTCTTTTGACAATGTTGACAATATGTATTCTTCTCAGGTACATTCTGCCACCCAGGTTTAAGAGATTGGGATGTTCGTTGTGATTCCTCGGATGGATTTTACTTTTGATTTTGATTTTGAGTGGAGGTTTGGTTTTGCTTTCCCTTTCCTTGTTACCCTTTTTGAGAATGAGCAATAAGAGCCCCCTTTGAAGAGGAATTCATATGAAACCGATTGAACAACCGTGCATAACGCAAAAGCTGACACTCAAATTCATAGAATGTAAGCATGGTAGGTTTTGAAACTATGCCTTCCACAAAATTGAAGTATTTCCTAGGGAGTTTGTTTAGGAACAATGTGACCTGATCGTCAGAGGACTTAGGAGTCCCCATAGTGGAGAATTCAGCGAGGAGACGCCAATACTCAGCCAACTTGACTTTCAAGTCATCCCGGTCAGTGATTTTGAAAAGCTAAAGCTCATGGTCAAGATTAATACGATGGGTTCTATCCCAAGTCGCATAGTGGTTAGTCAAGTGTACCCATTGCTTTGACGCTAAGTCAAAATGCTAAACCTGAGAATGAAACTCAGACAATAAGCCTTGCATCAGCTTGACAATAGCGAAGGCATTCCTAGCATTCCATGAGCGGACAACCTCGTACGGAACAAATGCGGGATCGGGTTGGGGTTCCAACCCCTGCACAAGATCCCATAGGTTTTGGGAGTCAATGACATGCCTCATTAAGTTTGACCAAGCAATAAAGTTTGACCCGTTAAAACGAGTCTTGTCATTAAATGCATTCTTGGCAGAAGATGAGCTAGAACCATGAGGTGTCGAGTAGGGAGGGTAAGATGGACGTGGGGGATAAGATTGTGGAGGGTAAAATGGTGGAGGTGGATGGGTCTGATAAGGAGGGGGAAAAGATGGGTAGGCAGAAGTAGGCTGTGAGTGTCCAATGAGTGCCGATTGAGGCGGAGGCACTGGAATATGAATGTTTCCATAAGGTGCAAGTGTAGGTGGAGGCATTGGGACACGAAAGCCCTGTCCAAAGTGAGGCTGGGGCATAGTAGTATGACTAGAAGGTCCACTAGGTAAACCATGGAGGCAAACTATGGAGTCAACTGATCCATACTCGGGAGAGACTGGGGGGGGTACTCAGGCTGCAATGATCCCGAAAATGTGTATGAAGTAGGTGGAACACCACCCAGTTGAGGGAAGAATGAGGTTCTAAAGGATGTGTCTATGTTTCCATAACCCCCCGATGTGATGTGCGGAGCGACATGAGGTGTCCGAAATGGAAATGTAAATGGTGGGAATGGAAGTGGAGAAGTAGTGAAAGAATGTGGTGGGATGGGTGGGTTATGAAAATGTGGTGTGTGAGGTGCAAATGCATTTTGTTTATTTTTAACATTTAATAATTGGAAATGAAAATGTGAAGATGATGATGCACCATGCAATGAAGAAAAAGGAACACCAAATTCATTCTAGTTTTGTGAAGTAGACAGAAAAGATGGAAGGGTAGAAGAAGAGATACTTGGATTTTTCTTATAATCCCCACGACTTGTGTTAATATACAAGAATTGGTCCTTAAGAGGACCTTTTCTGTAGTCAACAGACTGGACTCTTTCTTCCATATGATCTCTATCATAATATTGCAAGGCAGAAGAGGTAAAAGAAGAAGGAATAAAAGATGAATTTAAAGTAACTTGCACTGGAGTGGACGAAAGAGAATGAAAGAAATGAACATACTCCGGGTCTTGTTCTCCAAGAGGGGGGCCCATCCTTGATGGAGGTCTCGACGGCCCTACAACATCATCAGATTTATGCGCAACATTTTAAGAGAGAAATTCATGCATACTTTCATTTAGAAGCTTTTCTTGAAGGGCAATCCTTCGATTGAGCTCCTCAATCTTCTTTTGTCTATAAGCTATGATCAATTTGTATTCTTCAGAGGTCAACTTGCCTAGCTTTTATTCCATGTAATTAGAAGTGTCTTCCACCATGTTGAAACTTTGTGAAGCAAACTGATCGGCCCACTCTCACTCGGTTCTCGACATAGTTGGTTTTGGAGACTGAATCTGTGTTGTTGTGTTCGAAGTCATTTGAACCTATTGTAGTTCTTGCTTCTTGTGTAGAGCTTTCAGATCAAAGGCTTAGGTTTCTCAAAGAGTACCAGACTTTGATACCATGTAAAGAAATGCCCTAACACAGAAACATAAACAGAAACCGTACGACAAAGCACAAACTGATAAAAGAACACAGTTAGGGTTAGGGTAACTCAGAGACAATGAACACAGTGAATGAATGAAGTGATATAACCACTGAATAATACGATGCTCATGCAGCAAACACACTATGCAGTGAATGAATACTGAACCTCGAACTCTTGTATCTCAAGGATCAGGGTAGGGGTAATGAGCTGGAGAGTGTGTCGTACTCCGAATGGATCCCGAATCGCAACAAGGTAGCCTCCGAATGTCGAACACCAACAAATGCAGCAGTGAGAAGCTGGATTTGATGCAGACAACAGCGAGGAGAGAGAAAGACTAAAAAAGCAGTCAGGAACAACAGTCGCCTGGCTGGAATCAGCTCCAAACTGCGTGAAGAGGGCTGAAAATCAGGCGCCAACTGATCGAGACAGCAATGGACAACTTTGGTTGAGATGTCCTCTGTGAATGGGGTGTAGGGAGCAAGTTGAAACACTTGAAATTTGCAAAAACGAGATTAGAGAAGAGTGAAGGGCTGGTTGCCAATTTATAGAAAATTAGGGTTCTAGATCCTCTTCCACTTGACTCTCTCGATCTGCTCCCCATTTTAGGGTTTTGGCTAAAATAAGCCTAAAATAAGCATGTTTTGGGGTTGTTTAAGTGGCTAAGTGCATTTCTTAGCACAACACTCCTCCTGATCCACCTCCTTATGTATACTCAGAAGAGTGTCACCCATCAACTTGAATGTATCAACATTCACCTACACAATGCAGTGATGCATGTAAGATTGATCATTGTAACTACCAAAGTCTAAATTATAAAGTATAAACTTCAAAGTTCAAAGTTTAAAACAACAAATTTTAAATGTTATGGTTAAGTGTTTAAACTTTACCTGCTTCGGACTACCCATGCTCATCATAGAACTCATCATGCGGAAGTTAGTGCAGCAATAAACTAGCTGCTCTAACTGTCGTATGCTAAGCCGATTGTGAATCTTTGTGTGAATGAGAGCAAATGCACTCGAGTTTCTCTCACATGCACCCGAAGGGCAATCCTTGGCAAGGACCCTCATGGCTAAGGGCTCAAAGGTCTCTAGTGTATATCCAAAGTTTTGCCACCAAAATAAAGGCTTCATAAGTGACTCTCTGCTCCAACAAGTGGGAGAGCAAAAGCCACATGCCCCCTCTGATATGCATAGCATCCTAGCTCTTCCAACATTGCATTGTGGTCATCCACAGGGACCACACGAGCCAAATAAGCAAGCTGGTCTGAACGGAACTCTCTATCATCCATGACTGCCGGTGACTTGTAGGCCGGATATACCAATCCAGCAAAACCATGGATGGGCTTAAGCATCCATGCCCATTTCCTCTCTGCTATCTCTAAAACATGTGCACGCTGTCTTTGTGATCACTGTACAAGCACATGTCTCCACCAATGCCGCTTTTAAGAAGTGAATGAGAAGACCCATGGTGGATCCCTCGCAATCACTCATATGTAATACCTTAGAAAAGGGATTCAGACAAGTTTCCAGTTTCAAGATTCAAGAATGAAGAGAGATGGGGGTTGGGGCTCTTGCGACCCGGCGAGAAAGAGAGAATCGAGATAGATCATAGATACTAGAGAGAAATTAATTATTAGAATAGGGAGATAGATAGTTATGCATAAATCAAATTTCAATCATGATATTATTATCATAATGAAAGAAATTGAAACAAATTTAAAAGGAAAATTGCAATGTATACCTCAATGATAGCTTGTCGATGTGGTGGTAGATGAATGCGCCTGTCGTTTTCCTCCCCCTCTTGCCGGTATCTATGGCCCACAAAAAGTAAGTGCTGAGTGGACATGAGATGAGTATGTTGATGATGCCCCGTTTCTTATGATCACTCCATCCGTTAATGAGAATGGAGCAACCATATTTTATCCATGCGGCCCGAATAGGACCAAGGGCTCTATCAATCCTCTCCTCTTTATCAATCTTTTTCGTCCTCATGTCATTGTATGTAACACTGGTCCATCCTTCACATGGACCCACATTGGCAATGGCTTTTACCATCTTCTTCCATTGCTCTTGCTTTAGGACATTGAATGCAAGATTTCACTCAATCACCTTGTGTGCAATTTCAATGTCTGCAAGTCATTGTCTTTCTCTAAGAAAGGCAACTAATCCACGCACATGATTGGGAGCTTGAGAGAGAGAGGATTGTCTCTCCGGCACCGTATGAGCCTCCATTCTTTGTCTTTTACCAGAGCCAGATGCGGATGTGGAGCCCCACCACCAATGGTAGATGCCTCTCCTGCATCGGTTGAAGATACACCCACATTTGATGCTTCCTCATTAGTAGGCATAGGAGTTGGTGCCAATAAGCCACTTCCTCCTCCTCTTGTGGATTCCCCTCTCATCTTGGCAAGAATCTCCTCCGCAATGTTTTGAGGGATCTCCTTGCATGGAGCAACTTGCCCCCCCCCCCCCCCCCTCTTGGAAAGATGTTGGAGAAGGCGAGTTGCACCACTTGTATGACGCTTCCCGTAATACTTGCATGTCCAATGGCGGTAGTTGGATTTCTTTGTGTCCCTCTCCACATGGATCGCATGCAATTGAAGGCCTCGTGCTTCCTACGAGTCATGGTGCCGATGACGGATAAAGAGGCCCGAGAGAGAGAGATGCTTGAGTCTCGACTCTTGAAACTTGAGTCTTGAAAGTTGAAAGGGAGGGAGACTCGAGAGGCCCGAGGGTTGGGGTAAAGTTGAAAGAGCAAGAGTGAGAGAGAGGAGATGGAAGATGAGAATGGCAAATGCTTTGATAGGGTGCGGGATAGAGGGGATGGAAGATGAGATTTGAGAATGGCAAATTCTTCAATAGGGTGCGGGAAAGAGGGGATGGGAGACAAGATTCGAGAATGACAAATCACAAGTCCATTCAAGAATCAAGATCCAAGAGAGGAAGATGAGAATGGTAAGTACTTGCTGAATTGGTGTGGAAGCATGGACGAGAGGAGCACCTTTTGTAGATGAGAGAAGGGTCAAAGTTCAAACAGTCAAAGGGGGGTCAACGGTCAAAGAGAGGGCTGCCAACTGGAAGGAATCCAAAGAGGATTGAGGGGGGGGGGGGGGGAGGGGGGGGGAGGGGGGGGGAAGTGCATGGCTGGAAAAGGGGGTGGGATGAGGTATCCAAGGCTTCCCACCCCCCCCAAAAAGTGCCATGCAAGCAGGCAGAACACGTAGGAGTAAAGGCAGGGGCACATGAAATGCGAAACACAGGATGCACAGGTGAGGTGGCCCAAATAGGCTCAAAATCACGTACGAATTCGTATGGATACGTACCGTACATACAATATTGTGCGTCATACGGAGGCAACTATGTGTGAAACGCAAAATCTCTTGCTTGGATGCAATCAAATGAGAAAGGAGAAAAGATTAGGAGACCTTAATAGGCCTTGTGGAATTCAGCACATGCCACCACGAAACTTAGATAACTGTGTGACCATGCGAGGTAGCAATCTTTTCAAAGAATTTTTTTTTTTCCCCTATCCAGAGATGACTCTGCACACATAAAGCGTGCAAAAGTGTCAATCTCAAAGCAACGAGATGGAAATTAACATCCAACAAAGCTGCTCCCCCCATCCTTTTAGGAGTAGTCACATGTTGCTAAGAAATCCACACCTGGCCCAAACGATTCCTTATCTTTTTCCACAACATGAAGTGGATAGGCTAAACCAATTTCAAAAGAGACTTCTTAGTCCAAGGAAGTAAGGGCAAAAAAAACAAGAGCTTACTGATCACGATGCATTGAGTAACTTTAAGTCTCATATGAAGAGGCCAGACTTGAGATTTCCAATACCTAAACTGATCATGTATATGGGATGACATCCAATGAAGCAAGGTGCGAGGAGCTATATCCACACCAATAGGATAACCCAAGTGTCAGGTAATATCTCCTTTAGAAATCACAGCTTCTCGCCAATCCAAAGATTGCAAGTCACTCGGTACAAGAAACTAGTGTAGATTTTTGAGCATTAATATGAAGCCCTGAAGCTAAGCAAAGAGATTCCATGTAACCATTGCCCGATTTACATTAGTCTGATCAGCCTTGAGAAACATAAAGGAATCATCGGCCAAAGAGTGACCCAAAATTTGGGTACCACTGGGAAGAGAGAAACCAACAATCTCATGCGAGGACCAAAGTCCACGGTAGACATTAGCTCCCGTAAGAAAGACCAACTAACATGATCAAATGCATTTTCAAGGTCAAGCTGAAGCATAACAACTTATTGGCCAGAGGCTTTGGCATAGTTAATCCCCAGTTGAACATTCAAAATATTATGCGTGATATTCCGTCCCTTAATGAAACCATATTAAGTTGGATGGACCAACTTCCAAGTGTGGGAATACTTTCTGCAATCTATTGGCAATGATTTCAGAAAAGATTTTATACAAAGAATCCATAACAAAAATGGGTCTCCACATTATTTCAAGGAAGTTGAAGAAGAAACCTTGGGCAACAATCGAATCATTGCAATCTTCCAATCTGAAGGCATCAAACCGGAATTTGAGACTTGCTGACACAGGCGAGTTAATGGATTCTTAAGTTGCTCGACATGGGCTGAAAACATCTCATTGGGAAGCCCATCCTAGACAGGGCTTTTCCTACGTGGTAAATGGGACAGCACATCCTCGACTTCAGCCTCTGAGATATCAGTCTCCATCAAATCAACCCATTTAGGCTTAACCTCATTACTAACGAAGTCACAAATGTATTGATGGGTAGAGAAAATAGCATAAAAAAGAATCTCCTCTGGACCCAACAAAGATTTATAATAGTCGATGCACATTTGAATGATGGAGACAGGTTCAATAACCATATCGCCTTGCTCATCCAACAAACACACAATATTTTCTCGAGAGTATTTATGGTGTAACCAAGTAAAGAACTGATGAGATTGACGGTTATTATTATGCAAAGCTTCTGCTTATTTGTATTTAGCACATTCCTCGTCTTGAAGAGATTGAACTCTACATTTCAATCATTCAATGCATGTAACCAAGTCATCTATCCCCTAACTGAACAGAGACAACAAGTGAGCCAACAAAGTTTGTGAATGTTGCAATTTAGCTCGAAAAGAAGAAGCATGCTGAATACCATGCTGTTGGAACAACACACGTGCATTAACCCTAAAAACAGCCCACGCTTCCATACCCCTAGATAGAACCCTCGAGCTCAAAGAAGCAATCAATTGCTAGATACACTCCAAAAACTGATTTTGCAGCAAAAAAGATTGATTGAAACGCAAAGGCAAACAAGTAAGCATAGCCTTGAGGCATAAATTGGCCAGAGTCAATTCCAAAAGCAAGGGATAGTGATTTGACAAGATATCTTGTCGCTCCACCCACATGTCAATCATTGCTGGAAGAAAAGAATCGCTCTGATAAATGTATATCCTCTCAAGTTTGGCCCAAGTATCTGAATGTTGAAGAGAGTGATAAGTATATCCAGACTGTGAAGGATGCATCCAAGACCACATGTCTTGTTTCAAAGACACAACTGCCAATGCATCCCAAGCCTGATGCTCAAGACCATCCATGACCAAGTGAGGTGAAGTTGCATGATCTGTAGATACGCACGCATTTAAATTACCCATAACAAAACCTTGATAAGCCATGGAAAGGCAGTGCAAGTCATCCCAAACCTAACGGCGTTCCTGAGCAGTAGAAGAAACATGCACATCCACTAGCCACAAAACCTCACCCTCATATCTGATTTCTAGCATCAGAAATCTACCCCGAGCATCTTAAGAGACCAAGGATGGTTGCAAGGAAGATTAAACACCCAATATAACTCTAGATTTATGTAGAACCTGTCACTAAAAAACACTATATAATCCTTATATAGATAAGAAGAACCTGCCAAAGCATGTTGTTTGTGTTCCACGACACAAAAAACATCTCAATTGCTAGCAAAAACAGTTTTCCACAACCGATACTGCTTACTACTAGAAGAAATGCCTTTAACATTCCATAAAGCAAGTCTCATGATATACAAAACCATCCTAAGGGGGCAAAAGCCTCCCACGAGCATCAAAGTGCAAAGTAGAATCAGAAGCACTTTTATCAACCACACCAACTGCAGGTACACACAAAGATTGAGGTTTCATGTAAAAACCCCTACCTCTACGTTGAAAAGTCTAAGTAACAGGATGAGGAGATGGGTGAGTAGGAGTCGAACAATATTCCTATCGAGCATTTTGTCTAACCACAGTGACCCAGGAATCATCCTAAGGAGGCAAATCCCGACCAGTTGAATGCGATTCATGCTCAATACCAACCTGGGAAGCATCCTTATTTCCATTATCATGTCCATGCAGCACAAGAGGCATAAGAGGAGCAACATCTTGCTACTGAGTCAAAGGTTGGCGATCACGCTCTTGCATATCCATGTCAAGGTCCAAAGAACGTTGCAAAACCTCACGGGTACTATCACATTCAAAAATAAAATGGCCACATCAAAAGCAGTGTCCAATAAATGTCCCCTATTTGAGTTTAAAAACCAATGTCATAACCCAAGGATCTCAAAACAAATTTTAGTAGGCAAGGTTTCCTAGTGTCCCAAAGCATACAAGCCCTATTCCTATTACAAGAGGCCAAACGGGGCTCCACCAACACCTCGCTAAGGGATCTCAAAATCAAAAAAAGAAGTCTCCAAAGATGTGCAGGAAAATTAACTACCTCCAGCCAAATTGGGCATGCTTGCCTAAGAGCCTCTTGAAGCTCAGCCATAGGTCTCCATGGGACCATATGGACCAGTTAACCATCCAAAAACAAAGGAATACATTGCATATTGTGAGGACACACATCCAGAGTACAAAAAAGAACCTCAAAAAACCCCTTTGGTTCATCATAAATCTCTTCCACAAGAGGAGTCTGCGCTTGCCCAAGAACATCATGACGTGCATCATCACTCACAAGCATGCACTGCAGCCAAGTGTGAATCCAAGCAATCAAAGGAGTCCTACCTGTAAAATAAAGGATGGCTGCCCTCTCATGAAAGCAGCAATCTGCTGTAAAGCTAGGTCAGTTCCCATAACAACCACCACATGATCCCCTTTCAGTAAAGAGCTCGCTTTACCCTCAGTAGCATGAACATAATTAGACATAAGATTGTTGGCAGTGGGAAGCATGAACTGGAAAGACTCATCAGCCTATGAGCAAGAAACACGAACACCTTGCTGAGGCGAATCCGAAGCACACAAAACTGGTTCATCAATTGTCATCTTACAGCATTTATCTAATGCTGGAGCACATAAAATCTGGAGCACACAAAATCTAGAGCTATCTAATGCCTAGCAGCATGGTTCATCCTTTGCAAGCTGCGTTTATTGGCCAAATGCCACCTAGCTGGTCCACATCTTCAGGTTGACTAGTGGTCACAGGATTGCAGGAAGCATCATCTTTCACACCGTTTGGGCTTTGCATTTTGCAGCCTAGCCCCTTTCCGCCATCTACATTGTCTCCAACAAACTATTTGTTGCCTCCGTATGCTGCATATTCCACTGGTTGGCTCTCTTCTGTTGCATTTTAGCCATAGGCAAAGCCACCCTGGTGTCCTTCAGACTCAAGAGTGTGGTTGTTACTGGTGATCTTCTTTCTCATCTCCGATGGCACCTGAGGACTGCATTTCACTCCCTCTATAGGTATCCTTCACCATTCAGCCTTTACTTCAATACCCTACTGCCTAAGAGGACTGCATTTTGCTCCTTCACAGTGCAGATTTCCTACAGGTGCTGCTGCCTGATCAGCTAGGACAATGCTATCATCTTCAAGCTTTTGCTCCATTGTATTTTCATGATTTGATGTTCATCATTCTTTGACTCTTATTCTGATTTTTTCTTCTCTTAATGTTTGCCGTACACTGTTTCTCCCTGCAAACCCTATTGTCTTGATATGGTATGAGTGCACACTGTCCCGTCACTTTTCTTGACACCTTTGGTCCCTAGTAACTACAAGGCCATCGTGATTGACCACACACTGGCCAAGATATACGGATCTACGTTGCAGCATTAGCTGAGTGTATGTGCTGAGATGTAGGAGAGCACAAGGGAGGCCAATTTTAGATGTGGATACACCACACTAGACCATATCCTCACACTTAGGGTGATCATTGAGGAGGGCTGAGCTTGAGGAGAGTTTACTGTTGCTTTGTGGATTTTTGTGAGGCATTTGACATGTGAATAATTGCTTGCTGCTTTATCATACTCACAAATCCCACCACTTCAGCCACAAATCCATTCTCTGCACCCATTCTTCCTCATTCTAGCTCACTCACTACGACCCAATCTTTTCACTTCACACTTACAAGTAACTACTCCTGTTTTTTATCCCAACTGCTTTGTCAAGTCATGACTCGTCAGAGATCACCCTGATGGGAATACCTATCAACCAGGTAGCTTAAACATGGGGAGCAACCTTTCGCATGTCTGATGCACCATGACTTCCTTGGGTGACCACTTAGTTTGCCTGCATGGCAATGCTAAATAGGCCCTTTTACTCTCATTCGGCAGCAACACAGCCTGTTTTGATGACAACATGCAGTAGAAGCAGCAGCCATCCCTAAATCTAACGTGTAGAGATGAAGGTAATGATGGCTGGCAGTCATAGTCACATGGAACAGGAACATATAGAGAGACTCCTTTCGGACAGGGAACGAGGATCCTAAATGTATTTGGGAATGCCACGTCATGATGATACATTGACAAGCTTTGCAGTATAAGGTGATCCAAGTTCCTTAATCCATGGAATGAAGTTCCATGTGACTATGCTGCCAGTAGGATACTGATGTGGGCTGAACCTTGGTAGGCTGACAAATTACAATAATGGCAAGAATGGCGTTGAAGGATAGATTCATAGATCAAAAGTATGGCCAGATCATGAATCCATTTTATAGAACTTTTTAAGCCGATTGTCCTACCAAAACTCTTGATTTTCTTTTGAAGTCTCTCCAAAATTTTGACTCGGGGCTGTATGAGAGCCAAATAAATTAGCCAATAATTCCAAAGGCCATCTCTAGAAAGACTCGAGTGGGATATGTGAGAGTGGATTTAGAGAGATTTTCTAGGATAGGGCTGCAGACATTCCATTTTCCAAACATAGAAGCAAGTTCGAGAGAAGGATGCAGACCCTAATCCTAGGTCCTCCTTTCAGATTTCTGAGGACAGCTCTAGGCCAAGGAAAACCTTTTATTCTTGTTGCTATTGGCACATAGGAGTTTGGCAGATGGTTGGCTGGGTTTATGTAGGGGCTTAATTGCATGCTTAAGATGTGGAGTGGCGAAGGAGACACAGAGGCACTTGATTTGGAGTTTAGATGAGAGCCCTCAAACTGTGAGTTTGAGGACTTCAAGGGACCATCACCTGGGAGATACCTGATCAACAGCAAGAGTCATCCCCATCCCAGAATTCTCATAGTCAGAGTAGACCACTGGTCATTGTCTTAAATTGGAGCTCATTGGCAGTATTATAGCTTGGCGCATTTGGACAGGGAGACGCAGTGAAGCTCAAGGGCAGCAGCATATTCCTTCAGTGAAAACCCTCATTCATATATGGAGAGAGATCATTTGTACTCCGGGAGGCAGACAGGAAAGATTGCAGGGTGATTGAGATCCATGAGTTGGAGTTGGAGAAACCCTCTGACATACTTGGAGCCCTGGCAGCTTCTTCACTTAAGGATCCCTAAGCAGATTGCCAGGGAGATGTCATGCATTTATATGTTTTATCTGTGCTTTGTAGTGGGATTGTGTGTTTTGAATTTACCTTAGTGGTGATCACTCAGGACAGAGATCATGTTGATCCGTAGCTTTTGTCATTTTATTTTTCATCAAGTATGCAGATAGTCCATTTTCAGAGTCATGTAACGCAGGTCTCCTCTTATGCCTTCTGATATTTCTGCTGCAACCTTCAGGTACTTTAGTGATTGTCCTGCCATGAACATTCCCGGGTTTATGCATCCTGTACAAGTATCTTACTTGGAGGACATAGAGAGCCACATAGGCCAGGCTTCCTCCGTTATGACAAAGCTTGTAAAGGCAGCAGCTTCACAGGATGAAGATGTTGATGTTAATCTTGTAGCAGCTGTTGTGTTATGGGTGGTTGAAAATTTTTCCAAAGATGATGGTGCAGTTCTATGCTTCCTTCCTGTAAGAGACATTTATTTCAAAATTGTGTTCTGATTCTGACAAGTACTGTCCCATACCATGCTTACCATCTCTGGAGCTGCAGGGCTTGGACCATATCATTACAGTGAAAGATCGTCTTCAGAAGTCGCATTTGAGCAAAAAGATGATTATCCTTCCATTACATTCACTGCTTCCAGCTGGAGAACAACGAGCCGCATTTGCTCGTGCACCACCTGGCCTGCACAAGGCCTGTTCTCTCGTTCTACCCTACAAACTACGAAATGTTTGTCCTAAGCTGCTATAACAAGGCTCAGGTTCTTTTCTTGTTTGCCAGGTAGTTTTAGCAACAAATATTGCAGAGACGAGCGTTACCATTGATGATGTGGTATATGTGGTCGACAGTGGAAAAGTAAAAGAGAAACAGTATGATCCATCCCGAAACATTAATACATTGCAGATCCAGGTGCTGAGTGGAACTAGTAGTTATCATGTTTTTACTTTAGTCCAAAATGGTTAGTGTTTATATCTTTGGACAATTTTTGCATTAAGTTCGGTCTTCTTGCAGTGGACTTCTCAAGCAAGTGCACGTCAGCGACAGGGTAGAGCAGGACGAGTGAGAGCAGGCTTTTGCTTTCGACTGTACACAAAAGAGGTGCAATTCTATTAATCAGCAAAGTACACGTTTTTGTGAGAGTTTTTAAAATCTCATTTGGATATATGCACAGATGACACATTTTTGACTGCATTATCAGCATACATAGAAATAATGTGTGTGGTATGATGCAGGCATATGCTTCTATGTTGCCACATCAACTGCCTGAGATGCATCGCCTCCCACTTGAAGAGCTATGCCTTCAAATCAAATCATTGACAAGTCAAAATGTAGGATGGTTTTGAACTCTTGAATATTTGTGAAACCTTCCTTTGATCAGGTCACCAAACATAGGTATGTTTCTAAGTTTGACAATTTGACTGTCTAACCTGTTATCAGGCCACAGGAACTTTGTTACGCAGTGGTGACTCAAACAATGGTACAAAGCTAGACGCACATGTGGATAATATTGCTACCTTTCTTTCAATGGCTCTGCAACCTCCAAAGCCCCAGGCAATTCATGCTGCCATCAAGGTGCTTCATGAACTTGGTGCAATTGATAAACATGAGAATTTGACACCCTTGGGAGCTACACTAGCTAAGTTGGCTATTCCTCCAAGATTTGGAAAAATGTTGGTATATGGGGCCTTACTGGGTTCTTTGGACCCTCTTTTGACCATTGCTGCGGCTGCTTGTTTTAGAGACCCATTTGTTGCCCCTGTCAACAAGAGACCTGAGGCAGATAAGATGCGTCAGAGTTTTGCTGTTGGTGCTTCATATGGAAGTGACCAGTTGGCAGTGGTCACAGCATACGAGAACTGGTGTGCCGCATGTTCTGATGGTCAAGGTAACTCATTCTGTGAAGAACGTTTCCTCTCACCCGTGACAATGAAGCTTATAGCAGGGATGAGACGGCAGTTGAGAAGAACACTGTCGGAAGCGGGCATTTCAGAGCAATGGATAAGGCCAAATGCTGAAGCTACCTTACATGTAGCCAGATGCCTTCTGGTTGCTGGGCTCTATCCAAATATTGCAAGCTCCGAGTTTAAGCGGGAATCCAGAGGTATGAAGAATGCAGTTAAACATCTATATCGATGGAAATTAGGGTTCAAAGTTCCCAATGGTCGGGTGTTGCTTCATCCAACGTCTGTCATAACAGAAAAGCAGTTGAATCCAGAATTGCATTACTACCTAGTCTTCCTGGAAAAAGTGAGGACAAATCAGGTTTTTGTCCGTGGCTCTACATTGGTGCCCCCTCTTGCAGTGATACTTATGGGTTGGAGTGTCCATCTTTCACCTGTTGCTGTTCCTTCACAAGATGCGGCTGGCGACTGGATGCTTCTGGAGGTGGAAGGATGGTTGAAATTCTTTATCGACCATAAATCTGGATCTCTACTACTGCAGCTTTGCAATGCTTTCGACAAAGTTTTGAGTAGCTGGGTAAGCGGTTGTACCCACAGAGATGCCGAGCGCCATCTCTTGAAAGTAGTGGTTTCCATACTTGAAGATAGTTGCAATGCCATGCTTAGCAATGCGAAAGTCAAGTACAACCCAGAATAAATAGTTCTATCGGAAAAAATCTATTTACATGGTCTGCTACATAATGTAAATATCAGACTGCAGACCGGACCTTGGAAGTCCAGATATCTTTGCTGTTTCTCTGTAAGGCATGCCTAGAACCAATAAGTTCATGATTCGTACTGTGCACAGCTATGGCTCTTCAGATGCAGTGGTGGAGAGAGGGTTTCACTATGGAAAGCAGCAGTGTGGATTTGGGAAGTGTACTTTGGTGAAGAACTCTTGAATCAAAATTTATCCTCAGGTATGGCTCTTCACGTGTGGCGGTCTAGAGATGATTTTAGTACGGGAAGCAGGAGTGTATTTGGGATTTATTTTTTGGTGAAGGATTTTTAAAGCAAAATTTATCCTCCCAAGCATGTAATTACATTGCTCCTTTGCCTTGGTCATTTATCATAACTTAAAAGAAGGCGGCAGTATAGGCATATAGAAGAGCAATCACAGCAAAGTTGTCACCACAAGGGTGACTATTTTGACGGGTATAGTGGTGCATAATTAGCTCAGATTGGAACTTTTCAATCTATCATAAATGATTGTTAGTGTTTAGCAATGGGGCTTGCCATGCCCAACAAAGTGGGCAGCAGGTTGTGATTAGGGGATCGAATCAAGCTTTTAGCCTAAAGTCCCATTGGTACTTTTTGATGTATGTGGTCACTGCTAGATGTTTGTGGGTTGGTTGATGGTCTGTATGTGAAAAGAGTCATCACATGGCCTAAATATTTTTTGCTGATATCGTGCAATTCTAATTTCTATTTATCTCATACTCTCCATCCACTCTTGATTCATTGAAAGACGTGCCTATCAATCCATATACACCTTAATTACATGATTGTGCAACTTCATCCAACATTTTCTCATTTGTTCTTGCCTTCTCTCGTGCTCTTGCACAGTCACAATTGCTTCATGGTATCAAAGCACTGGAGCTTCATAGCATAAACACTTCATGGTACAGTAGCAAAAGCACTCCCTCTTGAGCTTATCTACCTTCATGTATGGTAAGTCTTATAATATCTTCTTACCCTTTATGGTTTTCCAAATTCATGTTTGGTTACTTTCTCACCTAAAGATTACAATTTTTTTCTAAATTTCAAGAATAAAAAGATCGTGGTGAAAGTCAACATGATCTCCACATCTTCACACTAGTATACTAGATGACATTGGCTAGGCCACTAATCACATTTCATGTAGTTGGTATCATTGCACATCATTGTGAAGCTTGAGGATATGCCTTGCCTACTTTGCATTTTTGTGAGAACAAGGAAGTGATTGTGATATCTTTGCTCATAAAAGTAAAACAAATTGCATGTTTTATATGCAACAAATAGTGCACTTTGTATCATGTATTGATGCATTTTTAAAGCTACTTGAATGTATGACACAAATTCTTAGATTTTGAATGTAGTTTTTGTGAGTAAAACATTTTATAATTTCCATATCTTTACTTCCATAAAATCGTAAAATGGTGCATCCTTCAATATCACATCCTTATGTTTATCCATGGCTTAGGTATATCTTTTAGCTAATTCTAATCGATTATGATTAGTGCTTATATACTATAACAACAAATCATTCATATCTAGAAGGTTTCGTTGCTCTCTCTTTCTTGTGTGAAGATAATTGAATTAAGTATTAAATATTTATATCAGACCATTAGGTCAGCATTTTCTGTATGTGTCTCTTACTTTCTGTTACATCAGACCGTTAGGTCATTCGAGAAACTCTCACTCACACACACACACACACACACACACACACACACACACTCTCTCTCTCTCTCTCTCTCTCTCTCTCTCTCTCTCTCTCTCTCTCTCTCTCTCTCTACATTCTGTTACATTAGACCATCAAGTCCTCAAAGAAAGTGCCAAAAGACTATTAGGACTATGATATAAAGAGAAAATCACATTGCTGGTGTAGAGCAAACAATGGCCAGTCAATGGACAACAATGTCAGGGAGAACTAGGCTAGTTGATATCATAGAAGAAATTTGCCATAGCACTAAACCTTGAATACATGCCACATGACCATGGATGCTCGAGACCGAATCAAAAAGAAAAGCATTTCGAGTACGCCAAATATGCCATAAGCCAGTCCATCTAAGAAATTGGAACAGGTAGAAATAATCAAAATGCAAAGAATGCATGGAGGGTAGCTTTTTCATAATCCATGGTCGGGTTGTTATCCGGAGCTAAGTTGTCAAGAGCCAAATACGAGAAATAAAACACCAGATCTGTCGCGCTATTGGACAAGAGGCAAAAAGATGAAGCAATGTTTAATCACATGTAGTGCAAAATACACAATGACCAGCAGAGATCTTTCGAGCATGCAACACCTCTTTAGTTGGAAGACCACCAATCAGTAATCTCCACAAGAAGACTTTTCCTTGATAGAGAATCTTAGACTTCCAAAGTTGAAGGGATCTTTCATGCCACTTATTTTTTTCATCCATAATATGTCATAATTTATTTACCTTTGTAGTGATCCATCTCTTGGCCTCCACTATCTAATGGTATATTTGGTTAGCAGACCTTTTCTCAAAATCATTTGGAATCACAAACTTGAGTTACGCCATGGATACAATGGTTGTAGCACTAGTAAAGGAGAGAACCACTGAAGTGTGACTTATATGGATGACCAGATATCACAATATCCACGGGGTACCCAAAAGTGTTGACGAATATGTCGAAAAGAGTAAAGACGTGACTGCCCATGAATAACACCATCAAAAATTGTCTGCAATCCCAAACGAGCCATCTGATTAAACTTGAGTCTATACCTATCTTTGTGCGGTCAATCCAACAACTTGGAGGAGGCTAAGACCTCTCCTTGCAGTGAATTCACCTCCTTGCGAATCTTAGGAGGGCGCCAAACTGGAAAACGTAAGATCTCCTACCAGGATGCAATCAAATGAGAAAGGAGAAAAGATTGGGTGGTCTTAATTAGTCTGGAGGAGTTAAGCACATGCCACCAAGAGGTACAAATAACCGTATTACCATGAGAGATACCAATCTTTTCAATGAAAAATTTTGCAATGTTTGACCAAGGATGACTCTATACACAATGTCTGCAAAAGGGCCAACCTTAAGGCTTTCATATGCAAATTAACATCCAACAGGGTTGCTCCCCCCATTTGTTTAGGCGTAGTCACATGCTGCCACAAAATCCAAACTTGACCCAATTGATTCCCCTTATTTTTTCACAACAAAAACCTGATAGGGTGAACAAGTTCCAAAAGAGACTTCTTAGACCAAGGAAGGATTGGCAAAAAGAACGATATCATACTGATCATAATACTTTGAGCAACTTTCAGTCTGACACATAAAGGCCAACCTTGAGATTTCCAGTACATGAACATGTCATGAATCCGAGAGGCCATCCAATCTAGTAAGGCTCGAGGTGCTATCTCCATCCAAATAGGATATCCCAAGTGTTTGGTTATATTTTCCTTTGGGATCATAATTCCATGCTAGTCCAAGGCTTGCAGATCAGTATTTGTACAGAAGAGAAGTATAGATTTATGTGTATTAATATGAAGATTAGATGCCAAAGCAAAAAGATTCTATACCACCATTGCCCGATTAACATTAGTGCAATCAGCCTTAAGAAATATAAAAGAATCATTTGCCAAAGATTGACCCACAAGTTGAGTACCACTAGAAAGAGTTAAGCCAACTATCTCGCCTTGATCAGCCAACTTATCCAACAATGAGAGCATGAAGTGAATGACCAAAGCAAACAACAAAGGGTTGAGAGGGCAACCTTGCCTAAGAGATTGAGATAAGGCAATTTCTTCCGTGATCCCTCCATTAAGAGCAATACGAGCTACAACTCCCTGACCAATAGTGTCAATAAGAGAAACCATGCGAGGGCCAAATCCCATTGTAGACAATAATTGCCGCAGAAAAGGCCAGCTAACATGATCAAATGTCTTCTCAATATCAGGTTGAAGCATTACTACTTGCTATCCTCAAGCTTTAGCATAGTCAATTCCCAGTTGTACATTCAAGATGTTATGCATGATATTTCGACCTTTAATGAAACCATATTGATGTGGATGAAGCAGGTGCGGAAACACTTTCTGCAATCTGTTCGCAATGATTTTGGAGAAGATTTTATATAACAAACCCATAACGGAAATAGGTCTTCGTTGTTTCAAAGAGGTAGGGGAGGGAACCTTGGGCAACAACCAAATGACAACAATCTTCAAATGGCATGATACTAGAGTTCCACATTTGCTGGCACAGATGAGTCAATGGGTCTTTAAGCTGCTACATATTAGCTGAAAATAGCTCATTAGGAAACCCATCCCAGCCAGGGCTTTTCCTTCGAGGTAGATGGCATAGCACTTATTCCACTTCATCTTCTAAAATATCCGCCTCCATTAAGTCCACCCATTCTGATTTGACTTGGTTGCTTACCAGCTCGAAATATAGCTGCGAGCAGAGAGGACAGTATCAAAAGAATTCTCTTATAGACCCAACAAGAACTCATAAAAGTTGACACACATGAATTATGGAGGCCGGATCCGTCACCATAACACCCTATTCATCCATTAAGCACACAATATTTTCCCTAGCATATTTCTGGTGCAGGCGAGCAAAGAATTGATGGGATTGGCAATTATTATCATATAAAGCTTCTGCTCCGTCCAACAATTTGTATTTTGCATATTCCTATTCTTGAAGAGAATGAACCCTGCCTTTCAACCATTCAATGCATGTGATCAATTCGTCATTAGAATCCCATGATTGACTTAACGACAAGGAGTGGGCCAATAAAGATTGGGTATTCTGCAATTCAACTCGTAAAGAGGAAGCCTGTTGAATACTATACTGACAGAAAAATTGTCGGGCATTGTCCCTAAAAACAGCCCATGTATCCCTCTTTCCAGATAGGACCTTCAAGCTAAAGGAAGCCATCAATTGCTGAACATATTCTAAAAATTGATTATGTTGTAGAAAAGATTGATTAAAACGAAGTGGCAAGCGAGTAAGAAGAGCCTTAAATACATGAATAGGTCTATGGGTCATTTCCAAGACCAAAGGATAGTGATCTGATAAGACATGCTGTCGTTCCACCCACATGTCAATAACTGCAGGAAGAAAGGAATCACTCTAACAAATATATATCCTACCCAGTCTGGCCCAGGTATTAGGATGTTGCAAAGATTGATAGGTATAACCAGATTGTGATGGATACATCCAGGACCACATGTCCTACTTCAAAGATCCAACTACAAGGGTATCCCAAGCCTATCGCTCATGACCATCCATAACTGAGTGCAGAGAAGTAGCCCGATCCGCAGATAGACATGCATTAAAGTCGCCCATGACAAAACCTTGGCAAGCAATGGAAAGGCAGCACAGGTCATCCCAAAGTTGATGACGCTCCCTTACTGTGGAAGAAGCATACACACCCACCAACCACAAAACCTCTCCCTCATAAAGTATCTCTAGAATTACAAATCAACCTCGAGGGTCTTGAGAAACCAGCGATGGCTGCAGGCAAGATTTGACAACCAACATAACTCCAAATTTATATAGAGTTCTACCACTGAAAAAAACAACATAATCCTTATAAGCATAGGAGAATCCAGCCAAAGCATGTTGTTTATGTTTCACCGCACAAAAGACATCCCACTTTCCAGCAAACACAACTTTCCACAACTGATACTGCTTACCACGCGAAGAGATACCTTTCACATTCCACAAAGCAATTCTTATAATAAATTGGAAATGAGAAAACTATTGAACTACTGCTTTTCCTTTCCCTTTTACATCTATAGCTTTTGTTGCCTGGAATCTTTCCATCTCGCTTCGGATTACATCTACAAGGTCCGCCCTTTGCAAACCAGCAATCGAAGCACGAGAAGAAAACTGTTGTTGCTATGAATAAAAAACATCCTTAGGAGGCACAAGCCTCCCTTGCATATCAAAGTGCAAAGTAAAATTGGAATTTCTTTTATCATCCTCGATCGGAGCACGTGAAGATTGAGGGTTCATATAAAACCCTCTACCTCTGTGTTGAAAGGTCTGAGTGATAGGGTGTGACAATGGGTGGGCAGAAGCCGAATGAGATGCTTGTCTTGCATTACGTCTAATCACCAATACCCAAGAATCTTCTCAAGAAGACACATTCCGATCGACCGAAAGGGAAGTATGCTCAGAGCCCACTTGAGAAACCTCCTTTTTACCTTCATCATGACCATGTTGGGGAGGCATCTCAAGATCAGCTTGAAGTTGTTGATGTATGTGGGAAGGCTAGTGGTCTTGCATATCCATGTCTGAATCTATAGATCATTGCAACACCTCCAGATTTTTGTCACATTCCAAAATAAAATGGCCCAATTGGCCGCATCGAAAACAATGTCCTACAAAGGTACCCCATTTCAACTCATCAACCAAGGTTTGCAGTCCTGGAACTTGAAAATGAATTTTCGTCGAGTGAGGTTTTCCTATGTCCCAAAGCATGCATGCCATGTTTCGATTGCGGGAAGCCAGGCGAGGCTCTACCAACACGTCGCCCAAGGTTCTCAAGATCAAAGGGTCCTCAACACCTCTTGAAACTCGGCCATGGGCCTCCAAGGGACCATGTGAACTAGTTGCCCATCCAAAAACAAAAGGATGCGTTGCATGATGAATGACGACACTTCCGAGGAGCGAAAAAGCACCTCAAAAAATCCCTTGGGACTATCATAAATCTCTTTAACAAGAGGGGCCTGCACATGCCCTGGAGCATCTTCTTGGCACTGTTGAACATTTACAAGCATAGACAGCAAGCACGTACGAATCCTTGTGATCAAGGGAGTCCTTCCTATAAAATAAAAGATGGCTGCCCTCTCATGGAAGGCAGCAATCAATTGTAGAACCAATTCCGTTCCCATAACTGCATCTACATGATCTCCTTTCGGAAAAGAGCTAGCTTTACTCTCATTAGCATGAACATAATCGGACATAAGATGATTAGCAGTGGCCAACATGAACTGAAGAGACCCATCAACCTAGACCTCTGGCTAAGGCGAATTTAGGGGGCATAATAGTGGATCTTCAACTGACATCTTCTGACATTTACCTGTCTCATCCCCTTCTGCCACAACTGACCAGAATCCTCTGCCAATGAATCACTATCTGAATCCGACAGAAGTTGGTCATTTCTATTCCCTAGATGCTGGTCGAGAAAGGCCACATCGATACCATTTGTCTCCTATAGATTCTCCATCACTGATCTAGATGCTGAGCCTGAATTGCTTTGTCTCCCTTATTGCAGGCTTGAAGACCACAAGTGTGTGTGTGTAGGCAGTGAGCTCTACTCTCTCTCTCTCTGAAGCAGGCCGCTAGTCGTAGGGTCACAGGCCAGGTCCCTGTGCAGAAGGTGCAAATACCCACAAAAACTTGAAGAGTATAGGGGCAAGGGCTATGGGGCTATGGGGCACTCACCTAAACTCTCGTCGCCATGAGTTTAGATACCCGAACCGCAATTAAATGGATTTCAGCTCTTCGTATGAAGGTCTCTATACAGTAAAAGTAGAAAAGTGGCTTTTGATAGGTCAGTTAGGTGACAGGGATTAGGCACAGGGTGGGCAGTCGAGAGGGCACAGGGCAGCCAGTACACAATAGCTCAAAACCTTGCAGGTATGGTTCTTGACAAATGGTATTGTTCTATGTGACACTAGCGTGCGTGTCGAGACGGGCCTGGTGTCCGACTCTCTCTCTCTCTCTCTCTCTCTCTGTGCATTGACACAGAGAAGGATTACACAGGCGTTCAAAGGCCTCGACAGAATCAACGCAAAGGGTCAGGTCGCCATCGCTCAATCATCTTGCCTCTCTCTCTCTCTCCTTCTCCATCTCTCTCCCTCTTTGAATATTCAAAGTGTCAAGACTTTTGTTGCTCTCTCTCTCTCTCTCTCTCTCTCTCTCATGTGAAGATGTTTGAAGTAATGAGGCAAAATATTTACAATGGCTCTCTAGCCAACCAAGCAAAATAAAAAATATGCAACAAATATGAGGAAGCCAAGAGGCAATAAAATATAAAACCATACGGACGAGAGAAGTGGCTCATGAAGTGCACACAATAGGAGTGGTGCGAACAATATTCAAACATGGAGTAGCCATCTCTCCAAGTATTGGATTGATCAAAACCATGGAAGTAATTTATCACAATAGCAATATGTGCACATGATGTACATGATTGAGGAGCCCTCTAAATATACCAAAGACTAGTCCATGGCATGGGTGGTGTGAGCAATATTCAAACATGGAGTATTAGATTGATTGAAATCATGGAAGTAATTTATCATAGAAGCAATTTGTGCACATGATGTACATGATCGAGGAGCCCTCCAAATATGCCAAAGATTGTTCATCACATAAAATGAAAGAGGTATGGATGATGCAATTGTATCATTGTTGTGGCTAGTATCTTGCCCAAAACCCAAGAACAAGTAATTGTCACACTAATGGGTCATATAAAGTCCCAAACCTATCTTACAAGGGAGCAAGAAATAAAAAGATGAGTAGGGATTTCATCACATGTGGTATAGAAGATACATCTACCACTAAAGATCTTGTGACCATGCAATACATCCCTTGTGGAAAGACCATTGATAAGAAGCCTTCATATGATTGCTTTTTCTTCATAAGAAAGTTTAGATTTCCATAATTGGAGCAACCAATCATGCGCCACTTAGCTCTATGACCAAGCTTTGTTTGCTTTTTCAACAATCCATCCCTTATCCTCAACCATTTCAAGAAGTCCTCTAGTTTCATGAAATCCAATCCAACCACGAGATGAAGGTTGAAAAGTAAACAAAGGAGAAAGTTGCCTAAGCTAGTTCTCCAAAGTCAACCAAATGACATGTAACCTCAAGGAACCCTAAAGTACTAATGAATACAAGGGTAAATTTGAAACTAATCTAAAACAGTAACATTATATATCTTCAAACCCAATATTGCCATATGATTAAACTTTCCTTCTCCATATGCTTCTTAGGACAATCAAGAAACTTGGATGTGGTAAAAACATCTACTTGCAAGGAATTAGTTCCTTTTTAGAATTACAGCAATGCCAAACAATGAAGTAAAGAATCTCTTGCCCTGAGGTAATTAAGTGGAAAAGAAGAAAAGACTTTGGAGTTTTTTATTGAGTTGCCAATCTCATCAACAAAAACCTAGCAATGTCTATCCAAGGATGTTGCTCTATACATAACAATGGCAATAGAGCCAACCAAAAGGCATTCATATGAACTTTCACATCTAACAAGGTAGCTCCACTCAAATGTTTTGGCATAGTAACATGTTGCCAGGAAACCCACACTAGGCCCAAATGATTTCCCTACTTCCACAACATAAAGTATATGGATTGCACCAATTCTAGCACTGACTTTTGTGTCCATGGAAGCAAAGGTGAGAAATAAGATATCATGCTTATCATGATTGTTTGTGCTACTTTTAATCACATATATAGAGACCAACATTGGGATTTCCAATATATAAACTTATCATGAAGACATCCAATCAAGCAAGGCATGAGGAGCTAGATCCACCTTTATGGGATAACTGAAATGTCCAGTTCTCTCCTTAAGAAATGGCCCCTCTATGGCAGCCTAAAGCATGTAAATCACTCTCCGTACAACTGATCAAAGTGGATTTTTTAGCATTGGTATACGTGCCCGAAGATAAACCAAATGGGCTCTAAATAGTCATCACAATTGATAGAAGCAATGAGAAATGTCATGCAAGGATTAAAACCCATGGTAGACATTGCCCATCAAAGAAAGGACTAACCTGCTAATATGATCAAATGCCTTTTCAATTTCCAATTCAATCATAACAACATGTTGGCTAGAGGCTTTGGCATAATCTAACCCCAATTGAAGATTCAAAATAATATGCATAATGTGCCATCCCTTAATAAAACCATACCAATATAGATTAATCAATTGCGAGAAGACTTTCTACAGTCTATTAGCAATGATTCTAGAGAAGTTTTACACAAGGATCTCATAACAGAAATGGGCCTTCACTATTGCAAAGTCTAAGGGGGAAGGAAGCTTCAATAAAAAATAAAGCATTGCAATCTTTTAATCTGACATGTAGCCCGATCTCCAAACATGCTAGCAAAGGTGAGCCAATATGCCCTTAAGCTAATCAATATAAGTTGAAAATAGTTCTTTCAACAAGGCATCCCAATTAGGGCTTTTCCTACACATTAAGCGGAATAACACTTCCTTGATTTTAGCCTCAATAATATTTTCCTCCAGAAAATCTACCCATTCAAGCTTCACTTAGTCATGCACCATGTTCAATATGTAATGATGATGAGGCAGTGAAACCAGACTTGCTTCTTAGCAAGGGTGGTAATGACTTGATTTAATAGTGATTACAACAAGCATAAAATTCATGTGAACTAAAAATGCAATAGTTACCACTTAATCTTGTATAATGGACACCTTGTTGGCCCAAAAATTGAAACCCCTTGTAGTATTTCTTTAAGTTGTACTGCTAAAAGTTAAAGTATATTAAGATCAAGCTTGAACTCCTTCAATCTTCAATACACATTGTTGTCCATAGTAACCAACAACTATTCAAATGAATTTTCCCCTTGGTTTGCTTGGGATTGGCCTTCAATCTGCACCATGGAAGACAATTTTTTCCACAATGTTGATTGGCTAGCCTCTTAAAATTCTCTAAAATTCCCAAATTTCAAGTGTTGAATTTCAAGTATTAGACCTTGAATTCTAAGCATGCTTTTTGAGATGGCTATCAAACCCTAATTTTTGATATGTAAAATAGGATGTATAGCAATGAATCTCTTAATTTCTTCATCTCCTATAGCTATAATGGTTAAAATTGGCTTAGATAACTTGAGAGATAGTTAAAGAATGCGAGAGAATGTTAGGATAGAGAAAATTCATATGTTTGGGGTGAAAAATGAACTAATCACTATCTCGGCTTTAATCCAACAAAATCCAAAAATGGTGTTAGTACAATTCTGTTTATGTTACATTTGGTGGGTTGGAGACAAGTGCAATAAGTTGGATCTAAAGTCTATTAAATGCATCTTTTTTTTATATGGTGATACAGGTGAGATGGGCTATCATCTTTGGGATCCATATGCTAAGAAAGTTATCTGTAGCCATGATGTGTTCCATGAGGATAAGATACATGAGAAACCTAAGGAAGTGATTAAGTTACACAAGGTGATCTTTTAGAAGGAATCTCCTATTACTATATAGCCAACCTCCATTAGACAAGCTATAGTTGTTGTTGATGCTTTAGTGGCCCAATATCTACTTATTGTGTACAATCATATTGATATGGATAGAGAGGGCATGATATACAAGCTCCCCAACCATTTTTTTCAACACTCTACTAGAGTCTCACATTCTCCTCATCGTTATAAGTCCTCTATGGATTATGTCATGGTGATAGATTGTACTAAGCCCCTTACTTTTGAGGAGGCTATGCATAGAGGTGACAATTTGTCTTGGAAGGGGGCTATATAGTTTTAGTTTGACTCATTGCAAAAAAACCATACGTGGAATTTGGTTTCCTGCCTAGTGAAAAACATACACTGTTATGCAAGTGGATGTATAAGCTAAAGAGTATCCTTAGTCATTATAAGCCAACATATAAGGTCCACTTGGCTGCAAAGGATTTTAAATAGAAAAATGGAGTTGACTTTGATAAGATCATTTTTCCCATGGTCAAAATGACTACTTTTCGCTTATTTTTTTCCTTGGTTACAAAGTTAAACATGGACTTGTTTCACATGGATATTAACATGGCTTTTCTACATGGGAACCAGCATGAGGATATTTATATGCAATAGCTTAAGGGCTTTATGGAAAAGGGCAAGAAACACCTAGTATGCAAGTTGAGGAAGAGTCTCTATGGACTTAAGTAGTCACCTAGGGAACGATATCATAAGTTCGATACCTTCATGTATTGATAGTCTTATTTCCACAATGTTATGGATCCATGTCTCTAAATGAAGAAGGCTTGTGATGATAGCCTTATTATTTTGGTACTTTATATTGACAATATGCTAATTTTTGGGAGTGCTCATGATGAATTAAATGATTTAAAGACTCAATCATCAAGAGGATCTTTGAGATGAAGGAACAAGGCATGCTTCTCATATACTTGATATATGTGTTACGCACAATCTCTCTAAGAGACTTCTCTTCTTGTCATAGGAGTACATTCATAAGATACTTCAACGGTTCTATATGCAAGATAGTAAATCCATTGGCATCCCTTTAACTTCTCATGTGAAGTTCAATCAAGCAAATTATCCCTAATTGGATGATAAGAAGGCCAAGACAGTCAAGATTCCATAGTGGGGACAACTTGATGTATACCATGATAGCCACTAGACCCAACATAGCATTTGCAATTATATATAATTATACTTTTTTCCTTACTCTAGACACATCCACCTTTAAGTGGGAGGTTATTGGGGATTAAAGGTCGTACATGCCTAGCTACCTATATTATTTACCTTATACTTAATGCCTGCAAATTTGTACATTGTAACTAGTGGCTGCCCATCATTGCCATCTTTATTCCTTATTCTTTATCATGATTGAATAATAAAGTGAAGGCAAGTCACACATTGTGACCATTGGAAGTTCTCACACATAGATCTTTCTCTTGTTCAAACTCCATAGCTCTTGCTCTTGGTTCCACTTGTGCTCTTGTTTCTCACTCTTGCTCATCCCTTTCAATGGGCCTTAAAGCCTTCTCCCAAAAATGGCAAAGGGTTTCCTTTGGAGAAACCCTTACAGGGGGTTTCTTAATGGGAAGGGGTTTTTTTTTAGAAAACTAGAAACCCCCCCCCCCCCCCCCCCCCAATGTGGCCTTGGGGGATTCCTAGTTTTTTGAAAAACCTTTCAAAACCCCCCCAAAAAGATCCCCCATGAGAACAACTCCTTGATCTTGTTAGGGTCATCCATTGTCTTATTTTCTTACTGGTTATCATCCCTTTTCCATTAATTTTAATGAGTCACATTCTATTGTAAGTTCCCTCAATGCCCATCGTCTATAAATCCATCATACATATTGCTTTTCACCATCCAAAAAGGTTTGGATGCATCTTTAAGATCCCAGATAAGTCTTCCTTCTTCAAGTGATATTATACTATACTTGTCTCTAATCCAATGCTTTGATTTATTAGCCCCCATTTCCTTTCTTTACCTCCCCCCAAAGAAATTTACCTATCATGTTATCCCAGGCCTTTTCTAGCCCTTTGCTCCAACAAATCAAAGGTACATAAAATCTAATCATATGAGACATGAAGCAATGTAGAATTTGGAGTTTTAAATGCAAGGGCCAAGACATTTAACTATAGCTATCTACTTTCCTCTTGACTTTATCAAGCACACAATCTGTGAGGATGATTTCCTTGACATCTATTTCCATTGGAAACCCTAAATACAAACATGTGACCTCTATTAGTGACTTTGCCTTACCATTCTAGATTTGATAAATCATCTTCTAATACACTTATCAAGGTGGACTTTCATAATTGATGTTAAATCTTCATGCTCTCTAATAAATGTCTAGGAGTTCACATCCTTTATCCAAATTTTCCCTCGTCACCTTTTGTAGCATCATCAAATCATTGGCCAAGCCTTGTCTTGCAATCTATTTTCCCTAATAGTTGATTTTAGTTAAAGAGCCATTCTACATAATGTCTTTCATTGGACAAAAGAGAGAATGTGTTGCTATCGCAAATAAGATTGGACTAAGTAGGAAACCTTTTTGTACTCCCCTTCCTATGTTGAACATAAGAAAGGAACCATTGAGAACCACCTATGCTTCCACCAATTTAGAAAATGTGCATTTACTATCCTTAGGTTGAAGCCCATTTTCTCCATGATTTTTTGAATGTAAGTCATTTGACCTTATCAAAATAATTTTCTACGTCTGATTGAAGTAGCATTATCCTTTTCCCTAATCTTCTAGCCCATTCCATGGCCATCAAAATATTACTGGCATTTTCAAGCAATGATCTTCATTTGATGAAGTCAAATTGGTATTGCTTAATGTATTTTTGCATTATTGGACTCATTCTAACTATCAATGCTTTAGCAATTATTTTGTATAGCACTCCTAACAATGAAATAGGCCATCAATGGCTCATCTTAATGCATTAACAACTTGAGGATCATGCTTATGATACTCCTTTTCTAGGATAATGGTAGTTTGCCTTCAACCCAACATTTGTTGATCAATGTGCATATTGCCTTTTTCAAGTCCTGTAGAAATGCCAGAACAATCCCAGCATCATGCCATTGTATCCATGTACTTTTTCTTCCCCATGCTCTTCAATGCCTCCAACAATTCAGCCTCTAAAAATCCCTAGAAAACAAGATATTCTCATGCTACTTGCTTAATGTGTGACATGCATCTATGGTATTTTTTTTGTTTCACTTGCCTAAACCTATATTTATCATATATCTCTTCAAAGAGCCGTTGACATAAAGCCACTATTTCTTCTTGACCTATTGTACATTCCTCATTTTCTTTTTTCAATATGAGGAAGACTCTTCTTTGCTCTTGTCCTCTTGAGCCTCCTTACTAAATATAGATAAAGCAAATAACATCAAGAGTTGGTCTTTTTGTATATATTAAGCTTGATTTTTTAATCTTTCTTGTAAGGGTAATTTTTTGTTATTAGATTTTCTTGATTAGCCATGTGTTTCTACACCCCATTTGATTGCATGCATCTTGCAATTATTGGTGCATACTCCAAGGTAACCTACCCAAAATTCAAACCAAAAATGGACATTAGGAAAAAAATGAACTCACAAAGGGGCCCTTAAAAATAATATAGTTTAAGATGTGGGCCTTTTGGATTGTCCAATAGGAATGCTAGATGTTGACATCCATGGAGGGTGAATCTTCTCTCTCCAAATCTTGGGTTTTCTATTTAAGAAAGGAGTAGTGGGGGATTAAAAAAGGGGGAATGAATAGTACACAAAATTTGAGTTTCTCTCACCTCATATTTCCCCCCTTTTTTTGGAGAATTTTCAATTTTGGTTTTTTTCCCTCTCATGAAATCAGTTTGACCCAAAAGTTGAGCAACATATCACTTTTCCTCTCTTCTCTATACCTGTGAATTTCGTCTCCATTGAAGCTCCCTGCTGAGAGTAATTAGGGTTTTGAGCGTTCTGCTTACCTCTGCACTTTCTTCTCCACTCAGCTCCAAATTTTGGGCAAAACACAGATGCCCATCTCTCTTTGCATTTTCTCTTGTTTGCTATTTTTTCAATAGTGTTTGATGTCGTTTCTTACTGTTGTTGTTTTATTGCAGAGGTTATTTGGTGCATGAGACAGAGGTGCTCATCTCTCTCTCCTTTCTTTTCTCCATCTCTCTATGTGTTGTTTCTCTTTTATATTGTGTTTTCAATAGAATTTGATGTTGATTCTAATTGTTGTTTTCTTACAGAGTTTATTTAGAGCAAGAGGCAAAGGTGTTAATCTCTCTCTCTGTTTGGTTTTTTTTTGTTGATATATTTTCAATACAACATAATGTTAGTTCTAACCCTTGTTGTTGTTTTATTGCAAAGATCATTTTGGGTGACATTGCATAAGTGCTTATCTCTCTCTCTCCCTCTCTCTTTCTCTCTCTATGTTTCCTCTTTTCTACTATTTTTTCAGTATACATTCATGTAGATACTAACTCTTGCAAAATTGTCTTTTGCAGAGATCAATTTGGGCAAGATTGGATAGGTGCTCATTTCTTTCTATCTCACGCGTACTCACACGCTCTCTCTTTCTTCCTCTGCATTATCCATTTTCTACTATCTTTACAATAGGGTTTGATGCTATTTCTAACTTAAGAATCAATTGTTATTGCAGCACTTAACACAAGGTAGAGCAAAGATTCTGTAGCTCAATTTACAGATAAATCTACCATATTTTGTGATGCCAAAATTTATTCATTTAATTAGTGACTTTTATGTTTGATGGGATTGATGTTTTCTTATGTCCATCATTTGCAATGGGTTTTGATTAGCAACTATTCAATCTTATCTTCAACAGATTAACTTATAGGTAAATTAGCCATGTTTTGTATTGCTTCTATTCATGCAGTTATCTATATATTTTTTGCTAAAAGGGATTCATGCAAGTATTTTTGTTAAAAGGGATTCATGTATGTGTTTTTTTGTACATGTAGGTATTGTACAAGGTTTAGGTGAAGCATATAATTCTCAATCAACTATTTTGATGTGGTGAGTGATTCCTTTGTGTTGGATGATATGGATCTACTGGAAGTCGATGGTTCAAAAATCCTCTACTTTATTGGTCCTATGTGTCCATTTGGATCTCCATGCCAATTGGCAATAATCCATGAAACTCTTGTATCATATCATCCATATAACACACAATGTGTTGAGTCTTACAATATCTCAGGTGTCAATCCAATGTGCCTATTAAGATTTGCATGCCATGTGGTTGCTATCCTTGTAACAACTACTCTATAGTACCCACATTTCATACAATATATTGAGTCAAATCAGACTCCTCTTCATTATAATAAAATTTATTTTATCGAAATTCTCTGAGTATTCTTGTGCTATTCTTTTCATTATATTTTATGTAAATGGTATGATTAAAATGATGTCTTGAAATTAAATCTATACTTCGTGTTGATGTATATATCCACATGCATTTCGATATCGATGTTTATATCTATTTACAAAAGTGTAAATATCTCTTAATGCCATGTTGATTTGTATGGCATATTGGTGATTACTGGATAGACTTAAAATGCTTATTATTTAGGGGTTAATACATACTTCTTTACATCTAATGCATAGGTTATAATGCTTGAGAGAAGAACAAGCATTCTCTCGATAGAAGTACGTAATAGAAAAGATGAAGAAGGGAATTGGATCACTGATACGTATCATTGTGAAAGGTGAGAAGGATCGAAGCTTGCACTCGAGAGCTATGGCGGGACAACAAGAGCAAGAAAGAGAGAGACAAGAAATGGGAACTCCAACAGTCACAATGTGTGACGGGCCTTCCTTTATTCAAACTGTCACTAAAGAATAAAGAATAAAGTGACGATGATGGGCGACTGCCACCTGTAGTGTACAGTGGCGGTGATTGCCAGTGTAGTAATACACGGGTGGCTAGGCGAAGGCGCCTTTACCCCCAATAACCTCCCACTTAAAGGCGAATCTGCCCTAGTGAGGAGTGAAAAGAAAAAGAAAAAGATAGTACGACATGTACACATGTACAATAGGATGAGGAAAGACGTCATCTCATCCCACTCCCATCAACCTCCTGAGAACGTAAAGCGCTCTGTAGAGAGGCTTTTCGTGAGCAAATGCAGGATTCTGGTCAGTCGAGATCTTGACAAGATCAACAAACTTGTCCTCAATGACCCCATGTATGAAGTGATACCTCACCTCAATGTGTTTTGTCTTCGCATGGAAGACCGAATTCTTAGCTAACTGAATAGCACTCATAGAATCCGAATGTAGTGTAGGGATAGCATCAATACCAAGGTTAGCAACCAAACGGCCCAACCAAATGGCCTCCTTGCAAGCCTCAGTGGGCTACAACATACTCGGCCTCTGTAGTAAAGGGCTGTGCATTTCTACACCGTGGACATCCAAGAAACAGCACCTCCAGCATATGTGAATACATAGCCGGAAGTAGAATTTCTACTATCTGCATGTCCTGCATAATCAAAGTCAGTGTACCCCACGACTCCTGTATCCTGGCTGCCATAGCATATGCACATATCTGCAGTGCCCTTCAGGTACCTCATGATACCCTTCACGGCATCCCAATGCTTCTTGCCAAGTGTAGCCATATAGCGTGCCACAATACAAACTACAAAGGCAATATCTGGACGAGTAGCTATCATGGCATGCATAAGACTGCCCACGGCGGATGCATAGGGAATCTTAGCCATCTCAGCCCTCTGCTCATCTGTCTGCGGACAATCAGCCTGTGATACCTTCACATAAGAAGGCAATGGACAGCCAATAGACTTTACGTCCTGCATGGGAAAGCGCTCAAGGACTTTATGAATGTACTCTCTCTGTGACAAGTAGAGGAGTCCCTGATGCATGTCGTGTCTAATGCGCATACCAAGTATGTGAGCGGCCTGTCCCAGATCTTTCATCTCAAAGCTCTTCTTGAGCTGAGCCTTAAGAGCATCTAGCTCATCATGAGCTTTCCCTGCTATCAACATATCATCCACATAGAGTACCAAAATCAATAAAGAACCATCACGGGCTTTCTTCTGTAAAGACACGGATCCATAGCACTCTTGCTATAGCCCTGTGACTGCGTAAAGGCATCAAACTTATGATACCACTCCCCAAGTGCCTGTTTCAAGCCATAAAGACTTTTCTTCAATTTGCTCACTAGGTGCTCCCTGCCAGGTTCTGCAAAGCCCTTAGGCTGCTCCATATAAATCTCATCATGCAAGTTCCCATGTAAGAAAGCTGTCTTGACATCCATTTTGGTATAAATCCAAGTCAAGCTAAGCAACCAAAGCCAAGACTAAGCGCAGGGTGGTCATCTTAACCACAGGAGAAAATACCTCATCAAAGTGCACACCATGCTCCTGCTTAAAACACTTTGCTACCAATTTAGCCTTGTATGCTGGCTTGGGGTGTCCAGGGGTACTTTTCAGCTTGTACACCCACTTGCATGGCAAAGCCTTCTTACCCTTAGGCAAGGAAACCAAATGCCAAGTCTCATTCTTATGCAAGGACTCTATCTCAAACTGCATAGCCCTCTCCCAGGAGTGACTATCACCCTTGCATATAGCCTCATCATAAGTGAAAGGCTCTCCTGCATCTGTAACCAAGACATAATGCATCGAGGGCTGAAATCTATCAGGTGGACGTCTGTCTCTAGTAGACCGTCTCACAGTGGGCTCTGCTGCCTGCCCAGTTGCCTGTCCAACACCCTGACCATGAGCATCTACTGCAGCTGTAGAATGTCCAACTAGCTGTGCGGGAGCTCTCGACTCCTCCTGAAATATGACCCTGCGGATCTCAACAACTCTCTCAGGCTGCCTATGCATTTTGTCTTCATGGAAGACTACATCATGATTACGGATGACTTTCTGCTCCTGCGGATCCCAGAGACGGTAACCCATCTCGCCTGCATCCCCATAACCAAGGAAAATGCATTTGACACTCTTATGATCCAGCTTGCTTCTCTTGTCCCTGGGCACATGGCAAAATGCCTCACATCCAAAGACTCGGAGATGCACATAAGAGGGAGGTTTTCCAGTCCATACCTCCTTGGCAACCTGAAAATCCAAACCACTAGAAGGTAATCTGTTTATGATACGCACAACTGTACTAACTGCCTCAACCCAAAAGCTCTGTGGTAGGCCTGCGTGACCAAGCATACTACGTACACGCTCTTGGATGGTTCTATTCATCCACTCAACCAAACCATTCGGGGGGGTGTAGGGGGCGGTCAACTGATGCTTAATACCCCTCTCATCACATAACTGCTCAAAAGCACGTGAGACATACTCACCCCCATTATCTGTCCTTAGGCATTTTAGCCTATACCCAGACTGGTTCTCAACTAATGCAATCCATCTCTGAAATATAGCCAAGACATCGGATTTTTGCTTAAGGGAATAAGCCCAAACTTTCCATGAAAAATCATCTATGAAAGTAAAAAAATACTTGGCACCACCCATAGAATAACAAGGCATGGGCCCATAGACATCCGAATGTACCAATGCTAAGGGCTCACTCATGCATGGCCTACCAGAATTTTTATGCGTAGACCTAGTTTGCCTGCCATAAAGACAATGCTCACATGAATCAAAATATGCATAATCAAGAGGCGATAAGCAATGCAAACCAGAAAGCATTTTCATTCCCTTCAAAGACATATGGCCCAAACAGGCATGCCAAAGAGATACATGTGGGATAGAACCCATAGACAAAACATGATCAAGGAAAGAAGCTAATACAATCAAGGGATAGAGGCTACTAGCCTTGGCACCTCTCGCAATCACAAGTCTGCCACGAGTGATCTTCCATGCAGAGCCTCCAAAACATACATGATATCCCACGTCATCAAGTTGTCCAGCCGACATGGAACTTCGTGTCAAAGCAGTTACATGACGTACATTCTGCATAACAAAACTGCTGCCAGAAGGAAACTGCAGCCTAACATCACCAATGCCCACAATATCAAGAGAGCTGTCATCACCCAAGCGCACAAAACCCGAAACAATACGGTATGAATGAAACCACTCTCGGCAAGGTGTCACATGAAAGGATGCACCTGAGTCCAAGGGCCAACACTGTGCATACATAGAGTGTATCTCTGTCATCTGCGAAGCACTAGAAGAAGCTGCAAGGATATAATCATCATCATCAACATCCTCAGGCTGCATAACATTGATCTCTTCAATTTCAACACTAGACTTTGCAGGCACTATGCTGTGATCAAAAGACTTATCCTGCACTTTGTCTTTCCTCTTATCTTTGCACCTTTCATTGTGCAGTTCATGGCATTGTGGCCTAATATGGCCCTTTTTTCCACAATGGTGACAAGTAACATCTGCATTCCTACCACAGGATTTGCTACATGACTTCCCACGAGACCTGGACCGAGATTTCTGAGAATCCCGTCCACAACCACTGCCACTACCACTGCCATGCTTTCCATATCCATCATTCTTGCCTCTAACTGTCATAGCATGCGACACCCAAATTCTTACGGTTAACCTCTTCCTGCGCAGAAGAGCACTCTCAACATCAGATAATTTCAAGGTAGCAGTAGAGGCACATAATGCAATGCGGAATACATCCCATGACTCATTAAGAGTACCAAGCAAGAAAATAGTGACATCCTCTCAAAAGTGATGTCCTGCGAAGTCAAGTTCTTGAGTATAGCATGGAAGTGGCTCAAGTGAGCAGACATGGTCACATTCTCCTTCATGCACAGATCCATAAGCTGCTTCAGCCCAATACATCTGACTCGCTGGACTTTTCTTATCATAGAGATTCTTGATTTTATCCCACAACTGCCATACACTCCATTCTTGCTCAAATACATTGTAGTGAACCTGTTCTATGAGAGATAATACAATAGTGGACTTACATAACTCATCAAGCTCAAGCCATTCCTCATGTGGCATATTGCAGGCGGATGTCCGCTCAACCTCAAAGGTTTGATCTGCGATTTTTGCACCAACACCTGCCAAATCTGGCTCTTCCAATAAGATTAATTTGTACCATCAAGCTTAGTGATGTTGAAAATAGCATGTTCAGTGGATGAACTCGCCATAATGCAGACTGGAAGACTGTAGACAATTCAAAACTGCTTGTTGTTTACTGTAAAAAATGACCAAAAAATCACCAAAATCGAGAGAAAATGGCGAGAAAAGTATAACCAAATCTGTTGCCCACCAAGTACTAGTGAAAATATATCATTTTAGAATATTTCAGCATGAAAAATCCATGTCAATCCATACATATATGCTTGATGTAATAAATTACAGATTTCAATAAATGAGTGCTAACAGTGCCAAAATCGGATCCCAAGTCAATCAAATACTTCCAAGACCAAATCCGGCATCATGCGGGCATAACATAGGCATATGATAGTCGATAAGTATGAATTCAACACCCAAACATATCATACAAACATTTGCCAGTGAGTAGGCAGATCCCCCAGTCAACGGGGCAAAGTGTTTCTGCCACTACCAAAACTTGACACAAGTAGGTATCAACTCATAAAGATACGGATCCAAATCTGAAGCATACAGTGAACCAAGACATATAAACCATGCATCATCCCAAAGGGTAAGAAATCCCAAAGTCTCAAATGTCAGTGTGCTCAATAGCATGTAACTGCTCAATGCATAAAAGGACCGCTTGCTCAATGTCTAATAAGCATTCAAGAATGCTCCCACTGGCACAAAAGCCATATGTACAAGCTTAAGAGCTCAAACCAAGGCCAGACATAGTACCAATGGCATAAGTCCAAGACAATACATCAATAGTACATCCCGAACATGTAGGCAGTAGAGCATCCGTATGTAGCATCCATAAGCATGTAAGACATCAAGTACATCCCAATCCAAACTCTAACAAGCCAAGTAACATCCAAGACAACTCTAAATAATCCAAAATGCATCCAAGGTAGAGCTTCAATGAGCACTTAAGCTCAACGTATGCATAGGGTAATCAACCGGGACATGAGCATCAAGCCGTAGGCAACGGGTATGCATAAACCCAAGGAGCATCACTGTCAAAGCATGTGTCAAGCAAGGGCTGGTGGGGAGGGCCACAAAGGGGCTAATGAAGCCTTGGACAAAGCCTCAACAAAGCCTGATCAGGCCAAGCTGAAGGGGGAGCTTCAAACTCCACATGGAAGCTCACTAATTGCTGCCCCTTTCCTATTTACCCTATGACCAACATAGAATCCTACAAGGAAAGAGTGTATACCTCTGTGTGAATGCCCTGAGGATGCCCAAAGGGGCCAAGAAGGTGCTTAGGAAGCTGGGGAGTGATGGGAGCTCGAAGGAGTCAGATATGGCTACCGGGATGGAAACCCGATGCAAGTAGGGAGTCGATGGGAAGCTGAGAATGCCACAAACCAAGCTCAAGAGTCGGAAAGCCGAGCTCTGATACCAATTGAAAGGTGAGAAGGATCGAAGCTTGCACTCGAGAGCTATGGCGGGAGAGCAAGAGAAAAAAAGAGAGAGACAAGAAATGGAAACTCCAACAGTCACAATGTGTGACCGGGCCTTCCTTTATTCAAAGTGTCACTAAAAGAATAAAGAATAAAGTTACGGTGACGACCGCCCGCTACCTGCAGTGTACAGTGGCGGTGACTGTCAGTGTATAATACATAGGCGGCTAGGCGGAGGCACCTTTACCCCCAACACATTGCTCGTCTTGGGTACATATGCGTCCAAGTATGAAGGGAGCTTTCAAGGTGAAAGCATCTGTAATTGTAGATGTATTAAAGCACTGGAAGGGTAAAATTTTAGCTCTTAGACAAAGGAATGTTGATTCTCACCTTGTAACAGAGGCGTTTGTATAACATATATTCATGCAAAAACAAATATATATTACGCCCACTGTGCCCTTTCAACGAAACATTACAAACAGTAAGTATTTGCAACTCATTGAGAATGAGAAATTTCATGATACCTATGTAACAACTTGTCTCGTATTTACACAAGTATAGCCTTCAGATTGCTATAAGTGGCAAAATGTTGAGAGTTTCACTGGTTCCTTTAAGTGTTACCACCTCGAAATTGGTAGATTGCTCTTTGAGGGGCGTGCAGCTAAGCAGCTCGCAGAGGACCTTGTTTTTTTCTATGACTCCAAGTACATATTGCCCAAGGGGAGTGGAGAATATGGAACCCTTGAGTCTATGCACATATCGAATCTCAATAGCATAGAATGGCCATTGTGTAGTAGTGACATTTTGCACATGTGTAGCACAAAAATTTCAGCAGACATATTGAATTCTATGAAGCCAAGCACTGGCTCAAAGAATGTATATCTAAGCTGGTTCATTGCGATTGCAATTTTTGCACACATGTTGAAGGAATGTAAGGGATTGACACGTACCAAAAGCACATATGTCATAAAAAATACATCAGAGGATTATGTAACAAGGATTCTAGGCAAAACTTGGACATCAAAAATAACTCACAATCCTGACACAGTGGAGTGTCGAGTCACAACAAGGGACATGGCTTTCAGGTAAAAATTTTCTCTCTTAGTTGAGTATTATCTTACTTTGGGATGAATCGGCTAACTTTCCTTTCCAATTATAAGTACTTTGTCGCATGACAAACTTTATGCCTAGTGTTCAAGTATCGTAGATGGAGGATGCTTAAGGGTAAATGGTTATGCCTTGATCAATACATGTGTGAAAGTGCAGCTGTGGATATTACTGTCATTTGTGAGGGCCGCGAGCCCTAAGTGTTGCGAATGGAGGATGATTGGCCCTCGAGTATAATGTGCTAGGAAACTGCAATGTTAATGCAGAATCCACCTGTTAGCTTCTATTTTAAACTAGATGGTAAGAAAATTCGATGCCGAGCTGAGGATACTGTTATCAGCGAAAAGTGTGTGGCTCCACATATTTTAGAAATTGTAGAGTCTCCCTAAAAATCCCAACACCACAAGTTGTAATATCCAACACCTATAAATTTTTGGATTTTTTTGACCAATACAATATTTTCGCTTACAAACTTGCAATATTTAAAATTATGGTATTTATGCAAAATCATACACTTGTTATACACTTTCCACATCAACACATTTACATATGCATGTAAACTTTACAAAGATGTAAGTAAAGCCATAACTAAATATCGTATGTGAACAACCCTTAATGGTTTAAAACTTAAGGTTTTTAAGGTAGAACTAGTTTAGTTCTTGTTTCATTGTTTCATTTCACACTTTCTTTCTTCATCTCTTTATATCCACCACATCCCTCCTACCTGCTACGATGGATGCTCGTGTACACTTTGATGAGTGGATCCATGAGACTATCTTTGCCAACCAGGGTGACGAGATATTCTAGGTTTTCTCTAAGAACTTCAACCTTGAAAGCATGCTCTCATCACTAGATTCCCCCCTTCAGGTTTTGGAAGACTTTTGTGAGTACCATTGCTACATGCACATACTCCATCGAGGGATCCGACATGACTTGGGTGCCTCTGGAACAGCTCATGGTATTTCAGGTAGAGAAGAATCACCAAAAAGTGGTAAATAGGTATTTGGCCTATGTGGATCCTTCGCATAGAGTATGCACTGTTCCCATGGGAAGTGCATCAGGTACATCACCTTTGGATCTCATGGAGTGTGATTACGCATTAGCAATTTACCTCCTTGCATTGGATACACCCTAGAGGAGGAGAGCGATGAAGATACAACTCCACATGTTGTTTCTATCACATACACGGGAGAAGAACCGATTGAAGAGCTCATAAATGTTGAAGAGGAACATCGAGTGGTGGCAGAGCAAGGGTTGGCTCTCATGGTACCATCTTCTTCAAAACAGCCACAAGTCGACAAACCCAACCTTGCCTCCTTGACAGCCATTGAAGTAGATGGTGTACAATACTTGCTTCTATCAGATGTACTACAATACTTGAAAATGAAGGGAGAAGAGTTGTTTTCTACCCTAGTCAGGGATTCAATGGAAGACATGATTAATTATGATTACATGGATTTTCATCCAACAATGGCAGAGATTGGAAGATATGATGGCACAAGCTTAGATACTGTGAGTGTGATCATAGCAGCACAAGAGCATATTACCTTGGTTGAAGAAGATTACCTTGTGCTAGATGCTGAATTTGAAGCACTACAGCATGATTTGTTCGGATCAAGGCCCCAGCTTCCTACCAAGGAGTTTGTAGATCCCTCTGCCCAAAGAGGTGCCTCCCTGACACACGAGGAAATGAATATACAAGATGATTTGGAGAAGGTGAGATTTCTAACTACCATATATTAATTGAGGCTACATAATGCACTCTTTTAGTGACACGACATGATTCCATCATGTTTGCAGCCGATTTATCAACACTTTCATTTGCTCTCTTTTGCGAGAGTTTAGCTTCATCCGCTACTATAATCCTATACCACCAAGATAGCAATTGGATCATTGGTTTGCTACCATTCACCCCTCCACTATGATCAGTTTTTCTTTGGTATGCACCACGCGCTATCCAATGTGAATTTTCCATCCCTTGTGTGGACCAAATTTCAATGCTTCCCTTTTCTGCAAAGTATGGCCCATGTGCCTCAAGGATATGCTACAAAGACACATATCACACATGAGTTAAACTATGCTCAATAGTTTATACAATTCATACAATTTTAAAATATTAACTTAGTACGCACCATGTAATGTGTGATAGAGCTGTTGCCCCATGCTTCCACCATGTTTCCATAGAAGCTATGCATAGCATTAATAAATTCTTGCTTATCTTCATTGTTAAACACCATCTTGCAAAGTAAGGGAGCCAATTTTTTAAGACTTATCCAAACCTTAGCTTTGGCCAATCTTGTTTTTCTTCTATTACTTTGATCAAGAACTACAAAATGTAACTTTTTCCACCCATCGTAGTCCTGCGGCCTACGAACCATGACATTCTCTTCCTCATTTATGGGTACTGAGAGAAACTTCTAGCCTTTGCTCCTACAAAGCAAGGCTTTTTTGGCAAGTTACCAGATTTTCGTGATCTCTTCTCATCTTTTTCAATCGTCACTTGATGCTTGTGTAGCCCAATTTCTGATAGCACTTGCTCCACATTCCTACATGTTGCAATGGCTTCTTTTTCTGGTTGCATCCTATAAGCAAAGCAAATGTATTCATATACAAGTTTCTACATGATTCTGACAAAAGCATGCAATGAACAAATGTGAAAACGATCCAAGGGAATGTTGAAGATGGGCTTCCAAGTGGGATCTCCTCTATTGTGCGTCGGTGTAGCACTTGTCACCTTTCGCCAATTCTTCTTTCCATCATTTCCTTCCACCCTCTCTATCAAGCAATATAGGCATGGATTCTTTGTATTTGCACCATTGGAGATTCCATACATGCATTTTAAAGTTTTCAAGTCTCCTACTAGATGCCATTCAACCATTGACCATACCCTTCAACCAAGAGCATCTCACCATGTTCTTGACGATCGATGATGCTTGGAATGCTTGTGTGCATAAAGAATAGCTGCAGCACCTCAAATGTTTCTTTAAGAACTTCAAATGCAACGAGCCACCACACATGGCACTCAGATTAAACACTAAAGTTCCCTGGGTTGTTCTTGTCGAATTGTAAAGCTCTATTCATCAGAGTTACACTAACTCTTTCAAGCTTTACTCCTTTGACGACCTCACTTTCGTCTAATTTTATAACAAACTACAATTTACCATTACATTCCTCAACAGACATATTGTAGTACATTACCATTGCCGACTGCACCTTGTTCAAATCTAAATAGTAATTGTTGAGTTCGATGAACTTCACCTCATATGCATTTTTGGTCCCAACCTTTAGTGTTTTCACACATTGAACATGCATGGGATCTCCTATCAACTCCAAAACCTTTATATTAAGTTGCTGTCGTGCCTCTATTAACTTTGAAGGTTGAGGAAGAGGCACGATTCTATTTCTCTTTAGCACACGACCAAACCCAGCCTTTACACCTTTGAATATCTTTGAGTAAGTCGTCATTCTAATGCCATCCTTGTCACAAATAGATTGTGCATCCACAGCTGATAACTCATTTGGCATATCTTTTAATGTGCACTCAATCACCTTTTCCTTCATAGCCTTAAACTTAGGATTGCTCAAAACGTTTTTTAATGTACTTGCCTTCAGCAATCTACTAATACACAATCCAACCTCACCCTCACCTAGGTTCTCTTTCTAAGCTAGCTTACATGCTTTGATACGTCGCTTCCACTGGCCACTATTCACAATTAACTCATTGATTGGCTTCTTCTTTCGTTTGTGCTCCTGCGTTAGCTTGATGTTGATCTTTCTCAAGTCGTCCAATTGTGCCTTTGCCTCCTCATATGAGATACCAATGTCATGGATAGTGTCCTGCATTGAAAAAATTTGATTGTTTTATTGAATTATAGTGTCATTCAGCTGTACCACTTGTCCTATGAGCTGTTGTATATGAAGTTGATATGCAGCAATCACATCATGGTAATTTTTTATGATTGCTTGGCAAGTTGTAAATACTTTGAACGCCTGATCATTGAGCCGCCTAGTATAACCAAGTAACCCATTTTCACCCTCGCACACATACTTCAGCAAATTTGTAATTCCTAAGAAAGTTGGTCTATTGTTTAAGGGGTCAATTGGGTGGATTTCCCCATCAACCCACAAATCCAGATGTTTCAATCCCATTTGCCTGTAACTTTGCAAAACCTGAGGGTTGACACTGGTACGTTGGGTTCTTTTGAATAATAGAGCATATTCAATCTCTACCTCAATATGCAGCTCCTTCTTTCCTATATTCATTTTACTATTAATAGAAACAGGGAGCTTACTTGGTTGTCACAAGAGGTAGAGTGGAGATGCACAGAGAGGCACACAAAGGTGCCAAGGGAAAGGAGGGTGTAAGTAATTCACTCTGTTAATGAAGGTTGCATAAACACAGAGAAGAGGTCACAATAGAGCCATGAGAGAGTATAGATATTGGAGAAAATAGCTCAGAGAGCAGGGATGTCTAAGACTTTTCGTATTTTAGATATTTTTATTTTGCCTCCAAAAACATCTCCAAAAAACACGAAATTTGACCAGTTGGTTTTTTTTTAAACCAAAAGCTAGGATATAAAAAATCCCCATAATATCTTAAAAGGAACTTTCGAAATTTTATTTTCCTTATTCTCGATTAAAAAATCAATTACTCGTATCTACTAATCATTTTACATTGAAAACGAAGCACCACACTCCCGTAACTAACTCCTTTTTTAATATAAAATTTGGTTGAAAAATACTTCTTGAATGAGGAGAGAGAAGGAATCTGAGTATATCTTTGTAGATAATATAAAAAAGGAAAAACGAGATTGCAAAAGTGGAGAGAGAGGATGATTATTTTACTATTCTTCTCTCCTCTTTTTCTTGTTTTAAGGAGGAGAGAGGGGGGGGGGGGGGGGGGGCTAAAAGGCCCATTTGTGAGTTCCTTTTTTTCCTAATGAAATATAGCTCACCTTGTGTTTTTGACACGAGACATCCCAGAACTACCCATCATGGAAGTTCCGTGTGACAAACTTCCTTATTGAAAACAACCTCTTCAAGTTTATTTCAGGTGAAGAAAATGAGCCAGAGTTGAGTGACCCTGCGATTGCAAATGAATTAAGGTGTGGTAAGAATGAAATGCAAAAAGATAAAAAGGTGATATATTTGCTATTTGCAATCATTGGATGACACTATACTATGACATATTAAAAATGCAAAAAGTTCACATGCAATATAGACAACGTTTGAAAATATGTTTTTTGTGAATAGAAAGGCTCAAAAGATTCAGCTCACGTGCTAAATACTTTGAAGAAAGGAAAAATATATGTCAATGAGTATGTTTTGAAAATGAGAAACATTACAAATACTTTGGTAGCAATACTGAGTTTGTTACTTCTGTGTATGTACAAAAGCCATTTCTCAAATTTGATGAGTTGCTCTCTCTCATGATCATTGAAGACATCAACGTATAAGGTGAATCATAAAAAACAAGTGGTGAATAATTCCAAGCATTCTACTCAAGTTCAGGAAAGGGACGTGACATGTCCTCTTCAAGAACTCGTGATATGGAACATGCTAGTAATAGCTAGTAAAACATGTTAAATCAATAGTTTGATGATATGTAGGTTTTAGGAGGCTGTTGCAACTTTAGGGGCAAGGGGAGCTCTAGAGGAAGAGGTGGATGGTAGAATAGATGTTCAAGTAATTTTGGTATTATTTGTCATTATTGTGGCAAAATATGTCATCTTACAGCCATTGTTATACTAAGAAGAATGATATCCGTAGTGGTAAATTACAATAAGGAAACTATGTATCTTCACGATAGAATGAAGACAAAAATAAGCATTTGTTTGTTATGCAACATATGATAAATGCTATTACAAGAAAGAAGACACATGATGATGTATGATATGTTGATTTACATACATCTAATCATATGACCAGCCATATTGAATGGTTTGGAGAGATACAAAATTTACAAATTCCACATTATGTGCAAATGGATGATGATTCATATCACTCAATTTTACACATTGAAAAAGTTCCCTTGTCCTTGCATGATGGTTAGATAAAGAGTCTATCCGATGTATTACATGTAACATCCATCACAAAGATTGTAGTGTCTGTTAGTCAAATAATAGAGCAAGGGTTGCAGGCTTGATTTAATGCAAAATGCTATTTTTTGGAAGATTTAATTATAAGTACAAGATTGAAAAATAAAATAGAGTTGGTTGCGTGTTTACTTTAGATGTTAGAATTTCTATTATGTATACTAAAAGTAAAGGAGTGGTTGCAAATATTGAAGTGTAGCATAAGTGTATTGAACATGCAAAACAAAGATTGAAATTAATGTAGTCCAAAGGGTTGGTTACAAGGTTGCCTGCTTTCAGAGTCATAGAATTTCATAGAGAAGCATGTCAGTTTTGTAAGTAGACAAGATAACCTTTTTTGCCTGATAGAGATGTGAGTATCATAAAGTGTATAAAGCATGTCAGTTTGGTAAGTAGACAAGATAACCTTTTTTGCATGATAGAGATGTGAGTAGGAACATACTTGATATTATGCATACAAATGTTTGGGGGCCTACATGAATATATCTCTTGGTAGTAGCAAATATTTTGTCACGTTTATATGATTATTCAAGAAAGTTATGGGTGTATTTCATGAAGAAAAAGAGTAATGTATTTGAGCACTTCAAAACTTTCAAGATTGTTATTGAAATAGAAACATGCTTGAAAGTTAAATGTTAAGGTCAGATGGAGAGAGGGATTATCTCTCTAATGAGTTCACTAACTTCTTGAGGTCTCGTGGGATAAAGTGACAATTTACTTGCAAGTATACCCCACAGCAAAATGGAGTCGTAGAAAGGAAAAATAGAAAAACTATAGAATTTACCAAAAGATTTTTTGTTTGAAGCTATTCGTAACTAATGTTTATATTATGCATAGAACTCTCATAATTGCAGTTCATGGAATGACCCTCGAAGAATACTTTACATGTAAAAAGCTTGATGTATCACACTTAAAAGTGTTTGGTTGTATTTTATATGTTCATGTGCCAAATGAGCTACAAAAGAAGATTGATCCAAAGACTAAAAAATGTATTTTCATTGGATATTCTTCAAAGTAAAAAGGGTATCGCTATATAACCTTGTCACAAGTGAGTTCAAAGTGAGTAAGGGATGTTATTTTTTATGATATGAGCAGTTGGTATGCATCTAGTGGTAATATATTGGATGATTATGATGATCATGATAGTTATATATAAAAAGAAAAGCAAGAATCATGAAGCCTTAGTGGATCAAAAATATAATCTGGTACTACATCTACAGTTAGTGGACCTTGATCTGGGAGACTATGAAGTAGTTCCACATCTTAACAGGTTCATCTCCTAGTATTGTCGGTAAAGACAAAAGGAAGAAGAAAGTATTAGATGATAATGATAAACTTGCTAGTCATTTGGGATTTGATGGAGATTCTTTTTGGATGATAAACTTGGTATTCCTTCGATCTAGACACTAGGTGTACATAGAGCTTATGGTAATGGAAAGGCTCCACTGAATGATCTAGTGGTACACATGTCTAGAAGGGTCAAATCCCCTATTGTAAGATTTGGTTTTGAAGGTTATGCAGCTCACCATTATACTTATATGGTAACTATGGTTGAGGATATTCAGCCCACTTGTTTTTAGGATGATATTGGTCCTGCTCATTGGGATGCAGCAATGGATGAGGAGATCTCTCCATTAAAGGCCAACAAGACTCGAGATCTAATACAATTGCCTAAGGGTAAAAAAGATATTGGTTGTAAGTAGATATAAAAAATTAAGCATAATGAAGATGGTTTTTTTAGCAGATATAAGACTAGGCTAGTTACAAAAGGCGATGCTTAACCATATGACATAGATTATGAAAAACAATGTAGTCCAATTGTTAAGATGGCAATCACTAAATGTGTGATTTCCTTGGCAATAGCCAAAGGTTGGATTTTGCAACAAATGGATGTAAGTAATGCATTCTTACATGGTGAATTACAAGAAGAGATATATATGGAGAAGTCAATAGTAGGTTATGAGGATTTAGAGCATCCAATATATGTGTATAGGTTAAAGAAGGTACTCTATGGGCTAAAGCAAGCACCTAGAGCATGGTTTGACAAGATTGGAGAGTATCTTGTCAACATTGGATTTTATATTTCTGATGTTGATCACTCACTTTATGTGAGAAAGAGATGTATGTTTGGTCATCATAGTCATCTACATGGATAGCTTGATTATTACAGGTGATATTGATAGTGGAATTGCTAAAGTCAAGGATCTTTTAAGGAAAAAGTATAAGATGAAGGATTTGGGTGAGTTGAGGTACTTTCTTAGTATTGAGGTAATCAGATATAATAATGGTATCTAGCTATCCCAAAGGCAGTCTTGCTTGAATATGTTATCCAAGTATGTTATAACAGCTTGTAATTCTCTTGTAGTGTTGTTGGAGAAAATTGTGAAATTGAGTGATGATGTTGGAGATGAGATAAAAGACCCTGCTACATTTAAGAGGATAGTAGGGATTTTGATTTACATAACTATCACAAGACTAGACTTGAGCTATGATGTTAGCCTTATCATTTACTTTATGCAAATGCCTAGAAAGTCTCATTTTGATATAATTAGATACATATTGATATATGTAAACTCCACTTTGTATTATGGACTTTTCTATGAGGCAAGTAAGAATATACATGTGTTTGGATACATAAATGTAGATTTGGCTAGTAGCATGTTTGATGGAAGATCTACCAACGAATTCATGTTTTTCCTAGGTAGTAGAAAAGTTACATGAAGGAGCAAAAATAACCTATAGTTTCTTTATCAAGTACAGAGTCTAAGTAAAGAGATGTTACATAAATTATTCATTAGAAAAAATATGGACTCAAAAAGGGTCTCATAAGAAATTGATTAGGAATCCTTAATCTTGGATTAGTCTCTCTTTCATGGTCATTATTACATGCTTTTTTATCCCCTAGACCCCCCAACATTCCTAAGCTCCACCCTACTTTTTGTTATAGGCCCTATCTAGAAAGGAGGGAGTTTTCTTTCCTTTTCACCCTCGTAACTAGCATTTTTCATCCTCCAACCACTCTTCCAAAAGTGCCACATTAGCAACTCGGATTTATTTTGTCTTTTTAAAAAATTTAAAATTTCTCACAAAAAATAGATTTATTTTTCTCAAAAGATGCCCAATCGTATTGCAAGTTGAAATACTCACTTTTAATACACATTTTTCTGTTGAATAGACTCCAAATCAGCTTATACTTTTTTACACCCTCATAAGTAGTTTCTGAGACCTTTCAGAGGTAGTTACATATCCTCTTTATACCCCACTACTCCTCCTAAGTGCAACATCAACAAGGCAAATTAATTATGACCCCCAAAAGTGACTTTTTTTCTCCTCTCTCAAAAACTAGTATTTTTTACCTCTAATGGTACCTAACCATATTATATACACATCTAAGCATTTCTTTTCTCTTTGATTATTCTAAATCATTATTATTGTGACAAACTTACTCTACTCCATTCTCTCACCTAACTTACATTTCCTAATGGAACCGCTTAGGGACATAATTAATCATAAGAGGAAAGTGGATTTGCATGTTCTAATGGATGAAGAGTATGCTTTTACAAAGACCCCTTACAGCAACTGTGGCCGAAATACAACAACAGCTTCCCAATATCGTTTAGAGAAAAAAAAATATCGATCTTTAGATAGATGATTGCTTGTACCCTAATGACCCTAGCACTAGGTGAAATCCACCTTTTAATTCTACTTCTTCATTGCTCACTTTTATTAGGGATGGTGAACAAGGTCTACTAGGCTATTGTGAATGCTTGGGTGGTAATCTTCAATTGTATCAATATTATCAATTAATGTTACATAACACTCACCAATCTTTGTTACAATCATAGGGTTCTCTAAATGTGTTACAAAAAGATCTTCAAGATCAGGAAAACAAAGTGCAAAAACTTACCCTATGGGATAAACTCAAGTAGCTCAAGATTATGAATGTTCGGTTATTCAAATGAATTCTAGATGGCGGTAGTCTTGATGTTCGTTCAGGAAGGCACATTACACATTGTATCAAAGCAAAAAGGTTAAGTATTGTTTACAAGACTATAAAGGTCAAAAAAAAATTAAATATGAAAGAAATTCTCATTTTTCAATCCCAGGAGATAATGCCTATCATTGATCCTATTGAATTGCAAGAGAAAAATTTCATTCTTAAGCAAATCAAACCTCCTAAATTTGATAGTAAAGGAAAAGGCATGAAAATTAATACGGAAGTTTGGATAGAGTCTATGGAAGACTATTTCCAATCTATAATGATGATTACCCCTAATCAAGCCATGTTCACCAAGCTAAAGCTAACAGGGGAAGCGTTTCTTTGGTGGAAATAGTGGTGCAAAGACATGGAAGTCTCAAAAGCCACTGCCATATGGAAACTCATAAAGAAAGCTATGCATGGGAGGTATCTTCAACCTTCATATCGTGCCTCTAAGATGAACAAGTTCTTTGAACTTCGCCAGTTAGAGTTGAGCTTGAAAGAGTATTATTCTCAACTTATAACATATCAAAAGTACGCTCAACAATGGATATCACCCGACAAGTAGCCAAATTTCAATAAGGCTTCAATCCTCCTTTAGATACTCAACTCAAAGCCATGCAACCCATGGATTTGCAAGATGCCTTGATAAAAGCAAAGCCACTTAGCCTTCAAGCCCAATCAAGAAACACCATATACTGGGGTCGAGGTTTGGCGAATAGGGGGACCTTGAGCATTTATAAAGAGAGTGTAAGGGCAATTGTAATTTGATGCAAAGAAGAAGGCAAAAGTCAATACAATTGGTATCTTCATTCCCACAAATCAAAACAACGATGCCAAGGGTGCTTCCATTACAATGAAGTGGGTGATTACAAAGGGCAATGCCCTAAACTAAACCAACCAACTCAATAGGGACACTTTCATGGGAAAAACAAAGGGGAAAGAGGAAGAGGAAGAGTCATTGCAATAGCTGCCATAGAAGAGAAATAATCCTCAATGGAGACTAAAATCAAAAGAGGAATGATTTGTGCTACTCTTGACAAGAAGGGACCCGATTGTCAATTCTCAAATATTCAAACACCAGCAAAATAGCAAGGTAAACCCTTCCAAGTCTTGATAGATTGTGAAAGTGTTCATTATTCTCTTTCTTTGAAATGTGTACAAAATTTAGGCATGTGAATTGTTCAAGCACCTAAACTCCTAGTAGAATTAGCTATTGGCAAAGAGATTGTGTCATTGTACTAAACTAGGAATGTAGAGTTTGATCTAGACAATGAGCCTACAAACATAAGATTCAGTGTCATGAATCTTGGTGCTTACAAGTGCCTTATTGGGATGGACTAGCTAATTCCCAATGACGCTCACATTCGCTACAGAAACGGCCAAGTCACATTCCAAAATGCAAAAGGAATCCAAGTAACTACACAAGGCAAAGCTAGAAAACCTAAGATCCAATTAGCAAAAGCCTCACGCATTGCCCAAGGTTTAAGAGGTCTACCAATCTACTTAATCAAGCTTAGTAAGATTGATCAAGATAAAGGAGTAGAGCAAGAACCTTCATGGATGAAGGAGCATGCCAATGTCTTCCCAACTGAATTGATTGAGCTTTCTCTTAAAAGGGAAGTTGACCATGAGATTGAGCTTATCCCAGGAGCTTAATACTTAAGTGACCTTATCACATAACAATTCCCAAAGCCATCAAATTAAAGGAACAACTCAACTAAGGGTACATTAGACCCAGTAATTCACCATGGGGAGCTCTAGTTCTATTTTAGAAGAAGAATGATAAAACCCTTCGCCTTTGCATAGAGTATCATAGACTAAACCAAGTGATGGTCAAAAACAAATACCCAATTCCTAGGATCAATGAGCTTCTTAGCAACCTTCAAGGGGCAAATATCTTCTCAAAAATCGACCTAAGGTCAGGCAACTATCAAATTAGGATCAAAGAGGAAGACATCCCAATCTTCAATACAAGGCATGGACATTATGAATTCATTGCAATGTCTTTTGGGCTGATTTCAGCCACTTTTAATAGGTTGGTGCAAGAGTTCAAACCCTACCTCAATGAGTTTGTCTAGTCTTCCTCAATGATAGCTTAACTTACTCTATAGAAGAAGAAGAACATGAAGCTCAACTTTGAATTGTATTAGATGCTTTCAAAATGGACAAGCTTTATGCTAAAAAGAGCAAGTGCATGTTCTTTAAAAGGAAAATAGAATACATTGGATTTATAGTATACAAGAAAGGAATCACAGAAGATTTAACCAAAGTTAAGGTTGTACAGGAATGGCCACCAAACTCAATTAAGGAAGTGTGAAGCTTCCTAGGCTTACCTAGATAGTACATGGTGTTTATCAAGAATTGTACTTTAATAGCGCACCTCTTACCGATCTTCTCAAGCATCAAGTTTCTATTGTGTGAACCCTAATTGAGCAATCCAATTTTGAGAGACTCAATCAAAACCTTGCAATAGCAACAAGAGTTCGAGATCGTGTCTGGTGCCAACTCTCTTGCATTAGGTTGTGTACTCATGCAAGAGGGGCATCCCGTCACTTATTTCTCAAGGAATTTGAAAAATCATGAAAGGAACTATGCTACTCATGACTTGGATTGAAGCTATGGAGACATTATTTGCTTGGCAAAAAATTTGCCTTAGTAACATATCATAAGAGTCTCAAATGGTTCTTTACCCAAAAAAATCTAAACATAAGGCAATGAAGATGGATTGAAGTCTTATAAGAATATGACTTTGAAATAAAATGCAAGCTAAGAAAGGAGAATGTAGTTGCAAATGCTTTAAGTTGCAAGGCATTCCTTAATATCCTCATAACAAAAGAACCCTCTATAGCAAAAATCATCAATTGCTATGGTATCAATGCTAAGTAAACCCATCATTTAAATAGCAAGTGAAGAAGCTCAAACGGCTCCTAGGTATCAACAACTAAGGAAAGATGTGTAGACAAAGGATCAAGATCCTAAATCACAACTTAAGTACCAATATTTCTCTATTGAGGAAGAGCTTGTGTATGTCAAGAAGAGATTATGCATACCTTCTAGCCATGTTCTGAAAAATGAAGATACTCTGGGAAGCACATGATTCTCCATTCTTGGGACATCCTGGCTACACTAACATGCTCGATGTAGAAAGAAAGATCTATCACTAGGAGAAATTAAGAGATGGTGTACTAGGGTATATCACTAAATACTTGAGTTGTCAAAGAGTGAAAGCTGAGCACATTAAAATGCCAAGCCCACTTCAACCCATTGATATCCCCCAAATGAAGTGGGAACTCATTAGCATGGGTTTCATAGTAGGATTGCCTTCAGTTCAAGGAGGATACAGCTCTATCATGGTAATTGTAGACATGTTGGCAAAAGTCACCCACCTTATTCCAATCAAGACAAACTATAGGGTTTCTAACATTGCAAGATTGTTTATTAAGGAAATCTTTAAGCTTGTTTGCCAAAACAAATTGTTAGTGGTTGAGATTCTCTCTGTACTTCTTAGTTCTGGACAAACTTATTTAAAGCTATTGGTACATAGCTATATTTTAGCAGAAAATATCATCCACAAATTGATGGCTAAACAAAGCGAGTCAATCAAGTTATAGAGGATATTTTGTGGACATAATGTTGTAGAGAACCTAAATGGTGGATACAATATCTACCCATAGTAGAATTTTCCTACAATGCATCTTACCATCAAAGCATTAAGATGACTCCATTCCAGGCCTTGTATGGACAGGATTGTCTTACTCCACTTAACTTATTTGATTCAACATTGAGGATAGCAGCCTCTAAGAAGATGCTTCAGGAGATGGATGAGTAGACTAAAGCCATAAGACAAGATATCCAAGCTGCCAAGGATCGTCAAAAAGGTTACAATGACCTTGGAAGACAAGAGTGAATCTTTAAAGGAGGAGACATGATATTTCTTCGTGTCCAAGCCTGCTATCATTGGGAGAATTCAAGAAGCTAAGTTCGAGATATTGTGGACCCTACAAGATTCTCAAGTGTCTAGGGACCAATGCCTATAAGCTACAACTCCATGAGCACTTAAAGATTCATAATGTTTTCCATGTTAGTCTACTAAAAGCTTATGCACATGATCCCAATCGTGTATTGGATGATCAACAAATTGTACTGCTGAGCCAAGGAGTCCTTGAGCTTCAACCAAAGAGAATCCTTGATGTGAAGGAGAGATTCCTTAGGAGCAGAACTTTGAGGGAATGTCTTTTCCACCAATGGAAAGACTATCCGGAAGAGGATGCCGCTCAAATTGATGAGGAAGCCCTAGCTAAACAATATCCCCACTTTCTTTCCAAATGGGAACATCTTGATTCCTCTTAGAAGAAGAAAATGTGACATTCTAAAACATCAAAAAAAAGAAAAATTTTAAAGAAAAAATAGCCATCATCATCATCATTGCAACTTCATCATCAATGTCATCTCTCAAGCATCATCACCTGGTCCATAATCATTGGAAGAACATCTCGAAAGCATTACAAAGGGTATGATTGATTAGTCCAAAAGGTGGAATGCAACTTCATTCAAGCAGAGAAGCTCGAAAATCGAGTAAAGCTTGCATACATCAAGAGAAGCTCGCAATAAACCAAAAGCAAATATCAAAGCTCAATTTTGCAACTCGCACGCATTGAGAAAAGCCCGTGCATGGCAAGCAAAGGCCACTCCCAATCATGTTAAGGCTATATAAAGCCTTTGGGGAGTGGGGGAAAGAGAGAAGGGAGTGGTGATAGAGGGGAGAAATAGAAGAGGAGGTATCGAAGAGCTGTGTACCAACTTTCACCCACATTTATAGTTTGAAGGTTTCTTCCCCTATTCTATCAAATTACTTACCACTTCCTTCGCCTAAGCTAAAGTAATATCCAACTATCTCTACCATTCTTTCCACAATATGTCAATACACCATCTTGCTCTTATCCTATCTATGATCCTTAGGATCCTTCAAAGGTTCCACGTAACCTTATCACTCAATCTACCCCTTCTAAAGCCTTCCCAATCTCTTAAGCCATGCTTAAACTTCCCCTACAAGTGTTTTCCTACTTCCACAAAACCCCAGTTGGAAATTCAAGTCCAACAAAGACGCGAAAGGGAGAAATTTATCAAAGCGCTGTCAAAGATGGCTCTTAAATGTAGCGGTTTGGGAGTTGCGCAAGATATCACGCGTCAACGATGCCCCCATCCCACAACCCCAAGTTTAAGTTACTATTTTCATAATAATCTCATTTTTAAAAAAAATATGTTTATATTTATATTTATGGTTAAACAAATAGCTCAATAGCTACTAATCATGAAATCGCATCGTTAAAAATAATAAATTACAAAGATCTAGTTAAGAGAAAAATATCTAAGGAACAGCGTTACTAGGCTCTTGCTAGGACCAAAGGCTTAGGATTGAACCTCAAACAAAATTAATAAACCATGTTAACCAAACCAAGGCACCACTATGCCTAGGTGGGACTAGACCAACAAAAAGGACCCAAAATTCATTACTATAGCTTGGAACCTATATTTGTAATCTCTAGACCTATCAGGCACATATCCACGAGTATTTTTATTTGTTGCATTAAAATAATTATTTGAACAAATGTCTGGTTTGATCTAATAAGAGAAAATATTTAAATAGAGGATAAAACCATGATTAATGCACACTATCTCCCCCAAGGATAGCTACATGGGGTCTTAGATAGTTGATATGAGACTTTACCATTTAACTTAGATTCATGTTTCAAGTCAATCCTTGTGGGGTTGAGACGGAGCTTCCCTTGCAAAGTAGACTCAAGTATAAGTTTACGAAAGTTCGGTTATTCAAATGAGTTCCAAATTATAATAGTCTTATATTTATAAGCTGGTGACATGGTGAAAACAACTATCAACTTAAGTAGTTCTCACCAGCTTTTGAGTGGAGTTGGCTTTTCACAATCTACTATGCATCTCCCAAGGAAAATGAGAGAGAAGGAACTCCAAAGAACACCACTTAACCAAACGTGATCCAACGTGATCCTTCTTGAAGTTATCAAAGCTAATATGACCAACATCCTATTGTGAAGCATAATTTTGTTAATGTGTAGAAATGCAACATACCATTGGTAATATTTGCATGACATCTTGCTTAAATGAGAGAACATGCAAATATTTTCAAGAACAAACTTTTGTGAGATAGCCTAAGGCCAAGTTCAAACTCGTTCGAGTAGGTTAAGAGTCCAAGGGTGCAATGTTGACAAGTAGAGTGGCTTGTTTCAAAAGTATTTATGCAATAAACGGGGCAATGTATTGCACGTTCGAGGAACGCCTGGTAATCTTTTAATTCTTTCCGTGTCCCACCTACGCAGTAAGGAAATTTGCCCGCCAAACTCATCTATAGACTCTCATGAGTAGGATAGGTCAACAGTTTTGTCTCCGGTCACCTCACGAATGTAACTCAAACATGCCAGTGGCCCGTTCAACAAATGAGAAGTGCTTCCTTCTTAAATATAATATATGCCGGTCACGTGTGAAAAAACCTTGGGCTCATTCACGGGTCGCAGACACAATTGCGACGTAGGTTTGTTCTCCACAAACGTGTAAAACCTCAAAATCGGTCTTGTGGCGGCTTAGCACCAGACTCTGCAGGCCCCGTTGAAAAACACGGTGCCAAGTTAACTAATTTACGAGAGAGAGAGAGAGATGGTCGTCCGCACATGCTACTGCTACTGCCCGGGACTCCGTCTCCCTGCTGGCTCTGGCATCTTGCGACTACTTGGGCTCTAATGAACGTATGTCATGCAAGCTGTTGCAAGGAGTTGGAGACGTATAGGAGCCGCAATGATTTAAGGCAACAGTACTTGCCATATTTTCCAGAAAGGACCCTTTCCAACCCCTCTTATTCACTGTAAAAGGGGTCCCTCCACTTGCACAACTTTGGGAAAGTCTAGTTGGCACCAAATTAGCAGAGCTTTAGCCTCTCTATCTAATGTATATCCTAATTATGAAGTGAATGTGCACAGTAATTTAAACCCCTCCGTTTGTGTGTACAACCTGATTAGCAGGTAACCCACGTTTTGAACATCACTTGAGAAAGATGAATCGTGATTTCTGTTGATCTCTTCTATTGTTACACGAATAAAAGTAGAGAACATGTTAGAATCTGTATGCCGTGAAAGCAGGCATAATGTCTCTGACAGACTATGATGTTCTAGAATGGATAATGTCTATGCTTTCCCCTACCAGGGGAAATCCAGGCTCACCTGTCAAATGAATAAGAGGCTTGCCAGCTTTATATTTGTTTCAACATGTAGCAGAAATACTTAAGGACCATCCAAAATCATTCAACAGGGATAAAAGAACTCCGTTGCTCCAGCCAAATCCAGTCTGCAGTTCCAATATAGCAGTTGCAAAAACAACAGATTAGAGGACACTCAGCACCACATTCACATAAAGAGTGCATGAAATAAGTCTGCTCTTATGTCACATCTCATAATCTTGTGCATTATATAATATGCAAAGCATAACGAGTCAAGCTACTTGTCACACGCTACTGTTTCAGGACAGGGAAGTGGACTACTATTTATATTTCACGCACATGCGTGTGCATGCGCGCATGTGAGAGAGAGAGAGAACCTGCAAATTATATTCACCACCACCTCCAGTTCCACCGCACTCTGTCGCATTGTATTTCTCCAGCATGTGCTCAGTTTTCTCAAAGACAGCATAATTAGTTTGAATCCAGCTCTGTGCAACTGATTTGGCCAGAATATATCCTTCTTGGGAGCCTGACAATACCAGGCCTTCTATGATCATATGCTGCAAAGGAGGCCAAGCATTTGGAAAGTCCCTACAAAAGGAACGCATGGTTTTGGCCATAAGCAATACATATCAAGGGCATAGACTCTTAAGTAATGAATCAGATGGTATGATTAAATTTGCTTTTATGAATCAGATGTATGATTAATTTGCTTTGCTACTGTGTATTTTAAAGCAAAATATGAAATCCTCCTCTGCATTCTTCATCGTTTGCATTGAGAAGCAGTTGAAGTTGTCACCCCTTCCCCCTTTGAAGCACCATCCCCTGCCTGATGGCCCTACCTGCCATCACTGCCACCCCTGCAACCTCACACTGCCCCACCCTCTGCTGCCTGCTTATCCCCCTTCGCTGCCACCAGCCCTCCACATTGCCCTGCTCCAGCCCATTCCCCTCTGCTGCCCTGCTCCAGCCCACGACCCTGCAAACCCAGCTCCAGCCTGAAGTAATGTTACTTTTGTGCCGCCTACCCTGCACCCCCTGCTCCAGCCCACACTGCCTGGACTGCCCCTCCAGCCCATCACCATTTCATACTGCCCTCAGCCAACACCTAACCTACACTGCCTCTGGAGTCAACCTGTCAGATGATGAATGACAGATAATGCATGATGATAATGACTGGAGGAGGAGCCTGAATAAATAGGCAAAAATAATGCCATAAGGGATGTCAGGTCAGCCAGCATAAGATGCTAAAATAGCCATCATAAAATGCCAAATAAAATGCCTAACCTAAATAATCTAGGAAATGTCTTGGTGCCCTAGCCCATTGACATGCACAAACTCAACCATGAACTAACATATTTGCCAACACCCTCTCTCAGATCATCTAATACAATACAATATATAATGATAATGTCCCATCATAGTACATACAACAAGGACCATCAAAATAGAACCATGGATACCCAAGTAGTGGGTGAGCAAGCCACCACCAAGGTGCCTTGGAGAGAAAATGGTGCTAACACCTAAAACAAAGAAGAATCATAGCAACTCTCAATATCTTTCAACAATGTCTCGCAGTAGCATACAAGACCATCCTATCAAAAGATGCCTCTGAATATACGTGACCATGGATTCCCCACCTTTAGCCAAGGCCCCTTATGCGAGCTCGAACTAGGAGCCAATCCTGCTCTTTGTCAAATAGCCAACTCATCATGAACCTCAATGTCAATCCCAGCTACAAGATTTGAACTTGCTAGACTTTAATCAATGCGTCAGGGAAAACCCTCTTGAGATATGTAATAAGGGCATGTATTTTTTGAAACCTCACTTAACATGTGGATTAATTTTTAATCACATGGTTAAGTAAATGTTGCACATGTGAGGTGTAACTGGGGTTAGAGTAAATTTACAAGTCTGAGACCTGAGAAAATCACGAGATGTCAAAGGCAAAAGTTGCTATAAGTTATGTTACACAGATACTTGGTGGTATCTAGTGCCAATTGTTGGCCTAAGTCATTCATTTGGCCATAAGTATCAGTTGGTAACACTAGAGAAATTGCGTTTAATGGTACCTAACGCCAATCTACTGGTCAAAGATGGCACAAAGACACTCGCGAATGGAGGTTGCCTAGCCAATTAAATTATTGGCTAGTCGAATTATTTTTCAAGGCACCGAAATAATTATTAGACTAATTTTCAGTGTTTAAAGACTGAATTAATTTAATATCTAATTATAGATAATACTGGAAAAACCATTTGGGAAGGTTGCCACTTGTCAAAAATGCCCATGCAAGACTGAAAAACGTCTTTAGAGGTTGAAGAGAGGCATTTTTAATATATTCAACCTGCAAGGAAAAAAGAGGGAGGAGATGCTCCGAGTGTAACCAACCTTCCTTCTCGTATAGGGTGGTAAATAACCTAATTAAGCACTATTTATAGCAATTAACAAATTCACAAAACTGAAAAGCACACTTTACCATATAATCTTGGACATTGGACATCCTATTGGACCTAAAACTGACGTCTCTTTCAGTATTTATTTAACTTAATTGAAAAAGAAGTTGATGTACAAGGGGATTCTCCCAATCCCTTTTGGTATTCCACTCCCCTTGCTGTTCAAAATGACCAGCAAGCCTTTAATCTGATTTGCCCCTTGATTTGGGCAATCAATTGCCTTCACCCGCTTTGACAAAGATGAAAAATGCCCCAAATTCAATTATTTGTTGGTCCCTCCACTTGAATAGGATAAAAATAACTTCAACCTTGTTGAATCCAAGTCGTGGAGCTTCGAGTTTATGGCACGTTTCACGAGGCTATTGCTAAACCCTAATTTCTGCAACAGATTAGGATTTACAACAAAGAAATCTAACATTTCTCAGCCTCTGGTGATCTCAACGCTGCAATCTTTGGAGCAAGGGGCTGGGGGATGAGCGAGAATGCTAAGAAGAGAGAAAATTCAAACTTTCTTCGCGAATAACTGAAGAAAATTTGTCATTTACTGTTATTGCCTTGTCTTAACAGCTTGTAGATGCAAACTGAAGGAAATCAATCATTTATTGTTGTTGCCTTGTCTCAATAGCTTGTATTAGTGTTCTCTTACCCTTGGTTGCAGCACAGAGGGAGGAGATACTGCTAGTCTGATTTGCAACCATTGGAGGACCTTCTAATCTATAGAAGAAATTAGGGTTTAGAAGCAATCTCGCAAAGCGTGCCAAAAATCGAAAGCTCTAAGACTTGGATTCAATAGGGCTGAAGTTATTTTTAGCCTATTCAAGTGGAGGGACTACCAAATAATTGAATTTGGGGCATTTTCCATCTCCATCAAAGCGGGTGAAGGCCAATTGATTGCCCAAATCAAGGAGCAAGTCAAATTAAAGACTTGCTAGTCATTTTTAACAGCAAGGGGAGTTGGAATACCGAAAGGGATTGGGAGAATCCCATTGTATATCAACTTCTTCTTCACTTAAGTTAAATAAATACCAAAAGAGACACCAGCTTTGGGACCAATAAGGTGTCCAATGTCCAAGATTATATGGTACAGTGTGCTTTTCAGTTTTGTGAGTTTGTTAATTGCTGTAAATAGTGCTTAATCAGGTTATTTACCACCCTATCCAAAGAGAAAGGCTAGTTATATGATTCCGTTGCTGGGACACCACTCAAACCCTTGATTTGGTGGGCTCGAGGCACGTGGTTGCAAGCCGAAGCTTTGTGCTAGTGCCGATTTTTAATCTCAGCTGAGAAATTACAGAACTATGTTTTCATACAATGAGATGGACTCAATCAATGATGATACCTCTCAATATGAACATTCACATGGGAATGAAGGAAATGCAATGCCTACTCTTGGACAAGCCTCAGACCATGGACAGCAAGTTGAAAACTTTGCTCTCGGGCAAGATGCATGGCCTTCAAGGCATAAGGAGACTAATGACTAGCAAAGTGAAGAGAAATTTGATGACCAATTCGAGAATCGGAGAAGGACAACAGCAAATCTCTTTGCTGAATTGGCAAAGGATCCTCAATTTACCCAATTTTTTAATGCTCCAAAGAAGGACACCAAAGGCAAGAAGAAAAAAACGTCTTTTACACCTTCAGGACAGCAAAATGCACCGAAGATAATACCAAACTCTTCACTTGAAGCTCCCAAAGATGCTAATGAAATAAAAAAGTTGATCCCTACTAGGCAAGGAATGCAAATGCAAGGTCATCACAAAAGTGCCAATCCAATGGATTTTGGACAGCTAGGCATGCACGCTATGATGGGGCAACGAGGATATTTTGGTGGAAGTATGATTTTTCATGCTATGGTTGGACAAAGACCACATACGAGAATAAATGGCACAAATCCCTATGGTATACAGCAACCAATGCATGGTATGCAAGGCCCAATGTATTCGGGTATAGCTGAAAATAATCAAAACTCTATCTATGGTAGCATTGGCTTGATGCCTGGGACACAAAGTAGCATGTTTGGTACTACATCTACACCTTCAAATGCTTAAGGGGCTCAAGGAATGAATGTTGGTCATGCAAATGACCCCTTTGGCATTGGTTTTGATGTAAATTCAGCAAATGCACCTTTTTGCAACAGCCATACATCAGCCATTGTATGACAACTTGACAACCAAAGGGGTAACAAAAGACTATGATGAGGGTGGAAAACCAATGAAGTTTGAGTCCTTCAACAGTATACAAGATAGGCTGAAAGCTTTGACTTTCATTCAACAATTTGATGCAACCTATTCAAGGGGAAACTTCACAGAGTTCTCAAAGATTCAAAAGGCAACCACTTTCTTGAAAGGGAATGCATCACAGTGGTGGTCCACTCTTTTGATACAAGGTAGAGCATCGTCAACATAGGTACAATTCAAGCAAATATTTGTATCGAATTGGTTAACAAGTACCTTTGAGGTGGACATCATGACAGCTTGAAATAATCTGGATACTAAGGAATGTAAGAGTTTGGAGCAATATAATAAGAAGTTTGGAATGCATTGCTGCCTATTACTTCTTATCGCCCTGTACCCCTTCATGAGCAAGTGGAAAAATATGTTTGTGGGCTGCCCAAAGGAATCAGGGATTTTTGCATTAAATCTGCCGTGTCTAGCACGTCTCAGCTTATAGAGTGCTGCTACAGCCAATGCTTTGTTGCATGGAAAGGATTGGGGCTTCCAAGAGAGTGGGGAGAAGCCGAATAAAAGGTTGTTTAAGGCTGAGAAAAGGGGCAGATCTGAAAATTAGTGTGAAAAGAGGCCAAAAAAACAAAGAACAAAGAAAGGGCTTGAAAACACTGGCACAACGTAGGAAATTGATGGCTGCAAATAAATGTTTTGTTTGTAAATAGGAGGGCCACATTGCAAGGGGCTGTCCTAATAGATAGCAAGCTGAAAAATCAAAAAATCAAAAAATCAAGAAAATTCTAAAAAAAAGAAGCCCAAACATCACTGGGATTGGCGCCTGATGTTGTTATGATCAACCCAATGATGATGCTATTGAGTTGTGTAGAGCATGGGGCAAAATTAGGAATCAGCATGCATTGATTTTCTTTGATAATGGTGCACGAGCCAACTTCATCTCTGTTGACATGGCCGCTCGTCTAGGCATCCGAGAGAATGAGATGGGACCCATGGGGAAAGTTGGAATGGCATGTAAAGGCCATGCACAGCCTATCACACCACTCATTGAAAAGCTTCAATTCCATATACAAGGATATGTGGACAGTAAAAAGTTCTTCATTGCTCCATTTGAGGGTTGTGATGTATTGCTTGGTATGCCATGGTGTCACTCTATGCATGCAACGATTGATTCTCGTGCAAAAAACATCACTATTCAGCATAAGGAAAAAGTACTCACACTTGATGTAAAGTTGAAAGGTGAATCTATCCCTGTTGTATCTGCAGCTGCCATTTCTTAAGTAATGAAAAATCAACTTTCAACGTACTTGGTTTTTACTAAGGATAAAGATGATAGTGAGAATGTTGGAAACATGTCTAAGTTAGAGAAAGATCGCACGTCATTTCTAAAAATGTATGCCAATTGCTTCTCTCAGTCACTTCCAAGGTAGCTACCGCCTGAAAGGCCAAAAGATCATCGCATAGATCTTATCCCTAAAAGTAGCCTACCTCATAAGCCACCCTATAGAGTCAGTGCAACCCAACAAGAGGAGATTATGAGTCAAGTAAATGAGCTGTTAGAAAAAGGGTTGATTCAGCCCAGCTCATCTCCTTTTTGTTCTCCAATGCTTTTGGTGCAAAAAAAAGATGGTTCATAGCGTATGTGCATTGATTATCATGCTCTGAACAAGATCACAATAAAGAATCGCTTTCCAATTCCCCGGATCGATAATGTTATGGATAGATTGCAAGGGGCAACCATATTTAGTCATATAGATTTGAAAAGTGAATATCATTAGATACGCATTAGACCGGAAGATGTGTCTAGGACAACTTTTAGAACATATTTTGGACTCTGAGTTTCTTGTTATGCCTTTTGGACTTATGAATGCTCCTACCACTTTTAATCGGATGATGAATCGTATCTTCAAGCCACATAGATGATTTGTGGACACTTTCTTTTATGGCATGATTGTCTATTCAAAGATCGAGGCAAATCAGAGAAAACACTTGAACATTGTGTTCAATGAACTGCGTGAGTATAAGCTGGTTATCAGTGACAAAGTAAATTCTTCTTGCATGAAATCCACTTTTTGGGGCTTTCTTTTATTGACTAGCTTTGAGGCATGATATAGAACAATTTGTTAAGACATGCATCATATGCCAAAAGGTAAAGCATGATAGGCAAAAGATGTCACGTTTGTTGTAGCCCTTGCCTATTCCAAATAGGCCTTGGCAGAGCATTGCAATGGACTTTTTTTTAAAGCTTCCTAAGACACCTACAGGGAATGATGGGATATGGACTATCATTTGCAGGTTTAATATACAAACCCATTTCATTCCGATGAGGAAGAAAATAAAGACTGATCATATGGCACAATTGTTTTTGCAACATATCTTTAAGTATCATGGTATGCCAAAGTCAATCATTAATGATCGAGACCCTCGAATGACTAGTTTATTTTGGAAGAGCTTGTTTGAGAATATGGATACCACCCTGAAATTCTCATCATCCTTCCATCCGCAGACAGATGGTCAGTCTGAGGAAGCAAATTCCACAGTGTTAGATCTTTTGAGGTGCTATGTTTCAAACCACAAGACATAGTGGTAGCAATATTTGCCCTTGGTTGAGTTTGCTTACAACAACACAGCACATAGTTTTATGGACAAAGCTTCATTTGAGATGGTTGAGGATGGCAAGAAGGTACCACCTATTCTGCAAACTAAGGATAAGATCTTTGAGGCTGATCATTATGTGGAAAACTTGGATATAGCCTATGCAAATATAAAATATGCACTTCAAATATCACAAGAAAAGCAAAAGAGAGCAGTTGATTGCCATAGACACCCTTTACAGTTTACAGAGGGTGATTATGTATTGCTGCGTTTTGAAAATGCAAGGTTGAAAAAGATGAAAGGAAGAGAAAGATTGTATCTGAAGTTGAGGAAGAGATACTATGGGCACTTCTAGGTATTGGAGAAGATCAGCGATGTGGTATATCGGCTGAAATTACCTCCACATTGGCAAATACACAAAGCCTTTCATGTCAGCTTATTGAGGCCTTTTCATGGTGATGTACAAGAGGATATGTCTACTGAAATTCAGCCTGAGGTTGAGAAGCTGGATGAGATTTTGATACATGAGCAAATTTTGGCACATAAGGAAAGAAAGGTCAAATGTAAAGTTTCCAAGAGATACTTGGTGATATTTCAAAATTATTCACCAATGGATGCCAAATGGATGGAAGAGGATGACTTGGCAGACCATCCTCAGTTGTTGCAACTTTACCTAGATACCTTTCAATTAGAGCTGACTTTAGTTCGGGCTTCTTAGGCAATAGACATTGAGCAAAGCAAAGCGTCACAAATGCTTCCTATCATACCTTCTCGCAACCTGTATGGGGATTATTGGCAATCATAGGACTATCCTACTTATGGCTTGTAGCACATGGGGGTTTGCAACCAAGGGTTGGCTGGCCCAAATGTAGCAAGATGGAGTTTGTGAGTGTTGCCCATAGCAACATTTCGAGACCCCAAAGCATTGCCTATGGTCATATGAGACAACGCAACAAGAGTGCAAAAGGGCTTGCCACCTACCCCATCGAGTTGTAGTTGTGAGAGTGTGCAACAAAAGGAAAACATGAACATGGAGAGATGTTGTGTTGAAATGACCTATTTTTTTGCTGATTTTTGATGTTTTTTAGAGCTGAATGGTTGATTTTATGAGATGATTGATTGGTTTGGAAGTGGTTTGAGAGTGTTTTGGATAGGTTGAAATGGTTTTATTAAGCTCATGATGTTTATTAGTAGAGATGTGAAGTTCTAATGATGTTCTGATATGATCTGTTTGGTCCTGATAGCTTCTGTTGAGCTTCTGTTTTGTTCTGTTTTCTCTCTGTAAGGAGGGATGGAGTATTGATTGATAGGATTTGAGATTATTTGAAATCTTATTGAGTGATTTTTGATAGTTTGGAATGGTTTTGGTATGAGTTATGTGGTTCTGATGCTTTTTGTTGACCTTCTGTAACTCTCTGATGAGCTTCTGTAGACCTTCTGTATGCTTTTGTATGTGTTCTGTTGGATGAGAGTGTAGCTTGGGAAAGTTTTCTAGCCTTGGAAAGAGGTGAATACAAGTGCAAAAGAGCTAAAAAAAGTCAAAGAAGTAGCTGTTGAAGACTCGAGTAAAGACTGGAGTGAAGTGACAGTGGTGAGCTATGAAAAGACACTGTAGTGGCTCTGGTGCCTCTTCATATCAGACATACCTCTTAGGAGGTGCATCCACAACCTAAGAAGGATTATTGAGGGTTATTATCGAGTGATTGTAGTGAGGAGATGATGTACTATTGATAGAGAGAGAGAGAGAGAGAGTCAAAGATAGACAAATCTATCAAAATAGTGTGATTGTATATGAGAGATTGAGAGAGAAGACTATGAAGATATTGAAGATGAATACTATGTGATGTATTTCCATTCAAAGATGATGTATTCCTTTGCTTTCTTTGTTATATTGATGGATTTTGTGAAGATGTTAAAGAATATGGTTTATTCTATCAAATCCGTGGAAGATCTACATGATGTTGCATGAAGATTTGTTGTGCCTGGTGTTCTTTTCTTCATTGTGATCATATAAAACCTAATAAAAAAAGCTTGTTGATGTTACAAGATAGATTTTCTTGCAAGAGAATTCCATTTTCCTTGATGTTCCTCTTGGGGCTCCATGTTTTTGGTGCGCAGCCGGGGAAACTTGCCATCAACAAGCACCAAAAGAGGCTAAAAATAAAGGAAATGGCATTACCAAGAAGAGAAGAATTCAATGGATGTTTGTAAAGTTCCTTCTTCCACTGAAGAGTTGGAATTTCTCATAATCAAACCCACTTTCCACAAGAAGTTCATCCCACAATGGCGGAAACACATCACCATCATGATGCATGCTCTATGTGGTGGACAGTTTCCTCTTCCTGTTGAAGCAGCAGAAACTTGTATCTTGGTGGCAAACTGTTTGGGAATAAACTGAAGAGCAGAAACAAAGAGAATGACCATCCATGGAAGATTTGACATTCATTGAGAAGTTTCCAGACATCATCAAGTGGGAGATTGTGAAGAAGCTTCAGGAGTCTTGGTCTGTAGAGGTTCACGAAGACAAGAAGGAAAAGAGTTGGAATTTGTTCGTGGATGCTCAATAGCAAGATACGTGGGATGCTTGGTGTTCTGACAATCTTTTGTTTATCCAATTGGCAACCCACTGGAAGTTGGTATACAGAGTATTCTTTACAACATACACTGTTGAAACCATCGGTAGCTGGCATTACTATGACGATGGCACCACCACAATGCTCAAACATATGCATTTTGACACCTTCAGAACCGAATATCTTCCTCTGTGCAGTGGCATGAAAGCAGAATTCAGAGTCGTTGAAAAGGAAGAAGTTGAAGAAATGTTGGCAAGAGAGTCCTCCAGAGACTGAAGTCTTCTGTTATCCCTCAGTGAGGCACTAACAACATAGTGGAGCCAACCCCCTGATGAATGACGCAATAAAGAGGCAAGCGTTAGAACGAGTCCAGAGGTACGTGAGAAGAGAGAAAGCAAAAATCAAAGCTCAAAACGAGCTCGCAGCAGAAGCCGCCTTTGACGCCCTTGCGGAACTCTTTACAGAAGTCCCAATGGCACATCAAGCCCTTTCTCCTCCTGCTGGAGGTCTACTTCCAAGCCAAATCCGTCCTGGAAATATTGATGACAAGCCAGCGAATGTAGTTCCATTGCCAGTTTTTAAGGGAGAGTACAATGAAGATCCTGATCTTCATGTAGCAGAGTTTATGGTAGCATATGTAGCTAACAATGCCAGAACCCCTAAGCATTGGCTAGCAATATTCCCCGCCACTTTTAAGGGCACGACGTTTCAGTGGTATGAGAGACAAGCAGCAGGAACTTTTGGCACATGGGACGACCTGAAGTTGGCCTTCCTCACTAAATTCAGGCGTGAAGGTTTTGAAGAGCGGATGCGAAAGGAATTTATGAATTTAAGTCAGTCCTCTAAAGAAAGAGTAGAAGCTTATGTCTCACGAATGGAATCCATCCTGAAGAGATGGACTAACCATAATCTAGATGATGGCATTCAGAAGGGGGTGTTTCTCAGAGGATTACAACCAGAAGTCCATAAGTTTGTGGAGCTGCAAAGACCAGCCACACTGCAAGCTGCAACAGAAGGTGCAAGACTGTACGATGAAGTGGAAGCTAGATTGGCGATGAATCCAGGAAGCTTCGTATATGTGTGGATTTCCACAAGTTGAATTCCAAGACCAAGAAGGATCACTTTCCTATCCCTTTCACAGACCAACTATTGGACATAGTGGCAAGACATGAGCTTTATTCCCTTCCGGATGGATTCAGTGAATATAACCAAGTGCAAATAGTAGAAGAAGACCAATCTAAAACAACCTTCACCACAGAATGGGGGACCTATGCTTACCGAGTGATGCCGTTTGGACTCTGCAATGCCCCTGCTACGTTCCAGCGAGTCATGATGGCCGCATTCCAAAATCATCTGCACGACTTTATTGAGGTGTATTTGGATGACTTCTGTGTCTATAGTTTGATCCGTGAACACTGGGGACATTTGGAACAATGCTTTGACCGATGCCGAGAGTATGGGATTTTCCTCAACCCCGACAAATGCATCTTTGGGGTCTCTTCTGGAGTTTTGTTGGGCCACATTGTCTCTGCACAAGGGATATTAACAAACCCTGCAAAGATCGAAAAGATTGCAACTTTGACAGCATCCACCAACCTCAACCAGTTGAGGGGATTCCTAGGCCACGTGGGTTACTACAGAAGGTTCATAGCCCATTTTGCAACAAAGGCAACCTCCTTGCACAAGCTTCCGAGGAAAGATCCACAGTTTATTTGGACAGAAGAATGTGACAAAGCCTTCAACACTTTGCAGCAGTATCTGATTGAGGCACCCATTCTACAACCTCCTGACTAGACGAAAGAGTTTCATGTACACACTAATGCATCAGTTGAAGGGCTAGGTGCTGTCCTATGTCAAAAGGGTCCCTCCAAATTAGATCAGCCCATCTATTACGCAAGCCGAAAAGTCACTGATAGGAAACGGAACTATACAGTGACAGAGCTGGAGTGCTTGGCAATGGTGTTTGTCCTAGAGAAGTTTCGCCACTACCTTCTATCTACCCACTTTAAATTTTATGTGGATCATGAGGCCCTGTCCTTCCTGATGAACAAAGCTGACGTGAAAGGACGAATGATGAGATGGCTCTTATTATTCCAGGAGTTCGACTTTGAGATAATTACCAAATCTGGTCGTTCCCATGTTCCAGCTGATCATCTGTCGCGTATCCCACAGACTGCATACGAGGAGCAGGATGATCCAGACCTCCCTGATGCTTCCCTATTCCTGGTAGAAACTGTAACCCCCTGGTATGCAGACATTGCAAATCTGCTAGCAACCCAACAGTACCCTCCTGGCATCTCTAGTCGGAAAAGGAAGAAGCTTATGTTAGAATCAGCCCCCTACATCCTGTTAGGCGGTGCACTATACAAGAAAGGCAAAGATGAAGTACTAAGAAGATGTGTTGCAGGAGATGAGATTGGGATTGTTTTGAAGGCTTGCCATGACGAGCCATGTGAAGGCCACTTTGCAGGAGAAGCTACAGCCAAGAAAGCTCTGTTAGCAGATTACTGGTGGCCGACCATCCACAAGGATGCTTATGATTACTGTAAAAGATGTGATGCCTGTCAGAGGATGGGGAAACCCACAAAGACCAGTGCTATGCCACTGCAACCTATCCTTCCTTTGAAGCCTTTCGAGAAGTGGGGCATCGACTTCGTAGGCCCGATCGATCCTCCTACTAGAAGGAAGCAGAACAGATACATCCTCGTATGTACCGATTATGTCACAAAGTGGTGCCAGGAAAGCTCTGTTAGCAGGTTACTAGTGGCCGACCATCCACAAGGATGCTTATGATTACTGTAAAAGATGTGATGCCTGTCAGAGGATGGGGAAACCCACCAAGACCAGTGCTATGCCACTGCAACCTATCCTTCCTTTGAAGCCTTTCGAGAAGTGGGGCATCGACTTCCTAGGCCCGATCGATCCTCCTACTAGAAGGAAGCACAACAGATACATCCTCGTATGTACAGATTATGTCACAAAGTGGTGTGAAGCTAAAGCCCTAAAGCGAGATGATGGTAACAGCGTGGCCCTGTTCATGTACGAGAATATCATCACCCGTTTTGGCAGTCCCTTAGAGCTGGTAACTGACAGAGACACTCATTTCATTAATAAAGTCATGGAAGAGTTGACAAAGTTGTATAAGATCCGCCATCGCAAGTCCACTCCTTACTACTCCAGAGTCAACGGCCAAGTCGAAGTCACCAATCGCATCCTCTACTCGATCGTGATAAGAACAATTGCCGCACATCGTCGAGATTGGAATGATCGACTTACAGAGGCCCTCTGGGCATACAGAACCTCCCATAAAGCAGCAACAGGACAGACACCCTTCCAGCTGGTGTATGGTACAGAAGTTGTTTTCCCTGTTGAATTGGAATTGTCCTCTTTGCGAGTGGCTATCAAAGAGCGTTTAGGGAACGCTGATTCACTACAACGCCGTCTCCTACACTTGGAATGTTTGGATGAAACTCGCAGGATTGCTCTACAGTGCATGGAAGCCACGCAAGCTCGACGTAAGGCTTACCATGACAGCTTCATCAAGCACAAGGAGTTCAAGGAAGGTGATTTGATCCTAGCCTATGATTCACGATTTGGCAAGCTTCAACAGCGGTGGATGGGCCCATATAAGGTACTTGTTGTCAACCCTAATGGCTCTTTCTAAGTGCAGACCGTTGATGCCTTTGATGATCCCTTCCTGATCAATGGCTATCGCCTGAAGAAGTACTTTGCTCCCTGGGGATCTTGACAATCACGGTCACCTGATCCTTACCCCCGTTGGCGTGGCACTGTAACTCTTATGATGCTACTTCTGATAGCCGTTCTTCAGCCACTCTTGATGAGGTGGACACAATCCTCTGTCCCCTCAGCCCCACCTTCCAGCCTTGATCTCTTATTCTCTATTTTCCACCAGCGGCAGTGACAAGATGGATTCTGACAAGTGGTATTTTTACCATTCCCTTGCTTAACTCGAAGAAAAAAAAGGAAAAAAAACAATATACATATCGGTCATGGGAGAAAAGGACTTCGGTCCCTCTCATGCCGACCTATTCTTCGAGAAAAGGTGGAAACACCCTCGGGAGTAGAAGAAAAAGAAAAGAGAAAAAAGAAAAGAAACAAAAAAAAAAAACTGTTATAGGAAAAAATGAAGAAATTCCTTGTCATAGCACGCCTCGCTTCAAGAAAAGGTGGCAAACACCCTTGGGCGGAAAGCTGGCTGTGGAAAAGGTGGTAACACCCCGTAGTTCAGGATAACTAACACACCAGCAGAAAATTGTCCAAAGAAATTTGAAGCCACCTCCCTTGATGCGCTGTCTCTGCAACTTCATCAGTCGGTCTACCCCCTTTCGCAGACAATCTTTTCTACAACCAATTGAAGAACCAGATCTCATGGCTACCTCCCTGGGTACGCCTCTTCAACAACTGACGACGCGATCTTCATCGACAAACAATTGAGTGACGCGAGCTTTCATCCTAACCGGATGGGAAAGTGAGTATAGTTGCCCTCCTCTATCTATCAACAGAGCGTGAGACAGAGAGAGGTAAGTGACCAGTCTTTTTTCTTTAAATCAAATGAGGTGAGCAGTGTGAATGAAGTGTTGCACGCACGGAATGGGCCTCTCAATGCACAAAGCACAATCTGTTCTGTGCACTGCACTATAAGGCTCCCTGGCCTTCGTTCTTGCACCGTATGCCGGTACAGGGCGGGATGCACAATTGCACCAGCAAATGCGCACAAGGTATACAACCTTTGCACAAGTGACCGTGAGAATTACATCAATGGGTTTCAGGGTATGGTTGCCCTCTTGTATCTATCAAGAGAGCGTGACACAGAGAGTGGGCTGAGTGTGACTGGAGTTTCTTCAATCAATTACCGAGAGGTGAGATTGAGGGACGTTACGACACTTGGAGTCAGGTACGTTCCCGTTTTCCTATGCACCCACGGGGTGGGTCTCTACCATCATCACAGGAAACGTCACCCTGTTCTGTACACTGCACTGTAAGGCTCCCTTGCCTTCCTCCTTGCACCTATGCCAGACGGGTTGGACGCACTAATGAACCATCAACTATGCACCCTGGCATACTCCCTCTGCACCATTCCCTTATCGATTCCTAAACCGGGTACGAGATATGGATTTCAATCATTATTCCTCGAGTGTCATGGGATGAGTGATTGCTCTTTCATTCCATATGAGTGATTATGAGTTGAGTGTAATATCCCTCGCCATCGACGAATTTCCTGCGATTCCTTCAACCAGCTACCTCCCTGGGTGTTGCCGCGTGGTCCCTGCCACGAAGGCCGTGTGCTGAAGCGAACCTTGGTACCTCCTGCAGCAGCCGACAACGATGGTGGACGTGCCATCGACAATCAACCTTGATTTTCGACAACATGGGCCAAGTTTTTCTAACCCTATACCTTCTGTTTCTCAGTGACGTTCATGTTTTAAGTGTGGGGACGTTCGTGGTTGGTTTGTTTAGTGGTCCTAGGTCCCTGTTGCTCGGTTAACCCTGTCCGTTAAGGTCTTAAGTGTGGGGACGCGTCCCTGCACGTCTACATTGCATACCCCTCTGCATATGCCTCAACCTGCTCATGCGTGTATACCATGACTTGCTTTTACCCTGACAGGGTCCCTTCCCACCCACCCATTCATTTTTCACCCACCCATCTCCTGTCACCCCTCCTTTGGGGCTGTTCCTCCTTCATTTCTCTTTTTCCTTTATTTTGCTGTGTTTCTATGTGAACACACCCTACGTTCAACGGAATCCCTATCTGCCCTTCTACCCCTGTTCGTCCCTTTGAACTGTCCAATTTTTCTTTTCAGTCACCCCTGTTCCGGTGCACGATTTTCGAGTTATTAATTTTTGCAGCATTTTTCGCACATTAGCCGGTTTTCCATGTGAACGCGCTACATCATAGCCCTGACAACCACTTTCTCCCTGCCATTTTTCCTTTTTACTCCGTGTCGTTCCGATGCACGGTTTATCCAATATTAATTTTTGCGGTTTCTCGGTACTTTCGTGCATCTTTTTGACATTTTTTCATGTGAACCTGCCCTGTTTGCATCGGAATTCCAATTTGCTTTCACAGTCGTGTCCACCGCGCCTTCCCCCACCTTTTTCCTTTTTCCTCCACCCTCTTTCGACTTTTGGATTTTTAATTATTAATTTTTACATGTGTTTTCGGGTGTGTTTTTGGTGTTTTTCGTATGTGAACCCCTCCTACTTCAATCGGAACTGCGTACTAACATGACCACCCTATGCCACCCCTTCCTGTGGACATTTTTCCTTTTTACTGCATGTCATTGCGGCACGCGGTTCGTTCAATATTAATTTCCGATCCCCTTTTCGGGTCTGTTTTTTGGGTTTTTCCCATGCGACCACGTCTTATCTCAGTTGGAACCATGTTTTGATGTGATAGGATTGTCGAGCACGTCTTTCTACACATTTTTCTTTTTTCTTGCACCTCGTTCCGATGCACGGATCTTCCGATATTAATTTTCGTTTGCGTTTTTGAACCCGTTTTTTACGTTTTTTGCATGTGAACGCCTTGTCTTTCCCCCGAAACCCCCGTTGCACGTTTCCCCTGTCTTCCTCCTGCCGTCCTGCACAATTTTTGTTTTTATGACATTTCGTTTCGATGCCCGAATTGGGAGATATTAATTTTTCCTTGTTTATACGTGATTCGCGCAACTCGTCCCGCGCATGAACACGCCCGTTTTCGATTTTACGAGTCTCAACATGCCTGGTCGCGTCCGCGTGCCCCGTACCGACATCCCGGCGCTATTTCAATCCAGTTACGGCAAATTTTTTAACCCCGCCCCGCACATGCGCGCGGGACGGGGACACGCCTTTCTTTTATGGTGGATACCCTTCTTCCCTGGATACCCATCTACCCCCATGGGTACCCCACGGGTACCCTTTCACCCCCCCCCCCCCCCCCCCGCCCCCCATGGGCACCTCACAGGCACCCTTCCCCCCCCCCCTCATGGACACTCCCCCCTTTTCTCCCCCCCCCCCTTTCTCTCTCCCCGACACCCTTTCCCTCCCAACCACCTCCCTCCCTCTCTCCCTCTCCCTGCGTTCTTCCTCTTCTCCATCTCCATCTTCTCCCTCCTCCTCTTCTCCTCCCTCACTCCTCTCCTACCGCTCCGCCCTCGCCTGCGGACGCCACACGCCCCTGCCGCCGCTCCTCGTGGCCGCCCGCCCTGTCATCTGACGCCACGCGCCCCCACCCGTCGAGCGCCACGCTGCCTGGGCGCCGCCTCCCGCCCCACCCTGATTGCAGATGTCATCCTCGCCCGCCTTCAGCGCCCTGTCCGCCGCCTCCTACCCGCCACGTACCCCAATTCCCCATCCCCCCACCCAAGCCCCCTATTCCCCCTTCCCTTACCCAACCCCTCCAAGCCCCCCTTCCCCCCCCAGGCACAACCCCACCACTCCCACCCCCCTCCAAGTCCCCCCTTCCCCCCCCCCGGCACAACCCCACCACCCCAGTCCCCTCCAAGCCCCTGTTCCCCCCCCCAGCCACACTCCCACCCCGCAGAAACCCCTTCTTAAGTCCCCCTTTTCACCCGCACACACCCGCAGAAACCAACCGCCCACCGCAGAAACTGCAGATCCCCTTTTCAGTCCCTAGCCCCCTGTCTCACACGCGGTGGTTGTGCGGTGTGTGTGCACGTGTGGTTGTGTTCGTGTTCGAATGCGAGAGTCCGTTCGAGGCTATTCACGCGCGGGATGCGCGTTAGCTGGTCCATGCGGTGGTGCGCACCAGCCGGCTGTTCACACGCAACTGACACACAATCCTTTCTTGGGTATATTCTCGGATTTTTAATTTTCAAAACCCGCAAACCCTAAAAATACATTTAAAATTTAAAAAATTCATTAAAAATCAATTAAAATTCAAAAAAATTACGAAAAAATCTTGAAATTTTTCCAATCTTTTCACAGTAAAATACAATATTTTTCTAGACTGAAATTTTCAAAAAAAAATCAGAAATATTTTAAAATTAAAAATTCTTTTAAAAATAGACACAAAATGAAACAAAATTGATAAAAATTTCAATTTAATTGCAGAAAAATTCCTAAAAATTTCATTAACTTTTTTGCTTATTTTTGGAAGATTTTCTAAGCTGAAAATGATGTGTCATTTTATTCCATTATTATTTTATGGTAAAAATACTTCATTAAATACCTAAATTCATTAAATACCTAAATTCTTGAAAATCTCTTTAATTCAAAACACAAGCTGAAAATTCTAGAAAAATCCAGATACCTTGGTTTTTTTTGGATTGCTGACCTACATTTTGGAATTGAGAAATGCGCATTCATTGCATACACACACACCTACTTTCAGGTACTTTTCCTTTTATATTTTTTATTTTTTCGGCTATCCCAAAATCCACGCTTAATTTTTAATATGAATCCTAAATACCACCATGACGCGTGCTTGCATCAAACACACCTTTTTCTAATTAAAATGAATCCGCCGTTCACTTAGCACGCGCTATGTGCGCTTAAGAGACTTTAATATTTTTAATAAAAATGAATCAGTCATCACAAAAGCACGCGCTGGCAAAAAAACGCTCCACATCACCTTAATTTTTAATAAATGAATTTGCATTTAGAGACCCAGTCTGGGTATCGAAGTCCGGGATTCGGATTAATGTACCGCTTCAACCTAATAATTTGTAATTAAAATTTTAAGAAGGAACCATCGTTTTCTTGTTAAGGTTTATCACTTAATAAAAATTTACCCATTTCTTAATAATTCATAAAATGAATCTTTCATTAAATTAATTCCCCCTCACTGCACTTATTTCTCATTTTTAATGAACTCGTTTCATGAGATGGATACGCGAAGTCTTCGAAGTTGTCTCCATGGTCAAACCTGATTATCAAAGTTGTGGTCATGATAAATATGGGTTGTTATGTTTTGATTCAATTTCTTTGATACGGTTAAGAGTACGGTGTATAGTTTATTTTTCTTTATTGCCTGATACGGGGATTTGAGTGTTTGCATGTTACATAGCATGAAGCTTTCGGTCGCATATATATAGAGGTCATGTCGAATTTTTTCTAGGTTGTGGTTTGCTTGGGGATAGTTGGTCGAGTCACGTTTTACCACCTTAGTTGATATCTTATCCTTGGTTTTTGTTTATTGCTTTGCAAGCATTCTCTTTGTTTGTCTGTTTTTGTGATGTGTGTGTGTATGTAACCATCTGAATGGCGCTCTCATGCTCCTCCCTCGATTCAGTATGTTCCTTTGACTGTCCATGATTATTTTGTTACTGGATTCGGATGTTGTCGCTAAAGCGGGCTTGTCCAAGTTCGTGGGCCTTTCTTTCCCACTGGTTTCAGATGATCCTTCCCTTTGTGACGAGTTTTTAACATCTTACAGCAAGAGGTCAGGTCCAGTCCGCGGCACTACTGTTCTTCTGACACCGAAGAGTCTAGGCAAGGCTCTTGGTCTGCCATATCGTGGGGAGTCTGTCCCTGCTGCCAGACAATTGTTCACTAATAACGATATTTTGAAGCTGTTGCAAAAGCAGACTCAAGATGTTCTTGATCTGAAGAAGATCATTACCACGTCAGGAGTGGGTATCTCCGTGATTTCCAATCCCCTATGGAAACAACTATATCAATTCTTTCAGGACAGGTTCATGCCTGCAAAATCCCCATCTCATTATCTTTCCAAGAAGTTGTTTACAGCTTCACGAATGATTTTAAAAGGCATAGCTATTGATTGGAGTACTTACCTCCTCTCCAAGATGGATCACCACTTTATCCGAGCTACTCAAGGAAATGTGACTAATGTTACATTTGGATCCTTCCTCTATGTCTTCTTGCTACATGTTGCCCCTGCAAAGGAAGTTCCTTTATCTCCAGTTGATCCTCCAGAAGTTTCTCCTCCGCCTCATAATGAAAATGATGATGTGATAATTGAGAATGATGATTCTCCTCCTCCCCTGGTCATTCAGAGAAAACACCTCAAGAGGGTGGCAGATTCCGTGCCTATTCCTCCAGTTCCAGCGACAATTCTTGCTCAGTCTTGCAGTAGCTTGCATGCATTCCTTCAGATGCCAAATCTTTTCAGAGCCCATAGAGATGGAATGCTCGAACTTACTATTCCTTCTGTTCACCGCCTGGTAACAGGAGATGCTATTCCATTCCTGTGCAGGAATATCCAGAGTTCTATTGAACTTTCGATGATTGCCTGTATCCAGCAATTATATTCTTCATTTTATGATGAAGTTCAACAGTCTAAGGAGAAATTGAATAAGACCAATATTGAGTTAGCCTCTGCTCAAGAGAAATTCTCTGACCTTTATACGTAAATGGAGCAGCAGACTAAGCTCGTGGATACTCAGAAAGCTGAAATCTCAAAGTTGAAAGCTGAGTTGATAGAAGCTAGATCTCCAGTCTGCAGATCCTTCTATGCGCTTAACTGCTCATTTTACTTGGTACCTGGCGTATATGCATAGGCATTCTCATAATGATTCAAAGCCTATTTCAAAGTTGTGCATAAATGTCAATGTGAGCATCGATTCCCAGCAACTGGATGTCTTGTACTTTCATGCCCTCTGTTTGCCTAGCAGATACCTTGTCATGTTGGAAAGGATGTGCTGCCTTCAATTTTTTCAGAATCCTCCCAAGACATTTGTAGATGAATCCTTGTCCATGGATCGTTTTCGAAATAACCAATCTTCAAGAGGGATCATCTTCATTAATACCTTTGCCATGTATGGTGGATGATTTTTAATGATAAATCTCTTTTTTTGGAGTCATCCAGATCGTTGTGTTGTGTGTAGTGTTTGTGTTGTGGGTTAATTTATGTGATAAGATCGTGATAGTTGCCTATTCGATTTATTTTCGTGCGAGCTACATTTTGAAGAATTGTGGTGATGGTGTTGCTGGTTGGATAGTTGATGATGCTGATGCAAAAGAAGAAATCTCTTATATCCTTTACAAGTTTGTTGTGATTTCCAGTTTGATAAGAAGTGTTAATATATAAAGGGTTTTCCTTTCGTTGTATTCTTTATATCAGATACAGGTTTAAAGTTGGGATCGTGGTTGGATGGACTATTTTTGAAGATTTATTGACGATCAAAGTTAAGCTTTTGAATGAACTTGTATTCCCTTTTTCCTGGGTCGCGATGACGCTTCCTTATTAAGTGTAGGAATATATTGAGTGTTGAAATGACCTATTTTTTGGCTGATTTTTGTTGGTTTTCAGAGCTGAATGGTTGATTTTATGAGATGATTGATTGGTTTGGAAGTGGTTTGAGAGTATTTTGGATAGATTGGAATGGTTTTATTAAGCTCGTGATGTTTATTAGTAGAGATGTGAAGTTCTAATGATGTTCTGATATGATCTGTTTGGTCCTGATAGCTTCTGTTGAGCTTCTGTTTTGTTCTGTTTTCTCTCTGTAAGGAGAGATGGAGTATTGATTGATAGGGTTTGAGATTGTTTGAAAGCTTATTGAGTGATTTTTGATAGTTTGGAATGGTTTTGATATGAGTTATGTGGTTCTGATGCTTTCTGTTGACCTTCTGTAACTCTCTAATGAGCTTCTGTAGACCTTCTGTATGCTTTTGTATGTGTTCTGTTGGATGAGAATGTAGCTTGCTAAAAGAAATCAAAGAAGTAGCTGTTGAAGACTCGAGTAAAGACTAGAGTGAAGTGACAGTGGTGAGCTATGAAAAAACACTGTAGTGGCTCTGGTGCCTCTTCATATCAGACATATCTCTTGGGAGGTGCATCCACAACCTAAGAAGGATTATTGAGGGTTATTATTGAGTGATTGTAGTGAGGAGATGATGTACTATTAATAGAGAGAGAGAGAGAGAGTCAGAGATAGACAAATCTATCAAAATAGTGTGATTGTATATGAGAGATTGAGAGAGAAGACTATGAAGATATTAAAGATGAATACTATGTGATGTATTTCCATTCAAAGTTGGTGTATTCCTTTGCTTTCTTTGTTATATTGATGAATTTTGTGAAGATATTGAAGAATATGGTTGATTCTATCAAATCCGTGGGAGATCTACATGATGCTGCCTATGAAGATTTGTTGTGCCTGGTGTTCTTTTCTTCATTGTGATCATATAAAACCTAATAAAAAAAGCTTGTTGATGTTACAAGATAGAATTTCTTGCAAGAGAATTCCATTTTCCTTGGTGTTTCTCTTGGGGCTCCATGAGAAAAGGAGAATAGAAAAGACAACAAGAAGATGAGAAATTTTCATTGAATCTGAAATGAATGTTGAATACAATGGTAGACTAATCAATCCCTACATGCCGCCTAAAGCATCAATGAGTGCACCAGATCAGGCTGAAAAATGATGACAAAACTTGAGACGGTGATGGTGACAAGGATGGTGACAAGGACGGTGATGGAGTGTCCTCACCGCAGATGGAGACAAATGCTGCAATCTAGCTGAAAACCTGCAAAAGTAAGAAGAGGATGTTCGCCCAAACTAGAGGACAGCTATAAATAGCCACAAGTACTGAAATTGGTAGAGCAACAGCTTCATAATGAAATAATCCAGTCGGCTTGATCAAAACTGGCCAATCAATCCACATAGGGGACGAAAATGCTGACATGACATAAATTGTGGGCAACTTGAGCAAAATTGCTGATGTCCTAAGCTAGCCACCTGCACTACACAGTGTGAACACACCTAAATTGATTGAAAAAGAAAGAAATGTGTACTCTAGAAAGAGTTGCCTCCTCTGTAAACACTTGACAAATCTATCAAAGCTCCTAATGCCCGTCTAACTCAGATGGAGACTCACAAGCAAGAAATGATTGTGCATGATAAACATGACTACAAACACCCCTTATCAAATCCTAGATGTGGTTGAAGGCTGAAGAAGATGCAGATCCAAGGGTAACAAGAGGAACGTCAATGCCGATGAAGTCCATCATCCCCTCTAAAAGGTATGAGAGGTACGAGGGAACCACCGAAGAAGTGAATGGGGAAAGGGATGGAACTTGTGAAATAGATGGCACATAGGTGATCTTGGGTGTGAATGCCCTGTAAAGGCCCCTTACACTCTCCCGTATGCATATTACTTTACAATGTGAACTCACCCTTACGGGTGTAAGTGTACCGTACCCTAAGTATAAATACATTCTTTTATTCTTTGTGTTTACCACATTGGTACACACCTATTCATTGACTCTCACTCTCACACTCACTCACTCTTCACTAAACTCCTGCTGCACCTTGATTGACGTATGTGCTCTTTGCTTCCACTTGTACTCATCAAATTGCTATCAGAGCTGATGGTCCATGCAAGCAACTACAGCATCGACAGCCATAGGCAATAGTCGCCAGCTGTAGGCGATAGCCATAGGATTCAAGTCAACGAGACAGCGACAATCATCAAGCCCAATTAAAAGTAGCACAAGACTAGGAGAGAGGCGCTGACGGCAACAAAGTCCCAGACGGCATGCAATGGACGAGACCAACACGCGGGGCTGGAGCGAACACACACACCAGGCGCCAAGCGTCAGATGGAACATGACCAATCAATGGGACCAACATGCGTCGTCAAACGGGGGACAACAGATGGCTAACATGCAGCACCTGTCGGGCTGACAAGAGCCAAGTAAGAAACGGGCATGTTAACGACCTTTAATTTCAATCAGGAATTTCCTATTTCTCTCCCTTCTCTATCGAACATTCACACACGTAAGCATAGAACATAAATATGTGCAAATTAGCTCTTGAAAATTTGGGGCTTTTTCCAAATTTGGTGCCGGACACATATTTCAATGACTCTTGACCCATAAATTGCAAACATTGGGTACACATGCCTTAAAAAATTTTGGGGATTTTTCAAGTGTAAGTGAAATTTTGCTCGATTGAGCCAATTTCTTTGGAATTTGTGCACTCTTAGATCCCAAAATTTGGGACTTCTGCAGAATTTGTAAAATTTCTACAACATTTGTCCGCATTTGATGTTTGCTGTAATAATTTTGCGACTTTTCACATTGGTGATGCACTTTGAATTGATTTGAGGCTTGACAGTGAAATTTGCAACAAATTCACTGTTGAGTGGGAGAAATATGAACTTTGAATGCTTCAAATGTTGTAAAAGGGCAGCTTCTCTTGGTGTATGTATTGCTAAATGCTCATTATGCAGTAAAACAGTGGTATACACAACATTTGAGTTATTACATTTGGGCATTATGGTGATGTATTACTAAAGTGGGAACAATCATTAATACAAATGTATTATATTTGATTTGCATATATGCTGTAATCAGTACTTGAGACTGAAATTGCAGCTAAACATCTACTTCTTGGACACCTTGGAAGTACAAGTGTGTGTACTTGCTGTTACATTTAGCAAGCTTGCTATTGGCTGAAAGCATTCAGCCCTTTATTGTAGTTTTTTATTGCTGAAGATGGCTGGCAGTGCATCTACATCTAACACAAAGAATCTCTTTGAGATTCGTAAATTTGATGGCAATGGCTTTGATCCTTGGAAAGATCGTATGCAAGGTTTGCTCTTTCTAGAGGATTGTGATGATGCTTTGGCAGAACATAAGCTTGTTGCTTTGCCATATGAGGATTGGGATAAGATGAATAAAAAGGCCATTGTTTACATTAAAATGGCAGTCACAAATAATATATTGGTTGCTATAAAGGGACCCGATACTACCTATGCAATTTGGGAGAAACTAAAGGCTACTTATGAGAATACAACTCCTATCAATCAGATATATCTCATACGAAAGTTGGTCAACTTGCAGCTTCATGAGTCAAAGCCTAGCATTTGAATGCTTTCACTGGTATTTTGAGCCAGTTACAAGATGCAAGCTTATCAGCTTTTGATCCTAAATTAAGGGCTATCTTCTTGCTCGTGACCTTGCCTTATTCATGGGAAGCATTGGTTGTGTCATTGAGCAATAACCCCAACTTGACATTTGATGGTATTCGTGGTTCTATTCTCAATGAAGAGATTAGACATAAGGCAAGTGGAGAAAATAGTGGATCAGCCTACAATGTAAGAGGAAGAACTGAAAAAAGATCTAATGCTACAAATAAAAACAAAAATCATAGCAAAAGCAAGGAAAAATAGCAAGATATAACATGTTATCAATGTAGTCGCAAAGCCCATAAAAAGCCTGATTGTTGGTACTTTAAAAGGGAACAAGAACGCAAGAAGCAAGCTAATGCAAAAGGCAAAAAGAATGAAAAGGATGGCACCTCTACCCCTAAAGAGACAAAAAGAGCAAATGTGGTATCTAGCGTTGTTATTGAGGAGATAGAAGAGGATAAAGATGTTGATTTGCTAGTTGCATTTTCAGATCCACGTGCTCTGACAATGGAGGGCATGTACATCACTAAAACGGATGTGATAGATGCTTTGTTGTCAGCTCATGATGGTTTGTCACAATTGAGGATTGTTAACAACACTGCTTCATTTCATGTAACTTTATCTTTGGAGTGTTTCTCTTATGCAAAAGGTAATCTTGGAAAATTCTACCTTGGCAACAATCATGCATGTGATATTGAAGGAATGGACACCATACACATGGCTCTTGAAAATGGTAAAGAACTAATCCTTCATGATGTTAGGTATGTACCTAGCATCAAGAAGAGCTTGCTTTCTGTTGGGCAGCTAGATAACAAAGGTTACTTTACTACCTTTAGTGGTGGAATGTGGAAGATACAAAAAGGGTGTATACTAGTCACTAGAGATGGTAAAAAGGAGACTCTATATTATCTCTACTGCAAGGCACTTCCTGGAAAGTTTGTTGCAATTGCTGAAGTGTAGTCACACATGGAGTTATGACACAAGCAATTTGGACACATGAGCCAAAAGGATTTGCATGCACTAAGCTTGAGTTTTGTGATGACTATGTTTTGGGTAAACATGTAAAGAGTCCATACTCTCATGGAGCCTCTAGGAAGGCATGTATCTTGGATTTAGTCCATTCTAATGTATGCACCATGTCAATAAAAACTCATAATGGTTTTCGTTATTTTGTGTCCTTTATTGATGACCATTCTAAAAAGCTATGGGTTTACTTGCTTAAGTAGAAAAGTAAAGCATTGGATGTTTTTAAAAGGTTTTATGCATTTGTTAGTACTCAAAAGGGTTTAAAATTAAAAATGCATAAGAACATATAATAGGGGAGAGTATGTATCTAAAGAATTCAATAAATGTTGTGATGCCAATGGGATTAAAAGGAAGCTTACAGCTCCTTATAATCCGTCATCTAATGGTGTGACTGAGCGAATGAATCGCACATTATGTGAGAAGATTTGATACATGCTGTCCACAGCTAATCTCTCACAATTATTTTGGGGAGAGACTTAAAACCGTGGTGCATATCTGCAACCAATCTCCACATTGTGCACTTGAAAGTGGCGTTCTTGAAGAGGTTTGGTCTGGCAAACCTACTTCATATGACCACTTAAGAGTCTTTGGCTACGAATGCTATGTACACTGTTGATAGCAAAACCAAACTTGACATGAAATCTCAAAAAGGCATATTCATAGGTTATGGAGATGAGGGTAAAATGGGCTATAGAGTTTGGGTTCCAAGCATAAAAAAGGTGTTACGCAACCGGGATGTGGTATTTAATGCGTCAAAGCTGTTGAAAAATGTCACATCTAATGTCTCAAACAAAAAGAAAGTGAAATTTCAGTATGATCAGTCACTTGAATAGCCATCAGCCCACTGAAAATTCAACTCCTTTTGATGTTGGTTATGATAATCAGTGTATCATCATTGAGCCAGAGGAAAATGGGCAGCAAGGGGATGCTGAAAATCAGCTAGGGCAACAAAATCAGCATGCTGAAAATGAATTACAACAGCTTGATATTGTATAACAACAACCTGAACATGCAATTCAGTAACCAAATAATGAGGTCATTGACACTCCTTTCGATGTGGATCCATTACCTAATAACACATATCATTGGGTAAGAAGGTCTACACGTGTCAAAAGACCTATACAACAGTTTGATCTCATGCTCTCACGTGGATTTGATGCCTTCATGCTCTCACGCGGGTTTAAAAGAAGTAGAGCACATCACTGCTTATATATTAAGAAGGCTGATGATGGAAGCCTTATTATACTTGTGCTTTATGTGGAGGATATGCTTATTGTTGGTACGCATAAAAGCCAAATTAATGCATTGAAAAGACAGCTGAATTCAGCTTTTTCCATGAAGGATTTGGGTGCAACTAAACACATTTTGGACATGCATGTGACAAGAGATAGAGAGCAGCAGCCCTTATTTCCCTCACTAGGAAAGTACATCAACAAAGCACTCGATCATTTTTCTATGGCAGATGCTAAGCCCCTCGGTGTTCCTTTACCACCATAATTTAAGCTTAGCGAAGCAAATGGCCCAAAAGACAATAAGGCAACCAACTCTATGAAGGGTGTTCCTTATGCTTCAGCCTGTGGTTCACTCATGTATGCTATGGTTGCCACTAGACCTGACATTGCTCATGCAGTGGAAGTTGTGAGTAGGTTCATGTCAAATCCTGGCAAAGCACATTGGAAAGCAGTGAAATGCATCTTACAATACCTTAAGGGCACAAAGAAAATGTATTTGCTATAGAAAGGGTACATCAGATTTGCAAGGGTATTGTGATGCAAACATGGCAAGTGACTGGGATACTCGCAAGTCTACTAGCAGGTACATTTTTACCTTGATTGGTGGCGCAATTTCTTAGTGCTCTAGATTGCAAAAGATAGTGGCACTCTCTACCACTGAGGCTGAATATATTTCAGCCCAATGAAGCTTCAAAAAGAAGCTGTTAGGGCTTAGTCATTTGGTCAAGGATTTTGGGCTGCCCACCAGAACGCCTGTGCTTGGATGTGATAGTCAAAGTACTATATGGCTGGCTAATAATGCCATGTTTCATGCACGTACCAAACATATTGATATTCAGTATCATTTTATCAGACAGGTTCTGGATGATGGTCAAGTCACATTGACTAAGATCAAATCACATGATAACCATACAAATGTTCTCACTAAAAGTCTTCCAAAGCCTTAACATGAGCATTGCATTAGACTGGTGGGAGTTGGTTAAAGGTTCGCTTGGGACCTTTACATAGGAGGTTGTTGGTTGTAAAGGCCCCTTATGCTCTCCCATATATATATTACTTTACACATGTGAACTCACCCTTGCGGGTGTAAGTGTACCGTTACCTAAGTATAAATACATTCTTTTATTATTTGTGTATACCATTGGTACACATGTATTCATCGACTCTCACCCTCACACTCACTCATTGTTCACTAAACTCCTACTGCACCTCGATTGACGTATGTACTCTCTCTGCTTCCGCTTATACTCATCAAGCGGAAACTAGTGCAACATATAGACAACTACCTCATAAAAACTTACATAAGAGAAGGGAAATGGAGCCTGTATAGCCCTCTCTCTTGCCAACGTGTCACTAAAACAGCTCCTAAAGTAGAAGCCTCAATAAAGACAACCTGGGTACTAAGTCTAGTAAGGCCATAAACTAAGAGGAGTGGAAAGCCCAAGTCAAGAACATGTAGGACCTCAACAGAGCTTGAGGAACAGGCAAGCAATTACAACAAAGCCCCAACACCACTAATAGCCATCAAACAAATGTAACAATGACGACCCTCAAATGGATGAATATCCTAGAGCAAATCTCCTCGTGAAGTCATATGACTTGAAGCACCGTTGTAAATAAGCCAAGGTCTACCCCATCCTTTGCTCCCAAATGAAGATCAAGGTACTTCTTCCAATACTTCTCCTCGAGATGTGTCCCCTTCCCACAACATGGCAATCTAGGCTTCTTTGAATTTGTGTCAAAGCCTGAAGAACATTTCGAATGTCAAACATGTTTCTCCTTCTTGTGCTTAGCCTTTGATTTCTCCCTCTCTCTCTCTCTCTCCCCCCCCCTCTACTCGTCATAAAAGCCTTCATTGAGCTAGATCCATTGGCAACTACCTTTCCAAGACGCTCGCCATGCTCTAAGACAAGTATGGCTAGCTCCTCCCATAGAACAGTCTCTCGGGTCCTCCATGTAAGAAGGTTGGTATGGAAGACATTGTATTGTGGAGATGGCACCTGAGTCAAAAGAATCATGGCCATATCCTCAAAAGATATCATCTTACAAGCTCATCCCTCATATCCTCCAACCTATTGATGTGATCCTTTGTGGAAGGAGAGTCGTCAACAATGAGCATGCGTAATTCCTTCTCAAGAGTAGTCTGGTGAACAAATGTCTTCTTATGGTACAAAGAAGCAAGCTTTGTCCACACTTCCGTTGCCTATTGCAACCTACACACATGCACTAGGACTACAAGGTTGAAGCAAATGTACATGGCCTTTTGCATTTTGGCTATGTAAATTATGAGCGTTGTGCTCTAAAATTGAGCCGATCACATAGGGATGCACAATCCATCGTCAACCCCATGCGAGGATCCTCCGTAAGATGAGAAATGGGTTGGGTAACAAATCCCAAAGATTGAAGGTGTCAAGAATAGATGCCATCTTACAAAACCAAAGCAAATAATTGGATCCTTCCAACCAGTCTTCTTTAGGCAAAGAAGGTAGAACATGCACCTACATGCACTAATGGTGCCATCATAGGTATCCTAGGGCCAAAAGGATGGGCCCTATGGGAGATGAAGAGGAGGAGAAGATGGCTGCTTCGATTTGTGCAACCTGGTAAGAGTGTTTCCATGTAGAACAAGGTAGGGACCTACGATCTTCGTGATGATCACGCTGCCTCTCAAAGGGCGTATGAATCGACTCCTCATCTAAGTCATCAAAGCCTTGGAAATGGTGATAATCCATATATCTAGACCTGCAAACACACTAAATCAGCTGCATTTGATTGTAGAAGAACCCGAACAGAGAGAATAAGTCACTACGCCTACAATAACACAATTGTATTTTTTCCTTGTTGAAAGTACCTGTAAAATGCAAAAAAAAATATGTGTTTCTACAACAAACAACAGGCTGAAAATTTGCATTTTCAGCAATAGGGTGGTTTTCTCAAGGAAACCTCTGTGTCCTCATTTAGACTCTAATAGAATGTGAGAGTGTGCAACACACACACAAACAGAAAAGGAGAAGAGAGAAGACAGCAACAAGAGAAGAGAAACCTGTACTAAATCTAAAATAAATGCTGAATACAATGGCAAACTGATTAGTCCCTGCAAGCAGCCCAAAGCATTAGTGAGGGCACTGGATCAGGCTGGAAAACAATGATAATTTATGGAAGACAGTGGCAATGATAGAGACAAAGTGTGCAGCCAGTAGTCCTTGCCACAAACGGAGACGAACGCTGCTATCTGGCTGAAAGCCTGCTGAAGAAAAGAATGACCTGCCCAAGTTGGTAGAATGCAGTTGGCCTGGTCAAAACTAGCCAATCAACCCACATAGGGAACGAGAATGCTGGCATGGTATAAGCAATGGTCAAGCTAAGCAAAATCACTGATGTCCTGGGCTGGCTGCCTACACTGCATAGTGTGAACACACCTAAACTGACTGGAAAGAAATGTATGTGCTAGAAAGAGCTACTTCCTTCGTCAAACACATTGTCAGAGCTCCTAATGTCCCCGTCTGACTCAAACTGAGGCAAACAAGCAAGGGATGACAATGCATGACAAATATTACTGCTAAGGACACCTAGCCTTGGCCGCATCTCATGGGGGACCTCTTGCTCACAATCAGTCAGCCAAGGTCACCTCTTATAATATGAGGCAAAGATGCATGATATGATCACCATGAAGGTGGGCTTATATGCCATTGTAGGCTTGGAGACTTTGTCGGTACTAGAACCTATGGCATCACAATCAGAGGTTTGACAAATCATTGGGAGCCTCACAAGGTGGTATAGCTAGAAGGCATGCTACCATATGATTTTTAAGGGAAGAGCCCTTCAACATATACTACTCTAGCAAAGCTCTGATATTTCATCATCCACTGACTTTATGGCTGCTCAAAGTAGCTACATGGTGACTCTCAAGAACGGTGTGAGCTTCAGGTAGTAGTTCATTCAAACCTAGGGTGGCCACCTACTTTTTACATTATAGGATGGCCGCCCTCGGTGGCGCTACATTTCTCCTCCATGTCTTCTATCCCCCATCCTTCCCAAACCACTCTAAGAGGCTTGTATATGCGAGTGGCTTGTAATCTATGAATAGCTCCAATTAGACTCTTGAGCACTCATACTTCAATATAAATTTCTTCCATTTAGATTCTTGAGCACTCATATGTCATTGTAAATTTCTTTGGATTCACATAATTAGCCACACCTTTTTGGGCCCAAAAAGGGGGAAAAAAAAACATTACACATTTTCTTTTCAAATGGAAGGGAACCTAGGAACCTAAACCTAGCTTTGAGGTCTAACAGCATAAATCCTTCCAATATATGCATCAACCTTGTGCTAGGCCATATTGGTTTTTACATCAAGTAGACAAAATAGAAGCCACAAATAAGTTGCAAATTGGGACCGATATAGTGGCAATAGAGGACCAATTGTTTGGGCGCTCAAGGTGATCCTACATTATAAAACAATTATAACTTCAACATCTCATATGACAAGACTACAAAAACATCTTATAAAACAATTATAAGCTTAACATCTCACAATACAAAAGCTTACTTTCCATAAAACTGTCACAAGGTTGGATATGTTATGTTTTACAAGGCATCACCTAATCGCTTGGAGTTAATTTTATGCACCATCCGCTGGTCATAAAAATGCTGAGCATTAATCTAAATTAGCCATAAGTAAGGAAAAGACATGGATTGTTATTGCAAATATCATGTTGCATGTTTAAAAGAACATGAGAGCTTTAGCAATGGTGCAAACTAGAGAAGCAATTCAAGCATTAGTTTTAAGAATTGCCCACTCAAAATCGTCCAATAACCTTTTCTTCCAAAACAAACTGTCAAAGACACTAAACAATCAACTATTTGATCTAGCCTTGGATCTAGGCATTGCCAAAAACCCATGAATAGAAGTAAAAGAACGCATTGTGAAGTTATCCATCATAGGGGAGCTCCACAAACATATTCCTTCAAGGTGTCTTGCATTTCGGTGAATATAGTCAAAGGTTGTCCTCAACCATTCCCAAAATTCTCAAGAATATCCCAACTCTATATTCTAAAAATGAATGAATCTTATTCCTAAAATTTGATAATTAATCTTCAGCGTGAAAATAAGTGTGATTTTTGCATACTCATAAGGGCACTTTTTAAAATCAAATTACCCTTCAGTATCGCCAAATCAAGGACATGCTAGCCAATCCTATCTATAGTACATATCAACATCAAATGACCTTTGATACCTCCAAACCAAGATGAAGCTAGCTAAGCCTACATGGCATTTAAAGAATGAACCCAACCTTCTCACATATTTTAAGGCTTTAAAGAGAAAAATATTGAAGAAAAGCATTAGTTTTGTCTTGGCTTCTTCGTAACATATTCTCTCCCACAACCCACTAAATTAACCCAATATTCTCAAGTTTTTTGAGGTTTAAGAGAGAAAAATATTGAGAAAAAGCATCTATTCTTTTCTTGGTTTCTTCATTGCATGTTCTCTCCCTTAAACACAACCCTTTTTGCACCTATCTATTACAAACTTACTAAACACAACCCAATTCTCTCTTCTTCTTTTTTCGTAAAAGGTAATTGTATTAATTACGAAAAAAGTACAAGTTTACTTGATTACAAATTACATGATGACACTAAGCCATCATGTGAAAAGGTTCCAGTATTAAGAGTTACAAAGTCATGGCAAAGACGCAGAGGAAATTGCCATATGCCAGGGACGTAAGTCCTCCCGAGAGAGTATGTCAGAATGCTGAAGAAGATCTATCTGCCAATACAAGAGACCCTTAAGCCTAGCAATATGTCGCTAAACATTACAGGCGGAATCAAAAAGGAAAGCATTCCGAATGGTCCAGTTATGCCAACAGCCCCAATATCGAAGAAAGTGAAACACGAGCTTCATATGTGGTTGTGTTGGTGTTGGATATTTGGGCTGCACAAAGACCCAATCAAAGGGCCTTAGCAAGAAACCAACCACCGCTCGCCAAACGGCTGACAAGAACGACCAGATTTTCTTAGCGATGGGGCAAGAAATAAATCGGTGATGGGCGGATTCCACACTGGTGGTGCAAAAGAAACAGTTGCCGTTGGAGATTCGTCGCTTGGAAAGAGCTGAAGCAAGCAGAAGACCCCCAATCATCACCCTCCAAAGAAAGACCTTATATTTGAAGGGTGTCTTGTTCAACCACCCCTCCATCACAGTTGCCCTCCACCATGACCGGGATTTACGCAATCCCCATAGAGCATTAGCTTTAGTAGCCAGCCATTGATGATCTTTAATCAGAAGATGATAGACCTGGTTAGCGGAAGCTTTGCCTAAACTCAACCGGCCTTCAAAGTCCCAATCCTGCCAGGGACGATCCGAAGCAAGGGCAGGAAACGGTTGTCTGCTCTGGAGCACCATCAAAAGTTGTTCCCATAAATGCCTGTATCCACGAGGGATCCTGAAAATCCTTCTGGCTGTGCGAAACGATATTAACACATTGCGACTGGCAAGGGTGGCATCCACGACTGAAGTTAAGCCCAAACATGCCATACGGTTAAATTGTGGTCGGAGCTCTTGTTTACCTTCCCATGAAAGTAGCCGCCAGACTGCCAACAATTCCAATTGAAAAGAATTAGCAGTTAAGCAATCCTCCGCCGGATGCCACTGAGCCTTCCGAAGGACCAGTTTCCAAGAACATACCAAATGGGCAAGCAGTGATGAAGAAGAACTGGAGAACAGAGAATCGGCATTAAGAACATGCCACCAAGAACTCCGGATTTGGGTATTACCATGCCGAAGCCCATGCTCCTCAAGGAAATAACGGGCTATGACGACCCACGGATGATGATCCGAGCACATGGCGCGGAAAAGAGACCAACGGAGTGCCAACATGTGAGTTTGGGCATCCAAAATAGCTCCTCCTCCCATGCGTTTGGGGGTGCACGCATGCGACCAAGAAATCCAGGAAATGCCTGCATGCAGGGAATCCTTCTTCCATAGCATGAAACGAATAGACTGAGTTAGAGCATTCAGAGTAGTAGTAGTCCAAGGCAGCACGGGCAAGAAATATGTGAGCATTGGCAACATAATTGTCTGGGCTACTTTGAGGCGAACATGGAAGGGCTAGGCCTGAGACTTCCAATACAGAAACTTAGTCACCAGTTTCTGAGAAATCCACTGTAGAAGCTGCTTTGGGGGAACATCAACACCCAAGGGGTACCCAAGTTGCCTGACAATGGAGCCACAAGGCACAACCATACCCTGCCAGTTCAATGACTGCAAATCCAACTCCGTGCAGCTGAGAATGGCTGATTTCAACGCATTGATGCGAAGACCGGAAGCCTCACCAAAGAGAGCCCAAACATCCAATGCTTTGCGAAGGTTATCCTTGTCCGCACGCAGAATCATAAAGCTGTCATCAGCCAAGGATTGACTAATGAAGTGCTGTCCAGAAGGAAGCGACAATCCAGCCAACTGAGTAGAAGCTGCCATATGAGATAACATCGAAAGAACTGGATGAGTTGCAAGGGCAAAGAAGAGAGGGCTCAAAGGGCACCCCTGTCTGATAGAGCGGGCAAGGACAAATGGCTCGGTAACGCCTCAATTCAACATGACTCGCATAGAGGCCGATGCACTGATGATGTAGATCAGACGAGACATCCGAGCACCAAAGCCCATAGCAGACATAAGCTCTGCAAGAAAAGACCAATCCAGATAGTCGAAAGCCTTTTCAAAGTCCAATTGAATCAGTACGACCTCCTCATTAGAATGCCTTGCATAATCAATCGCCAATTGCGCATTTAATACATTGTGCAGAATGTTTCGGCCCTTAATGAAACCATGTTGAAGAGGATGCACAATGGTAGGGAGATGCTTGTGGAGTCGATTCGCTATTACTTTGGAAAAGATTTTATACATAGAACCCATCAAAGAAATTGGGCACCAATGTTTCAACCTAGACGGCGAAGGAACCTTTGGAAGCAGTTTAATAAGTCCTTCTTTCCATGAGGAAGGCATGATCCCCGTTTCCCACACCTGCTGAAACAAAGCCGTCAATGGTTTCGCCAGTTGGGTAGCAAAAACCTCAAAGAACTCATTGGTGAGTCCATCCCAGCCAGGATTTTTATCCTTGGGCAAGTGTAACAAAACATCCATAACCTCCGCCTCACAAATATCTGACTCCATAGTAGCTTGCATGTCCTGTGGAACCTGATTGCGGACCAGGTCATAAAAAATTGAACGGGCTTGAGTAGTTTGGATTGAAGGTGGAGAAGTGGAACCAAGAAGGTCGAGGAAATAATTCCTACACATATGCACAATAGTCTACGGATAAAGGACCAGGTGGCCTTCTGCATCCAGGAGTCGAGTCATATTCTCTCGAGCAGGAGAGGCATGGAGAGCTCGAAAGAACTTATGAGTCTAACATGCATTATCTTGCAAAGTCTCCGTCAGTTTTGCTGCAATTTGGCCTGCTGATACGACTTCAACTCAAACTCTTTTTGAAGATCAGCCACACGCATTGCCAGTGCTAGTAGAAATGCATCATCTGGAGTGTCCACCAGCAGAGAACGGACCAAAGCCAGCAGGTCCTCTGCTGCTTGCCGACGCTGCCGACAAAAAGAGGCATGATGGATCCCATACTGCCGAGCAACCCGTTGCACATTAGAGAGCAATCGTTCAAAAGAAGCAATGCCCTGAGAGGAGAAGTCCAATAAGAATCTTTCAATCAATTGCTGCATATAGCCCTGAAGATTGCATGCTTCAAATAAGACGAGTTGAAACGCAAAGGGAGTCTCTTCAGAAATTGCTTAAAAGGTGCAATGGGTTGTGCAAGCAGCTCAAGCTGCAAAGGGAAATGGCCCGACAAGGCATATTGCTGCAACACTTTCATTTCGAGCATCTCAGGAAGAAAATCATCATTCTGCACGATGTATATGTGGTCCAACCGCGACCATGTTGTTGCATACTGAGCGGAATGGAAAGTAAACCCTGTAGAAGACAGGTGCAGCCAGGACCAGAGATCTTGCTTAAGAACAGCAAGAGCCAACTCATGCCACATACGACTTTCCAGCGTGTCCATTACCGAATGCTCCGATGTGGACTGCGAAGGATCAACACACATATTGAAATCCCCCATCAAGAAGCCCCGTCTGCCAAGTGACAAGGAAGTCTGCAAAGTATGCCAAAGCTCCCAGCGAGATAAAGGATCATTCGGAGCATAGAGGCCAAGTAACCATAAGATCTCTCCTTCGAATAAAATTTCAATCACCACAAAGCAGCCATGTACATCGTTTTTAATAAGAAGAGGCTGATATTTTTCATGTACAATCATGAGCACACCAGAATAATGCATGGCCTCTGTCCCTGCATAGAACAAACGAAAGCTGTGGCAATCCACAACTTTTCCGACTTCACCGTGACTCTTGTGTTCAACAGCACACAAGACATCCCACTGATTCTCATGCAATACAGTCCACATGGCATGTTGTTTGTGGCGAGAACAAATTCCTCGCACATTCCACGTGGCTATTTTCATGTGTATTCAAAAGAAAATCAGGTACGAGACAAAGCTTGCCTCGATTTGACCTTTTCTACGAGAATGTCCAAGACTCCCTCATCCAAGAAATCAGCCAACACGGCAAAAGAGTTTTGAGGACCAAATTTGGAGGTAGACGGCATATCTGCTGGCTTGGGGATGGAACGGGGATAACGACGATCCCACGGGGTAATGACGTTGCCTCTGGTATCAAAAGCCAGCTTAGCAGGTGGACCCTTTGGACGATTCGAATACACTCTCCTAGTGGGCTGAGGACGGGGGGCAGAGGAAACCATAGCAGGAGCGATGTGCTCTGAAGGCAACATTTCTTTCCTGCGTATATAAGTACGCATGGAATCTTGTGATGCAAAAGGCACAAAATTCTCCATGCCAACAATCACCCTGGTACCTTTTTTTACAGGTACTTCAACCCAGTCTGTGCCACGAGAATTCAAACCCGAAACCTGTTGTTTACCTTTATCTAGAACTTTAGGTGGGTGAATAGCATCCTGTGACGGAGCATCACAAACCATGTCTTCCATGGGCAGCACAACATGCCCCGCATCTGAAGTGTGTTGCTGCTCTGGGCATTCGGCCATGAAATGCCCCAATTTTCCACAGGAAAAGCAATGTCCTGCAAAATTGCCCCATTTCAAACGAAAGTGTAAAGGATGCATGCCAAAGCAATTGAGACGTAACCACGCACGCCTTTTCCTAGTAGTGTCCCATAACATACACAACCGGTTACAATTCACAACCCTTAGACTTAGAGGGACCAGAACAGTGCCCACAGCGACCATGGCGTCCTTCAACAGTGGCCAATAGACAGCCGAACAATTTTCCACTTCAACACACACAGGGCATTCACGTTGCAGCAGGCACTAAAAATCTGCCATTGGGCGCCATGGTACAACATGGACCAAACGGTAATCAAAAAACAAAGGCAGTTTAGACAGGAGAGCAACACGGTGCGTCTCAGATTTGAACAGCACCTCAAAAAAACCTCGAGGCCCAACAAAAATCTCTTCAACACATTCCCCTTGTAGTAGACTATGCAACCACTGGCGAATACAGGAAAGCTAGGGGATTCTACCAGTGAAGAAGAGTATCACAGCGCGATCATAAAATATTGAAAAGAAGCGCAATACAAATTTCGGGTCCACAGTGGCTTCCAGAACATCTTCCGGTGCAGAGTCGGAAAAGACTTCCTGATTATGTTGAACATAATCGCCAAGCAGAGTGTTGGCAAATTCTAGCAAATGCTCCCAGTCAACATCCTGAGAGTCCGCAGAGTCCGAACCAACCTGAGCATAGGAATGATCCTGATGATCCATTGTCTCTTCCGAAGTATGCTTGGTGTGTTTGTTTGCAAGCTGAAAGTCAGGACCAAGATGCATCTCTTTTGTGCACGGAACCATATCCTCGGGTTCCTCGGTATCAGAGTCCGGACCAAGCGCTGCCACCGTTTGGTCTATAAAATCCAAATCCAAACCAGCTATATTGTATCACTGTGTATGCCGATCAGAGGCCGAGTGAAGATCTCACGGGAGGCAGGAATGCGCAGGCCGGTCTCCCTCTTTCTCGGGCAAAACAGACCCGGCACTGGACTGACGAAAGGGCTTGGGAAGCGCGCGCAGAAACAGACGACCGCTGTGCAGAGAAGGCACGTCCACAAGCAGAGAAGGGCTCATTTCCTTTGCTGGCTCACACTGTCACGCGCTCTGTGTGGCAACCTGGATGTGACGGGCTGCTTCCCCTTGGTGGCAAAACAGGTTGCTTCCCCTTGGTGGCACGTCCGTCGGCAAGGAACAAGAGGCCTCTTTCCCGTGCTCGCTTAGGCTCTCGCTCCCGCGATTCGCTGAAATCTCTCTCTCTCTCTCTCTCTCTCTCTCTCTCTCTCTCTCTCTCTCTCTCTCTCTCTCTCTCTCCGTACAAAGCAACGGGCATATTGGACGGGACGCCTACCTCCCTGACGCCTGTGGGGCTTAGGGTTGACCGCAGCTGGGCGCCTCTGCAAAAGGGAGCAAAACGACCAGGCGCACCTGCGAACAGAAGAGTGGTCGAAGGCAGATGGGCGTCTGCAATCATGGCAATGCCAAGATATACATGGTTGTCTGTAAACGCCCCGAACAACGTAGTATGCTTAACAATTATGATATTTGCTTGTTTTCGAGATTTAATATAAAAGAGAATGAACACTTAAAGCTGAAAATGAAAATTACTCACAAAATTACAGCCATAAAAATGTAAAAGTAATGGAGACAAGATTGAGGGTTGAAGATGGGCAACCCCCCCCGAAGGAATGTATTTCTGCTCAACCCAAGTCCCTTAGGGAAGAGCTCAATTACAATCAACCTGAGAGTGAGAAGAAGTAATTCTCACTCTCACAAGATCATGCAAAGATGTACAAACACACATGCATTATCTATTATGCAATGATAAGAACTGATTTCTTTACAGTATGAGAAAAGAAAAAGGGAAATTCAGCCTTTCTCCATCGTTGATCAGCAGTACAGGGATAGAGCTTGCTTCTTGTAGCTAAAATGGAAGAAAGAGCTCAAGAAGGAGGTGCTGTAATGAATTTACAGGCTTGCTGTCTTGTAAAACAGCAGTGATAGAAGAGGGAATATGGAGGAATTTGATAATGGAGAAGTGGGGGATGATGATGGGGATGGATGGGGCCAGTTTCTGGCTATCTGTGGGTGCTGTACATGAGTTTACAGCAAAGAAAAATGATGTGGAATGAAGAAAAACGAGCTCTTATTTATAGGAGAGGGGAGAGCTAGTACAAAAGGGGAAAGTGAAGTAGCACAAGACAAGTGTCCAGCCACATGTCATGAGATGTGACAAGTGGTGGGACACTTGGAAACTTGTGTGACAAGTGTCTTGACACTTGTCTCTTCTCTATGGCCTTCCTTTTGGGTTGAATACTGTCAAGAATAGAAACAACCAAATTTAGTAAGCACAGTCAAAGTACAGAACTTACTATTTTTAGAATGGCATCCCTATTTTTTAGGACTAGCATTTTTAGGCTAATTCGAGGCTCCTAAAATTTAGGAACCTCCTAAAATTTAGGGATCTCCTAGAATTTAGGGACCCCCCCCAATATGGGTATCATATGAAAGCTTTTTCCGTGTACATCGCAAAAATGGTATCCGAATCTTCATGTGACTTTCCTATGCAAAGAAATGTGCATTTCAAGCTTTCAGCCCACACATGCACATTATACAAGCATTTCATGATCATGCCATCTTGTTGATTGTAACTGTCTGTTCTGGTGGATCTAGCCCACACTTCAAGGCATCAATCCTTTCTGTGTGCGAGTCTAACCCTGATATGCGTGAGTTCTAGTCACAGGCGCCCAATCGGGTCATATAGGTGGAAGTGTGAACTATCTTTTCTCTAACCCACCGTATGGGTCCACCATAACCTGTGACCACTCATCAGTGGCCAGCTCCAATGCACTTTTCTTTATATCTAATTAGTGCAAAGGAAATAAATTTAATAAATCATTATATAGATAAATTAATGAAAAAGGATACAAATTCTGTTTCTATAGAGTTGTGACAGCCCTCTGGCTTTTATTCAGCTGTCCTCAGCTGAAAAGCTTCTTGATATTGCTGTAGAATATTTGGGTAATCCTTCATGAATTTTTCATCTACCCACTGTGCATCTGTTGTGGGTAGATTCTTGAATTTTAGTAAGAATTTTCGTGTCACAAGGCCACTTCTCGTGGTTCGATCCTTGAGAAACAAAATCTTTTCAGGTTCCAAGAGTTGCTCTGTTTCTTCAACTTCTGGGGGATCTTCAGTAATGGGTTCCTTTGGTTCTGGTCCTATGTAAGGTTTTAGCAAACTTACATGAAAAGCATTGTGTATTTTCCAATGAGTAGGAAGCTCAAGTCGATAAGAAACTTCATTTATTTTCTCAATCACTTTGAAGGGTCCAAAGTATCTACTGGAGAGCTTTGGAAAAGATGAATTTTGACCAGAACCTTGTTTGAGCCTGCTTTTATCAAACTTTAGCAAGACATATTGACCTTTTTCAAAAGCCAAAGGTCTTCTTCGTTTATCTGCTTGCTTCTTTTGTCGCTCTTGCGCAACTTTGATAGTGGCTCGAGCTTGATCCATTGTTGTTTTTAAATCTGAAGCAAACTCATCAGCAGCAAAAATCTTATCTTTAGTGCGAATAATTGGAGGAGGAATCACTTTACCCTGTACTATTTTATTTGGAGCTTTTCCTGTGGATGAGTGCACTGTATTGTTGTAAGCAAACTCCAATAATGGAAGATATTTCTCCCATTGTGACTTATGTTCACTAACATAAGCTTTCAACATATCCAAAAGAGTGAGATTCATCACCTCTGTTTGGCCATCAGTTTGAGGATGAAAAGCTCAGGAGAACTTTAAAGTGGTTCCCAAATTCTCAAATAAAGCACGCCAAAAGTTACTTGTGAATTTGGAGTCTCTATCTGAAATGATCTCAGAAGGCATACCATGTAATCTGAAGATATGTTGAATGAAAAGTCTTGCAGCTTGTGCGGATTTCAATGTTTTATGACATGGAATAAAATGTGATTGTTTGCTGAATCTATCAATTATGACCCAAATCATATCATGACCTTGAGATGTTTTTGGAATACCTGAGATGAAATCCATTGTGATAGATTCCCATAGATCTTTGGGCACTGGAAGAGGTTGTAACAATCCTGGAATCTTCTACCTATCATATTTGGATTTTTGGCATACCAGACAAGCCTCAATGAAGTTATGTGTATCTTTTCGTAATGGTGGCCAATAAAAGTAGCGCTCAATTGCACTTAGAGTGACTGCCCTCCCTCTATACCCTGCATAAGGGGGTTCATGACTTTCTTTAAGCACCTTTTGTCGAACAGGAAGAGTGACACAAAGGCGATTGTTCATGAGAAGGTAACCGTCCTTGATGGAATAATCTGGATGAGAACCTCCTTGCTGTAAATTTGACCAAATTGCTGCAAAATCAGTATCTTCATCATAAGTATTCTTCATCGTTTGAAAATCTTCATAATGAGCCACTGTAATAGTTGCAATGCGAGGCACTCTAGAAAGTGCATCAGCAACTACATTTTGTTTCCCTGGAGTGTACATAATTTGAAAATGAAACATAGACAAGAAATTTTCCCATCTTGCATGTTTCTCCTGCAAATGCTTTTGAGTCTTGAAATACTTCAAGCTTTGATGATCGGTTTTAATAAGGAATTCATTGCCTAAACGATAATGTTTCCATATCTTTAAAGCATGAACCACTGCTAAGAGCTCCTTTTCATAAATGTCATACCTTCTCTCCACATCATTTAGACGGCGGCTTTCAAAGGCTACGGCATGGCCTTTTTGACTTAGCACTGCACCAATACAATCACCGCAAGCATCTGCTTCCACCAAAAATGGTTTTACCAGATCTGGAATGATAATAACAGGTCCAGAAGTAAGAGCTGTTTTCAGCCTTGTGAAGGCTGCCTTCTCTTTTTCCTTCCATTGGAAAGAGATCTTCTTCTTTGTAAGGTCATGAAGTGGAGAAGCCATATGTGCAAAATGCTTGATGAAGCGGCGGTAATAAGAACATAAGCCAAGAAACGATCGCACCTCATGTACATTACGAAGATGAGGCCATTCTTGGATTATCTTGATCTTTTCAGGATCCATCTGAATCCCTTCAAAAGAGATGACATGCCCAAGGTAATTTATTTTATGCATGAAAAATTCACTCTTTTTACCATTTACCAAGAGTTGATTTTGTTGTAGTAATTGTAGAACAATTTCCAAGTGTTGATGATGCTCCTCTTCATTCTTGCTAAAGACAAGAATATCATCAAAGAAAGTACCGACATATTGTCGATGCGCTCCATCATTCAATTAAAGGTGGCTAGTGCATTGGTTAATCCGAAAGGAACCACCAAGAATTCATAAAGACCGTATGAAGTGCGGAAAGCAGTTTTGTGTACATCTTGTGATATAATCCTAATTTGATGATAACCACTCTTTAAATCAATGCGGCTGAAAACCTTTGAGCCTCCTAGACGATCCAAAATGTCGTCAATTCTGGGAATAGGAAACCGATTCTTCACAGTGATTTTGTTGAGGGCTCGATAATCAATGCACATCCCGAATGTGCCATCTTTCTTTTGAACAAGAAGAACCGGTGAACAAAATGGTGAGCTACTTGGCCTAATTAGCCCACGGTTGAGTAGGTCTTCGACTTGCTTTCTGATTTCTTCTTGTTGAGGATGGCTCACACGGTATGGTGCTATATTAGGAGGAGAACTACCCGGGATAATATCAATATGATGGTCTTTTGGCCTTTCTGGGGGAAGCTGATAAGGAAGATCTTCCGAAAAACAATCTTTATACTTTTCCAAGAGCTGAAGTTGCTCTTGGTTTTTAGCATTCATATTATCTTTTACATCAGTGACATAAAGCAGACAACATTGAACACAATCCTTAATTGCTCTAGAGACTTGCATATGGCTTACCATAGGTATGGTGTCTCCAGAAACTCCAGCTTGGATCTCGTACTTCTTGCCTTTGTTGGTGAGTTCTACCTTCTTTTTCTGAGAGAAGATGGTTGAATCTATTCTATGATTCCAGGGCATGCCAAGAATCACGTCGCAACCATCAAGGTCTCCGATACAGAAGGTATCTTCGTCACTGTAGCCTTGAATTTGAAACATGAGCTTGCCAATGTAGGGTATCACAGTCTTCATTGTGTCACCTTCATCAACATTTAAAGCTTGGCGAACTTCTACCGGAGTGTCCATCTCTTCATTCTTTAATCCAAGCTCTTTAGCTAATTGCAAGGAAATAATATTTTCATTCGCCCTAAGATCTATCAAGAATAGTGCTTGCTTACCTTGCAACTGTCCCCAAGCTTTTAATAATTTGCGCGTCTCTGGAGTGTGAGTTGTGTTTGCAACTACATCACTGATAGCATTGATTTTCACTGGCGACTTAGGCTTGTTGTCAGAAACCTTGCTTTGTCCCTTGTTTGGACATTGCTTCGCTATGTGGCCTGTTTGTCCACATTTAAAGCACTTCCCTTCTTTCATGAAGCATTGCTTTTCTTCTTCGGAAAATTGCTTTGCTTGTGGGTATAGATTGGAGCGAAATTGAGGATCATTAGGAGGTGCATAGGGCTTCATCTTCTTTTGATTTGATGGTGGCTGCTTTTGCCACTGTTTTTGTCCTTCATTTGGGGCTGAATACTCCTCATCATCAGCTACTCTCTTCTTATCATTCTTTTGGAATGATTTGTTGCCATTGTGCTCCATTTCCCATGTCTCAGCATGGTCAATGAGTTCCCTAAGACTAGAACAATGATAATGATTAAGAGCAATACGAAGTTTAAAATGCAAACCTCCTTGAAACTTCCTAAGCTTTTCCGAACTGCTGATCTTCTTGAAATGTTGGACCTTCAAAAGTAGCTCCCAAAATCTCTTGGTATAGTCACCAAGTGACTCATTTTTCCTTTGCCAAAGCCGATCCCATTCCATTTTTACATCTCTTTTGAAATGAACAGGAAGAAATTGGCTTTGTATCAGGCGAACAAAGGACCGCCATGATTTTGGGGCAGCATGATCATATTCCAACCCCGTCCACCAAGTATGGGCTAAGTCGGTTAAATGTAAAGCTGCAAACTTAATCTTTTCTTTTTCTTTATACTTGTCACGACCATACAAAATTTGAAATTGACGAATAAACTTCAGAAGAAGATCAAGATTTCGGGAACCATCATACATACTGAACTTGATCTTCTTTTCAAGTTGAGATAGTGACTTAGTCTTCTTCTTCTTCTTATGCCTTCGTCCATGCTCGGATATTGAGGTTGAAGATAATGAAGTGCTTGATAGGGATGAAGATGGAGACGAGGGTGAAGAATGTCGACGCCTTTGACGATGATGAGGTCTTCCATGAGAAGGGTGTGACTCTTCATTACTAGAAGAGGATCCATCAGAATAGGCGCCAGATGACTTTGAAGAAGAGGATGAGCTTCGACGCGATCTCTTTCTTTGTCTTGAAGTAGAATGGGACTGCCTCTTAGAAGTAGTTGGACTTCTTGATTGGCTCCTTTCATTGGTATGGCTTTGTCTCCTTGAAGTAGATGGGCTTCTTTCCTTGAATTCTTTGGGATTCTCAACTTTTTCTAGTTTGAGAAGTTGCTCACGAATTTGCTGATTCTCCTCTCTAAGACTTTGAATGGCTTGAAGGATAGCACTCGATTGATCCATTGAGACTAAAAAAAAAAATATGCTCAAGCACTCAATGCAAGGGCTGAAAACAAACAAACTTATAGTTGTAAGCACTACCAGTGTTGGGGGTGAGGACCGAGCCAAAGCTCTGATACCACTGTAAACGCCCCGAACAACGTAGTATGCTTAACAATTATGATATTTGCTTGTTTTCGAGATTTAATATAAAAGAGAATGAACACTTAAAGCTGAAAATGAAAATTACTCACAAAATTACAGCCATAAAAATGTAAAAGTAATGGAGACAAGATTGAGGGTTGAAGATGGGCAACCCCCCCCCCGAAGGAATGTATTTCTGCTCAACCCAAGTCCCTTAGGGAAGAGCTCAGTTACAATCAACCTGAGAGTGAGAAGAAGTAATTCTCACTCTCACAAGATCATGCAAAGATGTACAAACACACATGCATTATCTATTATGCAATGATAAGAACTGATTTCTTTACAGTATGAGAGAAGAAAAAGGGAAATTCAGCCTTTCTCCATCGTTGATCAGCAGTACAGGGATAGAGCTTGCTTCTTGTAGCTAAAATGGAAGAAAGAGCTCAAGAAGGAGGTGCTGTAATGAATTTACAGGCTTGCTGTCTTGTAAAACAGCAGTGATAGAAGAGGGAATATGGAGGAATTTGATAATGGAGAAGTGGGGGATGATGATGGGGATGGATGGGGCCAGTTTCTGGCTATCTGTGGGTGCTGTACATGAGTTTACAACAAAGAAAAATGATGTGGAATGAAGAAAAACGAGCTCTTATTTATAGGAGAGGGGAGAGCTAGTACAAAAGGGGAAAGTGGAGTAGCACAAGACAAGTGTCCAGCCACATGTCATGAGATGTGACAAGTGGTGGGACACTTGGAAACTTGTGTGACAAGTGTCTTGACACTTGTCTCTTCTCTATGGCCTTCCTTTTTGGGTTGAATACTGTCAAGAATAGAAACAACCAAATTTAGTAAGCACAGTCAAAGTACAGAACTTACTATTTTTAAAATGGCATCCCTATTTTTTAGGACTAGCATTTTTAGGCTAATTCGAGGCTCCTAAAATTTAGGGACCTCCTAAAATTTAGGGATCTCCTAGAATTTAGAGACCCCCCCAATATGGGTATCATATGAAAGCTTTTTCCGTGTACATCGCAAAAATGGTATCCGAATCTTCATGTGACTTTCCTATGCAAAGAAATGTGCATTTCAAGCTTTCAGCCCACACATGCACATTATACAAGCATTTCATGATCATGCCATCTTGTTGATTGTAACTGTCTGTTCTGGTGGATCTAGCCCACACTTCAAGGCATCAATCCTTTCTGTGTGCGAGTCTAACCCTGATATGCGTGAGTTCTAGTCACAGGCGCCCAATCGGGTCATATAGGTGGAAGTGTGAACTATCTTTTCTCTAACCCACCGTGTGGGTCCACCATAACCTATGACCACTCATCAGTGGCCAGCTCCAATGCACTTTTCTTTATATCTAATTAGTGCAAAGGAAATAAATTTAATAAATCATTATATAGATAAATTAATGAAAAAGGATACAAATTCTGTTTCTATAGAGTTGTGACACTGTCATAACAGCTTCAACCCAATAATAGAGTGGCATCTTCTTCTCATTCATCATGGCACGAGCAGCGCCCACTTGACTTAGCCCTTGGCCACTCGACCCTCAGACAACGACAAGGCAGAAGGACGACAATGCGCGAAACGATGACGAGGCGGAAGGACGACAGCCAAAACCCCAACCGCCAGGACGAACAACAAACAGGCGACGGCCTATACCGTCTGCGCGAAGAGGGAACCGGGCAGCGAATGACGCTGAATCTGCACAGGCGGCAGGTCACGAGCGGGCGCCATCTCTCTCTCTCTCTCTCTCTCTCTCTCTCTCTCTCTCTCTCTCTCTCTCTCTCTCTCTCTCTCTCTCTCTCTCTCTCTCTCTCTCTCTCTCTCTCTCTCTCTCTCTCTCCGTGAAAGGTAATTGTATTAATTACGAAAAAGGTACAAGATTACATGATGACATGATTACAAGAGACACGAGGGCCCTAGCCCAACGTGTGGGAAATCCCCGTACTAATGCACTACAAAGGTTACACCAATCATGGCAACAACCCAGAGGCAATTGCCATATGCCAGGGATGCAAATCCTCCCGAGGGAGCAAGTCGGAGTGTCGAATGAGATCTAGCTGCCAATGCAAGAGCCCTTTAAGCCTGGCAATATGTCTCGGTACATTAGAGGCCGAATCAAAAAGAAAAGCATTGCGCGTGGTCCAAATGTGCCAGCATCCCCAATATCTGAAAAAGGGAAATAAGATCTTCATATGTAACTGTGGCGGTGTGGGGTACTTTGGGCGCACAAAAACCCAATCAAAAGGAGTTAGTGAGGACCCCACCACCGCTTGCCAAATTTGCGACAAGAGTAACCAGATATTCTTGGCGAGCGGGCAAGAAAGAAAACGATGTCTGGCCGATTCCACGGTAGTGGTACAGAAGAAACAATTGCCATTCGAGATTCGACGCTTGGAAAGGGCCAAGGCAAGAGGAAGACCACCAATCATTACCTGCCAAAGGAAGACCTTGCATTTGAAAGGTGCCTTATTCAGCCAGCCCTCCATCAGCATTGCCTGCCACCATGTCCGCGATTTCCGCAGTTCCCAAACAGTATTAGCTTTCACACCCAGCCAGTGGTGATCTCGAATGAGAAGATGATACAACTGATTGGTAGAGGCCTTTTCCAGACTCAACCTGCCTGCAAGGTCCCAGTCCTGCCAAGGACGATCCACAGCCAGGGCAGGAAAGGGTTGCTGACCCTGAAGCTCCAATAAAAGCTTTTCGCCAAAAACCACGGTATCCGCGCGGGATCCTGAAAATTCTCCTAGCAATCCGAAACGATGCGAGGACATTGCGAGTGGCAAGGGTAGCATCCGCAATCGAAGTCAGACCTAAACGGGCCATGCGGTTAAATCTCGGTCTGAGCTGATGTTTGTCTTCCCATGAAAGTAATCTAGAAACTGCCAACAATTCCAGCTGAAAGGAGTTAGACTGCACGCGGTCCCCTACTGGATGCCAACGGGCCTTTTGGAGCACCACTTTCCAAGAGCCGACCAAGTGCAGTAACAAAGAGGAAGACGGACTGGAAAAGCGAGAGTCAGAATTAAGGACATGCCACCAGGAGGCCCGAAGCCGTGTGTTACCATGGCATAGCCCGCTGTCCTCAAGAAAATAACGGGCAATGATGGTCCACGGGTGATGATCCACACACATGGCACGAAAAAGAGACCAACGAAGAGCCACCATATGAGTTTCTGCATCCAAAATAGCGCCACCACCCATGCGTTTAGGGGTACATGTATGCGACCATGAAATCCATGAAATGCCTGCCTGCAGGGAGTCCTTCCATAGCATGAAACGAATAGGATGAGTAAGCGCCTTCAAAGTAGTAGCCGTCCATGGCAGCAATGGCAGGAAATACGTTAGCATGGGTAGCATAATGGTCTGAGCCACTTTGAGGCGCACATGGAATGGCCACGCTTGCGACTTCCAATACATAAACTTCGTCGCCAGTTTTTGTGAAATCCACTCCAGTAGGTCCTTTGGCCGTACATCCACTCCCAACGGGTATTCAAGATGCCTGACAATGGATCCACGGGAAACCACCTGACCTTGCCAACCTAATGACTGTAAATCAGGCTCCATGCAACTGAGAATGGCCGACTTATAGGCATTGATGCGAAGACCAGAGGCCTGACCAAAGAGCGTCCAAACATCTAATGCCTTTCGAATGTTGTCCCTGTCTCCCCGCAAAATCATAAAAGTGTCGTCAGCCAAAGATTGGCTAATGAAGTGCTGCCCCAAAGGAAGAGACAATCCGGCCAGCTGAGCCGAAGCCGCCATTGAGGATAACATTGAAAGGACCGGGTGAGTCGCCAAGGCAAAGAAGAGAGGACTCAAAGGGCAACCCTGTCTGACAGAGTGAGCAAGGACAAATGGCTCTGTAACCCCACCATTGAGCATAACTCTTGAAGAAGCCGCAGCACTAATGGTGTAGATCAATCGGGACATCCGGGTACCAAAGCCCATACCAGACATGAGATCTAATGAAAGACCAGTCCACATAGTCAAAGGCCTTTTCCAAGTCCAGTTGAATCAAGACCACTTCCTGACTGGAATGCCGCGCATAGTCAATAGCCATTTGCACATTCAAGATATTATGGAGAATGTTGCGGCCCTTGATGAAACCATATTGGAGAGGATGCACAATAGCTGGAAGGTGCTTGTGAAGCCGATTCGCCAGCACTTTGGAGAAGATTTTATACATCGAGCCCATCAAAGAAATTGGTCTCCAGTGTTGCAGCTTTGACGGCGAAGGGAACTTGGGAATCAGTTTGATAAGGCCTTCTTTACATGAGGAAGGCATGACCCCTGTGTCCCAAACCTGCTGACACATGACCGCCAATGGCTTCACCAACTGCGCGGCCGAGTGCTCAAAGAATTCATTAGTGAGACCATCCCAACCAAGACTTTTATCCTTAGGCAGGTGCAACAAAACATCCATAACCTCCTCCTCGCAAATATCCGCCTCCAAAGTGGCTTGCATATCAAGTGGAACCTGCTCACGGACCAGATGATAGAAGGCCGAGCGGGCATGCGTAACCTGGCTAGAAGGCGAGGGAGAAGAACCAAGAAGTTCCATAAAATAATTTCTGCACATGGTGACAATGGTCTGCGGATCAATGACCATGCGACCTTCCAAATCCTGGAGCCTAGTCATATTTTCGCGAGCCGGAGAAGCATGCAAGGCGCGAAAGAACTTATGAGACTGGCAAGCACTATCTTGCAATGTGTCAGTCAAGTTATGCAGCTTGGCCTGCTGATAAGATTTCAACTGAAATACTTGAATAAGATGGGCCAAACGCCCTTTCAGTGACAGCAGAAAATCATCATCTGGGGAATCCACGAGCAAGGAACGGACCAAAGCCAGTAAGTCCTCTGTTGCATGTCAACGTCGTCGACAAAGAGAGGCATGATGAATCCCATACTGCCGAGCAACCTGCTGCACATTAGAAAGCAACCGTGCAAATGCTGCCAGGCCGGCAAAGGCGAAGTCCAATAAGAATCTCTCGATCAATTGCTGCATATAGCCCTGAAAAATTGGATGCGTCAAATAAGAGGAGTTGAAACGTAAAGGGAGCCTATCCAGCAACTGCGTAAAAGGTGCAATAGAGTGTACCCGCATCTCAAACTGAAGGGGGAAATGGTCCGACAACGCATATTGCTGCAAGACCTTCATTTCCAGCATTTCGGGAAGAAAATCATCCCCTTGCATGATATACATTCGGTCCAACCGCGACCAAGTAGTGGCATATTGTGCGGAATGAAAAGTAAAGCCTGAAAAAGAAGGGTGAAGCCACGACCAAAGATCTTGCTTAAGCACGCGCAAAGCAAAGGAATTCCACACCCGGCTTTCCGGCGTATCCATTACCGAATGCCCCGAAGTGGACTGAGAAGAGTCAACACACATATTGAAATCTCCCATCAAAAATCCCCTTCGGCCAAGTGACATGGAGCCCTGCAAAGTCGACCAAAGATCCCGTCGGGAGGCAGGATCGTTTGGAGCATAGAGGCCCAGCAACCATAAAATATCTCCTTCAAATAAGACTTCGATTACCAGAAAGCGGCCCTACACATCATTTTTGACAAGAACAGGCTGGTATTTTTCATGGACAATCATCAGCACGCCCGAATAGTGCGTAGCATGTGTCCCTGCATAAAACAGACGGAATCCATGACAATCCACAATTTTGCCTGCTTCAGCGTGACTTTTGTGCTCAACTGCACACAATACATCCCACTGTTTCTCATGCAAGATAGTCCACATGGCATGTTGCTTATGGCGAGAGCAAATGCCTCGCACATTCCACGTGGCTATCTTCATATATCTTCAAAAAAAAAGGGAGTCGGGAACGAGGCAGTTGTTGCCTCGATTTCACCTTTTCCGCAAGAGCATCTAGGACACCCTCATCCAGAAAATCAGCCAATACTGCATACGAATTCTGGCGACCTGCTTTAGAGGTAGAAGGAAAATCCACTGCCTTGGGAGCAGGGCGGGGATAACGCCGATCCCAAGGTGTAATCACATTACCTTTTGTATCAAACGCCAGCTTAGCAGGTGGGCCCTTGGGGCCGTCTGTATAGGCTTTCCTTGTAGATTGATTACGGGGAGCAGACGGGGCTATAGTACGCGCAGCCGGCTGTGAAGTGAACATTTCTTTATCCGCCATGCCTGCATCCAACTTTTTACCTTTTTTTGGACGGGCCTCAATCCAATCAGTGCTACAAGAGTCCAAACCTAGGACCTGTTGTTTGCCTTTATCCACGACATTTGGCGGCTGAAGGGCCTCCTATGTCGGGGCATCAAGCACCATGTCATCCTTAGGCAGCACAACCTGCGCATCCTCGGAAGACGGTTGCCTTTCAGGGCATTCGGCCATGAAATGCCCCAATTTACCACATGAAAAGCAGTGGCCTGCAAAATTGCCCCATTTCAAGCGAAAATGCAAGGGATGCATGCCAGAACAATTGAGGCGAAGCCACGCAAGCCTTTTCCTGGCTGTGTCCCATAACATGCATAAACGGTTGCGATTCATAGCCCTGAGGCTTGGGGGCACCAGCACTGTGCCCACAACGGCCATTGCATCCTTCAACAATGGCCAATAAACTGCCGGACAATTTTCCACTTCCACCCATACCGAGCATTCTCGTTGAAGCAAACGTTGGAAATCGGCCATCGGGCGCCATGGTACAACATGGACCAAGCGGCGATCAAATAATTATGGCAGCTTGGACAGGAGTTTAGCGCGATGGGTTTCTGATTTCAACAGCGCCTCATAAAAGCCGCGAGGTCCAAGGAAGATCTCCTCAACACACTCCCCTTGCAATAAATGATGCATCCACTGGCGAATATGTGAAAGCACGGGGATTCTACCAGTGAAGAAAAGTATAACTGCACGGTCATAAAACATTGAGAAGGACCGCAAGACTGATTTCGGGTCCACCGTGGCTTCCAGCACATCATCAGTTCCCGCATCAGAAAAAGTTTCATTGTTGTGCTGGACATAATCGCCAAGCAGAGTATTGGCAAAGTCCAGCAAATGCTCCCAGTCTATCTCCTACGAATCCACAGGATCACAGGCAACCTACGCATAGGAACGTTCCTGAGGACCCATTGGCTCGTCAGAAGTATGCTTGGAGCGTTTGCCCGCAGGCGGCAGTTCAGAGCCCGAAGGCATCTCCTCCGTGCAGGGCACCATATCCTCCGGCTCCTCTGTATCGGAATCAGGGCCAAGGACTGCCACAGTCCGGTCGATAAAATCCATATCCTGGCCAGCCATACTGCTGTCTTCTGGCGTCTCTCTCTCTCTATGGGATGGGAATCTTGCATAAGGACTGCTCCTATTCCAGATCCACTAGCATCAGTGACTACTAGGAAAAATGGTATATTGAAGTCAGGTAATTGCAATACAGGAGCATGAGTTAAAGCATGTTTCAGTAAATCAAAGGACTTTTGTTGATTATCGGACCAATGATAGACAATGCATTTCTTTAATAATTGTATCAAAGGTAATGTAAGCAATGAAAAATTTCTCACAAATTTTCTGTAAAAGCTAGCAAGACCTAAGAAAAAACGTAATTCATGCACATTTTTAGGTATCGGCCAATTCAAAATTGCTTCTATCTTTTTAGGGTCAACTTTAATACCTTTAAATCTATTTTGTGATCTTCGGGATTCACAGCCACAGCCACTGCCATGCTTTCCATATCCATCATTCCTACCTCTAAATGTCATAGCATGCGACACATGAGAGGCATCCAAATTCTTACGGTTAACCTCTTCATGCAGAAGAGCACTCTCAACATCAGATAATTTCAAGGTAGTAGTAGAGGCACATAATGCAGTGCGGAATACATCCCACGACTCATTAAGAGTACCAAGCAAGAAAAGAGGAGTGACATCCTCTGCAAAAGTGATGTCCTACGAAGTCAAGTTCTTGAGTATAGCATGAAACTGGCTCAAGATCTCTCTCTCTCTCTCTCTCTCTCTCTCTCTCTCTCTCTCTCTCTCTCTCTCTCTCTCTCTCTCTCTCTCTCTCTCTCTCTCTCTCTCTCTCTCTCTCTCTCTCTCTCTCTCTCTCTCTCTCTCTCTCTCTCTCTCTCTCTCTCTCTCTCTCTCTCTCTCTCTCTCTCGCGGAACAGAGATGAAAGGTCGCACGCAGGGAGGCAACACGGGTCGAGAGGACAGACAACGGCAAGGCAGAACGGCCTGTGCACGAGGCTAAGGGGAGACGTCAGGCAAGACGCAGAGCAGTAGGGCACAATCACACAGCAGGGTCCCGATCTCGCAGACGGCGAATGGCCAAGGCAGAAGACGGGAAGGCAGGAAACGAAGCGGGAACGAGGCAGAACCTGTAGGCACGGACGTCCGCAGCGACTTGCAACCATCCACAGGTAGGCGCCTGCGTGCAGGACGACGTCCAGCGGTAGGAAGCGACAACGTCGGCGGCTCAAGGACAGGGCGTCCACAGGTAGGTCACGGACAGGGCACGATCGTCCGCCATCTTCACTCACTCACTCACTCTCACACACACACACACACACACACACACACTCTCTCTCTCTCTCTCTCTCTCTCTCTCTCTCTCTCTCTCTCTCTCTCTCTCTCTCTCGTAGTAGGTAGTTGTATTAATTACACAAAAAAGTACAAGATTACAATATGCAAGGTGGCCCTAAGCCATCATGCATAAATCAGATATAACAAATTTGAAAGATACAAAAGAACGAGTGCAAGACTGAAGTTAGACGAGCCGGTACACAAGGGATCATGAGTTTTGACGAGATTTCGTTGTATGGGCTTGGGTCTTTGCTACCAATATCTCCAATACGAGGTCTTTAAAGAAGTCTCCCAATATTGCAAAGGGATTGGGTCTTTGATGTTCATCCCGCAAGGAACAAGGTATGTCTGCGGGGTGGAAAGTAGAACCTAGATACCAGTGATCCCATGGAGTGATAACTCTACCAACAACATCAAAGATCAACTATGGAGGGCCACAGGCACATGGCAATGACAAGCTCAATTGCTACTGCTGTGATTGCTATTGGAGGGCAAAGGATCCTTGGCACGAGTAGAGACTCGAGCAATAGGGACATCACAGGATTTATCTTAGCAACGCGAGTAAGTGTGAAGGGGATCTCGAGAAGAAGAAGGCTCGGTAAAAAAGTCTCCTTCCCTTTTCCCTTATTGCATCGGTGGGCTTCTGTCCATCCCTATGTTTTCAGATCTGAAGAAATTGGTTGCTTGCCTTTAGACTATTGGGGTGAATAATCTATTGTTGGCCAAAAGGTGGAGGCCTGTTTTGGTCCTTGTCCATGGGTTGATCCAACAAGGTAATCTTTTGGTCTGGACATTTGGCCATGAAGTGACCTAGTTGACCACACGAGAAACAATGACCAGCAAATGTACCCCACTTGAGCCAAAATCAAAGAGGCCACATGCCACTACAATTGAGGTGCAACTAATTGGGTCTCTTTGTAGTGGTATCCCATAGCTTACACATTCAATTTGGGTTGGCAACCTTCAAACCTGGGGGTACCAACACATGGCCCACTACAACCATTGCATCCTTGAGAAGAGCCCAACAGGCAAAATCTCCACTTTCACCCATACTGGACACACATGCTTAAGTAAACATTGAAATCTGCCATAGGATGCCATGAGACAATATGCACCAAAAGGGATTGCTTATTGAGGAGAAGAGCTTGTGCCAAACAACCTCATAGAAAGGAGCACAACCTCATAGAATCCACACAATCCAACGAATATCTCCTCCACACAATAAGTCTAGAGAAGAGATGTGAGTCACTAGCAGATCCTAGCGAGCACAAGAATCTAGCCGGTAAAGAAGAGAATAACCCCTTGCTTGTGAAAAGCTAAAAAGGAGCAAAGAACCTTGTGGGTATTCACCTTGTATCCGAAATCTCTTCCTCCACGCAAGCAAGAATAGGAATATCTCAATGATTATGCTCGACATACTCCTCCAAGAGAGAGTTTGTAAACTTGAGCAATTGTTTCCAATTTGGTTCTTGCAAATCCTGCAAAGTAGAAGCCACATGAGCATACAAGCGAGGCAGAAAATCACTGAAGTCATGGGCCCCAAGAGCAGCAGTAGATACCTCATGGAAATGCTTGCTGCATTTGATAGATGGCTGCGCATCAAGGGAGGAGCTGAACCATCTGATCAGTGCAGGGCACCATGCCTTCTTCCACGTCCATGTCCAAATCCAAGGCTGCAACAGCCTGATCCATATCATCCATATTCAGGGCCACCGTCAAGGAACACAGGAGCAGTCATCTGCTGCAGGTCTTCTCCTGTTGGTCTCACAGGTCATCTGTAAAAGGTCAGCTGTAACAGGTCAACTTTAGGTTATACAGGTCTGTCAAAGTGCGGGTGGTGCAGTCCTGTCAGGCAGAAAAGGGTCCTGCAGACTGGACAGAATATAGGGCACCGCAGAGCCAACAATTCATTGGGCTGGAGGCACCCTGTTGGGCTGCAGGGTGCACAGATGACAGGCAGAGACAGAGAAGACTGCATGCAGCTCTGCAGTCACCCTACAGGGATGCTGAACAGGCACCCCAGAAACAAGCAGGTCACAGAATAGACTGCCTGAGGGTCATGCAGGCAGCACGGCTGGCCTACAGGCCCTCGTGGAACCAGTGCGCAGGTCAGGAACGCAGCACCAGCTCCCCCCCCCCCCTCTCTTTTTTTTTTCGTAAATACCCCCCCCCTCTCTCTCTCTCTTTCTCTCTCTCTCTCTCTCATGAAGTGTGCATGAAAGGAGTTGTCAAACAGCTTGATAAATGGAAGTCACCTAGATGAGTTCTACCATGGTTTCTTGGGATGACCTAAAAATCATTTGTGGTTCATATTTAACAACCACCATACTTTAAAGGATTGGTAGAGTTGTTTCCCAAAAAGTAATTGCATGAATCCCTTGCCAATTGGGAATTGGGAACTTATGATTTTGATGTCGGTGCTTTACAAATTTGTCAATCAATCCTAGGTCAAATGGTGGAATTTGGACAAATCCGTGAGGCAAGGTTCCCTTCTCAGCTCTATGCTTTATCTGATTGCCAATCATCCATTGTTTTCCTATCTTATCATCGTGCAGCATGTGAGTGATTGCATATTTGGGACTTCAATATGGATCTACTTTTGTGACTCATGCATATGTTGATGAGGAGGCCCTTGTCAGAAGTGAAGTAGCAATGGAATCATAAATATATGTTGTAATAAACTGCTGAAACACAAGACAAAAGAGAAAGGAAAAGAAAGAACACTAAAGAACACAATATAGACGAGAACTTAGATGTATGCTCGAAAAATGAAATTTATATATCGAGCACAAGACAATCGCATACAACAGTGAGTCATTGGCTGCATAGGCACTAGCACTGGCTCCTCTCTCCACGGAATCTCAACACGTGTGATGGTAGATGAGTGCTTGAGTGAGGAGGAGGAGCCTAAATATATAGGACAAAATATGTCCTCAGTACAATCAGATCGGCCAACATTTAATGCTGGTTGGCCAGCAATAAATGCTAAATATGACCAAAATGAAGACCACAAAAATTTCCTAAAATATCCTAAATAATGTAGCCAACCTTTGCATGCACAGACTCTCACATGAGCTGACATATCCGCTAACCCTCCTCAGATCATGGATGATCTGATACAATACAATGGTACAGTGAGAATGAATCATAAACCATACAGTAGAGAACCACCAAGTAGAACCATGCATACCCAAGTAGTGGGTGATCAAGCCACCACCGAGGTGCCTTGAAGAAAAGCTAATGTCAAGGTTGATCGTATCAGCTCCTGTAAAAAGAGAAGATCATATCATATCTCTGTGTTTTTCCCAATGTTTCTCAGTAGCATATATGACCATCCTGTCAAAAATGCCTCTGGAACATACGTGACCATGGATTCCCCACCTTTGGCTAGACCACCAAATTGTCCCCTCATGTGAACTCAAGACTAGGAGCCAAGCCTGCTCTCCGTCAAATAAACAGCCCATCATGAACCTCAATGTCTTTGCACCTGCCAGACTTCAATCGATGCATCAAGGAAATCCTCTGGATCTTGTGCATTTGTATAGATATATAGATGAGGCGCAACTGCCTCATCTCACCACCCTCTCACCCCCTCTCTGGCATTGGAGAGTCGTGAGGAATGCTGACATCACCACCACTAGAAAGCAGCTGAGGAAGGGGCCATCAATCCCTTCCTACAATCTGAAGAAGCTGATCCTTTCCACACCTTGAACTTCTCCTTGGTCGAAGGATCGGAGTCTGAGTCTGAGACATATGATGACTCGTCGGAGGAGTCCACATCTCACTACCGCTTCTTCTCCTTCTTCTTCCTGGAAGCCGCTAACTCTTTGTAGCCCTTCTGTAAATGACCTTTCTTTCCAAAATGGTAACACTAGGTCTTCGACTTCTTCTTCTTCGAACCCCTCTGTGAAGCTACAAGAGCCTCACTAGAACCTAATGAAAGCCTCACTTGTGACCGCAATGATGCCTCATACTCAAGCAACATCAAGGTCATATGAGTAGAACTGATAGAAGTTGATGATGTCTACGCCCTCAAAGCATTCACCACTCCATCAAACACCGAAGGGAGTTTGGAGGATACGAGTCTAATAAGATGAGACTTTGGAAGATCAAACTGCATTTGCCGAAGCTGGTCCTAGATTTGGATCATGCTAAGTAGAAAAGACTCAATAGTATATTTGGCCTCGAACGGAGTTTGTTGGAGTTGTCCATAAAGACTAACTACCCTCATGGTGGAAGGTGCCACATACATCAACTGCAACTTCATCCATACTTCAAAAGATGTCTTGCAAGAGGTAACCGCCAATAGGACTTCTTTGAAAATACACCAACGCAAGGCCGAGTAAACACAAGCATCATCCAAATCCCATATAAGCAGTGCTTCCTCATAGTTGTCTTCATAAAAATCAACTAGAGCAAGAGACGGCTACCGAGGACATTCAATAGCTCCGCAAACTACGCACCATAACTGCTTCTATATAAACCAAGCCTTCATCACAACACTCCATATAAGATAATCAAATCCATATAACTTATCATCAATGGATCTGCACAGAGGAGCCATCGATAGAGGATTTAGAAGAGAAGTAGAGAAAAGAAGATATTTGGAGAGAAAACACAACCAAACCACAAGCACAGACTACAAAAAATGAAAGTTCACATATAGTATTCATCAAAATCTGACAAAACGAGAAGAAATCCACTGTGAAAAGTTAAAAAATCAATCAGAAACTACCTAAAACAACAAAAACGGCTTGATAATGCAGTCATCCAACCAAGAGGAGATGCAAAGACATCAAAACACAAGCTGGAATTAAGAAGCAAGCAAGAGAGGGGCTAACGCACGCCATACGAATGCTGACATCATCAAAAACGCAAGAAAAACAAGTCACTTGGTTGCAGCAACACTCACCTGAACAGCAACGGTCAAATCAATCTAAAATCAGCAAAGAAAACACAGCAAGAGGACAAAACCTAAAACCTAATACCATGTCAAAAGTGGAGCAACAATAAAATTGTAAATATATGCCATAATAAACTGTTGAAACACAAGACAAAAGAAAAAGAAAAACAAAGAACACAATACAAATGAGAACTCAAATGTATGCTCAGGAAATGGAATCCATATATTCAACACCAGACAGTCACATACACTGGCTCCTCTCTCCACAGAGTCTACACACATGTGATGGCAGATGAGTGACTGTCACACGGATGTGAAAATTTGATGCTTTGCTTATGTTTAATTGACATTTGATTAAAGGATTAATCAAATGTGCAATTAAAAGATGCACGTGTGAGATGCAAGCTACTTTTTCACAGTTGAAGACCGAAGGACCTTGTGAAAAAGATGGGTGTCAAAGGCTAAAGTTGTAACAAGTTACACTTGTTAAATTCTAAGTGAATTTTGGTGTCAGTTTGCCCCTAGGACCATTAATTGGCCATTAAGTGTCAGTGGTGACACTAGGGACTAGGCATTAATTAATGGATTAAAGCTTGTCCAAGAGTCAATTAATGCATTGGACCACTACCGGTTGCAAATGGCCTAGCCAATTAATTTTTGGATGGGTAAGGTCAATTTTTTGAGCATGGATTAAGGGCTGAATTAATTTTCAAAATTAATTAATTCTGAAAATTAATTAAATGACTGAAAATTGCTGAAAATGGATTAAGAAAGCTGCCACTTGGCAAAACTTTCCCATGCAAGTGGGGGAAAGACTAAATAGGGCTGAAGGGAGAGGAAAATCTCGTTTTTTCATTTTGGAGCTGTTGGGAAGAGATGTTGGACTGTTATTGCCAGCTTTTGGGGCCAATTCCCAACCATTAGAGACCATTTTGTGATGGAGATTGCATATTCTTGACCTTGGGAAGCTGGTAATTGCTGTCTGCTGATGCACTTTCTCTTGAAGATCGCAGTCTCTGATGCTCCTATTGTAGTTGGTGCATCCGTTTGGGGCTGGTATAGCAGGGCAGCTGCTGATTTTGATCAGTTCTTCGCGACAAATCTTAGAATTTTCTCTCTCTACAGCATTCTCTCATATCTTTCAGCCTATGCTCAGCCATTCTCAGCCATTCGGAGGACATCTCAGTCATTTTTGGTGGGCTGATCTGTGATTTCTGCAGTAAACCCTAATTTACAGCAGAAATTAGGGTTTAGCAGTCACCTTGGGATCCGTGCCAAAGATTGAAGGCTCAAGGGACTGAAATCAACAACTGATAATTGAAGATTATCAAGGGATTTCAAGAGCCAGCCCATCCCAAATTGATTTGGGGCAGCATTTGGCCAGCCAAGGGTCAAATTGGAGAAGTCTTGGGTGAATCAAGGGGCAAATGACCCAAAAGGCTTGCTGGTCATTTATGACAACAAGAGCAATTGGTTAGCAGGAGGAGATTAAAGAATCTCAAGTTGTACTCCTTCCAATTGAATGGAAGCTAAAGAAATACCGCAGGGGGTGCCAATTTTGGGGCCAACAAGGTGTCTACATTCCAAGAATGTTATGGTAAAGTGTGTATTTCATTTTATGTGCATTTATTTATTGTTGTAATTAACTCTTAAATCAGGTTATCACCACCCATTCCAAGAAGGAAGGCTGGTTTCAGACTGCGTGAGGAGGAGGAGCCTGAATATATAGGACAAATATATGTCCTCAATATAATCAAGTCGACAAGCATTTAATGCTGGTCGGCCAACAATAAATGCTAAATATGACCAAAATGAAGACCACAAAAAATTCCTAAAATATCCTAAATAATGTGCCCAGACTTTGCATGTACAAACTTACACATGAGCTGACATATCCACTAACAGCCCTCTCTTGCACAGCAAGAACACTAAAAACTTTTGCACAAACTACAAGCTTCCCCATTATTTTCAGAAAATATAGACCGCTTCACACAAATGCCAAGGATTGGCAGCAACTACTATGGTTAGGAGAAATTCTAGGTTTGTTTAGCTATTGTCGTATTGTATGAAGCATTTGCTACCCTGATGTTATAGAGTAATTATTTTCATTTTTTACTTAGAAAGGCCAGATATTCATGAAATGCACTGTGTAGCAAAGTATTTCCACTACCTCTACAGTCTGACAAGTCATGTTTCTAGAAAATTCCAGCTGGTAAGAAAGGAGATAAAGGTGTAAAGACCACTAACCATTGCTGACCAGTGCCCTTCAAAGTTGTTGCAATTCCAGCTGAACAGATCAGTCCAGAGTGGTTTAGCGCCTTCACAACTTTGGTAACCTTTGAGTCACCTACAGAGAAACACAACAATTAAGTTCAACCAATGTTGCTAATGTATCAGTTAAATTCATCCAGCCAGAGTAATCTGAATCAAGTCTCCTAACTCCGGCTTCTGAGAGTAAAGACAGCTTTTTGGACATGGAAAGACTATGGATGTGCACAACATCTGTTTTCATCTGCAATTCTAGCAAAGCCTTACCCATGACAAGAACCTGAACGAAGGACTATACAACCAGTTACTAACCCTTTTCAAAGAAGGGAGAACACTTCTTGAAAACAGACTAAGGAGAACAAGTCTTGGACAAGTAAATGGTTTTCAAGTAAAAAAGACCAAAAAAAAGAAATTGAAGCTCAAAGTAGGAAACTAGGTATATCATATAACAACCTCACTTTAACATTAAAGTTCAGTAGATGGTAAGCTTCTGATAATCCATGATCTTCAAGTTAATCTAACATGCCGCTATGTCAAGAAAGTTAAGTGCTAACCTGAACGTAGGACTCCAGTCCAAAGTGGAATGAAATTGGAAGCAGTGATAATTTTATTTTGGCTGTTTTTATTCCAGATATATACTGTCTGTGGCAAATAAGATAAAAACAGTTCATCCGTCTGCTTGCTGTTTTAGTGACTTCAATCTTGGTTAGCCGGAATTTACAGAGCAACATGTTGAAACCATGCTCCTTGGTGTGTAAATTTACACCTCAGCATGAAAATGGATTTTTTTTTAAATATATTATTGCTACAGTCTACCAAAAAGCAGCAGCCCAAAGGGCTGAGAAAGCCCTGCTTTACAAAGCTACAATTTTTTTCTAGAGAAGATGTTTACTTTGGCATCCTTCATTAGAAGAGATACAGATTTTTCTGAAAAAATATTCAGTGCAGCTACAACAGAACACCACTTTCATGTGTTCACCAATTGCCTTACACAAAATACAAAGTTTGCCCAGAAATTCTATAAAACGTGGACATGAAAATCTCAGTACAGAACACACTGTTAATCAGATTTCAAAATCTTCTCAGAAAATGTTCCAGCACTTGTAAGGTTCTGTAAATGCTAAGTTTGATTTTCTTCAACATGCAATTCACATTTGTTGAAATTATCTATATCTGAGTTTTTGGCACTTGAAACATTAAATCTGTTTTTCGAATCTCAGCATGCTCTTAAATGCACCTACCTACAGCCATCAATATGAAGTTTGTACATCACTTCACTGTAGACTATGGAAAGTCGAGAGGCCTTTAAAAAGGCACCCTTCACCCCCGTGCCCTGGGCCCCTCTTTACTGGCAGATTGACCCCTTATAAAGAAACATTGGAAAGCAACCTTGTAGACATTTTTTGCCTGTGTCTCAACCTGTGAGATAGGCCACACAGCACAAGTGACTCATTAAAGGGCATCACATATCTGGAGAATTAAGTTTAAATTTACATCACCGTTCAGTTGCAGAGACAGCTGCGAGATTCCTTTTTGGAATGGTGTATGAGGTCTGTACTGCCGCAGGGAACTTTTGGTCACTAAATGAGGTGCCACACTATACACTCATTTACTCAAGTATTCGGAAACCTATATTAGCATGTGCACATGCTTGTAATTCTACAATGATTTCAACTTTAAATGATTTAGATATAGAAATAGTTTTTCTATTGTATTCTTTTAGGTCACCAACAATGCAAACGTCATGCACTGGCACTTGTATATGTCCTAGCTGTAGCTAGAAGTGTCTCAAGACTCTGATCATGAACTCTAGGACATCTAGATTCCAATACAGTCAGTAACTTAGGTGCATTCTAGACATCTTCAAGTGTAAACAGCTTTACCAACGTGCATACTTCAAGAACAGTAAAGTAAGGACGGGCATAAAACAGGAACATGTTTCTCATAATATTGGGAAGAGACAAGCAGCCCAGTGGTGTCTGATTGCAGCCTTACAAGACTGATATGAAATTCTGAGGTGTCTGATTGCACCCTTACACCTCACCTTACTTTCGCATAAATCATTTAAAGGTGCAGGTCAAAAAAGTGATGAGACCATCAAGAAATTGCAAATCCTCAAGGGTGTACTTTCATTGGAACCTAATGTCATTCATCAAGCACTACACAGTCCCCCGCATTTGATCAATCCAAAGGCAAAGGCTGCTTGGGTAACAGTCTATAGGTTCAAGAGTTAGTCCCTTAGCTTCATAGTTGAAGATGGTACTTGGGAAATGTTATATTCTGTGCCCTAAGGCTAGTGATAGCGGGGCCAATTCAACAGCCAATGTTAGTGCACAGTTCCTAGAGTTGAGGAGGTTAACTTCAAGAGGCTAAGGAAGCCCTGTAAGAGGGATATTGAGGTTGCTGGTAATGGAGGACTCCAAACTCTTGGGCTCTAGCTCGGGTGCATACACCTAACAGGTGTGAACTGGCAGTATGGGACACTAGCTCTTGAGCCTGGAAAGCTGAGGACCCTGGCCGCTGCTGGCCACATTTGCAGTTGTGTGAGGGTTTTGCAAGCGAATCCAACATGGGCCTAACATTCACATTTGAACTTAGTTTTCAGGTGATTGCCTTGTATGGCTTACAAGTATGCTTGACTTTCTGGAGTCTTGAAGCCGAGACCCATCATTCCTGCTGGCCATATTTGCAGTTATGTGAGGTTTTTGCAAGCTAATTTCCAGGTCATTCCCTTGTATCCCACACAAGTATGCTCAACTTCCTTAAGGCTCAGAAGCTGAGCTCTGTCATCGCTTCTGGCCACATTCACAGAGATGTGGGTTTTGCAAGCTAATCCTAGATGGGCCGAACATTTACTTTTGAACTTTATTTTCAGGTGATTGGCTTGTGTGCCTCACAAGTATGCTTCACTTCCTTGTAGAGTTAGTTTAGCTATGAAAATCTAAACTCAACCCACTCTCTTCATAAAGTGAACCCCTTGCCAAAAACAATGACTTGCAATCTAAATAAAGCAGGACCAATGCATTGAACAACTAGACTTAGTCATGTGTAAACACAATAGTATCAACTGGAACAATCATAGATCTGGAAATATACCCTATTTGATTTTATCTGACAATCATCACGGTTTAGTTTGTAGTCTACCCACTGGCCCATGTCGTCATTCCACAGAATTGATTCTATTGCCAAACTCCTGGTGTGTGCCGCTTTATTGAACTTCTGATAAATGGTAGCATTCCCTACTATATCTGCCATGAATGCTATATTTGTTTCCATCTGCTCTCAGATAGTAGTAATCCATTAAATTATCATGCGTTAGACAACAATAAATGCCAGATCGATTCCCTCACCACAACCAACAGAACAAAACATTGTCAATACCTGAAACAAATATGAATTCAAATCTGCTGGTATAATTGATGAAGTGAAAAGCTTACTGAGAGTTTCCTGATCTCTGTATTTAGAGGTAAAAATATCCTAATTAGGCTTTTCAAATAATCAATCTCCAAACTCACTTTACTATAGCACAAAATTTGTAGCTAACAACCGCATCCATCGCGAGCTGAAATCCCAGCCACTTTCAGCTGCTGAGGCAATGTCATGATAAAGGGATTGCCGTTCACTAAATGGAACTTCTGCTGCTACTTGTATATCCTGAAATACGATGTCCAGAAGTCATTTGCTAGACATCAGAAACCCTTGCTTTACAGCATTGAAAATCTAGGTTGTTGTGTAACCTTTTGAGTGCCTTCTCTGAGAAACCTTAAACACAAATAGTCTTGACAAAAAAGCATTCATGTAACAATGTCTATATCATATTTCCTATAGCAGCAAAAGGTGACATATCAAACTTAAAGTGCAAATATCTAACAGGTAATTTCATAATTGTAATTAATACTTTCTTATTACATCAGAACAGCAAAGCTCACATGACACATATCATCTTTGCCATGATACTCAAGAGGCACAAACAGTTAACCAAATGCAGATGATTTGTCCTGACATACAAACACAAAGATTATTTGAAATGATTAATTTTAAAATATCATTCGGAAATAAAATTGTCCAACACAAGCAGCAGTGAAGCCTTTCTATTTGCTTGGAAAGGTCTTTAGTAAGATAGTTTGCATATTGAATAGCACATGGGAGATGAGGTGGATGATGCAACTTCTTGAAAAACTAAATCCATAAGCTAGCAATGAATAGCACATGGGAGATGAGGTGGATGATGCAACTTCTTGAAAAACTAAATCCATAAGCTAGCAACAATACCCATAATTTTTTCCAATGCTTTCCCTAGCAAACTCCACTTAAAGCAAATGGTCTCACTATCAATCTCACACTCCCTCTCTGGCACTAGAGTGTTGTGAGGGATGATCAGATCACCTATACTGGTGAGTTGGAAAGGAGACCTCTATGGCCATTGCTGGGGCCGCATGGCTAGAACTTGAACCTAGACTTGTAAATGATGAAAACTCAACAACAAAATCATTACCGTTCTCCTTTGTCCACTCCTCATTCTGCAAAGCTGCTAAGTGTCCTGCAGTCCTTCCAAAGATGTCCCTTCTTGCCACAATAATACCACTAAGACTTCTTCTCCTTCCTTACATCACCCCTCTCTGAAGTTGGAACATCTAGAGTACCTAGTACTGGGGGTAAAGGCAACTACTGAATAAGGGAAGCTTGGTCACACATTGTGACTATTGGAGTTCCCACATAAGGTGTCTCTCTCTTGCTCTCTTGCTCCATCTACCATACCTCTTCCTTTGCTCTTGCTTCTACTTGTCTACTTCCACTCAGACTCTAACTTTCACCTAGAGACAACATTCTACCCAAAACCTAGATCTGAACACAGCAAGTCTCCGAAAGAGAACCTGTAGATGAGTAAGCAATGTTTCCATGATGGTCATCAATAATAGAAGTTGGAGCAACCATGATGAGGTAGATACAAAAATCATGAATGGAGGCAAGGGATCAGGAGGGATACATGTGTACCAAGAAGACACACTCACAATAGTGTAAAAAAATTCAAGTAATAAACAAAGCACATAGAGAATGGGTCAACAATACACAACGTTTGGTGTACATACTATGGAAACACAACAACCGAATACACAAGAGCCCTCTCTAAAGCTAAGCAGTGAATCACAAAAGCTGATCAGAAAACAAGACAACTACTGCACAAAAAGAGAGAATGCACGACCAAGAAGGTGTAAAACACAAAGTTTGCAGCCACCACATATAGGAACCAGCCTGAAAACAAAGATCACAACCAACAAATAGAAAGAAAGACCTGAAAACATAGACACTCAGCCTTCAAAGATAATGCAGAAAATGCAGGTTCAGATCATGAAAACACAGATTGTATAGGCAATAAATGCAGCCATACTTTAGATAAACAGGTCATTTTCTGCCTGCACATGTTAGGCAGTCAAAACACAGGTAATTGTATACAAAACACAAGACTCTGGAGGCAGAAACAGGCCAAAAAGCTGCAGCAAGCGGTTGCCCAAGCTGAAAAGAGGGGGTGCAGCGGTCAGGGAAGATCAGCAACAGCAGTTGGCAGACCTGCAACAGAAGGAAACACCACTCCAACACCTAACACTGACACCTGATACCATGTCAGAGGTGGATGTAGCAATGGAAGCGTCAGAATCTGCTGTAATAGACTGCACAACACAAGAGAGGAGAAAATAGAAACACTGCAAAAGAAAGATATATACTGCAACAAGAACTCAAAAGAAAACAAATGCTCGGGAAATGGAATCCATACACCAAGACAAGATCGTACAAAAACACCAATGAGTCACTGGTTGTGTGGGCACTGGCACAGACTCCCTCTCTCCAACAAAACCTGCCATGGAAGTATGCGAAGTGATACAAACTGGAGAAGGGAGCACCAGCCTATAAATGGGCTACAAACATGAACAAATCGGCCATAAATTTGAGGCCAATAAAGTACAAGTTGGTCAACAAAAAATGTGCCAAGCGGCCATAGAACATGCACCTAACATCTAGCAACCACACCACTGGAAATGAAATGTGCCCAGCCCACTGTGGCATGCACAAACTCACACATAAACTGTCAATATCCGCTTAACACTCACATCTCCAAGATGCGTCACATATCGCATGTAGGAGAAATGCCAATTTTGGGGTTATCCAAATATGATGTGCTCTTCAATGATAAAGCTCAATAAGAGACCATTATAGCAAAATCATTTAATAATATATAAGTTGAAAAAACATAGAAGTTGGAAAATATATGATCCCATGATCACAATTGAGACCATTTTCATATAAAACAACAAATTTTAGTGCTCCTAATCAAAAAGCATTTCAAATCATTTTTATAAGACTAGTGTTAAACAATTGTTTTCAGCATGTTTGCTCAATGAGAGCGCATGATTTTGTGTCTTGACAGAAATCAACATAAAATGTATCCCTTCATTAGTGACCCAAGCAACCTCGCCATTTGCATGCGTCCTTACCCAATTTATTTGCAATTTGTGTAAGAACAACCTTTTGTAAGGCCTTTGTGGCGAGGGATGCAGCTTGTCATTTGATACATAACCCCATTCAGGTGCCTACTTGTGTATCTCTACGTACTAATGGACCGATTTGTACCATGCGGTACATATGCAAAATGCCAAATAGATAACTCGAGTTCAACAAGAAAAGAGTCCAATAAAAGTCTGTTTTGTCTAAAATTACGTTGCAACTGTTTTTTTTTTAACCAAAAGGACATACAAGCATGATCGTTGTTTAGTGCTCAAGATTGTGATGTGAAAGTCCTAAACGTAAGACTATGAAAGGCTAAAGTTCAACAACAGAATTAATGCTCCATTTCTTGTTTTGTTCTCTCTAACTGCAACTATGTTCTATCCAGGTGCTACAAAAACTATAGCAAGGCCAATCGTCAAAGACAGCACCAAGCAAGGATATCATTCAGAAAGCATGCACAACTGCAATTCAGCAGACTAAAAGAACCTTTCTCAAGCTGTTTTCAAATCCAATCGTCAAAGACAGCACCAAGCAAGGTTATCATTCAGAAAGCATGCACAAGTGCAATTCAGCAGACTAAAAGAGCCTTTCTCTAGCTGTTTTCAAATCCAAAGGCTTGCCTCAGCACTTACAATTGTGAATGATTCCGGTCGTGGCGCCTCCCAATCTGCATAATACCTGCTTAATGAATGTTTGTGCCCCTTTCCATCCATGATTGTGACTTTCTTTGGGTCTGATTGAAATTTAAACAGGGAAGGTCAAAAATTATTGTGCAACATGCAGACCTCTCTAGTATTCGCCGCAAAAAACCTACATGTGAGACTTAAGTTTACAAGATAAACATGCAGATCCATCTTAATTTTGGGTTTTTCTACCTGAGGTCCAATATTTGTGTTCTCGAATAAGTATGGGTAAAGCTTTTTCCAAGAAATGAACATCTCCAGTTGCTGAATAAACTTCTCGTACCATAGCACTAAGAAGAGGGGGTTGGCTGCAGTTCCACAACTAAATACTTTCAAACATAGGACATATTAAAAATCCACAAAATTTTAGTTACTTATTTCCAAAATGTTTGCATTTCATTGGAATAGCCGCACATAGAAATAGGACAGCTGGTTAACAAGCTAAACACAATCATTTCTGCATATTCACTCTGATCATATGCTGAAAGGCCTCAAAACTGCAAATTCTAGACAGCAAATGTGGCCACCAGACAACATTCTATAACATCAATAGAACAGTTGGTCCTTGGAACTTTGTCAATGGAAGAGTCGCATAATAAACTCAGTAACTGAATATTTAAATGAGCTTATCAAAAGATGCCAATGGATAGCAACCTCAGCACCTAGATAACTCAACTGGTATATCTATGACTTCATGTGGAAAAAATATACTGTGCAAAAAAAAAAGTCGTGAATAAAAGTAAATGTACCTCCGGTTTTCATAATATGCCCTTGCCCCATTGAGCACGAAACCGTATAATTGCACCATATGCAAAAGATTTTCAACCATTCCTTTGGCAGTGTCAAACATCTTGCTAACAATTAGGCCCCTGCAAAACTCTCAAGCCACCTCAAATCAAAACCAAACCACAAAGTTTTGGTTACAATAACGAAGATGCAAATCCCCTTTCTGAACAGTTACATATGCTCGAGAGGTAGTTTGCCAACCTGATGATCCAGTAGCTGTCCCAATAATAAACCTCTCTGAAGCGTGAGCCAGGCACTATCACGGGGTTAGGCAAGGGAAGTAAGGTATGCTGATCAGGTTCTTGTTCAACATATCCTGCGACCTTCTTTGCAAGTTCTAGCCATATGGCATGCACCTTCAAAGCCCAAGCACGTGTTTGCTTATCCTCCACATCCGGGAGGAAATTTTTAGGTTCAGGGGTATAATCATCTGGAGTATGAGGCTGCAGATCACTTCCAGCTTCATGAAAATACTCTTTGACAAATCTTTGAAAAATGTCTGCACCAGACAAAGTTCATTATATAGACTCTGGAGACCTTACACATCTGACTTGCAGAAGATGATTCCATTCGAAAATAGTAGGTGCACGCAGAAACAACACAACACCGCTATATAGTGGACAAGACTGGATAACTAACAAAGTTATATATTTGTGTCTAGCAAAGATAATCTGTCCTGCAGACAAGAGATCGTCCTTCAGTTGCAAGCTTCCAAGAAAAATAAATTCTAACGTGGATGTGCATCTGACAAGCTAATGTATTCCTTCCCTAAATGGACTGGAGACAAAGAAGCGAGTATTGATGACACTATCTTGAAGGCTTTATTAACAACAAAAAGAGACACGATGTACGCATCCAAATATTTCAATCACCAAGAAGAAGCCTTGCAATGGAACTGTGAAGGAAGGACACAGTACTGAGAAGGTCTTACTTAGGGGAGAAGAATGAACCAAACGTGCAGAAGGGATTATAAGGGCGACTCACACAGTTCGACTGTAAGAAGGTATGGCCAGAGCAGTTCTGGTCACGCGATATATTGTTCAGCTGAATTTCACATTGAAAGAGCTCGAAGGGATGGCTGCATGCGTGCGCTATCAACCATGCAGTAAGCTTACGCGGCTGCCTTTTGAGGCAGATAGTTACTTCAAAACACAGACCTCGAGTCGCAAAGCGCGGCTTGGAAGCCCACAACAGAGTAAAACGCGCATGCAAGAGAACAGCGGGTCACGAGGTCAAGTGAACATCGGCATCGTTTTCTGCCGCGACGGAGATTATTGCGTAAGGACAACAGACACGCTTGCGGTTTTCTAAGTTCTCCTCGACGAAGGACGCGTGGCCGAATCACGAAAAAGAACGAGGTAAACATCACAAAGCACAAAAATAGGAGGTGATGAAAGGCAAACAATAGGAAACTTTGGTGAAGGATAGTAGACGTTGGAGCTTTACCAGGCGAGATTGTCCCATTGCAAGAGCGAGGAAGACGATCGAAGGCAGTCACGGTTCGGTTGAGGCTGAAGCGGAGGGGAAGATCGACGTAGGTCTTTGGATCGAAGGAGGACGAGTTGGAGCCGAGGATGGAAAGCGCAGAAGACTGGATGCGCTGCAAGAAGGAGAGGAGAGGAGAGGCCGGGGGAGGGGAAGGCAGGCAGGGAGGCCGGCAAGCGCACGTCTTCTTGGTCGGGGTCGATGCCATGGCCGGCAGCGACGAAGGAAGGCGACAGGACAGGAGCAGGAAGCCGAGAATCAGGAGAAGCTGGAACGGGCGGGGGAAAGAGACCGAGAACGATCGTCGCCATAGCCCGTGACAAGAAGAAGAAGAAGAAGAAAATGTCGACGCCGATGTTGAAGGACGAAGCGGAGGAGAAAGCGTGACAGAAAATTCAGGTGAGGAGAAACATTTTAAAGTCCCCATGTAAACGGAAGGACCGAATTTGCCACTTTCTTTTCCTCTTCCTTTCTCTCTCATGCAAAATAAAGGAAAAGCAAATTGCATCCTCTCATCGAAGTCTGGCGTCCGGAGCCACTTTCCTGCCAAGAGATGCATTTAGCCACGAGTCCATCAAGACAGCCAGCAATCTAGCGGAATTAAAGCTCTAATGATCTAAGCTATGGCATTTGTATTACCAAATGGCTTGCGTTTCTATGCATAGGTTGAAGAAAGAGGAATATATGCAACAAGAGACAAAGGCAAGTATCAATGGCTTGTGTTTCTATGCATACTAAAGAAAGAGGAATATATGTAACAAGACACAAAAGCAAGTATTACTTTTACCAATGAGTTATAAAAATCCTAGCTAGTCTGTAAATAAAAGCAATAGGTGCATAAGAAGATAGTAAGATTTTTGCATGTAAGAGCATTCTAACTATAAGCGAATCATTGAATTTTCAAGCAAAAACAAAGAACGGAGAAGCCAATTTCTAAAGACCTTAACTAACATCTTTATTTGACCTGAATGGGCTTAAGTATTCCCCTATAAATGTTCAAACATTAATCGCTATTAAACTTAATGACTTTGAAGAGCATGTTGTGCCTATGTCTTTTTCATTGACTAAAGCAATATAATAGAGTAGAAATAAAGCCAAAAGCAAAAGATTCTTGTTCTTTATAGAGATATACATAGAAAGTTTTTTTTTTCGATAAACAATGAAATCATGCATAAAGATAAGGCAATATAACAAATACAACACGTTATGCTTCCAACATTAATGTTGGAAATCTTTAAGACATGCCAATGTAATTCATCCACCTATATTCCCAGATAAACAATGAAATCATGCATAAAGATAAGGCAATATAACAAATACAACACGTTATGCTTCCAACATTAATGTTGCAAATCTTTAAGACAGGCCAATGTAATTCATCCACCTATATTCCCAACCTTCGACGTATCGAATATGCTAATTTGGCAAGCGGGCATTGGTTGACAAATGCAATTTTCTATTATATGCTTTGTCCTTGTAAGTATCTTTGTTCTATGTTAGGAACATGTTTCCTCAATAAAAGTAATGACAACACATAAAGAAACCTTTGAATTTGAATAGGACAAGTTACTAATCTCAAACTTGAAGTGTTTTCCTTTTTGTTGCAACTCTCTTTATACAAGGCCTTTATTTTCCTTGAGGATTGGTTCTTAAAAATGAAGCATAACTATATTATTGATATAAATATTTACAACACATCAAATGTGACTTTAAGAAAAGTAACATCAATGCTTAAAAGCTTTTTGTAAACAATAATAAAAACCCTATCCTCCTTTTTAGTGCCCAACAAGCATGTGAGTACTTTCTTGTTCGGATAAGGCCACATTCCACTCAAAGGAACCATTTGATGTTTTTTACCAAAAGGCTTCTCATTCCTTATTATCTAAATATGATCTTGGTGGCTACCCTTCAAAAGTTCTATATTTCAAGGGAGTCCTCGTGTAGATGACCCTTGTCCACCAAAGATTGATTGCTTCACAATGATAGCATCTCCAAAACCTACTTCGCAAACGTCGTTCTTAAGTAATCTCCAAACATGTCTAACTTCTCTCTATTCCCAAAACAAACGCAACCTTGTTTTTCTCCCTTTTGCAAAATGAGCAAAGTGGAAAACTGCATTGTCTTGCCAAATCTATCTTTGGTGGAGAATTTATTCATAATTACTTTCTAAAATACCGAAGTTGAACCTTTGAGAGAAAGTAGCATTCCAAATACTAGCGATTCTCCTTACCTTGAGCATTACTTGGGAAGGAATTGAAGATTTAACTAAAGACAAAGAAATAAAAGTATTGCAATTGGTCCAAATGCCAAACTAAGAAGGACGAAATTCATTACCACGAACAATACGATATGTAACAAGGAAGGGCAAGAAGCAAGTTTTTTGAGTGAGCTTCTTTTGGCAACCCTTCTATTCTTATTCCACATAGTTCACTTATTCCACCCTGAGATGTATCTACCTCCACTTCCACTTCCATCGCCACCACTACTACCACCACCACCACTAGCTCCACCACTATTACTACCTTCACCACCACTAGCTCCACCACTATTACTACCTTCACCACCACCTTTACTCTCTCTCTTCGGTAAGTGTACTATTATTCCATAAACTAAGAGATAATGATAGTAAAAGATTATCATAGATTTTATTATAGTTAACCAAGTGAGGTATATCTGTATTTTCTCAACAAAATAAAATGTATGGGTATAGGAATTAGCATAGTCTTTGCTTTGCTGTCACACTATGGGTGATATTGGAAAAGTTTTTCTATTTTCAAATATGAGATGTGAGTTCTCTTCGGTAAGCATGGATTAGTGTATAAATATGTTTACATTTGCATCCATTCCAATCGCTCACTAAACATTTTTATTTATACATGACTCTAGCAACCTCATTAAACATTACTTAAAAAATAAAAACACATTATTAAAGCTTATATATTTGTGAATTGTTTATTGTGGTGGCAATAAGGGATATTGATTGGTGAAAACAATTATAAATTCAATGCTTAATCAATATGCCTAATGAGAGAGAGAGGGAGAGAGATCATCTTGATCTCTCATTATGTATGTCTTTGCTAGCTTGGCATCATGATGTTGTAATATTAATATTCATAGGCTATAAAATATAGTTATACTTCTTTGAACTAATCATATACATGTGCATGTATGTGCACGTGTTTTAGGACTTTCAATATACACATGCAAGTACACACACACACACACACACACACACACACACACACACATGAATGAGAGAGAGGGAGAGAAAGATATATTTTTAGTGACAATAGTTTTGGATATAAGAGGAAGAGATAGAAACAAGTTCTAAAGGAGGAGACACACACGTGTACACGCATGCACATACATGTACACAAAGAAAACAATCAAGGTAGGTTTGTCTAGTATATATTAAAAAACTTAAGACATAGCTTTAAAGATTATTGCTCATTAAAACTGTAATTCACCTTGGCTAAGTAATTCATCAATGGTTTTCCTAGTCTTTAAGATCAAAAATATATTCTAGACACTTTGAATGTAAGAAATGTCAACTAGAAGGGTATTAGGAATCAATGGAGAAGAGAGGGAGGAGAGAGATATAAAAGTAACTTTTAGATGAGTGAGAGAGAGAGGAGATCAAAACAATTATTAATGAGAGACAATAGAGAGGTGTCATTTTAAAAATCATTGATAAGAAAGAAGAGAAAGAAATGTGAAACTAGCTAGTTTGGATAGAGAAGTATATTTTTCAAATTAATGTAGGAGAGGTCCAAAAGTAGTATTGTACTATTATAAGAAAGAGTGCTACAAATTTTTAAAGCCAAAGAAGAGACTCTCTCTCCTATAATACTACCTTAGACCTTCTCCTATGTTAATAGGCTTAGATCTTTATCCACACACATACACACTTGCTCACTCACTTAGACACACTCTCTCAATACTACAATACTATCTTTAGGCCTTTCTTACACATTAATAGCTTTGAAATTTTATTAAAACACATACATACACAACCTCTCTCTCTCTCTCTCTCTCTCTCTCTCTCTCCTTAAAAATTTCTAACAACTCTCTCCTTAAAAATTTCTAACAACTCTCTCCTATAATACCACAATACTATCTTTACACATTAATAACTTTGAATATTTATTAAAATACATACACACATACTCTCTCTCTCTCTCTCTCTCTCTCTCTCTCTCTCTCTCTCTCTCTCTCTCTCTCTCTTTAAAATATTCTAGCAACTCTCTCCTATAATACCACAATACTATATTTGGGGGCTTCTCTTATATTAATGCTTTGTACCTTTATCAAAATACACACACCATCTCTCTCTGTCTCTCTATGTGTGTGTGTGTGGCTTTAAAAATTTCTAGCAACTTTCTCTTACAATACTACATTTGGGTCTTCCTAGACATGAATAGCTTTGGATCCTTATCAACATACACACACACATACTCTCTCTCTCTCTCTCTCTCTCTCTCTCTCTCTCTCTCTCTCTCTCTCTCTCTCTCTCTCTCTCTCTCTCTCTCACACACACACACACACACACACAACAATTCTAGCAACTCTCTCCTATAATACTACAATACAGTCTTTGGGCTTCTCCTACATTAATAGCTTTGGACCTTTATCAAAATACACTCACGCGCATGCGCACACATACATACGCACTCTCTCTCTCTCTCTCTCTCTCTCTCTCTCTCTCTCTCTCTCTATCTCTCTCTCTCTCTCTCTCTCTCCAACTGGTGATCAAATTTCTCTATTTAAAAGTTTTTTGTCTAAGTACAATTAGACTAAAAAGTCACATTTTGATTATAATTTCAATAGTATAAAAACTTTTAAAATCTTTGATAATGTCTTTATTTTTTCAAATACGCGATGCAAAGATAATAGCCATTATAATATGATGTTAGTAGCTAGTAATTATTTTTATCTCTTCTCTCTCATCAAATATTATTTTAAAACATTCGTACTTACATTGATATGGATCCATGTTTATGCACAAAGAAGCCTCGTGATGATAATCTTATTATCTTGGTACTTTAGGTCGATGATATATTGATTGTTGGGAGAGCTCATGATGATGAAATAGATACTATGAAGTCTCAGCTCAAGAATAACTTTGAGATAAAGGACATGGGATAGGATTCACATATTCTTGGTATACGTATCACATATGATCGCTGTAAGGGGCTCCTTTACTTGTCACGGTAGGCATATATACTGAAGGTGCTTGAGTGATTCCATATGCAAGATGTCAAGCCTATTAGCTATCGTTTATCTTTCGATGTGATGATTAGTCAGACTGATTGTACCTAGTTAGATGAGTAAAAGGTCAAGATGGCCAAGATTCCTTATGCATCCATGGTGGGCAAATTGATGTATGCCATGATAGCCACTTGCTCTAACATAGCATTTGCAGTGGGAGTTGTGGCATGCTTTATGGCTATACCTGGTTAGTGATATCGGGATGGTGTGAAGGATATCAAGAGGTACCTAAAAGATACTACAAATGTGTATATTTACTATGGTGGCCACGATACTACAATTATGGATAATATTGACTTTGACTATGTAGAACATACAAATAGTAAGAAGTCCACCTCTACATATGTCTTTACTTTTGTTGAAGGTGTTGTTTCTTGGATGTCTAAGGTGCAGAAATGCATGGTCTTATTTACTACTAAGGCAAACTATATTACAGTTATTGAGCCTTGTAAGGAGGCTCTATGGTTAGACCGACCTTGGTATTACTGTTACTCCTATACTACATTTAGATTCTATGAGTGCTATTCAATTGAATCTGATATTCCATATGAAGATAAAGCACATTAAGATACTCTACCACTTCATAAGGGAGGTGGTAGAGGACAAGTCTGTTAAGCTTGTCAAGATGTCACACTAATGAGAATCTTATAGATCTACTCACTAAAAGTCTCTCAATAGAATGTTTTGATTTCCTTGGGAAGATGATGGGCATATGATGAGATAATGCTTATTCCTCATCTTGTTGTACTTTATGTACATCTGTACATTGTCACGTTTTCCTTGCTTTATGTACAATTTTACTTTCTCACTTTTTCCTTATTCTCTCTCCCACGGCACTTTCACATTTAAGTGGGGGATTATTGGAGGTAAAGGTGCTTGTGCTTACACTAATCCTATATTTTCTACACATACTATGACCATATACACGTACATTGCAGGTGGTGGACACTTATCATTGTCACTTTATTATTTATTCTTTTAGTGACTATTGAATAAGGGCAGGCCAAGTACATATTATGTCTCTCCCATGGCACTTTCACATTTAAGTAGGAGATTATTGGAGGTAAAGGTGCTTGTGCTTACACTAATCCTATATTTTCTACACATACTATGACCATATACACATACACCGTAGGTGGTGGACACCTATCATTGTCACTTTATTATTTATTCTTTTAGTGACTATTGAATAAGGGAAGGCCAATTACATATTGTGATTGTTGGAGTTTCCATATATGATGTGTCTCTCTCTTGCTCCATCCGCCAAAGCTCTTGCTTCCACTTGTGTGCTTCCATCGAGCTCTACCTTTCAAATATAAGGGGTCTATGTGCACTTGATCAAAAGAAAACCCTAGGTTTCATGCTTTGACTTTGTTCTCTAAATGTGGCTAGCTTTAAAGAAATAAAGCTTGGTTAAAAAGACTTTGAAGCCCTATTTTTTAAGAATTATAAGACCTTCTTTGTTGTGGCCAATAAAGATGGGGGTCACAATTCTACTGATCTGAGAAACTCTCAAATTGACACCAAAATGGTGGAAGGCTCTAGGCATGCAATCTTAATACAGATTTTTATAACGAATAAGAAGGTGGATGTTTTCTTTGTTTATGCTCCTAACATTTTAGTAGACCGAGCTAGATTAAGACCCTAGAGGAGAATACAAAGAATCTGATATTCCTCTACTTAAGTGATCGCAACATGATCATGGGGGACCTTCAATTGCTCTCATGGTAATTCTTGCATAAACTATGAGGAATGTTGCATGTGGGAGTCTTTTGAGTAATTGCCCATCATCTGATAGATTTATCTCGCTGCTTTTTGAAAATGCTTCAAACTTTACTTGGCATATTGGCCACATGGATGACACGTAGTAGGCACAAGATCTAAATTAAAAATGGAGGATGGTGGCTTTGCCCAAGAGAAAAGTTGAATGTGTTGCTCAAAATCTAAGCCTTCCACTGCCCAGTGATTCTAGAAATTGTCTTTCTAATGGCTAGCCTTTTCTTGCTCGGTTTTAACACGCTACATATGCATAATGATTCTGTGGATGCTCTTCTCTCATAGCATGAAGGTTTTTCTTCGGTGTCTAGGTCAATCAATGAGACCAAAATAAAGTTGATTTCAGTACATTAGGATCCCGCTAGGATGATCCCTTAAACATATTATGGAATTATGTTTATCATGATATTTTACCAAATTTTATTATAAAATTTAGATATTATGGATTTTTTATATTTTTTGCATGATCCACGGCTTATCACATGAGCGCACACATGTAATACTAGTTGCATTATGCCTGGCAGATAGATGGAAGGATATAAATGTGTTTATGTTGTAGTGAGTAGATAATTAGACGAAGTTAAGTAGAATTATTATTTTGGAGTGTACAATTTAATGTGTGAAATTTATGTCCTCTACAGTGTGAAAAAATTTACTGGAAGCATCATATTTTGTATACACCTATTAGTGCAAGGATTGGCATACACACATGTGCAATAAATTTATTTTTGATGTATTTATTAGAGAATAAAAATAATAATTTTATAAAGCTATTAGAATAGAGTGTGTTTTGATTTATTTGCACAAAAGCAAGCATGTAAAGTGAGAAAAAGCAAGAACCACACAAAAGGGATGCTTTCAATGTATTTTGGGTACAAAAGCTTATTCTAATATTACAAATACATATATGGGAGAGATGCTCACCTATGCGTGGGGGAAGATTGTGCCCAATCTTGTATCATACATGCTTTCTCTATTTCTCTTCTCTCATTTGTTTTTTGTTTATTTCAATTTTGATTAATAATTGTTAATTCTATGATGAACGTCCTCAACATTGGTATGAAAGCGTGGGATAGGTCATCTTGTCCACATTAAGAAAGAAGGCATACATTCATCTTGAAGGCTTCGTCATCATGAATATCAAATTTCAATCTTTTATATGTTGGGTAAAGGCTTTGCACAAAGATTTCTAGATTAAAGGTTCTTCATTAATATTTATGGTGTACTTTCTTCAATTTATGAAAGAAGGATCTATTCAAAGGTTGCTCTTTACCAAAAAAGAAAAAGAGAGACCTAGAGGAAAACTACCTCCAAAGTGGTTTCGATGAATTAAAGTGGTTTTCATTAAAGTAGAGGAGGAATTTTCATTGGATTCTATTGATTTGAACATAAGGGCATTACTATTGCTAAACTGCTCTCAAATATTAGTAGACATATCAACTTGACTCCACCAAAATAAAAAGCGTAATCAATGCTCGTTCCCATTGTTTTCTTCTTCCTCATCAATCATTGCGCCCTTTATTTGTTTCAAGATATACACATTATGAAGCTTAAAGCTTCGAAAGATTTCAATTTATTTATTTGATGGTGGCAACCATGCTATCATCACCCTAGATGTCCTCCAATTCAATATGATAGTAGCTAGCAACATGGTTGAGTCTACCTTCATGTCCACCCAACACAGTTGAATCCACTAGTAACCACCATCTCCTCTACTCCAACTAGATGAATGGTTTGCATTCAATGCTTGTCTCTATAGTATTGATTTCAAAAGTGACCATCTACATTTGCTTAAAGCTCAAGCTTTAATCTTATAAGCTTTCAAAAGATTACCCTTTTTATTTTTTATTTTTGTGAAAGCAACCTGTTATATTTTAAAAGGAAGGAGGGGAGGGGGGACTTATTTTATTCTACAAGACTTTTGCACTATATACCTTTGCCTTGGTTGATATTATTTTTCCTCTCTCTCTCTCTCTCTCTCTCTCTCTCTCTCTCTCTCTCTCTCTCTCTCTCTCTCTCTCTCTCTCTCTCTCTCTCTCTCTCTCTCTCTCTCTCTCTCTCTCTCTCTCTCTCTCTCTCAATCATTTGATGTCTCTCCCATGCCAAGTTTGCCAGCTTTACTACTACTCATTATTTGCTATTTTGAGGATAGTCCTTAAGATGGTATAGGAATCTAGATATTTTAGTCTCTAACTATTAAACTATAATTATTTTTATATTTACAATCTAGCAAAATACCCATTTACAAAGCTTATGATTTTTTAAAAGAAATTATCATCTCCATATTATTATAGCCCATGGTATTCTAGCAACTAAAGCTCACCACTAACCATATTAGATCCTAGAAGAGATTATTAGCAAACTCTTACAATTTCTCATTACTTGATATTTGAGGTTTTCAAAAATGAATTGAGACTATAGTCCATCTATTACGGTAATATAACCATGATTTGATAAATTCTTTACCTACATTTTCTTATGAAGATAGACCTAGTATGATTTTTTATTGAAAAGAGGAAAATACAAAACATTGAAAGGCATCCAAAGTTCACTTTAGCTTTACATTAGGACTGGGTCTTACTTCTCTAATTATTATTGTTGTTGATAATCCTCCTTAGAGGCTGATATAGATAGTTTAGTTCCTAAAGGACCATGACCACATAACTCCTAGAACATGTAAACAATACCATAAATATTTAGTCATGTATAGAAATGATTCAGTGAAAGAATCACAATGGATTTTGAAATCAATGCTAACTTTGCAGTATGAAAATCTAATTAATGCCTACCACTCACAATCACATAAAATATCCCATGGGTATAGATTCACCACAGTAGGCATTGTTTTATATAAAATCCATGGAATTTTATAGTGTAGATTTGCCACCGCAGGAGGCAATACTAGTATACAATCCAAATTCATTGCAATAGCTAGCACTTGCATGTGATTGAGTCTAACCAATTTATTTATTTTGTAGCTGAAGACTGCTAGGTATTCACTTTTGTCAATTTACTTTTATTATTTTCTAACAATTGTGAATGCTTCAGTTGATGTGTAGAGCAGGCAGCGGTGGCGTTGGGAAGCACTGGGCAATAGCATGTATTCAAATTATTATCATTTTTTATGGGTGCACATCTTAGGCATAGCGCCAATATTTATTTTGACGCGCTTATTTATTGAAGCGTTTGACATTTATTTATTATTTTTGTATGGGCATGGATGCATGATTTAAATATTTGTATTGGATATTGTATTTGGGTACCGTCTGACTCCTTGGGTGCCCAATAGCTTTAATTCTTTAGTGGAACAAAAGTAAACACAAAAGCTAAAGCATGCTATTGTAAATTGGGCTATTTTTTTAGCTTGGAGATGAATAATATATCAAATACATGCTTTGTGGAGCGCTCACACAAGACATGGGGGGAGATTATATCCAATTAGTCTCTTACTTCATGTCATGCAAGCCTTCTCTCTTGTTTTTTATGCAAAAGTAGAGTTCTTTTGTTCTTGGGGACCTTCCGGCGCTCACTACGCGCGCTTACAATATCCGATATATGCACCAGTGGTATCAAAGCTAAGCTGAGATCGAGATCTTCCAATCACTTACCATCTCATACGAAGTCGAAGCTCCTAGAACGAACAGGCTCTATAGTCAGCCTCACGACAATCCGTCAATACCAATGTGTTCTTAGCGGTGAAGAACCCCCTGCTGCGCTGTTGGTTCACGAAGGACCAGTCTCTGTTGATGAAGGACCACCCGTGAAGTTCTTTTGGAAGATGTTTTCTTCTCAGAGATACAGTAAGAAAAATCTTCATTAGTAATAGCTTTAAGCTTAACAAAGCTTAAGCTATTCAAAATTTGATGACTTGCTGCGCGATGATGTACTTGATGATGATGCCATCGATGAAAAGCTGCTATTGTCCTGGTTGTCATCAAAACGATTAGTCAAGATTTTTTAATTAAAGCTTGAGTCTCTTTTAAGTATTAGTAAGGCTTCAAATCCAATTCTTAATCTCTTCCATAGCCTGCGTTCATACGAAAGTGCACCCGAACTGGTTCTATAACTCCTTGCAAGCCCTTATTCGTGCTTACATTCTGACAGAGCCACATTCCAGCAAACAATTTACAACACACAGTCTACACGCAAGATTATCTTCTTGGAAGATAACCATGATATCAAATTCCGCATCCGCAAAGAAGAAATACTACAAAAAGCCATATTTAAAAAAAAAACCATTGTAAACCCTAACTTTGAGCTGTGCTCATCCCGCTAACGAGATTTCTAGTGTGTGAGGTCTTTTGGAATTTTGCAGGATCTTCGATCAAACCATGGAAAATTTTATGGCTGAAGGTGACTTACCCGAACCAACGATGGAGTAAAGACTGGATTTGATTATGATGCAGCTTCAAGAGGAACGAAGAGCACGTCAAACCTTGCAAGCTCAATTGGCCAATCTGCAACGATCTACCTGACCAAGATGGACCACAATCTGAAGATCTTATATGACATATGATTGATGCAACACTTGAAGCGCAATCTATTCGAAAAGAAACAAAGATAAGTAAAAGAAATTTCAAATTTCATACTTTCAATGGGTCACGCGATGGAAAGACTGTACTTACTTTTATCAATGAATTTGATGATTATTTCCATGAAGAATAGTATGCTGAGAAATACAAAATTAAGTGTGTCACTAATCATCTAGTTGACCGAGCATCCCTATGGTGGACTATTGTCCGCAAGAGCATTGATTGTCCTATTACTTGGGAGACTTTCCAAAAGAAATTTTTGCAGAATTTCCTTCCATTCTAATTCCACAAAAAAGTAATCAAACAATGGGATCTTCTGCAACAAAGGGATCATGAGCTTATTTCACAATATACCGAGCGTTTTTGGAATGCTTTATTGCAACTACGAATGCTTGAAGATGTACCTGAGGCAACCCATAAACGCAAGTTTATGTCTGGATTACTTGGACATTTTTATGCGGAGGTCAACATGTTCAAGCCAACGATTCTCAAAGATGCAATTTCCTTGGCCCATGACACTGAAGACAAAATTCGAGGATGAGAGAAGCAACCATAATAATTTCAAACTAATGGTAACTTTGGTTCAAAACAATTCAATTCAAATTTTCGAAGATTCAATCAAAGTCGTTTCCTTCCATCTTCATTCCATAAATCTTAGACACGACCACCTTCTTTACCATCAAACACAAATCCAAACCCTAAGCCAACTCTCCAGCCAAATCCCAACATTCCGAAACTTATTGTTATTACCAATAATGTATCCAAAGCCAAACCCATAGTCTGTTATAAATCTCATCAACCTGGACATCTAGCGGCCAATTGTCAATCCAAAAAGCCAACTGTTCATATTAATTATTTGGAAGCGATTGAAGATGAAGAACATGAAGAAATGGCGGATTTCACGGAAGACGATGACGACATTGGTACTACTTCAGATACTTTACCGGGTATGCCAAATCCCCATTCTTTATTAACGATGAAATGTCTTTGGCGTGGTAAAGAAAAGATTGTTTTACATGATGATGGGAGCACACATGACTTTATTTCTGCAAAATTTGTCAAAGAATTGAATTTACATACTGTTTCTACACATTATCTCATCAAGGCTGCATTCTTAGGCACTAGATACAATGGAATACAAGAGGTGCATGACTTAGAAATTAAAATTGGTGATTATATTGAACATAGAAATTTCTTAGTTGTGCCTTTGCACTCTAGTGACATTGTCTTAGGAATGCCTTGGCATCATCAGTACAATCCTAATATAGATTATTCCACGCATTCAATTAAAATTCATTCTAATGGGAAACAAATCACATTGCATGGTATGCATACTTTCAATAATTTTCCATTGCTTAGTCATACTCAGGCTAAACATGCATTACGAAAAAGTAGCAAATCCTATTTAATATGGGTGAATGAAATCGAAGCTAAAGAAAATCAGATGCATCCTAGGCACGCACAATTTCTTTCACAATTTCAAGATTGTTTTGCTGATGACTTACCACTTGGATTACCACCTGTATGTCCCGAAGATCACAAGATAGACCCAATTCCTAGATCATAACAACCATGTAAAGTACCATATAGACATAACCATATTGAACAGAAAGAAATTCAAGCCCAAATTGAAGAATTGTTAACCGGAGGACTCATTAGACCTAGTAGTTCTCCATTTGGTGCACCTATCTTATTAGTGAAGAAGAAAAACAATACCTATCACATGTGCATTGATTATCATGCCCTAAGTAAAATCACTATCAAGAATAGATATCCGATTCCTAGGGTAGATGATCTTATGGACAAGCTACAAGGATGTGTAATATTTAACAAGATAGATCTTAAATCTGGATACCATCAAGTAAGATTGGACACATCTGATATATTCAAAACTGCATTTAGAACACAATTTGGACACTGTGAATTCATGGTTATGCCTTTTGGTTTGACTAATGCACCAATCACATTCAATTGTATGATGAATTACATATTTTTGAAGCATCAGCATTGTGTCATTGTTTTCTTTAATGACATATTGGTTTTCGGTAAGAATAAGAACGAACATTACGAACATTTATCTTTGGTTTTTAAATTATTAAAAGAGAATCAATTATATGCCAATCCAAAAAAGAGTGAATTTTTCCAAACATAAATTGAATATCTAAGACATATTGTTTCATCTGAAGGTATTAAAGTTGACCCTAAAAGGATAGAAGCAATTTTGAAGTGGCCGATACCTGAAAATGTGCATGAATTATGTTCTTTCTTAGGTCTTGCTAGCTTTTACAAAAAAATTGTGAGAAATTTTTCATTGCTTGCATTACCTTTAACAAAATTATTAAAGAAATGCATTATGTATCATTGATCTGACAATCAACAAAAGTCCTTTGATTTATTGAAACATGCTTTAACTCATGCTCCTGTATTGCAATTACCTGACTTCAATAGACCATTTTTCCTAGTAGTTACTGATGCTAGTGGATTTAGGATAGGAGCAATCCTTATGCAAGATTCTCATCCCATAGCCTACTCTAGTTACAAACTTGAACCCTCTGAACTTAAGTATTCTACCTATGATAAGGAATTGCTAGCTGTAGTACAAGCTTTATGTCAATGGAAACACTATTTAATGGGATCTGAATTCATGATTAAAACTGACCAACAAAGCATTAGACATCTCCTTAGTCAACCACAAATATCTGACCGACACATTAAATGGATTGCTTTTATTCAAAGTTTTCATCCACTCATACAATATCAACCCGGAAAAGAAAATGTTGTTGCCGATGCTTTAAGTAGAAGACCTACTATTCATAATATTTCTATGATATCTTTTGACTCTCTTCTCCCTATGAAAGACACTTATGACCAAGATCCTATTTTTCAAGCCGATTCGAATAAACTAGTTGCAAATAATTGGATTCCCATTGATTCATTGTCTTACACTAATGGATTTATGTTTTATGAAAAAAGATTATGTGTAACTGTTCCATTTCGATAATTTGTTTTGCATGAAATTCATTGTCCCCCATACCAAGGCCATAGAGAAATTATTTCTACTTTGCGCACACTGATTTGAAGATTTTTATTGGCCACACATGGAATATGATGTATCTAACTTTGTATCTGAATGCTTAATTTGTCAAAGAGTTAAAAGACACCATGGTAAACAATATGTTTTATTAATGCCTTTACCAATTCTAGAATGACCATGGAAAGAGATTTCAATGGATTTTATTACTGGTTTGCCTAACACTAAAGCTAATCATTACATGATTTGGACTATTGTTGATAGGTTTAGCAAATAAGCATATTTCATTCCATGCAAGAAAACATTAACTGCATCTCAAGTTGCTCAATTGTTCTTGAAAACTATTTTCACTAGTCATGGTTTGCCAAAAGTTATTATTTCTGACCGTGATTCTAGATTCTACAATAATTTTTGGATTACTTTGTTTGCTAACTTAGGAACAAAGATTGATTTTTCATCTACATTTTATCTTGAAACAAATGGGCGAACAGAAGCTACTAATAGTACCATTTTAGATCTTTTGCGTGCATACACAATTTCAAAACCACAAACATGGCATACACATTTACATTTACTTCAGTTTGCATACAATAACACACCACATATAGCTACACAGAAAGCACCATTTGAAATTATTTATGGATATAGATTACCTACACTTGTTACATCATTGTCAAACAAAGTTCAAGCTGTTGATGATATTGCTAACATGCATGCTACTATTTGTGATGAAGTTAAAGATACGATTGCCAAAGCCCAGCAATCATACACAAAACAAGCCAACAAGAAAAGAAAAGCTACGAGTTTTAAAGTTGATGATTATGTTTGGTTACGAATTGAAAAGCGAAGATTACAAAGTGTTGACAAACACCCTGTTGTAAAATTAGCCCCTAGATTTTATGGACCTTTCAAGATCATTCACAAAATCAATGACAATGCATTTAAACTAGAATTACCACAACACTGAAAAATCCACAACACTTTTCATATCAGTTTATTACGACCTTTTAGAGGAGAATTACCTGTACACCTTGTATATGAAAACCCTCATTTGCTAGAAGAAGAAACTGAAATCCTTGAGGCTGAAACTATTCTAGATACTGACTTTATGACCACTAGAACTGGTCGTAGATATTCTAGATATTTGGTTAAGTTTAAAAATTATCCTGTTGAAGAGGCCCAATGGATGCATGCTCGAGACCTAAGTGCTTACCCCTCACTGCTGGCTCCACATTGAGCTAATAGCAATTGAGAACAATTGTTATCCCACCTCGGGGGTATGATGCCAGGAGGCATATTCCATGGTGGATTCCGTGAGGTTTTGAGGTGGATTTCGTAAAATTTTATTTATTGCCGGGACTCATACACAAGGTGGATCCCTTGTGCGAAAAGTTGATGGAGACGCCTGTCCTTTTTGGGCGTCTTGTTAATTTAATGTACAAGTGGGTGATTCCATAGCAGGTGATTCTGCAAAATACATATTTAAATTAATAGACGTTTATGAGTTTAGAGTACGCACTCGTAATAAATTAAGGTTAGGATTGAGTTCTAACCAATTTATTTATTTTGTAGTTGAAGACTGCTAGGTATTCACTTTTGTCGATTTAATTTTATTCTTTTCTAACAATTGTGAATGCTTTAATTGCTGTGTAGAGTAGGCAACGGTGGCGTTGGAAAGCACTGGGCGATAGCATGTATTCAAATTATTATCATTTTTTATGGGTGTGCATCTTAGGCATGGCATCAATATTTATTTTGACATGCTTATTTATTGAAGCGCTTGACATTTATTTATTATTTTTGTATGCGCATGGACGCACGATTTAAATATTTGTATTGGATATTGTATTTGGGTACCAGCTAACTCCTTGGGCGCCCAATAGCTTTAATTCTTTAGTGGGACAAAAGCAAACACAAAAGCTAAAGCGTGCTAATTGTAAATTGGGCTATTTTTTGAGCTTGAGATGAATAATATATCAAATACATGCTTTGTGGAGCGCTCACACAAGACATGGGGGGAGATTGTACCCAATTAGTCTCTTGCTTCATGTTGTGCAAGCATTCTCTCTTGTTTTTTGTGCAAAAGTAGAGTTCTTTTGTTCTTGGGGACCTTCCGGCGCTCATTATGCACGCATATAGCATCCGATCTGTGCACCAATCAACTAGAGATAGTTGCTTTTTAACCCCTAGGAAATGTTATGGAATTATGTTTTTCATAATATTTTATGAAAAATTATTATGGAATATAGAAATTGTGGACTTTGTTTATTTGTCATATGATCCATGGCTTATCGCACGAGTGTATACATGTGATACCAGTCACATTATGCTTGGAAAATGAATGAAAGTATACTAATGCATTTGTGTTATGGTGAGTATATAATTAGATGGAGTTAAGTGAAATTATTATTTTGGAGTGCACAATTTAATACATGAAATCTACGCACCCTACAATGTGGAAAAATATTACTAGAAGCATTATATTTTATATGCGTCTATTAGCACAATTACTTTGTATGTACACGTGTAATATATTAATTTTTAATTTATTTATTAGAGAAAAATGGATGGTTTGTTGTAGACCATATTACTGATTGTGAAAAGATATTGGTTTTTTTGGAAGAGGTACACTTGACTCTTTTAGGTTAGAAGTCAATTTGCCGATGCTCTTTATCAATTGTTGAGGAAAGGTCAGAGGTTCTATTGGGAGAGAAAACGCACTAAGGCTGTGAAGAAATTGAAGAGACTCTTAAAATCTACACCAACTTTAAGGAAAGCTTATTACTCAAAAGGGAAGCTAATAATCATCACCGTGTCAGTGAGTCCAATTGGAATTAGATGGGCAATTGGGTAGGAGGACGATGACAAGGGACATATATATGCCATTAGATTTGGTGCTAAACTTCAGAATGAAAGGCAATTATGATATTCTCAAGTAAAAAGAGAGCTTTGGGGGGTTCTTACAACCCTTAAATGTGATAAATAATATTTTATGGGTATGCATGTGGTCATTGAAACTAATTGCTTGCTAGTATTAGGTAGATTTCCAGCAATGCCACATCAGACATTGCCATGTTACAGTGGATTGCATACATCAAATCATTGAATCTTGAATTTCAGCATATTGCAAGGAGAAATAATCAAAAGATGGACATATTGTCAAGAGCACATTATGAAGATGAAAATGGCATGATGGATAAGGAAGGAGAAGATGAGTTTCTTGTTGAAAATGATGAAATTACTACTCATGTTAAATTGATAGCTGTTGTAATTGTAGGTACATATGTCATTAATGTAGGGATAGCATTAAATACAATAAGTACAATAACTAGCTAGAAAAAGTAATGTAACAGTAAATTTAGTAGTACATAATGTTGTTACAATAATGAATGCAGCTTGGACAACAAAAATGAGGTATTTTGGATGCTATATAAGTTTGTAGAGGTGTTTTGCGAAGACTCGTACATAGGTGACTTGCTCAAAATTGGGCAATATCTTAACACTCTAATGAAGAGGGAAGAATGGACAGAAGAGAAATTCAAGAGGATAAAGAGAAAGGTACATGATTTTTTCTTGAAATATGATTATTTACGGAAACATGCTAAGAAGAAGCAAGGGTTTCCATTGCAAGTTCTTGGTGATAGAGCTACACAAGTACATGTTATTTAGGAGTTTCATGAAAGCTTATGGGCTGGTCATAGGGGTGTGTGGAGTATATTTGAAAAGATCAAAGAGAGATATTGGTGGTAGGGGATATATAAGACATTGCTCACTTTGTGGAATCTTGTGCTGCCTATTAGATGTATTTAGTTGTGAGGCATTGAGATGGATTTCAGCCAACTTACAGATTGTATCTTCACTTTAAATGGGTAGTAGACTTAGTTAGTATGCAAACAGTTCTTTGGCAAATAAGGTACCTTGTGCTAGTATGAGAAGATTTGACAAATCAAGCAGAAGGAAGAGCTTTACGGACAAAGACTACACAAGCACTATCTACATTTCTCTTGGAAGAGATGTTTTGCTAGCATGGCTATATGGAAAAAGTCACACTAGATAGAGGGGAGTTGAATGCTAATGAAGCTCAAGAGATCTTCTCTCAATTAGAGATTAAGCTTGCTCTAACTTTATCTTGTAAATTGCAAGGCAATGCTAAAAGCAAGAGAGGTTATCCACCTATTATTAAGGCATTGGCAAAGTTGTGTGGGGGAAAGTCACTACCCTATGCCATATGGGCTGATAGAACCACACATAGTGTTATAATAGGTTATATACTAGCTAAATTAATGTATGAAGTGCATTGCCATGGGAAGAAGGGTTAAGCATAGAAGATTTGTTGGCATAGAAAGGACACGTTGATGGATGGTGAAGGCTATGAATCTGCAAATGATTGAGGCTCTAGCACATACCAAAGGATGTGTAGGTTTGGAGGGGCAAAATGTTAGAGGGTTTTTTGTTTATATCGTGAAAGCATCTAACAAGTCATATATTAAGTTCTTCCATGATTTACATACAGGATAGTAAAAGGTAGGATTTGCCAATTATTTCATCACTACACTTACTTGTCAATGCATGAAAAGATAAGTGGTGAGCATGACAAGGCTGAGATTAGGTGGAATGGTTGGGTTGAGTCACACAAGTCAGGAAGAGGAAGTTTGTGTGTATATAGCATAAGTCAATATAGTAAATGACTTGTTTTAAGACTTCTCATGCCAAAACTTTAGGGAGAGGAACATGATGCTGAAAAAATAGAAAAAAGCGGGGAAAAGAAAACAAGGGCAGTAGTAGAAAAAAAAACATGATTGAGTTTTGGAGCTCTTGGAGAGGTCACCATAGCTGACGAGAAAGCCGAAACAAGAGAGAAACTCAATGGGAGTGAACCCAATGACATCGTGGGAGTTGTTTGATGCTTAAAAGTCGGCTCTTGGACACTGTATGCTGCTGTAATAATAGTAACTAGTAGGGCATCTATTGTCATAAAGCATTCATAGTGTGATTCTAAATATTTCAAGGCATCTCCTTTATGTATATGATGCTCTACTATTGTCAGATCATTGTTAGGGTAAGAATCCATGGTTTTATGAAGGATTGAAGAAGCAAAGGCTTGTTGTAATAGTGCTAACCATCAGGGTATCTACTATAACAAAGGTTTCTCTCAGGGTATTCCAAGGCTTCTAGAGGCATCTCATTCATGCATCTGGATTACAAAACACTATAAGAGTATATGATTTTATGAAGATTTGGAATAGCATAGGGATTTTTTTCTTTGCTATAAGACTATCATAACAAGACTAAAGCACTAATTTGGACCCCATACAGGGTTTTAGTAGGATCTAATGTATGTTGAAGTTGGCAGTATGCCCGATTGATAGGGGTTGCCATATATGACATTGCTTGAAAATTTATGCATAGTTTTAGAGCCAAAATCATCGGATTAAGCCTATGTAATGCAATGTTATGTCAGAACAAGGTGCTCTTCGAGTCAAAGTCTTAGAGCTCAGGTTATGTGGTTGCACTTGAGTGCATGCGGTGATTGTATGTGACAAACTCTATCATACAAAGATTGAATCAAATGATTTTTTGAGGGTTTCTATCTTGATTTCCTGTGTCTGAACTTGATTCTGTTAAAGAAGACTGTTGTAATTACTGCAAACAATCATAAAACCATTGCCAAATCAAGCTAAAAATAAGGGATATTGACCAAATAGTGAACTATTCACAATACTCAATGCAAAGAATTGTCAAATGAAGGTGGCTGCTCACAAAAACAGTGCAATAAATTGCAATTACAGCATGATGAGGATGGAGTACATCAATAAGAAATCAATGCAAAAGAGGGGCAATCACTCATATAAGACAAATTGCAACTGCTAGGAAGGAATAGCCCTAACTAGTGATGAGTGAATATGCGACTAGCATGAGAACTGCCAAAGAATCAGTGTGTTAGACTAAGATACATCCCATAACATAACCATCATGCATAGAGTGGGTCTCATGAGTAACAGAAGAGGCCAACTACATGTACAATGGACTGAGCAATGTAATGGAAGCTCAATACATAACCAACCAAGATGCATACATCATTGACAAAATCCTTGCTAATGTTGTCTCCTAGCTGCTGCTGAAAGAAATTTAAAAGCATACTGAGACGAGAAGACATGGCCGATAGATAAAGGTGCTAGCCCAAGAGGAATGTGAGCTTAGCCACCTAGTAAGCATCAATTGCATACATCATAAAGCATGACAAGAGCATGTACATGTCACCAAGTCCCATGGTCTCACTATAAGATCCTCAAGCTCAACTATGTAACCAAAAACTCACTGTAATCTCCAAATGTCAAGGAGTAGCTTCTAGTAGAACAAAAGTCGAATGCCAAACTTGCAAACAAACCTCAAAACATCATGTGGAAGGCATCTATACATCCAAGATCCAAGTAGCATATAGCCAGGAGCATCTGACCCAAGTAACTTGCAAAGTGCTTTATGGGAACATCAAATAAACCATACATAACAGTGAATGACAATCAATATCAAGATTTAAAGCTCCAATCTCAACTCAAAGGCAATCTGGAAGCATGACCAAGCATATAACATGCCCCATAAACATCGGTATATCACCCAGAATGATCAGTAAGTACCTAGGAGTAATAGGCATATGCTTTCATTGATAAAATAGCATTCAACACTATTATTGATAGTAATGAAAAAACCTCTATAAATTTGAGAAAAAGAGTGCGCAAATCAGTCCAATGCCATCTCATTTCTTGCTCTTAGGAAGAAACCCTGCTTGGGGACACCAAAAGGTAGCCATAGCCACTCAACCAAGGCTTGCAATACCTTCAAGAGACCTCTAATTCTCAGCCCTAGGATCTACCTATAGCCACTCTTGATCAAGTTTTCCCAATATTAAGACACAAAGCTCCAAATTGAAGGATTCTTCATGGGCGGCCATGAAAGCTTCTCTTAAGCTTTCAATATCTTAAAGTGGAAGTTGGACAAAGCTCATCAGAGTCCATACATCAATGCATGCTTCAAATTCTTGAAGGGCATAACACATTTAATTCATCTTGCTCCCACGAGTCCCTTGATTGAAGAAGCTTCATCCACTTGCTCCAAGCATGGAAGAGGTATGTCTAATGAATCCTAATCTCTCTCTTTATCCATTTGTTGAGCCTATGCTAATTGTTTGAGAGATTTTAAGCATTCAGCCCTCTTCTTCACTTAATCATTTTCATTCAAGCATGAAATGGATTAATTGGAAGCATCATCCCCATTCAATCATTCACTACATGCATCATTGGTCAATGAGTGGGTTAATCTTTCTCCTTGAATCAAATTTGTATCCTAACCCATGGTCCTTTGATTTGTGTGCTTTCTTTGAGTAAATATGAAAGGAAATCGTAAAAAAGATAAGTTAGTACCCAATGAGTCATTGTGTTACACTAAGGTAATCCCTCCCTCATCCCATTTCCTATTGCTCTTGCATATCATTAAAAGCAAAAGGCTCTTTCTATCAAACTTGCATTACATACTATTTGATTAGCATAGTGAGCTAGTGCCATGTCTATTCTAGTTGGCAAAAAAGGTTGATGCCATGTGAGGTGGCAAGACAAGAGTGAGATGACCCTCCCTTCCCACTAATGACCCTAAAGGAATGGACAACCCGGCTTGAGAAGGAACTTTGCACACCCCTCAAGTCTCAAAGCCCCATACTTGTTTACAAGTGCAAGTACATTCCCCTTTGCCCATCCACACTTTCTTTATCTCATTTGAGGCATTGACAATGGCAAATGGGATTTTACAAAATGTATTGACAATGGCAAATGGGATTTTGCAAAATGTATTGGCAAAGGGTTAGATGTATGGCATTGCGGGCTTATGTACAGGTTGCTTAGTGAGTTGCAGACATTTTCAATCCATGTATTTAGTCCCCATCATAAATGCAATGATATGTATGCCTTGCAATAGGTCCCACATGGAATTCAATCCCTAAGGAGGTCAAATAATGGGAAATTTGGTCACCAATAGATAGTAGACAAGGTTTAGGAATTTCTATACAACCACAGAAATTTTCTTACAAATTTTTTTGTATACTTTCTATCAAAGAGCTCTATACCCCATTGTGAAGAGGGCCTTGTCTTCATTGATTTGAATTAGAAAGTTCTCCAATCAAAGTTATGAGCCAAAATTTATAGCAATTTTTGTGTATCGGGGTCTTGTGAACTACATTAAAATGGTAGGACATAGAGGCAAATGAAAGGCCCAAGAATAGGTCCAAAGGGACATTAAAGACTCCCATGCATCCATGACTGATACACTTAGCTCAACACAAGAGTACATTGGAGAATGCTCGAAGAAGTTTCAAATATAGACCCCTATAGCATGCTCAACCACACCTTATGCAAGCATGAACTTTGCCCTATGGAGAGGCATAATGACATGGCAGCAAACCACTACCAAATACTCTCTAAGATAGGTCAAGAAATCAAACAAATGGCCCTCTTGAACTCTTAGACTCAAAAAACATTGGAGAATCTCACCACTCTTATCATCTAGTTAGCCCACTTCAATATGAGAGAAGGCAAATGAGTCCAAGCTTAAAGCACGATGGCCTCCTCCATTGGAGAAGATACGTGGCCCATAGGGCATTATTGGAGACGAGGGTATCCCAACTCTCACTTACGAGGTTGGTGAGTCCTCCCACAAATATGAAGATCCTCTTTTGAGCTCTCTTGTTATCCATGTAGCTAGCCCACTAGTGAGACCCCCGCCCACCATCGATAGAAGTCTACCCACTTACCCTAGGAGCCCTTCCAATAATGTTGGCCCAAATGGCACTTATATGGCTCAATCTAATCATGGACAACATGGTATTAATAGCTAGTATGGTAATCATGGATAGCATAGCATTAATGGCTACCATGGCATTCATGGGCAACATGGCTTTAATGGGTAGCATGGTATAAATGCATAGCATGACTTAAATGGGAAACATGGCATGTATAGGCAGTAAGGTTTCATGGGTAGTAAGGCCCTAATGACCTCCATGATAATTTCATTCTCACCAAGTACAATGGGCAACCACCATCCCCATCTAACTTGGAAGAATGGACCTCTAAACTAGAGTCATACTTTAATATCTACATGTGCCTTGATGATCAAAAAAAAATATTTTCCTCTCTTCATTTGAAAGGATTTTACCACACATACTAGTGTTACATAAGTAGAGAAAATCAACAGTTCATTGATTGGGAAGATTTTAAAACGCAAATGGTTCAAATATTTGTGTCTCGAATGGACAAGGAGTGATTGGCAAGCCAGTGGTACGAACTTGACTAATGGAACCTTACAATAAGAGAATACACAAACTAGTTCATTAACTTGACCATGTATATTGAGAGTGTAAAAGATTATGCCAAGTTGCACAAATACATATATGGGTTAGAGCCAAGCCTTACTAATGTAATGGTTCAAAAACCATGTACCCTATTAAATGCAATCGAATTGGCTAAAAGTTATGCAAGAAAATACTGCATGAATAAGGGTTTTTAGCAAGGTTTTAGGCAACAAAGAACTCCCATTAGGGCCAATATGGTGGCATTTATAGAGGAAATCCCATGTCTACTACCACTCCCAAAATCCCCACTTACCCCTCATTTGATGCTAAAAGAAAATAATGCAATTTTAGGACAACACTTATCCCATGTGGCAATATGCTAAAAATATGTCACAAAATGCATCAATCCCAAGTGGTCAAAACTTTATCCCACCAGATTAGTGAAGGATAGAAAAGAAAAGGGCTTATGTTTTAACGGGGGAATAAGTACACAATGGATTATGCCTCAAAATGCCCTTACAAAATAGCCAAGGTCAAGATTCATAGCATGTATATTATGGAAGATTGGAAAAATCAAGTGAGGATTCAAATGCTCTAAACTCTATAAATACCATGGCAAATGCTAAAAATGATGAGTATAAAGAGGACTTAAAGCAAGAGGAGTTGTATGACCCATCAAATGGATTCCCCTTTGACCCAGATAGTTGCTTGCCTCATGACCCTAGTATGATTGTCTTTAATAGACCTTCTCATGCTACCACTTTCATTTGCTCCATCTTTATGGATTCATGGACAGGCTCTGGAGCCTAGAACACTATGCATTCAAGGGAAAATCAATAGAAATAATGTATTCATTCTAGTAGACAATAGTAGCACACACAATTTTGTCAATAAATCTGCCATGGATTGGTTGAAATGTTTTTTCACATAATTACAGCATCCCCTCAAAGTTCAAGTGGCCAACAACAATGAGGAAATCAGTACATACATATGCTCTAAGATAGCCCTATGCTTGGCTGAAAATTATGAAGGTTCAGTCGATCTAATTGCAATAGAAATGGGCCCCATCAATGTTGTCTTAGATTGTGGCTAGCTGAAATACTTGGGCAAAATTGCTACAAACTTCTCTCAGTTGTATATGGAGCTGTCATGGAGGGCAGCTCATCTATTTAGAGGAAGTTCAAGATAATCCATATTTTCAATTTATTACAACAAAGACTCTCAAATGGAACTTTAAGAAATGCTCATAGATATTTGTTTTACACTTGAAGAAGGAGATCACATATCAATCCTCGAAAGTAGCTAAGAATTCAACATTGGAAACCTTACTACAAGAGTATAAATATTTATTTCAGATGGCTACAATCCTCCCTCCTAAGGGCAAGTGGATCACTCCATTAATCTAGAGCCTTGGTGTACAAACCCCCTTATAGACTATCAAAGTGTGCATGTGAAGAAGTTGCAAAGTAGGTCAAGGGGTTGCTTGAGACTAGGCTTATTGAGCTGAGTTCTTCTCCTTATACATCCCCAATCTTGTTAGTTTAAAAAAAAGATGGATCTTTTTGAATGTGCATTGAGTATAGAGACTTGAACAAAATTATAGTCAAGAACCAATATCCCATCCCAAGGATTGATGACTTGCTTGATGAGATGAAAGGGGCAAGGTACTTAACTAAGATTTCCATGAGAAAGGGCGATGAATTAAAAACAACATTTAGGACTCATCATGGCCTTTATCATTTCTTAGTGATTCCTTTTGGATTGATGAATGTCCTAGCCATATTCTTGAGCCTCATGAATAAAAATTTACACCCTTTTCTTTTTAATTTTATGCTCATATTTTTTTAATGATATTCTTATTTATAGCAAGTCATTGGAAGAGCACTTGACACATGTCAAAAGGGCAATTGACATCTTGAGAGAGTATATGTTATCTAAAGAAAGTAAGTGTATATTCAAGCAAATATTAGTGGAGTACTTGGGGTATATTGTGAGAAAAAATGGCATACAAGCTGACCCCAAAAAGATATAATGTGTAAAGGATTAGCCCATACCATCCAATGCCGCTTCCTTGTGTGGGTTTCTTGGTCTATCATCATTCTATAGGAGATTCATTGAGCATTATGCAACAATTGCAGCACCCCACTAATAGATCGGCTAAAGAAGGATTCAGTTTTTTGGGAATGCCATAATTGATAACAACTTCAATCAATTGAAGGAAATGCTTACGTCAACCCCTATCCTCATATGCCCTAACTTGTCAAAGGAGTTCACCATTCAATGTGATGCTAGTGGTAGGGGTATAGGTACTCTTTTGCTACTAAAACATGGTGTGAATGCTTTGAGAACCATAAGCTTGAAAAAAAAGAAAATTCAAATGAATATTTAGGAATAAGATATGTTAGCCATCCTTCATGCTATTAGAATGGCACCTCTATGGTAGCCGATTTAGAGTGAAGAGTGACCATTAAGTCCTCAAGTACTTCTTGACTCAGACTACTTTGATCCCTAAGCAAAGAAGATGGTTGGCAACCTTGTAGAATTTTGATTTTGACATATCTCACAATAGGAGCAAAGATAAGTGGCTAATTTACTTGCATAGATGTGGGCATGCAGTAGCACCTAAAGTTCTTGCACAAAATGCTATTGCAAAACAACTAAAGTCTAAGAAAGATTGGGAGCGAACATAGAGTAAAGTCATGTGTTGGTGGCTGTATGTCTATGTAATAGATAGCATGATGGGCTATTTGCAAGAGTCTAAAACCCTTGCTATTATATGGAAGAATTTGGAAAGTTTGTTCAAAGTAAATACAAAGGCGAGAAAGCTACAACTCAAGTCAGAGCTGAACCAAGTGAAAAGAGGGAACCTGTCCATTAACGATTATTTTTTGAAGATCAAAAGTATTGTGGAAGCTCTTGGATCTATCAATGTGGTAGGTGATGATGATGAAATTATGCATGCATGCTTAGATGGACTTGGAGATGAATACAAGAGCTTCAGGTCATCTATGAATACAAGGGATGATATCCCTAATTTTGCAAACTTGATTTCTATGCTAATACTTGAGGAGAAGGACCTTGGCTTGGATTTCTCTTCTTGTCAAAGCAAAAAAATATATGAATAGGTATTTTACTTTACTAGCAGAGATAGAGATCGTGATGGCAAAGACCAAGGTGGTGGTCGTGGTCAAGGTTATGATGCATAGCAAAATAGGGGAGGATAGTCTCAAGGAAGGGGAAGCCAAAGAGGAGAAGTTGCATATTCTAATAGGCCACAGAATTATTGTGATAGTAGAGAGTGCTGGCATTGTGGTCAGAAAGGCCACATTTCTAAAAATTGCTTCAACAAGGCTAAAATTAGAAAGGGAAAAAAGCAATAACAATAATGACAGAAGTGAATAGTTGTTTGTTATACAGGACTTTATGAATACTATGATTGTTGATGGATCATCAAAGAATGATGTATGGTATGTAGATTCAAGTACATCTAGCCACATGACTTCTCATGGAGAGTGGTCTAGAGAGATATGCAGTCCAAAGTCTTCGAGCTATGTGGAGACAAGAGATGATACAACTCACCCCATTACTTATTTTGAAAATATTCCCTTGAGTATGCACGCTAGCAAAACTAATTACTTGGCTAATGTGCTACATGTACCAAATATTACAAAACACTTGGTTTCTGTTGGTCATATGGTAGAAGAGGGATTGTAGGTTCGGTTCACATCTAATGGTAGTTATGTAGAAGATCTCAAAGATGATTACAGATTGATTGCAAAAGAGAGAATGTGCTAGAAAATTGTTTACTCTTGATGTAAGTCTACTTGAAATGGATGCTACCATGTTTGCAGAAGGTCCATGCATTGTGGCTAATATTGGAATTTGGCATAAGATAATTATTCATGTAAATGTGCAATGGTTGAAAGACATGTAGTCAAAACAAATTGTGGATGGCTTGCCCAAGTCTAGGATTGATGGGATATATAAAGTATGTAAAGCATATCAATTCAGAAAGCAAGCCATGCATGCATTTCCACATGAAAAGCATGTATGCAAGAAGCCACTTGAATTAATGCATTCTAATGTGTGGGATCCTATAAAGACTTCAACTTTGAGTGGTTACAAGTATTACGTTTCCTTCATTGATGATCATACTCGCAAAGTATGGGTTTACTTTATGCATGAAAAAAGCGAGGTGTTCACTCACTTTAAAAGCTTTAAGACTTTAGCTGAGAAGGAGACATGGTTGCATGTTGAATACCTAAAGTCTGATGGAGGGAAGAATGTCTCTCCAATGAGTTTTCAAATTTTTTGCAAAAATCGATACATGGAGGCAATATAGATGTGGATATACTCTGCATAGCGAAATGGAGTTGTTGAGCAAAAAAAAAAAAAAAAAAAAAACCATATTTCAGAGGTAGCTCATGCATTGATGTCAAAAAGAAACTTGCCTCTTACCTCATTACTATTGGGCTAAAGTAGTTGCTACTAATGTAAACATTATGAATAGGACACCCACCATTGTTGTTGTACATGGTATGACATCTAAAGAGAAAATTATGGGTAGAGAGCCAAATTTGTCCCATCTGAAAGTATTTGAATGTACTACTTATGTGCATATTCTTGATGAGTTGCGTAGTAAATTGGATCCCAAATTAGAAAAATGTATATTTGTTGGATATTCTCTTGAGCATAAGGAATATAAAGATTATAACCATGTTATGCATGAAGAGCTAGGAGTTAGCAAAGATGTTTTTAATGAAATGAGTAGTTGGTATAGTAATGTGCCAAATACAATTGGGGTTGATAAGCATGAGAGTGTGGCTGTACAAAAAATAGGTCAACGATCACAAATATTGAGCAAGCCACAAGAGTCTCCTAGTCATGGTTCTGTTTGATAGACCTTGGAATGGTAGATTGAGGTCACATGTTACTCCACTTACATCACAGATGTTAATAAAAGGTAAAGAGATAGTTGGAGACTCACCTATTGTGACATATACATCATCAAGTTTATCTCATGTTGATGTTGATTTTGATGGCTTTGAGCAGAGCTTGGATGAGGAGTTTGGAATTCCATCTATAAAAAGGGCCCTATGTGTGTAGAAGGCATAAGAGGATACTAAAGCACCTGCTAATGATCCAAGTCCATGTAGTTCAAGTAGAGTGAGAAAGACAATGCAATGATTAATATATGATAGCTATGTAGCTCATCACTATGCATACATGGCTAAGGTTGTGTATAATGTGAAACCCACCTATTTTGAGGATGCAATGGTTAATGAGTATTGGGATCATACTATGGATGAAGAAATGGTTGCACTTATGGATAATGACACATGGGAGTTAGTTCCCTTACCTAAAGACAAGAAGGCTATTGGTTGCAAATAGGTTTACAAGGTCAAGCATAAGTCAAATGGATCTATTGAGCACTATAAGGCACAGCTCATTGCCAAACAATATGCACACACTCGTGGTATAGATTATGAGGATATCTTTGCTCCATTGGCTAAAATAGCCACCATAAGATCTATCATAGCAATGGTTGCATCAAAAGGTTGGATCATGCATCAAGTGGATGTTAAGAACGTCTTCTTGTAGAGGGAGTTACAATAGGAAATTTATGTGGAGGAGCCACCTGGTTATGTGAATGAGAATCATCCAAGTTATGTATATAGGCCTTGTGTGGGCTGAAGTAAGCACCTAGGACATGGCATGATAGGATTGTAGAATACCTTATTAGCATTGGAAAATCATAGAACACAAGTTGATCACTTACTCTATGTATGTGAGAGTGATGCAGGTTTTGTGGTCATTACTATATATGTGGATGATTTGATCATTGTGGGTGATACTGAGATAGAGATTGATGATGTGAACGGTCTTCTCAAGGCTGGGAAGGTTTGGGAGAGATGCGTTGTTTTCTCAAAATAGAGATAATCAAGACTCCAAAGGGCATATGGTTATCAGAGAGATAGTATACATTGGATATGTTGAAGAATTATGGTATGGCTAATTGTAAGCCTATTTCTATACCTTTGGATGTCAATGCTAACCTTAATGCACATTAGGGTGACTTGATTGAGGATGTTACTATGTATTGATAGCCTTATCTATTTGATGATCACTAAGCTAGAGACCCAAACTACCCAGTTGGTTTGGAGAGTCAATTTTTTTATGCAGCTTCCATGGAAGCCACATTTGGATGTAGTGCAATGCACATTGGATTATGTCATGGACTATGCCTTATTCTATTATGTAGGTGTACCGTTGGGCTTGCATGGTTACATAGATACAAATTGGCATAGTAGTACTTTGGATAGGAGATCTACCAATGGTTTTATGTTTTTCTTTGGGAGTGCTGTTGTTAGTTGGAGTGGTAAGAAACATCCAAAAGTTGTTTTGTCTAGTACAAAGGCATAGTGCAAAGGTACTGCAATTGCAGCATGTGAGGTAGCTTGGTTACACAAGCCACTTGGTGATTTGGGGATGTATGTGGATAAGAAGATTATCATGTACAATGATGACCTTAGTAGCATTCAATTGGCTATGAACCCGATGTACCATGCATAGACCAAACATTTAGAAATCCATTATCATTTCATTCAAGAGGAGGTTCTAGTAGGTGATATTGACTTGAATTATTTCAACAGAGAGGATCAAACTGCTGACATTTTCACCAAGGCCTTGGGAGCTAAGAAGCTTCAATGCTTTAGGACTATGCTTGGAGTTCATGAGCTCCTACTGAGCTCGAGGGGGAGCGTTAAGATGTCAAGCTCTACATGAGCTGGCATCCATTGCGTGCCTTGGTAATTTGACACAATATTATTCACTAGTGTGTTAGGTGACTGATATGAGGATACACCAGTGATTCTACAGCTGGACTATAACCACATAGTTCATCCTTGGTTTGTTATAGCACATTTATTGTGCCAACTCTTCTTTCTAGTGGGTTCATACTTAGTGACCGTGTGTACATACATTGTGATACTTTCATATTAGTCTTTTATCATGTTATAGACATAGTTCTTTTGTGTGAAGAAGAAGAAAAAAGAAGAAGACGAAGATTTCAACCCTATTTCTTTGTATTCTCAAGTCTCCATTGCTCATGTGTGTGTGTGTGTATGCTCTTGAATGCTTTACCTCTCTCCCTTCTTGTCTATTTTCATATAACAAGTGTTTATTAAAATATTCATTATATTTCTCTAATTACTCTTAAGTACAATCCATCTCCACTTGGATATTTTTGTCCCCAAAAACAAAATAAGAACCTATTAGAAAATATACCAAATGGTGGAGAGGCTAGAGTACTCTACTTATACATAATAAAGTTGCCCTAATCTTCAAGAGAGCTGATAATCTGAAACTCAACACCAAGTACAATGCATGTACAGCCATGTTGTACCATAAAAGTGATGACTTGGTCCAAAACATTTCATGAATTGACTCTTGCAGAAGGCAGATATAGTGTTGTCTACTGTAGACCTTGCTAGACTAAATCTATCATAACTTTTGATTGGCTTACCTAAATCATAACTTTTCATGAATGAACTCTTGTAGAAGGTAGAAATAGTGTTGTCTACTATAGATCCTACTAAACTAAATCTTTCATAACTTTTGATTGACTTATCCAAATCAAGTTTATTATAGCTCCAAATCTTTGAGCACTTTTAGCCATGTATGACTCCTTTCTCTATAACTAATGCAGAATCAAGTCTATCCCAAAATAGAGAACTTTCTTACATACAAGTATAGCGAAATAAGGCTCATAACTAACATCATCTTCTTTCAAAAAATCCCTTGAAGACATAGGAATGGTTTCAAGATAATTGCTCGTCTAGATAGAGCTCTTTGTAATATTGATCCTTTATGAACTTGGATCAAAAGGATAGCTATCATCAAATCCATAAGCTAGATCATAAAATTGATCTATGTCTATTAAATATCTATCAGATATAGCTATTGAAAAGAGTTTTTGGAAGACGGTCAAAACTATTCAGAATCAAGCTAATAGTCTCACACCAAACAACATAGAATCGATTCCATTATTCTTTTAATGCACTATGAGGGAGCCACGGCTAGAGAGGCTTAATGAACTAAGATTATAAACCATAGTAGATCTCAAAGCTTGGGATAGAGGCATCAAAAAGACTAGAGGTAGATAGCAATGACATATATATATATGATAACTATTAATAAGAGGATGATCATGATTATGATAATGATGACCATGATTCTAGTGCTATCTATTATTGAAGCCATTTGGCATTGAATTTTTAAGGGATACTTTCTATAATCTCCCCCACTTGTATACATATCATAAAAATGCGAGTCACAAGTAGTAATATGCAAAGGTTTTAAACCTTAGAAAGTTACAATCACACTAAAGTTTGTAACTAGATGTTATTTAATGTTTGCATCAAGTTTGAGTGACTTTCCTTTCCACGAGTGATGGCTTCTTTTCCATGAGTGTTCATTCCACTTGATCTATTTCTTGCGAATAATTATATTTATTAAAATTTTGCATTAAACTCTTAGCATATGGCCAAGGAGTTGTTTGGTACGATTTCAAGCACATTGCTAAAGATGTTTGAGACATAGAGGACCTTTGAACACGGCAAGAAGGTCAATACTAACTATTGTTGACATCATGGAGGATTTTGTTAGATCAACATTAAGTGTCTCTTTGTGTGAGATGCACTCTCATGTGATGCCCACATTTGGTCATTTTATGGATGAACATGGCATTTGATATCTCTCTCATAATTTGGAGTAGGTAATATACTTTACTTTATCACATTAGTCATTATTGGTTTACTTCTTATGGAAGACTAAATTAGCAAAGGCACTTCTTGTTGGTTCACCCATAATTGTTGAGCTTCCCATGCTAGTTAAGAGGAAGATGTAGCTACATTGGCTTTGTTGCTTGCATTACTTCTTATCAGGGAGTCAATATATTTTCTCATAAATGGTCTTCTGGTAGAGGGGCCAATATGTTTTCTAATTTCATCAAATTGGATTTCTATTAGCATTATGGTGGTATCTTCCTACTTCATATATATAGATTGGAGATTTTTCGATAGAGACTTGATGATCGTATCCAATAAGTTTGATGGCTTTCCAAAGTTAAGCTCTTGGTAAATACGTATTAGGTTAATGGACATAGAACCTAGGCCAATTATTTTTAGGGGAATGTATAGTCATGGAGAACCTTATGGCCCTCAAGCCACATACTACATGAACCAAGTTCGCATCAATCATCTTATGTGAATGCCCATTGACCCTGTAAGGGTACAAAGTTTCTTATGACTAGATAGCTTTCACATGACCAAGTCATCAATTCAAGGTAGGCACACATGGGTAGGATTGAGATGGATGTTTATTATACTATGGCATAGAATCCAAACTTGTCAGTAACCACATTATTAGCATTTGATGGAGGTAAGCAAGGTAACACTTGGTTTGGGAACTAATTAGCTACTACCAAACAACATGGCCCTATGTCTAGCCATAGTTAGGAGGTCCATTATCACTAGTAGTATAGCCAAATGAAATTGGTATGCCCATTTCCATAAATTTCAAGAAGGGAGGTATGCATAAGATTCTTGAAGAGCTTGTAGTGCACATATGCAATCATAGATGTTGCTCCCTATGGACTAAAAATAGAGAGATCCCTAGTTTCTAGTGTAGGGAAGAAAGCAAAGTTATGGACCTCTATTGGACATAGAGATGGCCATATATCTTAAAAAGGATTTGGAAGAGAGAATTTGCAAAAAGAGAGTTTTATGAAGAAATTATAGACATTATAAAAATAAAAAGACAATTTGTGGGTGAATCAACTCAAGATTTGATTCAATGTGAAGAAGAAATAGGTTTACAAGGCATACTGTTAGTTCTTGAATTGTAGATGCTGAGGCTACTTGTGAAAATATGGCACATGACCCATAGCTATTGGTTTGATCATCAAAGATAGCATATAGATGTATTCTTGGGGTGTATGATGATGGGTATGTAAGACTTGATATAAAACTATTGATTTGATTCCAATGAGCTTGAATTTGTGTTCTCTAAGTTATCCAAACACGATCATGTTGGTAAAGTTACTGGGATGCTTTTGGAACTTGATCAACCATATCCATATACAGTCAAATTTAGTAGAGCAACTAGTTTATTGATTTCTTGACTAATGCACCTTGTCTAGTAGTACTCAATTGTGGCACTGCTAGTGATGACAACAGTATATCCATGGCTTTAGGAGCAAAACAGAATGGATTTCATCATATGAATATTCCCAGTGGGGTGAATTGACCTTCTCCTTTTATTATGGATAAGTCAAATGGTTGGCATGACCTATTTACACCTCAAAAATTAAGACAATATATGTTCCACTACCAACTTAGACATGGTTTGGCAACACAAAATGCTTTGCCCAATGGGTTTATAACTCTTGATACAAGGCAAGATAACTTGCACTATTGGCACAAGATTGCATGGGAATAGATGTAGGCAAATCCTCAAGTCAGCAAACTAGTTCAAATGTAGAGTGGTGAAGAGCTTTGTGCAACAATTCAAAGTGGAAGTGACCATTTAAAATAATTATGGAGCTCTAAGTGTCATGAAAATGCTAACAAACAGTTGCTTGCCAACTCCCTTTCATCAAATCTAGAGGGCAATGAGTTTGATTTGGCTTGTGATTCAAGCATGGGATATCAAAGACCAATTTGTACACAACTAATTCTCAAAGTGTTAATCCTGTTGCAGCAAGCAAGCCTACTATAGAAGGGAGCCCAATATATGGATCAAATATTTACCCCTAGTGGAATTGGCCTACAATGTCTCATATCAACAAAGCATTGGTATGACCCCTTTTCAAGTGTCGTATGGGCAAGAATTCTTATCCCCTCTTAATTTCTCAAATTCAACCTTGAGGGTCAAAGCATCCAAGAAAATGCTATGAGATGGAGGAGCACATCAAAGCAACCCACTAAGACATCAAAGCAGCACAGGATTGGCAAAAGGCCTACATTGATCCCAAGAGGACTCCTCAAACTTTCAAGAACAACAACATGGTGTTCCAAAGAGTTCAACCAAAGAAGAGTTCCCTATCTCTTGGGAAATTCAAAAAACTTAGTCCAATATATTGCAGTGTTAAAGCGTATAAGGTTAAAGGCCTTACTTGTGCACTTGTTTGCCTTCATTAATGATTGTGGCTCAACTTATAGTGCTATCTTTAATATTGATAAGTTGGATGGCACCAATTACAGCTACTAATGGGAAGCCCAAATTTAGCAAGTTTCAGTGCAAAAAATGCAGGTTAGGCCCTTGAAACATAACGGTGTCAAGCTTGAACTTATTGATGCAAATGATTGGGTTGAATTAGATGAGCTATGTAAGTCTACCTACCATCATATTATCTCTCTCTGAGTATGTGTTCTATAATTTTGTCTATGATGGAAAGTTCACATGGGAATTATGGGAAAAGATTCACAATGTCTATGACAAATAGAGCCCCACTTTTTAGATGTATTAGTTGAAGTAACTCATGGACCTTTGCATGAAGGAATGCACTTTTATGTCCTCTCACTTAAATGAGTTTCATTTCATTATCAGTCATTTGTCTTTGTAGGGGGTTAAATTCAAGGCTACTCTTCTTTCCTTGTTCCTCTTAGTTACACTGCCTGAATCATGGGATACCTTCACACTACTATGTGTGCCAACATACCTATACTGATGGGTTGTAGTTGCAAGATGTCGAGGGTGCACTCTTGAGATTGAAGAGGTTAACAAGAAGAATGACGATGCTTCGTGCACCTCTCATGCTTTGACCATTAGAGGCAATATAATGGTAGGAGCAATAACAATCACTGTGTGGCAGAGACTCTTAACAGTCTCGCTCTCAGTCATGTGGATAGTCTCACAGTAAGTCTCATGGCCGTATGTCCTCATTGACTTGTCATTACTATGGGAAAGCATGGCATATTTGGCCACATTGCTATAAGACGCGCAAGGACAAGCCCAAAGAAAAGGACAAAGATAAATAACAAGACAAAAATAATGATCACATCATTAGTGTTAAGATTAAAGAATTAATGTTGTGTAGATTGATTTTGATAATGATTTCATACTTGCAGCTTCTTCTCTTGATACTTCAGAGCTGATTAATTCAAGGGCTTCCTTTCATGTGACCCTTCATAGAGAGTGGTTTCACTCCTACCACAGTTTGAATGGATTTGTTCATTTGGCTAATGACTTGGCATTGAAAATAGTTGGTATTAGTGATGTCCAGCTATAATTTGGTTTAGGTTGCATATTTACTCTTCATGATGTGTCATGTATTGGTTCTCACAAAGAGTCTTATCTCTGCTGGCACTTTGGATGATGCAAGTTATGTAGTTTCTTTTGATAATTCCTCATGGAAGATTACCCTTAGGAATCTTTTCATTGCATGTGGTGCTAAGTCTAATACTCTCTACCCCTTGCTTGTATCTAGGTCAGTTGACCATGTTTTGGTAGTGGTTCTAGTTTCACATGTATTTATGTGGTATCGTCGCCTTGGGCACATATCCTTGAAAGGAATGAAAATGCTTACTTCTTTGCAATATCTTCAGCCCCTTGACTATATGTATCATTGTTTATATGGTAGGTAGACACGTAATACATATAAAAAGTTTGGTATGACACACATGGGTAAGCCACTGGCTCTTGCTCATTTGATGTATGTGGTCCCATGCCTTGCAAGTCCTTAGGTAGCATGAAGTATTTCGTTACTTTCATTGATGACTATCGCATAAGGTCTGGGCTTATCCTATTAAGTAGAAATCAAAAGTTTTGGCTACATTTCAGCATTGACTTACTTTGGTTGAGAACTAGTCTAGGTATAGGTTGAAATGCCTAAGGCTAGATAATGGGGATGAGTATGTCTCTAAAGCCTTTGAGTAGTTTTATGACAAGAGGGGTATTAAGCGTTAGTTGACTGCCCCGTACACCCCACCCTAGAATGGTATGGTTGAGTGCATGGATATGACAATTCAAGAGTGAGTTTACAGTATGCTTAGCCAAGCGAGCTTACCACAATATTTTTTGGGCTGAGGTAGTTACTACTATCATACACTTGATAAATTGGTCCCCATTTACTGCTCTTGACTATCAGGTTGCAAAGGAGGTATAGTATGGAAAAGCTCCCTCATTTGCTGTTGAGTGTTGAAATGACTTGTTTTTTGGCTGATTTTTGTTGTTTTTGAGAGCCGAATGGTTGATTTTATGGGATGATTGATTGATTTGGAAGTGGTTTGAGAGTGTTTTGGATGATATTGATTGTGTTTTGGAAGTTCATGATGTTTGTTGATGGTTTTGTGATGTTCTGATAGGTTCTGAATGGTTCTGTATACCTTCTGTTTTGTTCTGTTTTGGTCTGTTTTGTTCTGATTGTCTTCTGTAAGGAGGGATGAAGTATTGATTGATGAAGAATGAGATATTGTGAAAGTTTAGTGAATGGTTTGTGAGATTTTGGAATGGTTTGAGAGTAAGTTATGAGGTTTTGATGACCTTCTGTAACCTTCTGTAGGTCTTCTGTAGAGCTTCTGTTCTGTTTCTGTAGACTGTTCTGTTTTGTTCTGTTCTGGTACTGTTCTGTAAGTGTTCTGTGGAATGTATGTGTGATTTTGGAAAATTTTTCTAGCCTTGGAAAGAGGTGAATACAAGTGCAAAAGAGCTGAAAGAAGTGGAAGAAGTAGCTGCTGAAGACTCAAGAGAAGACTAGAGTGAAGTGACAGTAGTGAGCTGTGAAGAGATACTGTAGTGGCTCTGGTGACCCTTCATATCAGACATACATCTTGGGAGGGGTATCCACGACCTAAGAGTGATTATTGAGAGTAATTTTGAGAGATTGTAGTGAGGATATGATGTATTATTGATGGAGAGAGAGAGAGAGTCAGAGATAGCCAATTCTACTCAAACAGAGTGATTGTATATGAGAGATTGAGAGAGAAGACTATGAAGATATTGAAGATGAATACTATGTGATGTATTTCCATTAAAAGATGGTGTACTTCTTTGCTTTCTTTGTTCTATTGATGGATTTTATGAAGATGTTGAAGAATATGGTTGATTCTATTAAAAACTGTGGGAGATTTACATGATGCTGCATGAAGATTTGTTGTGCCTGGTGTTCTTTTCTTCATTGTGATAATATGAAATATGAAAAACAAGCTTGTTGATGTTACAAGATAGATTTTCTTGCAAGAGAATTCCCTTTTCCTTGGTGTTCCTCTCGGGGCTCCATGTTTTTGGTGCGCAGCCGGGGAAACTTGCCATCAACAAGCACCAGAAGAGGCTGAAAATGAAGGAAATGGCATTGCCAAGAAGAGAAGAATTCAATGGATGTTTGTAAAGTTCCTTCTTCCACTGAAGAGTTGGAATTTCTCATAATCAAAGCCACTTTCCACAAGAAGTTCATCCCACAATGGCGGAAACACATCACCATCATGATGCATGCTTTATGTGGTGGACAGTTTCCTCTTCCTATTGAAGCAGCAGAAACTTGCATCTTGGTGGCAAACTGTTTGGGAACAAACTGAAGAGCAGAAACAGAGAGAATGACCATCCATGGAAGATTTGGCATTTATTGAAAAGTTTCCAGACAACATCAAGTGGGAGATTGTGAAGAAGCTTCAGGAGTCTTGGTCTGTAGAGGTTTACAGGGACAAGAAGGAAAAGAGTTGGAATTTGTTCGTGGATGCTCAACAGCAAGATACATGGGATGCTTGGTGTACTGATAATCTTCTGTTTGTTCAATTAGCAACCCACTGGAAGTTGGTAGACAGAGTGTTTTTCACAACATACACTGTTGAAACCATTAGAAGCTGGCATTACTATGATGATGGCACCACCACAATGCTCAGACGTATGCATTTTGACACCTTCAGAACCGAATACCTTCCTCTGTGCAGTGGCATGAAAGCAGAATTCAGGGACGTGGAAAAGAAAGAAGTAGAAGAAATGTTGGCAAGAGAGTCCTCCAGAGACTGAAGCCTTCTGTTAACCCTTTGTGGAGCACTAACAACATAGTGGAGCCAACCCCCTGATGAATGACGCAATAAAAAGGCAAGCGTTAGAACGAGTCCAGAGGTACGTGAGAAGAGAAAAAGCAAAAATCAAGGCTGAGAGCGAGCTCGCAGCAGAAGCCGCCTTTGACGCCCTTGCGGAACTCTTTACAGAAGTCCCAATGGCACATCAAGCCCTTCCTTCTCCTACTGGAGGTCCACTTCCAAGCCAGATCCGTCCTGGAAATATTGATGACAGGCCAGCGAATGTAGTCCCATTGCCAGTTTTTAAGGGAGAGTACAATGAAGACCCCGATCTTCATGTAGCAGAGTTTATGGTAGCGTGTGTGGCTAACAATGCCAGAACCCCTGAGCATTGGTTGGCAATATTCCCCGCCACTTTCAAGGGCGCGGCGTTTCAGTGGTATGAGAGACAAGCAGCAGGAACTTTTGGCACATGGGACGACCTGAAGTTGGCCTTCCTCACTAAATTCAGGCGTGAAGGTTTTGAAGAGCGGATGAGAGAGGAATTCATGAACCTAAGTCAGTCCTCTGGAGAAAGAGTAGAAGCTTATGTCTCAAGAATGGAATCCATCCTGAAGAGATGGACTAACCATAATCTAGATGATGGCATTCAGAAGGGAGTGTTTCTCAGAGGATTACAACCAGAAGTCCGTAAGTTTATGGAGCTACAAAGACCAGCCACCCTGCAAGCTGCAACAGAAGGTGCCAGACTGTACGATGAAGTGGAAGCTAGATTAGCAATGAATACAGGAAGAGGAGTCCTACCTCCTCTGGTGCTAGGAATGATGTACCCACCAAATGCAGTCCCAGGGACTGTTCCCTATCCCTACCAACAGATGCCCTCAGTATCACAGTACAGTGCACCAAATCCACAGTGGCCACAATCCATGCCTCAAATGATGGTTCAACCACAACAACAATGGTCCCAACCAATTTCCTCAATGCAAAATCAACAGCAACAGTGGAACCCTACCAACTGGAACCAACAGCCAACAGTTCAAACAGGAGCATTGAATCAGAACCAAAACAGAGACCCCTCTGTACCAGCCCAACCCGTTTATGCAGTGATTACAGAGACTCCTCAAAACCCTCCTGCCAGTGCCTCAGGAGGAGAAAGCTTGAAGGATTATTTATCTAACTCAGTTGCAAACATTAAGAAGGAGTTGATGGATGTGATTACAGAACAACTACAGACGTTGAAAGTGAATACCGCTAGCATATCCAATGTTGCAGGAGCATGAAGAGATGTGATGCGGTCAAACACTTGGTGTGGTAAGTGTCATCAAGCAGGCCATTTAGCCACTGAATGTACACGGAAACCAACCATCCCTGGAGCCTTCTGTTCCTACTGTTTGCGGAAGAATCATACAGAGGACATTTGCTCCCTGAAGGAGATGCATGATAGGAGAAGAAAGGAAGAAGACGCAAGATTTAACTTGCTGGAATCCAAAATGACAACACAAGATATTGGACCCAAGCCTAGAGAGTTTGGTCCTAATTTCGGACCCAGAAGATTTCCTTCTCAAAGTTACAAAGGAAGACAGTCTGGCGGTGGTCAGAGATCAGAAGTGGAATGTTACAGATGTGGAAAAAAGGGATACATCTCACCAAACTGTCCAAATCCTCGAAGGTCAGTGGATTACAAGCCCTTATGCAGTCGATGCAAAGGAGAAGGCCACACTGCAAAAGACTGTCCAAGCCCAGCCCCAGTGAAAAACAGTGCTACTGATAGTCCGTCCAAGGCCCAAGAGCCTACCTCCAATTTAGTGGAATTGGAAGTTGCTGCCATCACGCGTGCAAAGTAGAAGGAACCACCTATCCAGAAAGAAAATAACCCTCCTGCCAGAACAGTGAGGTTCAATATTCCACCAAAAGAACAGAACAGAACAGAGCCTAACAGTGCCGTACAGAGCCCTACAGTGCCACAGAGAGTTACAGAGACAGTTACAGAGACAGGACCAGAGGTCCAGGATACAGAAGAGGAGGAAGTGCCACAAGTGGCAGAAGAAGTTCCTGTAATTCCTCTGTTGGAAGAAAGAGGGAAAATGAAAATGGGTGTTGCCCCATTCCCTAATCGGTTAGAGAAGCCAGTGGATCCTATTAAGGAATACGATCTGGTTAGAGATCTAGATACCTTTAAACCAAACCTCACATTCCGACAATTATTGATGTTGTCCCCCAGTTGCCGGAAAAGGTTCAAAAGTATACTGACAAGACGACGTGGTTTAAGGATTGCTCCCTCAACAGTAACAAAGTCCAACAAGGCTCCAGAGCCTGTAAAAGAAGTGGATGTGGCTAACGCTTTCCTAGATCCAGGTACTCCAGAGACTGGCGTATGGATAGAAGGCTGCTTCATTGCAAATGCACTGATTGATGGTGGTTCATCAGTGAACATTATGACGGATGTGACAATGAAGGATCTAAGCCTACAAGGTGTGCAACCAACCCAATGGCTCATCAGACTGGCGGATCAGAGTAGAATCAAGCCTTTGGGCATTCTTCCATATGTGAAGACTACAGTGGCTGGAAAAGATTATTGGCTAACCTATTTGGTGGTGAAGCCAAACTCTTATGGTACATCCTATCCTCTGTTACTGGGCAGACCATGGCTTTTTGAAGCCCGAGCAAGGACGGATTGGTTTAAAGGAACCTTGACCTTGGGCAGAGGACCCAACAAAGTGGTGCTGAAACTGTATGGTTCTCAAAAAGGACATGGATCCACCTCCTTGGAATTATCTTCTGACTCCCCTAACGAGGCTACGGATGGAACATCAGTAGACGAAGATGCTGTCAAACAGATCCTTCCCAAGAAAACAGTGGCACATTCCTTAACAGTGGATACTGTAAGCCGACTTCCAAAAGATGCAAAGCCATTATCAATGGGTGAATACTTCTTGCATGAACCAGAAATGACTTCGGAAATCACTTCTGACAGTGAGATAGAAGCATGGATGTACTGCTCTCCCTGTTACATGGTTACATCAGAAGCAGAAGCAGAAACAGAGACAGAAGCAGGAGAGAAAACAGAGAATCTGTTCTTCTGTTACAGAGCTCCTACAGAGACAGAAGCAGAAGCAAAAGCAAAAGCAGAAGCAGAAGCAGAGACAGAGACAGAGACAGAAGAGGATGAATATGATATGGACGAAGAAGGTGATGAAAGTGATCCAGAAGAGTCTATCCCACCTGAAGAGGATACATTGGAGGAAGAAGTTTCAGAAGCATCAGAAGCCGATGAGCTCATGCTATGGGATAGAATGGCAATGGTACCATTTGGTCTAGTAAATGGATCATCTTATATGCAAAACCTTTATAAGAAATGGATTAAGAAGAGCAAGCCGTCTTTTAAGTGTGGCTCCTGCCGTCCTAACCCATCCTTGCCAAAGAAAGATGATGATGATGCACCGTGCCAACAAGCACTAGTCCCACAAACCCAACAGGCGTCAGAGGGTCCCTGTTATGTGACGTTCCTGGATGTGTCTTCAGAAGATGAGTCCTCAAGCCACGAGGTAATTAATTTTGAAACCAAACCCGAAACAGCTTTAATCCCATTCCAACGTCTTAAGGAGCAACCTAAGTCTCCACCAAAAGAAGAAATTGGTTCTAGTGGGACATCAGAAGAGGACATCACTCCCTTGAAGGAGTCGGATCTCTACCCAGAAGCAGTCCGCGGGACCTTCATCCGTGAAGCAGAAGGTGAAAGGCAGTTAACCTTTGTGGATGCTGAAGGCACTGAACGCCACTTGAAGGTGGGTAGCAGTCTCCCAGAAGAGGAGTTGTCAACCTTGTACAATTTGTTGAAAGAAAATTTGGACGTGTTTGCATGGTCTTACAAAGACCTAAAGGGGATTGATCCCACAATATGTCAACATCATATTGACTTGGAGCCTTATGCCAAGCCAGTACGGCAACGACAGAGGCGAATGAACCCGAATTATTCCACATTGGTGAAAGCGGAGCTGCTGAAGCTTCTGGAAGCCGAGTTCATTTATCCAGTGGCAAATAGTGAATGGGTTTCACCCATCGTGGTTGTACCCAAGAAGAATGGCAAATTGCGAATATGTGTGGATTTCCGAAAGCTTAATTCCAAGACGAAGAAGGATCACTTTCCTATCCCTTTCACAGACCAACTGTTGGACACAGTGGCAGGACATGAACTTTATTCTCTTCTGGATGGATTCAGTGGATACAACCAAGTCCAAATCGCAAAAGAAGACCAATCCAAAACAACCTTCACCACAGAATGGGGGACCTATGCTTACCGAGTGATGCCATTTGGGCTCTGCAATGCCCCCGCTACTTTCCAACGAGTCATGATGGCTGCATTTCAAAATCATCTACACGACTTCATTGAGGTATATTTGGATGACTTCTGTGTCTATAGTTTGATCAGTGAACATTGGGAACACCTGGAACAATGCTTTGACCGATGCCGGGAGTATGGGATTTTCCTCAACCCCGACAAATGCATCTTTGGGGTCTCTTCTGGAGTTCTGTTGGGCCACATTGTCTCTGCACAAGGGATATCAACAGACCCTGCAAAGATTGAAAAGATTGCAGCTCTGGCAGTACCCACGAACCTCAAACAGTTGAGGGGATTCCTAGGTCATGTGGGTTACTACAGAAGGTTCATAGCCCATTTTGCGACAAAGGCAACTTCCTTGCACAAGCTTCTGAGGAAAGATGCAGAGTTTACTTGGACAGAAGAATGTGACAAAGCCTTCCACACTCTGAAGCAGTGTCTGATAGAGGCACCCATTCTGCAACCTCCTGATTGGACGAAAGAGTTCCATGTACACATTGATGCATCAATTGAAGGCTTAGGTGCTGTCCTCTGCCAAAAGGGCTCCTCAAAGTTGGATCAATCGATCTATTATGCAAGCCGAAAAGTCACTGATAGGGAACGGAACTATACAGTGACAGAGCTGGAGTGCTTGGCAATGGTGTTTGCCCTGGAGAAGTTCCGCCATTACCTCCTATCTACCCACTTTAAATTTTATGTGGATCATGAGGCCCTGTCCTTCTTAATGAACAAAGCAGATGTGAAAGGACGAATGATGAGATGGCTTCTTTTATTCCAGGAGTTCGACTTTGAGGTGATTACTAAGCCCGGTCGTTCCCATGTTCTGGCTGATCATCTGTCGCGTATCCCACAAACTGCAGACGAGGAGCAAGATGATCCAGACCTCCCTGATGCTTCCCTATTCTTGGTAGAAACTGTAACTCCCTGGTATGCAGACATTGCCAATCTGTTGGCAACCCAACAGTACCCTCCTGGTATTTCTAGTCGGGAAAGGAAGAAGCTCATGCTAGAATCAGCCCCCTACACCCTGCTAGGCGGTGCATTGTACAAGAAAGGCAAAGATGAAGTGCTCAGAAGATGTGTTGCCGGGGATGAGATTGGGATTGTTCTGAAGGCTTGCTACGACGAGCCATGTGGAGGTCACTTTGCAGGAGAAGCTACAGCCAGGAAGGCTCTGCTAGCAGGATATTGGTGGCCTACCATCCACAAAGATTCCTATGATTACTGTAAAAGATGTGATGCTTGTCAGAGAATGGGGAAACCCACCAAGACAAGTGCCATGCCATTGCAACCTATCCTTCCGTTGAAGCCGTTTGAGAAGTGGGGCATTGACTTCGTAGGTCCAATCGATCCTCCTACCAGAAGGAAACAAAATCGATACATCCTCGTATGTACGGATTATGTTACAAAGTGGTGTGAAGCTAAAGCCCTAAAGCGGGACGATGGTAACAGCGTGGCCCTGTTCATGTACGAGAATATCATCACCCATTTTGGCAGTCCCTTAGAGCTGGTAAGTGACAGAGGCACTCATTTCCTTAACAAAGTCATGGAAGAGTTGACAGAGTTGTATAAGATCCGCCATCGCAAGTCCACTCCTTATTACCCCAGAGCCAACGGCCAAGTCGAAGTCACCAATCGCATCCTCTGCTCGATTCTGACAAGAACAATTGCTGCACATCATCGTGATTGGGACGATCGACTTACAGAGGCCCTCTGGGCGTACAGAACCTCCCATAAAGCAGCAACGGGACAGACACCTTTCCAGCTAGTGTATGGTACAGAAGCAGTTTTTCCTGTTGAACTGGAACTACCCTCTTTGAGAGTGGCGATCAAAGAGCGTTTGGGGGATGACGATTCACTGCAACGCCGTCTCCTGCACTTGGAATGTTTGGACGAAATTCGTCGAATGGCTCTACAGTGCATGGAAGCCACGCAAAGCTCGACGTAAGGCTTACCATGACAGCTTCATCAAGCACAAGGAGTTCAAAGAAGGTGATTTGGTCCTAGCCTATGATTCACGCTTTGGCAAGTTTCCTGGCAAGCTCCAACAGCGGTGGATGGGCCCCTATAAGGTACTTGCAGTCAACCCTAATGGCTCTGTCCAAATACAGACCGTTGATGCCTCTGATGATCCCTTTCTGATCAATGGATATCGCCTAAAGAAGTACTTCCCTCCTTGGGGATCTTGACAATTACGGACACTTGATCTTTTCCCTCGTTGGCGCAGCACTGTACTTCTTATGATGCTACTTCTGTTAGCCGTTCTTCAATCACTCCTGATGAGGTGGACGCAACCCTCTGTCCCCTCAAAACCCCCTTCCAGCTTTGATCTCTTATCCTCTATTTTCCACTAGCGACAGTGGCGAGGTGGGTTCTGACAAATGGTAGTTCTACCATTCCCTTGCTCAATTCGAAAGAAAAAAGAGAAAGAGAAAAGAAAAGAAAAGAAAGAAAGAAGGAAAAAGAAAAAAAAAGAAAAAAAAAACATATCGGTCATGGGAGAAAAGGACTTAGGTCCCTGTCATGCCGACTTATTCTTCGAGAAAAGGTGGAAACACCCTCGGGAATAGGGGAAAACAAGGAAAAAAAAAAAAAACAAAGAAGAAGAAGAAGAAAAAAAAAAACAAAACAAAACAAATCTGTTATGAGAGAAAAGGAAGCAATTCCCTGTCATAGCAGGCCTCGTTCCAAGAAAAGGTGGTCAACATCCTTGGGCGAGGAGCTGGCTGTGGAAAAGGTGGTAACACCCAGCAGTCCAGAAAGCGGATTCATTGATTGATATCCCTAGGATCCAATTCCGAAGCTGCCTCCCTTGGTACGCTGTGTCCTGGGTCTTTCTGCAAAGTGACTACCTGTCCTCTAGCAGACTACATATTCCTATCCAACACAATGTTTGATTTGATGGCTACCTTCCTGGGTACGTCTCTTCAACAACTGATGACGCGATCTTCATCGACAACCCCTTGAGTGATGTGAGCTTTCATCCTAACCGGATGGGGAAGTGAGTATGGTTGCCCTCTGTATCTATCAACAACGAGTGAGACAGAGGGTGGGTTGAGTGTGACTGGAGTTTCTTCAATCAATTACCGAGAGGTGAGATTGAGGGACGTTACGACACTTGGAGTCAGGTATGTTCCAGTTTCCCTATGCACCCACGGGATGGGTCTTTACCGTCAACACCCGACATGTCACCCTGTTCTGTACATTGCACTTTAAGGCTCCCTTGCCTTCCTCCTTGCACTTATGCCAGACGGGTTGGACGCACTACTGCACCATCAACTGTGCACCCTGGCATACTCCTCTCTGCACCATTCCCCCTTGTTGATTCCTCAACCGGGTATGAGATATGGGGTTCCATCATTCTTCCTTGAGTGATATTAGTCATGGGGCGAGTGACTGTTCTTTCATTTCATTTGAGTGACTGTGAGTTGAGTGCAATATCCCTCATCATCGACGAATTTCCTGCGATTCCTTCCATCAGCTACCTCCCTGGGTGCTGCCGCGTGGTCCCTGCCATGACGGACGTGTGCCGAGAAGATGCCTTGGTCCCTCCAGCGCCGACAACAACACTGGACGTGCCATCGACACTCAACCTTGATTCTGGACGAAATGGGCCAAGTTCTTCTAACCCTACACTTTGGTTTTTTCGTGCCAGTCATGTTTTAAGTGTGGGAAAGTTAGTGGATGGTCTGTGGCGTGGTCCTAGGTCCCTGTTGTTCGGTCAACCCTATCCGTTAAGGTCTTAAGTGTGGGGACGCGTCCCTGCGCGTCTACATTGCATATCCTTTGCATATGCCTTACCTTGCTCATGCATGTATACCATGACTTACTTTTACCCTAATGGGATCCCTTCCCACCCTTCCGGTTATGTTCCACCCACCCTTGGGGCTGTTCCCTTGCAGTTTTCCTTGATTCCCTGATTTTGCGGTCCTGTCCTGTGAATGCATCCTACGTTCACCAAAGTCCCAATCCAACCTTATAGCCTTGTTCCTCTCTTTGAACTGATCATTTTTCCTTTTTACCTACCCCTGTTCCGGTGCACGGTTTTTGAGTTATTAATTTTTGAAGCATTTTGCACAATTTAGACGGTTTCCCATGTGAACGCGCTTTTCTTGCTTCGGAACCGTGATCTGATGTGATAGCCCTGCCAATCGCTTTTCCCCTACCATTTTTCCTTTTTATTCCACCTCATTTCGATACATGGTTTGTCCGTTATTAATTTTTCGGGTTTTTAAGACTTTTTCGTGCATATTTTTGACATTTTTCCATGTGAACCTGCCCTATTTGTATCGGAATTCCAATTTTATTTGACAGCCGTGTCCCCCGTGCCTTCCCCTACATTTTTCCTTTTTCCTCCACCCTTTTTCGACTTCTGGATTTTTACTTATTAATTTTTAAATGAGTTTTCGGGAGTATTTTTGGAGTTTTTCACATGTGAACCCCTCCTACTTCCATCGGAACTACAGTTTAACATGATAACTCTGTGCCACTCCTTCCTGCGGACATTTTTCCTTCTTACTCCATGTCATTCCGGTGAACGGTTTGTCCGATATTAATTTCCGATCCCATTTTTGGATTTATTTTTTGGGTTTTTCCCATGTGAACGCGTCTTATCTCAGTCGGAATTATGTTTTGACGTAATAGGATTGTCGGGCACATCTTTCTGCACAGTTTTTCTTTTTTCTGCACCTCATTCTGATGCACGGATCTTTCGATATTAATTTTTAAATTGCGTTTTTGATTCATTTTTTGTGTTTTTTGCACGTGACCGCCCTTTATCCCTCCCGGAACCCCCGTCCCGTATTTTTCTTGTTTCCCCCCTGTCGTCTTGCCCACTTTTCGTTTTTAAGCTATTTCGTTTTGACATCTGGATTGGGAGTTATTAATTTTTCTTTATTTTTCCATTTTTTCTCGCGCCCGTTTTGCGCGTGAACGCGCCCTTTTTCGATTTAACGCGTCTCCACGCGCCCCGGTCGTGTCCGCGTACCCCGTACCGTCTTCTTCGTGCCATTCCAATCCCGTCACGGCAAATTTTTTTTCCCCCGCCCCGCGCACGTGCGCGGGACGGGGATACGCCCCCTTTTAGACCCCCTGCCCACCCCAACCTGCCCGCCCACCTTTTATTTAAAAAAAAAACAAAAACAAACGGACACCCCCTCCCACCAACCGTCCCTTCTCTCTCTCTCTCTTTCTCTTTCTTTCTCTTCTTTCTCTCTCTCTCTCTCTGTGCGTACTCTCTCCCTCTCCTCTCCTTCTCTCTCCTCCCTCACGACGCCCTCCTCTCCCCTCCTCCTCCTGCATTTCCCCCCTCCTCCTACTCCTCCTTCCCCTTCTTCTCCCTGCCTCCATCGCCTCCACCTCCTTCCCCTTCTCCTCTTCTCCCTCCATCTCCACCTCCCTCTCCTCTTCTCCCTCCATCTCCACCTCCTCTCCTTCCCTTCTGCTCCTTCCCTTTCCTTCCCTTCTTTTCCTCTCTCATCCTCCCCTCCTTCTCTCCTCCTTCTCCTTGCCTCCTCCTCCCTCCATCCTCGCCTTCCTACTATCCCCCCGCCCTCCTGCCCTTCACCTTCCTCCCTCCTCCTTCGTCTCCTCCACTCCCTCCTTTCCCCAGTCCGCCACCTCCTCCACCTCTCCTACCCTTCTTCACCCTCCTTCTTCTCGCCCGCCGTCGCCGCCGTCGCCGCCGTCGCCGCCCCCGTCAGCCTGGTCGACACGCCGCCCCCGTCAGCCTGGTCGACACGCCGCCTCCAGAACGCCTTCGCCGCCGTTGTCGCAGGCGTCGTCCGCCGCCGCCGCCGCGCCTCCTGGCCGGATCGCCACGACACGCCGCCCCGCCTGGCCGGCTCGCCGCCCACCACCTCCATCTCCCTTCTCCTCCACCACCCCCATCTCCTCCTCCTCCCATCCTAAGGTTCATTACTAACCTTAGTTTGGTTCATTACTAACCTTAGTTTGGTTAATTACTAACCTTAGTTTACTTAACCACTAACCTAAGTCAACATTTAACTAGGGTTAGGTTAACTCTTACCTAACTCTAGTTAGTCCACTAACCTACCTCAGGTTAGTCTTTCCCCCCACTAACTCACCCTAGGTTAGTTAGTACTAACCAGACTAGGTTAGTTAGCCCTAACCTAATCAAACTTAACTAACCTGACTAGGTTAGTTAGAACTTACCTAATCAAACTTAACTAACCAGACTCGACTTAGGTAGACTTACCAGACTAGCCTTAGGTAGACTAACCTGACTTATTCCTCCTAACCTGACTTAATTGACTAATGTGACTAATGTGATTAATGTGACTTAATTAATCACTACATTAATTTTTCCATAAAAAAATTTCAGAAAAATTTCTAAAAATTCCTTGTGCCAGTTGCCAATTTTTGGAACTTTGTCTGCTAGGAATTGCCTTCCCTATAATTTTTGGAAATTCCACATTTCCTAAATTAATCCCTAAATTGCCAATAAATATAGAAAATTCATTTTAAAATTCTAAAAAATTCTAAAAACCTTCTACAAAATTTCCCTCACCTCCCTTGCTCATTTTCCATTTATTCCACCATAAAAAAATCACAACTCAAAATAAAATAAAATAAATAAAAATAACAAACCAACATATTAACACATTTGCTAAGGTGTTCTCATTGTTGTTTCATCAGTGCTTTTTGCTTTTCCTTTACTGGAATTCTTCCGTGCGCATTCCTGCATTACATACACACCCTTCCAGGTATTTATTTTATGTTATTTATTTATTTATTTTCCCCCTTAATCACGAATTAATTGTTAAAATAAATTCTTTTAATTCACCCACCGTTTCCACGCGCATTCGCGCTAAACACACATTTTTTTAAAAATAAAAAGAACCAGCCGTTCACTTAGCACGCGCTACGTGCGCTACCGAGGCACTCTATATTTTTTAATTAAAATCAACCAGCCGTCACATGAGCACGCGCTGGCAAAAAAGCGCTCCACATCACCTTAATTTATAATCAATGAATTGCATTTAGAGACCCAGTCGGGAATCGAAGTCCGGGAATCGTATAACTGCACCGTTTAACCTAATAATTGGTAAATAAATTTATAATAAGGAACCGCTGTTTTCTTATTAAGGTTTATCACCTAATAAAACTTCACCCATTTTTAATAATTGATTAAAATCAACTCTTCATTAAATTAATTCCCCCTCACTGCACTTAATTCCCCTTTTTAATGAAGCGTTTCGTGGGATGGGTATGCGCGTCATTAGTGTTATTTTCCATGGTCCAGTCTTGGTTCTATCACAGATGTCGTATTGATATGTGTTGGATATGGTATGGTTTTGGTTTCCTGTCTTAGTTACGGTTACGGGTACGGTATGCAGTTTTTTTTCTTTTATTGCCTGATACGGGGTTCAGGGTGTTTGTTTGATGCATCGCATGAAGCTTTCGGTCGCATTTGTCTCGAGGTCATGTCAAATTTTTTCTAGGATGTGGTTTGCTTGGGGTTAGTAGGTCGAGTCACGTTTTATTGGTAATTCTCTTATCCTTGGTTTTTTGTCTGTTGCTTTGCAGGCATTCTCCTTGATTGTCTGTGTTTGTGGTGTGTGTGTAACCATCTGAATGGCGCCTTCTCATGCTCCTCCCCCTATCCAGTACGTCCCACTAGTTAGTAGGGATTACTCGTCCCTACTTACTTTTGAGCCCCTCACGAAGGCAGGACTTGCTGCTTTTGTGGCCACTCCTTTTCCATTACTTCCAGAGGATCCGTCCGTATGTGATGAGTTCATGGCCTCTTACAGCAAGAAGACAGGCATAGTCCAAGGCATGTCTATGACATTGACGTCTCGAGGCTTAGGGAAGGCTCTGTCTTTACCCTTCAAAGGAGAACCTTTTGTGACCACTCGTCAGCTCTTCTCTAATGAAGAGATTCTCAAACTGTTGCAGAAGCAGACAAGGGAAGTCCTTGATGTTAAAAAAGTGATCAACTCTTCAAGAGTTTCGTTTTCTATGATCACTGATCCCGTATGGAAGACGATGTGTCAGTTCCTTCAAGACAGGTTTATGCCTGCCAAAACGCCATCCTACTATTTGTCCAAAGAGCTTTTCACAGCTTCCAGGATGGTGCTAAAAGGAGTTGCCATTGATTGGAGCACATACCTCCTTACTAAGATGGATCAGCATTTTGTTAAAGTCACGAGGGGTAATGTTACCAATGTTACCAATGTTACCTACGGATCATATTTGTCAGCCTTCTTGACCTATTCGGGTTTACAGAAGACTGTGCCTCCACCTCCTCCATCAGATCCAGTACCTCCTCCTCCACCTTCAGAAGAGTCAGCACCTATTGACATTGAGGATGATGATTCTTCGCCTCCCCTGGTCATACAGCGCAAACGCTTGAAGAGAGTAGCGGACAAAGCCCCTGCTGTACTTCCCTCAGTGTCTATCCCTGCTACTTCTGGCAGTGAACTCCCTGGGTATCTCACTTGCAATAATCTGTTCCGAGCACATAGAGAAGGATCCTTGGAGATCTCAGTTCCTTCCCTGAACAGTCTCGTCTCAGGAGATGCCATTCCTTTCCTCTGCAAGGATATTCAAAGTTCCATTGAGTTGTCAGTGACAGCCTGTGTTCAACAGCTGTACGCATCTTTCTATGAGGAGCTCATGCAGTCCAAAGACCAGTTGCATAAGGCAACATCTGAGTTAGCATCTGCTAAGGATACCCTAGCAGATCTATTTAAGCAAATGGAACAGCAAACCCAACTGGTTGCCACTCAAAGTGATGAGATTTCTTCATTGAAGACCCAGTTATTCGAGGCTCAGTCACAGGTTACTAGCCTTTCAGCAGAGAAGGAGAGGATGTCCAGCGAAGCGAAAGAATTCCAAGTTCTTTTAGATGACAAGCTTTTAGCTTTACAGATGGCTAATGACACAGTGGCCAACCAAGCTTCCCAAATCCAGCAGTTGCAAGATCAGCTTGCAAAGTCCCGCTCTGTTTCTCCATGCCCTCCTGTTCCATTAATTCCTTCTTTTTCACAGCAGGACTTGGCTGCACTACAGAGACAGGCTACTTTGTGCCCTCTATTCCAAGACAAAGTGGAAAGATTGTAGTCTAGAATGGACTTGTTATGGTCTACCTTTGAGGAGTTTTAGGACTGTGTCTTACCAGACCATTCTTTCTTTGTCCACTACCACTTACAGAAGTTGGTCTTCTATATGAAGCTTTCCACGATGGATTTACCTTTTCCAGAGGATGGCTGGAGTGGGGCTTGGTCTGCTGTGTTGTTGACAGAGGTAGTTAGAATGCTCTTTGAAGATTCTGTCACGCCAGACACCATGCTGATGTCATACATGTATCTCCGTGGAGATTTGTTAATTCCAGATGAGGTAGATATGGCATGGTATGTGGGGGATGTGGTCTTACAGGCTGTTCTATATGTCAATCATTTGGAGTTGCGCATAGCTGATATGTTTCAGAGTTATTCCTCCAAAGTGGCTGATTGTCAGGATAATTCGTGGCATCCCATGATTGAGTCAGTGGTCCTTAATCAAAGACAAAACACAGCTCCTACCTTTGTACAGAGTACTAACCAACTGAGGATGGATCTCTTAACCTATCTTTCCAAACATAATCCATTTGATGCTACTTTCTTTGATGCCTATCATAGACGATCTCTTTTAGGACCTTCTGTTCCTACCCTCCTCTATTACCAACAATTGGCTCACCGTTATACTATATATTTTTCCCTTTGTCAAACTAATTCCACAGTAATTTTACCACTTCTTTTCCAACCTTCCAATTTCCCTCAAATTCCTATTTTCACTTACTGTTCCTTTATTGAGGATAGGGTATTTTCCCCTTCTCCACCCTGTCCTTCACCCCTCATAAATGTACCCTCCACATTTCCTATTTATCAGTTAACACCGTTCCTTAGTGATTCCTTACAAATTTCTGCCACTCCTTTAACCTTTTCTTCCTTTTATGATTTTTCCTATCCTTCCCTTCATCCACTTTCCCTTATTCCATTACCCTCTCCTAGCACTTCCATATCTCAACCACCTCAGTTGGTTAGTGACTGTGACGGTTTTGATAATCAGATTTCCAGAAGACGGGGATGGAGTTCAGATGATTGCCTTACAGGACCGCAGATTAATTGGCCAGTAATTCCAGGGGAATGGACAGCTTCAAGTCAAGCTTATCAAAACTATGTTCATTTTGCCCAACAATATTCACAGTCTGCAGATCCCTCAGTGAGATTAACTGCTCACTTTGCTTGGTATCTGGCGTATATGCATAGGCACTCTCATACTGATTCAAAGCCTATTCCAAAGTTGTGCATGAATGTCAATGTAAACATTGATTCCCAGCAGCTGGAGATACTGTATTTTCATGCCCTCTGTTTGCCTAGCAGATACTTGGTCCTGTTGGAAAGGATGTGCTGTCTCCAATTTTTTCAAAATCCTCCTAAAAACTTTGTAGATGAATCCTTATCTATGGATCGATTCCGACAACATCAATCTTTTAAGAGGGATCATCTTCATTGATGCCTTTCCAATGTATGGTGCAAGCTTTTTAATGCCAAACTCTCTTTTTGAAGAAGTCATTCAGATGGTTGTGTTGTGTATTAGTGTTGTGAGTTCATGTATGTCAAACGAACGTGGTGGTTTCCTATTGGATCTTGTGTACAAGCTATGTTTTGGAGATTTGTGGTGATGGGGTCGTGGTTGGAGAGTTGAAGATGAAGATGATGAAGAAGAAGCAAACTCTTATATCCTTTACAAATTTGTGGTGATTTTTAGTTTGATAAGAGGGGTTAATGTGTAAAGAGTTTTCCTTTCTTTGTATTTTTATATCAGAAACAGGTTATAAGTTGGGGTCGTGGTGGATGGATTCTTTGTAAGAAGATATTGAAGATCACAGTGAAGCTTTTCAATGAACTTGTATTCCCTTTTTCCTAGGTCGCGAGGACGCTTCCTTATTAAGTGTGGGGATATGTTGAGTGTTGAAATGACTTGTTTTTTGGCTGATTTTTGTTGTTTTTGAGAGCCGAATGGTTGATTTTATGGGATGATTGATTGATTTGGAAGTGGTTTGAGAGTGTTTTGGATGATATTGATTGTGTTTTGGAAGTTCATGATGTTTGTTGATGGTTTTGTGATGTTCTGATAGGTTCTGAATGGTTCTGTATACCTTCTGTTTTGTTCTGTTTTGGTCTGTTTTGTTCTGATTGTCTTCTGTAAGGAGGGATGAAGTATTGATTGATGAAGAATGAGATATTGTGAAAGTTTAGTGAATGGTTTGTGAGAGTTTGGAATGGTTTGAGAGTAAGTTATGAGGTTTTGATGACCTTCTGTAACCTTCTGTAGGTCTTCTGTAGAGCTTCTGTTCTGTTTCTGTAGACTGTTCTGTTTTGTTCTGTTCTGGTACTGTTCTGTAGACTATTCTGTAAGTGTTCTGTGGAATGTATGTGTGATTTTGGAAAAGTTTTCTAGCCTTGGAAAGAGGTGAATACAAGTGCAAAAGAGCTGAAAGAAGTGGAAGAAGTAGCTGCTGAAGACTCAAGAGAAGACTAGAGTGAAGTGACAGTAGTGAGCTGTGAAGAGACACTGTAGTGGCTCTGGTGACCCTTCATATCAGACATACATCTTGGGAGGGGTATCCACGACCTAAGAGTGATTATTGAGAGTAATTTTGAGAGATTGTAGTGAGGATATGATGTATTATTGATGGAGAGAGAGAGAGAGTCAGAGATAGCCAATTCTACTCAAACAGAGTGATTGTATATGAGAGATTGAGAGAGAAGACTATGAAGATATTGAAGATGAATACTATGTGATGTATTTCCATTCAAAGATGGTGTACTTCTTTGCTTTCTTTGTTCTATTGATGGATTTTATGAAGATGTTGAAGAATATGGTTGATTCTATTAAAAACTGTGGGAGATCTACATGATGCTGCATGAAGATTTGTTGTGCCTGGTGTTCTTTTCTTCATTGTGATAATATGAAATATGAAAAACAAGCTTGTTGATGTTACAAGATAGATTTTCTTGCAAGAGAATTCCCTTTTCCTTGGTGTTCCTCTCGGGGCTCCATTTGCTCATTTGTAAGTCTAGGAAATGCATCTTTCTTGGTTATGGGGATGTAGGTGAGATAGGATATCACCTATAGGATCTATAGGCTTGGAAGGTTATCCACAACCATGATGTTATTTTCCATGGGGAGAAAATGCACAAGTAGCCTAAGCATGCCATTGAGGTACACAGGGTAATATTTTAGGAGGAGCCTCTTGCTACTGTACAACCAACTAGATAGCATGTAAGTAGCTACCTTGTTAATGCCTTAGTGGTCCAGGTCCTTGATTCTCCATAGGATATACAGGCCCCACAACTAGCTTTAAGGCGGTCTGCTAGAGATAGATGTTAGCTTGTACAGTTTGAGCCCTCTATGGATTATGATAATTATGGTGATAGATGCTAGTGAGCCCCTTACTTATGATGAGGCCATGCATAGAGATGATAGTCACTCTTGGAAGAGGGTCATGCAATCATAATATAACTCATTGTACAAAAGTCATAAGTGGGATTTGGTTTCTTTGCCTAGTGGCAAGCGTACTTTGCCATGCAAGTGGATGTACACATTGAAAAGTACCCCTAGATGCCCCAAGCTAGGATACAAGGCCGGATTGGTTGCTAAGGGCTTCAAACAAGAACATGGCGTGGACTTTGATGAAGTCTTTTTTTGCTATTGTGAAGATGACTACCCTACACTTGGTATTGGCTTTGGTTGCTCAGCTTGACATAGATCTTTATTAGATAGATGTAGAGACGGCTTTTTTTCATGGAGACTTGTATGATGAGATTTAGATGTAGCAGCTTAAGGGATTTGCACAACATGGCAGAATACCTAGTGTGTAGATTGAGAAAGTGATGCCAAGAGGCATATTCCACGGTGGATTCCGTGAGGTTTTGCAGTGGATTCTGTAAAATTATATTTATTGCTAGGGCTCATACACAAGGTGGATTCCTTGTGCGAAAAGTCGATGGTTGGGGACGCCTGTCCTTTTCGGGCGTCTCGTTAATTTAATGTGCAAGTGGACGATTCCGTGAAATACATATTTAAATTAATGGGCGTTTACGAGTTTAGAGTGCGCACTCGTAATAAATTAAGATTAGGACTGAGTTCTAACCTATTTATATTTTGTAGCTGAAGACTACTACGTATTCACTTTTGTCGATTTAATTTTATTATTTTCTAACAATTGTGAATGCTTTAGTTGATGTGTAGAGCAGGTGGTGGCGGCGTTGGGAAGCACTAGGCGATAGCGTGTATTCAAGTTATTTAGAAAAAATTATCATTTTTGATGGGCCCTCATCTTAGGTGTGGTACCAATATTTATTTTGATACACTTATTTATTAAAGTGCTTGACATATATTTATTATTTTGTATGTGCATGGGCGCATGATTTAAATATTCGTTATCAGACATTGTATTTGGGCACAGCCCGACTCTTTGGGCACCCAACCGCTTTATTCTTTATTTGGACAAAAGCAAACACAAAAGCTAAAGCATGCTAATTGTAAATTTGGGCTATTTTTGAGCTTGAAGATGAATAATATATTAAATACATGCTTTGTGGAGCGCTCACACAAGGCATGGGGGGAGATTGTACCCAATTAGTCTTCTTGCTCATGTTGTGCAAATTTTCTCTCTTGGTTTTTGAGCAAAAAGTAGAGTTCTTTGTTCTTGGGGACCTTCCGACGCTCGGTACGTACGCGTATGGCATCCGATTTGTGCATCAGTGGTATCAGAGCGAAGCTGAGATCGAGGGCTTCCAATCGCTTACCATCTCGCGCAAAGGCAAAGCTCCTGGAATGATCAAGCTCTACAGTCAGTCTCACGACAATCTGTCAATAACAATGCATTCCTAGGGGTGAAGAACCCCCTGCTACGCACTCAGATCGCGAAGGACCAGCCTCTACGAGCGGAGGACCACCCGGAAAGTTCCAATTGTTAAGTCTATTTCTTCTCAGAGACTTCCAGTTTGATTAGTGATTAAGCTCAACACTTAAGCTTTTAAAAAAAGCTTAGCACTTGAAAATTCACGACACTGCGGCAGTAAGACAAACTGCCGTTCGATGGCGCCGTCCGACGTATACTAATGTCCTAGTCAATTCGATTTCGATTGAAAATGTTTTTTTTAAAGAGCTTTAAGCTTAAATCTTTTTAAGTTCTAAAGGCTAAATTCCCAAGGTTCTAAGTCTCTCCCATAGCAGGAGTTTATACACATAAACTCGTGAGCCGGTTTTAACTTCTCTGCAAGCCCCCATTCGCACCTGTGCTCTGACAGAGCTAAGTTCCAGCACACAGATTGCTATATGCAGTCTATACGGATGACATATCCTTTTGGAAGAAGGACGATATCAATTTCCATAGCCGTGAAGAAGAAAGATCATCAAAAGCCACTTTAAAAAAAAAAACAAGCATTGTAATCTCGAACTTGAGCTACGCTCATCCCGCTAACAGGATTTCGAGTCTGTGAGGTTGTTTGAAATTTTGCAGGATGATCAATCAAAATATAAAAGATTTTATTGCCAAAGGTGATTTATCAGAACCAATGATGGAGCAAAAACTGGACCTAATTATGATGCAGCTTCAAGAGGAACGAAGAGCACGTCAAACTTTGCAAGCTCAATTGGCTAGTCTGCAACGATCTACTGTCGATCAAGATAGACCACAATCTAAAGATATTATATGATGTATGATCGATGCAATACTTGAAGCACAATCTATTCAGAAAGAAACAAAGATAAGTAAAATAAATTTCAAATTTTGTACTTTCAATGGATCACGTTATGGAAAGACTGTACTTGCTTTTATCAGCTAGTTTGATAATTATTTCCATGAAGAACATTATGCTGAAAAAGACAAAATTAAGTGTACCACTAATCATTTAGTGGACAGAGCATCCTTATGTTGGACTGTTGTCCGCAAAAGCATTGATTGTCCTGCTACTTGGGAGACTTTCCAAAAGAAATTTTTGTAGAATTTTCTTCCACCCCAATTCTACAAAAATGCAATCAAATAGTGGGATCTTCTGCAACAAAGAAATCACGAGCCTATTTCCCAATATACCGAGAGTTTTTGGAATGCTTTATTGCAACTACGAATGCTCGAAGATATACATGAGCCTACTAATAAGCGCAAGTTTATGTTTGGGTTACTTGGTCACTTCTATGCAGAAGTGAACATGTTTAAGCCAATGACTCTCGAAGATGCAATTTCCTTGGCCCATGATGCTGAAGATAAGATTCGAGGACCAGAGAAGTGACAACAACAATTTTCAAATGTTAACCCCAAGTCGAGATGGCGGAAAAATGGAGGAAAAAGCGAAAGAAAGATGGAAAAGAGCAAAGACACGCAGGCGGCCTCTAAAGATGAACCGGGGCAAAAATCGCAATCTTAAATGAACAAGCGCCTCAAAAAACTCAGAAAACTCTTGTAAAAGAGCACCAGGCTTCCTCCTGTTCCAATTGTAAAATATCAAATGGGTGTAGGCTAGAGGCACAAAGCTAGAAGAGGGAAATGGAAAAAGGACCTTGCCACAATGGCCGGTCATGTAAAAAAGGGATGGGTGCCCATGGGATTTCAGGGTTTTTATATATAAAGTTCAAAAAGTGAAGAAGAGATCATTCTTTGGTGTGTGGCAACAAGAGTCTTCTTCTTCTTCTCTCCTTCTCACCTTCTTGCTTGTGTGTGCTCTTGAGAGAGGGAGTGTGAGAGTGTGAGGGAGTGAGTGTGTGAGAGTGAGGGATCAAGAGGGTGAAGCTCTCCATCTTCTCCTCTTCTCTTCTTCTCTTCCCTTCCCTCTTCTTGTGCGCATGACTATGGAGGATGGAGCTTGGAGGTGGAGGAGGCTTGAGGATGCTTGAGCTAGCATCTAGGATCGTGGAGCTACCGGTGTGTGAGAGAGAGGAGGCAACTCATATCGGCACTAAGGTAAGCTCACTACACTCGTAGGATCGATGGCGCGTCGGCTAGGTGAGAGATAGCCATTAGAGCTCGCTTGGAACGCTTGAAGCAATAAGCGGTCCGTGGGTCTTGGCAGTTGAGTGAAAGCTCCCACATTTTGGTTCCGTTTGCTGGGACAAACGGATTTAAGCTTGAGCACTTGCACGCCTCATATTGAGCATCGAAGTAAGGGATTCATCCCCGAAACGGAGCTTGAGATAGGTAGGAAGTTTGGGTGTTTTTGATCTTCGAAACAAGTAAGTATTTTGGGTTATTTTGTTTGTTTGATGATTAGGAAATATGGAGAAATCATTTCAGTATTTTGCTTTTGATTCTTGTTGCATTTAGAGTAGGATAGGATTAGGAAATCGCACCGGAGAAGGGTTTACTATTGTAAAACAGGGCAAAAAATCGTTCAAAAATGGCAAAAAGCTCACTTGTGATGCCTGAGATCGGCAAGTGAGTGATTGGGGGCATCAACACCATACTCGGGAAGGGGTATAAGAGCCAAGAGGCCAAGGGAGGACTCATTTGTAACCATTTCAGTGTGAAAGAGAGAGAGAGAGAGAGAGAGAGAGAGAGAGAGAGAGAGAGAGAGAGAGAGAGAGAGAGAGAGAGAGAGAGAGAGAGAGAGAGAGAGAGAGAGAGAGAGAGAGAGAGAGAGAGAGAGAGCTACCGCCCGATTCGATTCGATCGCACCAACAACGAGCCCACCACTCTATCCAGGTATATAAATCCCTTCTCTTACCCCCTTAGGTAGGATCTGGAGCTTTGTGCCAGGTACGATTGAGTGAATCATGAGAAACGATCGAAATCGAACTTGCGCTGTTTATGTGCGCCGCGCTCGGCCCGTTCGAACGGTCATTTCTGGGTCGAGTCCCAGAATCGGCCCTCGGTCCCTTGCTATTCGACCCACTCGGCCACAATCCTAATCGGCCCACTTGGCCCAAACCTACTCGGCCTGTCTGAGTCCACCATTCTGACCGTGGACAAATTTGGCCCTCTGCCACGTGTCAAACTCGACCCTCGGCCCACTTGCCTCGGCCCGTTCGAGCCACCTTGTCCGAATAAACCACTCGGCCCGTCTGAGCCAATCCGTCCGAGTGACCTCATTCGAGTCCGCTCCTCAACCCGTTCGAGTCCACCCTGTCCAAGTCCCAAATTCGGTCCTTGGCCCATTAGCCTCGGCCCGTCCGATAACCCACTCGGACCCTGCAATTCGGACCAGTTGGGCCGAGTATAGATTTTTACCAAATTTTCAAAAATTTGACTTGACGCGGTTAGGACTCAGCAGTGCAAACTTTCAAAAGCCTGTAGGACGCTCAGAACTTGATTCTGGCACGCGGAATGGGCAAAATTGTAGGGCGCCGCCGCTTAGCAACTAGAAGTGGGCAGTTGCGAGACCCGAAGGCTTAGACGCAAATCGCTGAGTTGTAAAGCCTGATTGGACAAAAAACGAACGAGGCAACATATTAGAGAAACCCTAAACTTTGCCAAGACAGCCAGAAAATTGACCAACAAGCCTATTCGGCCCAAAACAACGCGAGAGTGCGTAAGACATCTAGAAATTGGTTGCTGCACTCACCTTGAATTTCCGCACTTGAAGTACACTTAAGGAAACCGAAAGCCTGATTGAGCACAAGTACACAGGGAGAGACACATTGAGTGGCCATAAATTGAGGACTGTATTAAATAACTGAAGGAACTCACCCAGATAAACCACTCAAGGAACCCACCAGTAAGAGAGAACCCAATACATAGGCGAACCATCAACGCACAAAAGTAGGACCAAGCGAGGGACGCCGACGAAGTGGATTTGACAAGTCTACTGAACCTGATTGATAGCTTGGTGGAGCACGATAACTCGACAATGGCGGAAGAAAGTTCAAATCACAGATCTAAGAAGGAATTCAACTTAGAAACCTTTCCAGATGCTATTCAACAGCTGGTTAGTAGTTACGACGCTCATGCTCGGTATGAGCACCGCGGTAGAATAGCAGATGCTATCATCGCAGATCTAGAAGAGGAGATAAAGCTGGCCCGCAAAGCATTGCAAAGTATGGCTGAATACAATAGGGATCAACAGGCTAGGAGCCAAAGACAAAGCATGGAGTTGCGAGAGGTGCAGCAGGTGCTGAACTTGGCTGGCAGAAATCGAACGGACCATGAGAGAGCACTAAAAGGAGACTTAACACTGAGTGAGCTTCTCATGAAGCGGCTACTCGATAACACAGCTGTAGAGCAAAGTGCCACAGCTCTAGTGACATTGCTACTCGCAGGATTAGGAGCAAACCAGGGCTCAAAGAGCCAGTCTAAAATCCCTATTGTTGCCAAGCAACTCGATAAGTACCAAACCCATGACGATCCATACAGCTTTGTTGGGCAATTCGAGCAAGTCTGCGAAGCCAACGACCTGAATGACTTGACTCAACGTTCTCAAGCGTTCGGGCTTTGCTTGGGCGACAAGGGTAGAATGTGGTATACGAGCTTAAATAACGCAGAGCGATCCAACTTCGATGGCCTCAAGGATCTCTTCATTAAGAGATTTGCCGAGCCCGGATACTCCGATAATCTACTAGTACGCTTGATGAATGTCAAGCAGAAAGAGAAGGAGGACATTCATGATTACATGACCCATGTGCGGAGTCTCTTCAAGAGAATCCCTACTGGAGAGCGACCGACTGAAAGAGCAGTATCAACTGTATTCATCAACGGGATTCAAAACGAGAAACTATACAAGGCTTTGGCAGGCAACTCGAGCTTGCAGCGAGACGCGCTAGCTAGGGTCTTTGAGGAAGCCATCCGAGTTGACGATCAGCTGAAGGAGCGGAGCTCTAGAAGCGTGAACCTAGAAGAGACCAACTCTTGAAGCTTAGAGAGAGCGTCAGCCTCGAGTGAGCGATCAACCCCACCATTTCAGGATAAGCAGAAAACCATCGAGACGAACCAGGGACATTAAGATGGAACTAGCCAAGTTGCAAGACATGTTGAGACGACCAATGCGCCCACACGTCCAATGCGTGTACTGGCAGAAACCACTTGCCAGCCGAGTGTCAAGACCCTAGGTCAAGACCTTGCGCTAACTGCGGTAGGTTCGGTCATGACGTCGCGCATTGTAGATTGCCGAGGAGACTTTCATACTCACAACCATATGGCCAGCCTTACCTAGCAAACAGGCCGTAGCCATTTTTCAGAAGGGGAGCCCCATTGGCCCTCCCTGCGCCTAACGACATTAAACTGGCTGTTCCTAGGATGGAAATAAATCCTACAAGCATTCCTAGACCACTTGGTCCTTACGTAACCCATCCACTGAGTGACGCTCCTGTCCACTATGTGGAAGAACCAAATGAGGAAGAAGCTTATATATGCCCTTACGTCTCGCATGACGATGAGGGCAACACTATCCTCATGGATTATCGCCCCGTACTGGTGATGGCGTTAGGAAGAGGACGAGGTAAAGGCTTAGGAGGGCGGACACAGGATCCAATCACTTGTTGGACTTGTGGTCACCCAAGTCATGTCTCATCATGCTGCCCTGAAAGGGAGCAACAAAACAGAGATAAGGCTAACCAAAGGTGTGCTAAGTGCAGAATCACCCATCTCTTCGTCGATTGCCCAAGGTGAAAATCGTCGTCTAGCTCAGCCAACGAGCCATCTGTCCCATTGGGGATGTTTGGTGTCGAGAACTACGATGGGGAGGCCACGCCTATCCCATTGCGGGTCATGACCCATGCCCAAACGAAGCACGCCGGCGTCTCTCTACCAGGACCTAGCAATCTCAATGCAGCCTCGATAGGGAAGAAGAGCCGTAGATGGGGGAGAAAGAAGTCGGAAGCTAAAATCGCACTAAAAATGGAGAGTGCCACAACTTTGCCTACTGGAAAGAAGGTCTCTGATGTAGAGGTAGAGACGTCAGCCCCTAAGATGGCCGAAAAGGGAAGCGCTAAGGTAGGGGAATACCCACATCCAAAGCGACAATTAGAGGCCATAGAAAAGGTGAAGGAATGGGTGAAGGAAGCCCAAGAACATCTAAAAGACGCTGAGCCCATCATAGAGGACGGGATCGATGATCTCTCCAACATAAGTACGCCCACCTCACCTTCACAACCAAAGTCAAGAGAAGCAACTGCACCACTAGCAGTGCCGCTAAGGCCAAGCCTCGGCGCTGCTACAGGGCCGTGGTTTAGTCACAGCCACTGGTCAGGACGATCCAGGTTAGGGGAGAGACAAACACCCAACGATCTTCTGACCACGTTGGAGACTACCCCTGTAACACTTAGCCTAGGGGATCTGCTTAGGCAGCACCCCACCCTATGGTAAGATCTTAAGCAGTGGGTTGAAGGGTCACAAGAGCAGGTCACGGCAGACCCTCATGACCATGATGTAGAGACGTAAATACCGAGTTTGATGCTACACTCTATGCCTAAATTCTTGCATGTCAATGCCTTCTGGGAAGGTTCCGAGATGCATGCGGTCTTACCAGTTTTAGCCTTAGGCGATACAATGAAGAAGGGAATCGTGGATACGGGGGCTGGGGTTAGTGTGCTTAGCCACGCAGTGCTTTAGACTTGGGGAAACCCACCTGTTTTGAGACTGCTAGGTTTAATGTCACACTAGCAAACGATATGAGAGTTAAGCCATTTGGGGTGCTTAAGAATTGGCCAGTAAAGATTGCAGGTGTCCAGTTTTTTGTTGACTTTATAGTCATGAAGGGAGTGGACTATGACATCTTATTAGGCCGCCCCTGGATGTGCAACGCTAGAATCATCGAAGGGTAACGGCTTGATCTTCCTTGGCAATAGGATGGACACCGTGAGAGTAGAGATGGATACCTGGAAGACCTCACCAGTTGACTTAGATGCCATCTCTGCGATACTCAAGGGTAATGCTCAGGTCACGAAGTCCTATGGGCCCTTGACCAAGTATATCCCATGCCCAGAGGACGAGCGGGATTGGATGCATGTCCTTGCCACAATCGACCTGCCGTTCTCTGATGACGAGGCATATGAGCAAGCCATCAAAACAATCGGCAAGGCTAACGACACACCCTCCGTACCAATCTACATGATGACAGAAAGCCTTCGTGGGAAACCGAAGCCCGCCAACTCTCAAGTCCCAACCAACAAAAGGGAACTCCAAGAGATATTGGAATACCTAACGAACAAGCTAGCTAACAATCCAGCTGCAAACTTCAAACCACTCCAAGATCTCTTAAATGAATCCAAGTGGCAATGGACCAGAGTGCATGACTTGAACCTCATGTATGACTGGGCCTTGGTTCCTAACCAACGACCAGAGATAGACTAAGCCCTAGGAGACGACGAGTAGTCTGATGAAGAGAATTCTAACGATGAATACGAAGACTGCCAATCCTTCAGTGGTGAAAGTGAGGGCGAGGTAGATATTGTGGAATACGACACTCAAGGACAAGAAATAGAGCAAATACGAGCAGACTCCAAGCCGCAGAAAAAAAGTATCTTCAGGATGGAGTGAGGAGTCATGCACGTGGAATGTGATCGCGCCTGGTTGGAACACATAGGAGCCATAGACCTTGAGCAAGCAGGACTAGCCCAGCCAGGAATGACATCAGTATTGAGGACTGAATCACCATTTGAACTACGCCCACCAGGGGAGATCACCTCTTCTAACAAAGACGAGGGGTTCGAATCTGAATCGGAGGTTAGTTCGGATAGTGATCCAGAAATCCCTAGGCCACCCACAACCAGATGCACCAAGGGGGACCTACCTGTCCACCTGAGGCCAGACGATTAAGACAGGAAAAGGCAAAACAACCCATGGATGCTCGAACGGAAGAACATCGAAAACCACAGGACCTCCCTAAACGATTTACAAAATTCAAAAAAGGGGATAGGGTGGTAGTTCTGTTACATGCCAAACGTCAAGCATAGACAAGCGAATCAATCGAGGGACCAGCCAAGGTCAAGGAGGTGGACCTAGCCCAGGAAGGGGAAACACCCCGACCAGTCTTCATTGCCGATGACTTGACTAATGAAGAAGAAACGAGTCTTGTCACTCTCTTGAAAGAGTACATAGACATGTTCGCCTGGTCCTTAGGAGAGCTTAAGGGGGTAGATCCGAGTGTCGTGACTCACAACATACCCATGACGCCAGACGCAACGCCGATCAAGCAGCGACCGTACCCTATGAATCCAAAACATACTCATGCTGTCAAGGAAGAGATTGATAAGCTGATGAGAGCAGGATTCATTTACAAAATTGAGCACACAGACTGGGTATCGCTCATAGTCATCGTGATGAAGAAGAATGGAAAAATTTGAGTGTGCGTCAATTACAAGAAGGTAAATGCTGCTACCAAGAGGGACAACTATCCGTTGCCGTACACCGAGCACATGCTTGAGAGAGTGGCAGGCAAGGAAGCCTACAATTTTCTAGACGGCTTCTCAGGGTACAACCAGGTGCAAGTGTATCCTGCGGACAGGCATAAGACTGCCTTCACCACTGAGTGGGGCGTCTTTGCTTACATAGTCATGCCCTTCGGGTTGACTAATGCCCATGCCACTTTCCAACGACTCATGTGCACCATCTTTAAGGACATGCTTCGCAAAGAGTTAAAAGTCTTTGTCGAAGACCTTTGTGTCCACTCGACCTGGATCGAACACTTAGACAAACTCCGAGCAGTTTTCGAGTGCGTTGCCGCTTATATCGTCTCTCCTTGAACCCGTTAAAGTGCTAGTTTTGGGTGAAGCATGGATGCATCCTAGGGCATGTGGTATCGAAGAATGGCATTGCCACTGACTTCTTGAAGGTCAAGGTCATTGTTGACCTTCCATCCCCAAACAACTACAAGGAAGTTCAATGCTTCCTAGGCCATACGGGATACTATCGGTGGTTTGTATTGAATTATGCATTGATTGCCAGACCCTTGTACAAGCTGCTCATTGTCTTCGAATGGACTGAAGCATGCCAACGGACATACGAAGAATTGAAGAAGGCTCTAACCATAGCACCAATCCTACGAGCCCCAGACTGGACCATTACCTTCCACGTACATATCGATGCTTCTAAGTTTGCAGTGGGGGCAGTGTTGTGCCAACCTGGCGAACACAATTTAGACTATCCAGTGAGCTTTGCTAGCAGGCAACTCACTGAGACGGAAATGAATTACTCGACGACGGAAAGAGAGGGATTAGCCATGGTATTCGTAGTGAAGAAATTCCGGCATTATCTTTTGGCCATGCCTTTTACCTTCTTTGTGGACCATCAAGCCTTACTCTATCTAGTAAACAAATCGGACGCATAGCTTGATGGCTCCTTTTGCTTTTAGAGTTTGACTTCTCCGTGGTGGTACGGAAGGAAAAACAACATTACATGGCTGATCACATGTAACACATTCCCACCGGAGAAGCCGCTGGACAAGGTGTTGTTGATGAACTGATTGATGCCCATTTGTTTAACCTTTCCAGCGAGAAAGATCTATTTACAGCCGATCTAATGCCGTATTGGGCAAATGACATAGTCCAAGTGCTTGAGCACGGACTGCCTGACCGACCGATAGAAAAAGCTCAACTTAGGCGATTAATCCTTAGGATCCAGCCTTATTAGCTGATTGCAAGACAACTCTATAGGCTAGGGCAAGACGGATTGTTGTGCAGATGTGTGTGCGAATATGAGATGCACGATGTGCTCTCAGAAGCGCACGGTAGCATTGCCGGAGGGCACTTCAGCGGAGACACGACATCACGAAAAGTGTTGCAGTCTCAACTGTGGTGGCCCACGCTTTTCCGCGACGCAGCACGATTTGTCAAGCACTGTGACGAGTGCCAGCAGACAAAGGTCCCAATTTGCAAAGATCAAATTGAATTAATCCCAGTTATTGCTTGACAACCCTTCAAAAAATGGAGAATTGATTTCATTGGACCCATCAGTCCTGCGACACAGTATTTACAAGCCAAGTACATCATTGTGGCCACGAATTACCTCACTAAATGGGCAGAAGCGCAAGCAACATGAAAAAACGACGCCAGAATGATGGCTAAGTTCTTATGGGAGCAGGTGATTTCACGATTCGACTGCCCCATCGAACTGGTCAGTGAGGACCCCCTTTAGGTTGACATATGGAACATAAGCGATTCTACCATTAGAATTTTTTTGTTCCTAGCTTGAGAATAGCGCTTCAAGAACGATGGAAAGGAAAGGAGGCATGGACGCAACTCCTAGTTGAGGTCGAATGCCTCTCGGAGACTCGTCTTCTAGCCACCCATGCACTGATCTGTGAGAAAGCCCAATGCAAGAGCTGGTTTGACCAGCATGTCAAGCAGCGCGAGTTCAAATAGGGTGACTTAGTGCTCCTCTACTCAGTTAAGGGGCATAAGAAAAAAAATGAAATTTAGGGGCCTTGGACCCTTCAAAGTTCGTGCAATCAGCCAAACGAGCAATGTCAAACTTGAGACCCTAAACGGTGAAGGAATAGGCTTCTTCAATGGCAGTCGTGTCAAGAAGTACTACCCTCCTACGCATCCTTTGTATGAGCCACCGATGTTAGAACCGCCTGTCAAAGTACGAGCAGCCACAATCACTGAAATCAACAACGAGGATGAGAAGGCCGTAGAACCCGCATACCTTCATATGATGGTCACGGCAAAACAAACATGTGCTTTCAATGCCTTGATCGACGAGGGAGCAGACTTCAGTGTCTTAACCCACGATCATTGCACTCAACTTGGCAAACCGCAACTTCAATCCACCACGGCCAAATTAAGCCTATATGGGGCCCATTCCTATGCATTACTCGACAAGTTTAAAGCAACCGTTTCGATCGAGTTTGAGATTGTTCCAATGATTTTTTACGTGTTGCCAAATGCTACAAATGCAGGCACAGAGTCACTACTGGGGCGAACCTTCAAAAAGCAAACCCACTGCAATGTTGACTACGCGTCACAGCGCATCCATCTCGCAATAGGAAACGTTCGCATTGTTACAGCTTTCAACAAGGGCTGTGCAACCTCATCATGGCCCACAAAGCCACCGATAGAAACATCTGTAGGCAAGTCTAAGGAGGGGGTAGTGCGAGGCCGCCACTCCCCGAGTTTCATAGACCGCAACCCTTAGCAGCCAAAGCTAAGGCCCCACACCCTCGTCTTCAATGGATGCCTAAGCAGCCGCAATAGCCGCCTAGGAGTCGACGCTCCTACCCTCATAAGACCAAAAACTCTAAACCTAGGAGGCCCAAACGTAGTTACAGGAATAGACGTGTAATCAGTCAAAGATGGGTCCCCAAGGCCCTCTTGCACGCACAAGGCTACTATGAGGGCAATACTTGGCTATGGATACCTAAGGCCCACATGGCCAGAGGCGCCACTCGTTCGCTAGCCTCAAGCTTGATCATCCCAAAAACCGTAGAGCCTCAAAACCACAAGCCGCAGAGCTTCCCTGACCCACAACCATCAAGCTCATCCATGCGCGAACCCAAGAGAGTCGCCCACGCCTATTGACCCAAGCAAGAATCGCCGTCACAAGAGTCTTCACCCACCAGCGTCGATCCGACTTTCCAAATCCCTCCTGAAAGCAGCAGGCCGTCACTCGAGGCTGCTGCAAACCCAGCCTTTGTCCCAGTGACCCAATCGCAAGCTCAAGAACACTCATCCCTGCAACTTCTTGTCGCTAAAGGCTCAAGTCCTACCAAATCCCAACCACCCCCGCAGGCCTTAGACCCTCTTACGAGAGGAAATCCTTTCTCTCACTAGCGTTTGATTTAACTGAAGAAACAGGGGATGACATGGGGGATTGCATTGGTGACTGGACGCCACTTTTGTGTCGCTCGCTCTGAGCTACGATCGCTTCAACTTAGGCCTATTGGATGAATCCTTTGCGACCGAAGTTCAAACGATGCCTTGTTCTTGGGAAATGTTTGAATTCGCATTTGCAAAAGCCGCTATCTTCGCTGCTAAATTACTGAGTAGTGAGATCTCCAAAGAGCAAGCAATCAAACAACGCTTCATCACGTCGTATGATCAGCGAACCACTTCTGCCATCACTGACCAAGAAGTGACAAAGCTTTCAAGACTTGCTAAGACAAAATCCCAGTTCCTAAGGCATTGGTACGCTCTTAGGTTGCAATGGGAAGTTGAAGGATGCCAAATAATGACCAACGCTGAGCAGCGCCGTGTTATCAAAACAGCAGAGTACGACCCCACATATGTTACGCCAACCTCATATCAAGTGTTAACCACCCTGCGGGGCCGTCTTATAGAAGAACACATCGAAGGACACCCCTACCTCGATCGCTTATTGACCGAGGAGGAGTTACACATTGCTAGCCGTGGCAACTCGGGTGACTTCCTAATCGATGTTCTTACCTACATCACCCAAGTTGGGATTAAACCCTCTGATTTGGACCGTGAAGCCCATTTGGAATACAATCCCAATTTCTATACTTGGCTCCTTCACAAGTAACCCCTACACCTCCATGCCGAAAGCCCTTCACCTTTTAACCCTAAATCCTAGGAACGATTCTTCTCAAGCTAGAAGGGGAGGGGGTAAGGTGAATCAAATCAGAATCGTGAATCAAATCAGAACCAGTAAATCAAATCAAAGTCAGTGAAGCACATAGACATACAGTGTGGAAAACGGATGGGGTAGGAAAAGGGCATGAAAACTTTGAAGTAAAGGGCAAAAAGTCAAAGTCTAAAAAGGGGAATGTGCATTAGATCTTAATGAATTCATTGAAAAACATAGAGTTTTTCTTTTTTAGCAAATTATTATGTCACAAGAACTAATGAAAATTACGGTTTATGACAGGAATAAAAAATGTCGTAGCAAGACCGATTCCACTGACTCCCATTCACAGAAGAGGAGAGAACGTGGTACAACATCGACTTGGAGAGCCACGCCTACAATCAATTGAAATTCCGCACCATTCACAATTTAGAAGAATTAGCGGCCAAGGAAGAGGCAACCAGGAGAGTCATGGAAAGCTGCAACTTCAAGAAGTACCTGGAAAGTTTCGCATAAGAACCCGACCACACGAGCTGTGTGGAATTTCTCAGGTCCTACAACCCCGACAGCGAATGCGGCACCGTCACAGTGGGAAGAGGACAGAATGCTAAGCAAGTATTGGTTCATCTAACTCCGTCCTTTGTGGAGAAGGCACTGGGACTAGAACCAAAGGTGGAAAAAAAGCAAAAGAAGGATGTATATGCCATGCTGGGAATGAGAAAGGAGGACGTGCTGACAAACGACGGCATCAGTATCCGGGACATCCCCAATGCAGAGATCAGGTTACAGGCGAAACTCATACATGCGCTCTTTTCTAGCCAGCGCTACAACGCATTGATGCACCGGATTAGCGTACCGATGCTGGAGAACGTGGCGGCCCATACCCTGCACGAAGTCGACTGGAACGGCTACCATCGACCAGGCAGCTCAAGCATTAGCCTTAGGAAGCATGCCAGCAGGAGGAGAATCCCCAGTATTGAAGGCCGTAGAAAGAAAGAGGGACTCCTCCAAGGCCTCGCTCATCACCTACGGGGCATCTTAACGGCGCTTATCAAGGAGGCTGTAAAGGAAGCAGAAGAGGGGGAGGGGAAAACACCTGATAGATCACCTCCTCATCAACACCAGGAGAGGTCTAGTGATAGGATGGAGACCGAGGAAGAAGGGGAAGAACAGAAAAGCAAAAAGCAGGTCAAGGAGGCCAGGAAAAAAACAGTGCAAAAGAAAAAGAAACAGGATGAAGGCCGTAGGAAGGAGAAGGAAGACTTGGAGAAAGCGAAAAGACAATCCCTCAGGGAAGCCGAGGAGAGAGAAAGGAAGAGGAAGTAGGAAGAAGAAGAAACAACAGAGCAAGTCGGGCAGGCTAAAAAGGCGTCAAAGCAAGAGGCTAAAAGGAGAAGAAGAGAAGAGCAGGAGGAAAAAGAGAAACTAGAGGAAGAATACAAAAAGGCCGAAAAGGAAAGGAAAAGAAGAGTCGCGGAGGAGGAAGAGGAGTTAAGAAGAAAGGAGGAGGAGGACTTGTTGGCTGAGGCTACGCATCGGTCCATCGAGCAGCGATGCAGAGCGGATGACCCAGAAGCCTGGAACCAGTCAAGGGAAGAAGGGCCTAGCTCCAGCATGCAGGCACCAGAACCCGCGCCCCCTGCAGTTCCAGAAGGGAAGGACAAAGCACCTCTCCATCCAATCCCCACCCTCATGGCACCCCTCGCTGAACCCACTACGCTCACCCCTAGCATCCCCACCAGCTTGGAAGTGTCCAACCTGGTGGCCTGGATGCAGTAGCTCATTAGTAAGTAAATGGCCCAAGGAAAGAGCATGAAAACCATGACCACGGGACCAAAAAGGCCAGTCGTAGATGCAGAATCGAGGTAGGGCCAGAAGTGTCCGCGTATGGAGGCCTCAACCACCCCCACCCATGCAACAATGACACCACCAGCCAGTTACGACAAATACGTCGTTGAGCTGCTCTCCCAATTGGAGAAAGCGAAGGAGGAAAAAAGAATGGCGGTGGCTAAGTTGGTGACAGAGAAAGAGTCAGTGGCAGCTTTCCAACTGGAGAAAACCTGCATCATCGATATGCAGCAACGTCAAATATTTGAACTCAAGCAAGAATTGAAAGCAAAGGAGGACAGGGAAGAAAGCTACAAACAGCGGATGGAGGACGAGAATTAAGAACTTGTGCAGATGCAGCGGGAGTACAAGCTCCTCCTGATGCAATATAAGGAACTGGAGTAAAAAACCGCCACATTGGGCAGATGATGGAGGAACTGAACACCAAAGAAGAGGAGAGAAGACAAGAGAGGGAGCAACAAAGAAAAGAGATCGAGTCCATGACCGATCAACTACACCTCGGGAAGAAAGAGCAAGACAACATGAGCAAAGAGCTCAAGCCCAAGAGCAGAAGCTCATAACCCTAGCACAAAAGCAAGGGGAGAGCATGGAAGGAATGAGCAAAAGGGCTGAGGAATGGGCCACGCAGAATGAGAAACATGTGAAGGCACTGGCACGACGCCTCGTCTCGATGGAGAAAGAAAAAATCTTGGCAGAAAGCAAAGCGGACACCGCCCAGATAGCCTTCATTGCCCAACAACAAGCCTTCCTCAACACACTACTGGACACAACCCAACCGGAGGGAAAGGAGCCGTTGGAGGTGGTGCAGAAGAAACTGAGCATCGCACGTAGAGCCCTGCATGCGGGGCTACAGATGCCACCCCAATATGTGGAGGTTAGGTTGGGCTTAGAAGAACAACGAAAGTACCTACTACTAGCCGGCCTAACCCCCCAAGGAAGCAGATACCCTGGGATTTGAAGAAAGATCTCCACAAGGAAACCGGCAGGGGGAGGAAGCCGAATTCGAAGTCGACATGAAGAGATTCAGAGAAGATGTAATCCCGCAATCCCCCTCACCGCACGATCAGGAACATCAATAACTCGACCCGCCCCTGGACAGACAAGTCACCCTCAAGGAGTGACGGAAAAAGCTGGTGGAAGAAGCTAGAAAAAAGCTACAGGCTAGGCCAGTCGTGCGGCCATCCGCATCCCTCCCACCATGCCCCGATAACCTCCCAACGCAATTCCACGCAGAGCTAGTGGTTTGGGAACGGCAGGAAATCGAAGGGTCCTGTCGATCAAAGTAATGGAGGAGGTGATCGCGGCTGGTAGCCGACTAGGCCAAAAATGGCTGGATGACAGGGCAAGGACCCCCACTCTGTGGGGCACGGAGGAAGCCAAATTTTGGCAAAACAAAGTGTACGAAGTGCCACACACAGTAAGGGGCTACGACTGCCAACCCCTCTGCAGAAGGCGCATATGCAATACCAACATGCTCGCCTGGATGGCATTTTGTAACACCCTACCCTATGAGCGGAACGATCCCACATTCATGGCATATCCTCATAGGGTAGGCGTGGATTTTGTCGCCACTCTCCATGGGAGGAATGACTTCCCCGTCATCTATAATTCCAACGCCACCTCCTTCGAGGATGCTCTACTTTTTAATTTAGGAAGCCTAACAACCTCCATGATGCAATTCCTCACTGAATTCTCCTCCTGTCCCGATCCCGCTTTCATAACCACATGTAATTACCTTAGGCTCCTTAAGCTTCTACTTCAGCAAGACCCGACACCGCAAGAAAATGGCTTGCCTCCCCTCTTTTTTGATCCTAATGCTATTGATAGCTGCGCTATGACCCGCCTAATGATGAGAGCTAGCCTACTACCTTCCTTTTGCCTAGCTCTCCTAGAGGATATGAGCGACAGCCAATTCACTAAATGTAATCATCCGTTTCTATCCACCACCTCTCTCCACATCCGCATGAACCTGAAAGGGTACATGCAAAGCCACCAATTTTTACGCAAATCCATCCGCCCTCCCTCCCCCCCTCATTCCGATGATGAGAATTAAACTTGGCTGTCATACTCTTGATGTAATACTATCCCTAAATGTATCCCCAAAAAAAAGAAGAGAAGAATAGCAACAAAGAAAAGCACGATCACTGCACCTAGGGGTCCTTAAGTTAGGAGTGTCTGGTGGCTTTGGTCAGCTGGCTCCACTCCTAACCCCCTAGCCCTTTTTGCTCCCCCACGTCACGCTTAGGGCACATCAAGGGCAGGATACACCTAGGGAGGTAACACTCACCTATGGTTAGACCTGTCACCCTAAGCCACTGGCACCGCATCCCTGTGGCACAAATGGGGTCCTCAAGTGTGGGACATCACCCGGGCTCGCCTAGACCCACCTCCCCATTCCACTAGCACGAGCACACTGCAACAGCACACTGAGAAAAGCACTCCCTTTAGATAGAGCACCGTACCTTCTTCTTCAGGCACACCAAAAGCGCCAAACCACAACTTCGGAGGCCCTTGTCCACCCATGACATCTAGTGAGCTGCTTCGACGAACCTCATTCTTGAGCTTCCACAAGCACCTGAGTCTACATGTGGTGGCCCTCACCCTTACACCAACGCCGACGTGCCATGGGACTGGCACTCATTTAGGAGGGGGGTAATGTTAACCCCAAGTCGAGATGGCAGAAAAATGGAGGAAAAAGCAAAAGAAAGATGGCGGCCTCTAAAGATAAACCGGGGCAAAAATCGCAATCTTAAATGAACAAGCGCCTCCAAAAACTCGAAAAACACTTGTAAAAGAGCGCCAGGCTCCCTCCTTTGCCAATTGTAAAATATCAGATGGGTGTAGGCTAGAGACACAAAGCTAGAAGAGGGAAATGGAAAAAGAACCTTGCCACAATGGCCGGTCATGTAAAAAAGGGATGGGTGTCCATGGGATTTTAAGAAGAGATCATTCTTTGGTATGTGGCAACAAGAGTCTTCTTCTTCTTCTCTCCTTCTCACCTTCTTGCTTGTGTGTGCTCTTGAGAGAGGGAGTGTGAGAGTGTGAGGGAGTGAGTGTGTGAGAGTGAGGGATCAAGAGGGTGAAGCTCTCCATCTTCTCCTCTTCTCTTCTTCTCTTCCCTTCCCTCTTCTTGCGCGCACGGCTATGGAGGATGGAGCTTGGAGGTGGAGGAGGTTTGAGGATGCTTGAGCTAGCATCTAGGATCGTGGAGCTACCGGTGTGTGTGAGAGAGGAGGCAACTCATATCGGCACTAAGGTAAGCTCACTACACTCATAGGATCGACGACGCGTTGGCTAGGTGAGAGATAGCCATTAGAGCTCGCTTGGAACGCTTGAAGCAATAAGCGGTCCGTGGGTCTTGGCGGTTGAGTGAAAGCTCTCACGTCAAACAATGGTAACTTTGGTACAAAACAATTCAATTCTAATTTTCGAAGATGCAAGCAAAACCATTTCCTTCCATCTTCATTTCGTAAATCTTGGACACGACCCCCTGCTTTAACATCAAATACAAATCCAAATCCTAAGCCATCTCTTCAGCCAAATCCCAACATTCCTAAACTTTTCGCTATTACCAATAATGTGTCTAAAGCCAAATCCATAGTCTATTATAAATGCCATCAACCTGGACATCTAGCGGTGAATTGTCAATCCAAAAAGCCAACTGTTCACATCAACTATTTGGGAGCGACTAAAGATGAAGATCATCAAGAAATGCTAGATTTCACGGAAGACGATGACGATAATGGCACAATTTTAGATACTTTACCAGGTATACCAAATTCCCATTCTTTATTAACGATGAAATGTTTTGTGCATGGTAAAGAAAAGACTGTTTTACATGATGATGGGAGTACACACGACTTTATTTATGCAAAATTGGTCGAAGAATTGAAATTACATACTATTTCTACTCATTATCGCATCAAGGCTGCATTCTCAAGCACTAGATACAATGGAACACAAGAAGTGTATGACTTAGAAATTAAAATTGGTGATTATGTTGAACGTAGAAATTTCCTAGTTGTGCCTTTGCAATCTAGTGACATTATTCTAGGCATTCCTTGACGTCATTAGTATAATCCCGATATAGATTATTTCATGCATTCAATGAAGATTCATTCTCATGGAAAACAAATCACATTGCATGGTATGCACACTTTTGATAAATTTCCATTGCTTAGTCATACACAGGCTAAACGTGCATTAAGAAAAGGTAGCAAATCTTATTTAATCTGGACGAATGAAATTGAAGTTAAGAAAATAAGATGCATCCTAGGCATACACAATTTCTTTCATAATTTAAAGACTGTTTTGCTGTTGACTTACCACCTGGTTTACCACCCACACGTCGTGAAGATCATAAAATAGACCTAATTCCAGGTTCTCAACCACCATGTAAAGCACCTTATCGACATAATCAAATTGAACAGAAAGAAATTCAAACTCAAGTTGAAGAATTGTTAACTCGAGGACTCATTAGGCCCAGTAGTTCTCCATTTGGTGCACCTGCCTTATTAGTTAAAAAGAAAAACAACACTTATAGAATGTGCATTGATTATCGTGCCCTAAATAAGATCACTGTCAAAAATAGATATCCCATTCCTAGGATAGACGATCTTATGGACAAACTACAAGGGGCTGAAATATTTAGCAAAATAGATCTTAAATTTGGATGCCACCAAGTACGACTGGACACATCTGACATTTTCAAAACTGCATTTAGAACTCAATTTGGACATTATGAATTCCTAGCTATACCTTTTGGATTAACTAATGCACCAGCTACATTCAATCGTATGATGAATCACATCTTTTTGAAGCATCAGCATTGTGTCATTATTTTCTTTGATGACATATTGGTTTTCAGTAAGAATGAGAATGAGCATTATGAACATTTATATTTGGTTTTCAAATTACTGAAAGAGAAACAATTATATGCTAATCCTGAAAAGAGTGAAATTTTCCAAACACAAATTGAATGCTTAGGACATATTGTTTCATTTGAAGGTATTAAAGTTGATCCTAAAAAGATAGAAGCAATTTTGAATTGGCCGATACCTAAAAATGTGCATGAATTATGTTCTTTCTTAGGTCTTGCTAGCTTTTAACGAAAATTTGTGAGAAATTTTTCATTACTTGCATTACCTTTGACAAAATTATTAAAGAAAGGTATTGTGTATCATTGGTCTGAAAATCAACAAAAGTCCTTTGATTTACTGAAACATGCTTTAACTCATGCTCTTGTATTGCAACTTCCTGACTTTACTAGACCATTTTTCTTAGTAGTCTTTAACGCTAGTGGATCTGGAATAGGAGCTGTCCTTATGCAAGATTCCCATCCCATAGTTTACTCCAGCTGCAAGCTTAAACCCTTTGAACTCAAGTATTCTACTTATGATAAGGAATTGCTAGTTGTAGTACAAGCTTTACGTCAATGGAAACACTATTTAATGGGATCTAAATTCATAATCAAAACTGACCAACAAAGTATTAAACATCTCCTTAGTCAGCCACAAATATTTGACTGACATATTAAATGGGTTGCTTTTATTCAAAGTTTTCATCCACTTATCTAATATCAACCCGGAAAAGAAAATGTTGTTACTGATGCTTTAAGTAGAAGACCGACTATTCATAATATCTCTATGATATCTTTTGATTCTCTTATCCCTATGAAAGATACCTATGACCAAGACCTTAGTTTTCAAGCTGCTTGGAATAAATTAATTACCAACAACTGCATTCCAATTGATTCATTGTCTTATGTTGAAGGATTTATGTTTTATGAGAAAAGGTTATGTGTAACTGTTCCATTTAGATCCTTTGTATTGCACAAAATTCATTGTCCCCCATATCAAGGCCATAGAGGTATTATTTCTACTTTACGTACTTTGATTGAAGATTTTTATTGGCCACAGATGAAATCCGATGTTTCTAACTTTGTATCTGAGTGTTTAATTTGTCAAAGAGTTAAGTGACACCATGGTAAGCAGTATGGTTTGTTAATGCCTTTACCAATCCCTGAAAGACCATGGGAACATATTTCAATGGATTTTATTACTGGCCTGCCTAACACTGAAGCTAATCATGATATGATATGGACTACTGTATATTGATTTAGCAAATATACATATTTTATTCCATGCAAGAAAACATTAACTGCATCTCAAGCTGCTCAATTGTTTCTAAAAAACTGTTTTCACTAACCATGGTTTACCAAAAGTTATTATTTCTAATCGAGATTCTAGATTTTGCAATAATTTTTGGACTACTTTGTTTGCTAACTTAGGAACAAAGATTGATTTTTCATCTGCATTTCATCCTAAAACAAATGGGCAAACAGAAGCTACAAATATCACAATCTTAGATCTTTTACGTGCATACACAATTTCAAAACCACAAACTTGAGATGCACACTTGCATTTACTACAATTTGCATACAATAACACACCACATACAGCTACATGAAAAGCACATTTTGAAATCATTTATGGATATAGATTACCTATCACTACAAGATATAGGCCTTATACCGACGTTTAAAGCGATGAAAATGCAAATAACAAAATTTGCCCCCGTCGTTGCAAAAAGCGTCGTTATTGGCGACGCCATAGAACAGTCGGTATTATCGTCACTATCAACGTCGGTATGGGCGTCGGTATCAGCGTCGCATGATACCGACGCCAATACCGATGCTGATAGCGACTGTTTGCAATATATATAACGACGCCAATAACGATGCGAGCAGTAAAATTTGCGACGCTAATAGCGACGGTAACATGAATTTTTTTTTTTTTGGTGGCAGGGCAGCAAGCTGCCCTGCCACATATAGCAATGTGTGCTTTATGAGAGCCATATAAAATAGTTTCTGCACTACTGTGTACAATGCGCTTGCAAACAAAAACAATGTATATTGAAATCATAAAACTGATACATGAAATAAATACATGATCGTATAATAAGTGATTGGTACAATCATGACAGGATATCACTAATACATAGAAAATGTCTACATAGATCAGACGACTAAAAAATAAAGGTGTGTGAGCTCCAGGGATCCAAGGGCGAGCTACAAATCCTCATCCCCCGAAAGCTCGTCCCGCCGCAAAGGAGCATCGAATGGACTCTGCAGAAAAAGAAAGAATACATCAGTCCACCATACAATCATGCATTCAAATATCTCATGGTAACTATAGACAAGAAAGATGAGTGACTTATAGGGCCATCGCGTCTATACAATCGGTCGATCAATGCAGTGAGACCGTGCCTCTCTGCATATCGAGTCTCAAGGCCAGTCAGATCACGATTTGTAATGGAGTGCTGCAAGGAAAACAAAATGCTAACTGTTAGAAACATGATTGTCAGTACAAAGAATATTTAAAAAAAATAAACAAGCAAAACAAAATAAAAACTTACAAAGTCCTCCAAATATGTCCTGTGGCCACCACTCCCAAGGTGATGGACCACTCCGGCCTCGAGTCGTGCCCTCGCCACCTCGTGCTGTTGACTCAAACGTCTTGGAGAATCTGTAGCCTCCTCCCTCAGTCGGCGCCAGTCGTCTGCATCTAACCACTCGGGCTTTGCAGTCCCACTCTTGATTGCCTTGCGTGCGTCGGATCGTCTATGTGACATGTATGCACGCATGCAATCCATCATCCAGTCCGTAGAGAATCTATCTACTGAGGCTGGCACCGGAAACTCCTCGTGCAAGGATGCTACTATATAGTCCTTGCTCCCCTCTAGTATGTTCTTCCAATGATCCAAGACGTTGTGCCGAAAAACTTGTTGGCACAACTCTCTCATGAGAGCCATCACTCTCCTCCCCTCATCATTCATGATGATGGTTCCTGACCTACTATCGACTAGATATCCATAACCCCCTGGAGTCTGCCTAAGATGGGTCCTCTCCCATCTGTGTCCACGCTCCTAGGCATATCCAGGAGACCCCTGTGCATCCGGTGTACCAATGGGGGTAATATCTCTCGGAGTGGCACCCACAGGGGTGCCACCTACTACTGACGGCTGAGCAAAAGCCGAAGTAATTGGAGTAGACGTCCCCATAGGTGTGACAAAATCGTGAGGTGACACAGCTCTAGCTGAACGACGAGACGGAGACACCACGTCTGTGTCTCCATAGCATCCACCTGAGCTCGAGGCATGCTCCCTGAAAGGGCCACGAGAGCGAGGAGTCGCACCTGTATCCCGTGTCGACTGCGGGCTCACTGCCTCTGTATCTCTGCAGCATCCCCCTGATCCCGATGCACTCCCTCTCTCTGGCCCAAGTCGTGAGCGTCGAGCTTGTCTGCTCGAAGCCAAAGCATCCGATCGCACTGAAGCAGATCTAGCAGAGCGCCTTGACGAAGACCGAGACAGCTGCTGGTCTGCCATCTCTCTGAATCTTGTGATTTGGTCTGGAGACATGCGTGCGAAGATGTCTTGTAACTCCTCATCGCTCATCCCTCGACTCATCCTAAAAATATCACCAGCACAGATAAAAAATGATGTTAGAATAATCAATTTAAATCATACAAAGCATAGTAATATAAATCATTTAAAAAAAATCTCACTTAAAATGCATATCTTATGTACCCTTATAAGCGATTGGTCAACGAATTGAGTAAGTGGATGCTCCAAGTATGAAGTGTCCTATGGTCCCATGTTAATCTCTTGACACAACTCCGTATACACTAGAAAGTCGATAGACATGTCACCACGAAAGAATGAGTTCATCTCATTCTCAAAGAATTCTTGGACTCATGTATTTCCATCATTGTTAGGCGATGCTGGCTCCAAGCTTTCGATGGCCTCTACCCCTTGCAATATCGACCCCTCTATTTGCATATTATCTTCATCTATGCTCAGAACATCGCTTTGATCATATACTCTCGCACTTCGGGGAGTTGAAGGTATAACATACCACCATTGAGGTTGTTGGGGGTTTGGATAGAAGATTATCTGTTCACAAACACATACAAGAGAGTTCAAATCATTGTGACATAAACCATGTCGTAATACAATTAGCAAGCAAATGAGTCCATGCACTTGTTCAGAATGGGCCGGCAACACAAAGGTGTCACGCAAATCCGTCCATTTTTTTTCGGAATCTATTTTGAGAAATCCAGATGGACCTCGTCGAACTGTTTCTCTAGCTCCTCCAAGTACCACTTTGAACCACTGCACATCAAATAGTATCATGGATAAGCTACGGTAATCCACCGTAACAATACTTTGCAAGTTTTCAAAATACTCCATCTCATCCACAACCGTGTTTGGATCCGTTGCTCGTTGCCGGCTCTCTTGCTCGAACCTTGCCATGATACCACAGTTCATTATGGAGCGCATTTTGTCAATACACGTGAAAATGCCGTCAGCGCGACCACGTTGCACTATATATTTTGTACTGTACATTGAAACACTCAAATTAGATGTCACATATAAAATTTAGATACGACAGATTCTAAACCCCTCATCACCTTTGGACTACATCCCTCGAGAATTCCCACTCCTCCATTGAGACATCTGTCCCTTCGCGAGACGCTGCAGTCAAAGCTCCATGCAACCATCGCGTTGACATAAACCGCGGTATCTCCTCCATGCCTTCGGGACAACGAATCGGTCGATGACGTATACTACTTCGGAATTCAGCTCGTGCTTCCTCTCGATCTTGCCTAGCGATCTGGTACTTGGCGAGCTGGAGCCCCAAGAGGAACACCAAGGAAAAGGGAATCTCTTGCAAGAAAATCTATATTGTAACATCAATAAGCTTTTATTTCATTCTTTTGATAATCAAAACAAAGAAAACAACAATTCTTCACGCAGCATCATAGTAGATTTCTCCCACGGATTTGATAGAATCAACCATAATCTTCAACATCTTCATAAAATTCTTCAATAGAACAAAGAACACAAAGGAATACACCATCTTTGAATGGAAATAAATCACATATTATTCATCTTCAATGTCTTTGTAATTCTCTCTCTCAATCTCTCATATACAATTACACTGTTTTGATAGAATTGACTATCTCTGACTCTCTCTCTCTCTATCTCCATCAATAGTACATCATCTTCTTACTAAAATGCTCTCATAATAACTCTCAATAATCCTTCTTAGGTCGTGGATGCACCTCCCAAGAGGTATGTCTGATATGAAGAGTCACTAGAGCCACTATAGTGTCTTTTCACAGCTCACTACTGTCACTGTCACTCCAGTCTTCTCTTTAGTCTTCAACAGTTGCTTCTTCCACTTGTTTTAGCTCTTTTGAACTTAGATTCATCCTTTCCAAAAGTTAGAAAACTTTCCCAAAGTCACACATACATTCTACAGAACACCTATAGAAGGTCTACAGAACAGTCACAGTACAGCACCAGAACAACTACAATATAGTTACAGTGCAGAGACAGAGGCTCTACAGAAGGTCATATAAGGTCATAAGAACCTCATAAATCATACTTAAACCATTCAAAACTCTCAAAAACTATTCAATAAGATTTCAAAAGATCTCAATCTTCATCCATCATCAATCCATGCTTCATAAAGAAGACAATCAGAACAAAACAAAAGCTATACAGAAGGTATACAGAACTAATCAGAACCTATCAGAACATCACAGAACCTCATATCTCCACTGAGAATCATCATGAACTTCTAAACATAATCAATATCATCCAAAACACTCTCAAATACTTTCCTTACAACCATACATCACTCTAAATCTTATAAAAAATCAATCATTCAGACCTCAAAAACAACAAAAAGCAGTCAAAAATTCAGTCTTTTTCCACTCTCAACATATCCCCACACTTAGAAAGGAAGTGTCCTCGCGATGTAAGGAAAAGAAGAATATAAGTTCACTAAAGAGCTCAATGTTATCTTCTGTCAAATCTTCAATAATCTTGCCAAAACACGACCCCAACTTATCACCTGTATCTGATAGAAAAAACTACTAAAGGAAAACTTCCATTATTCATTAACTCCTCTGATTAATCATTTAAAAGCCATAACATATTTGTAAAGGATATAAGAGGTTCTCTTCAGCTTTCCACAATAGGCTTTTCATCCACCAACATTCTTTTGAAAAGAGCTCTCGAACAAGTATTTGCAATCAATACGAACTCATCACATACAATTAAGACAACACATACACAAACACTAACACAACAATCTGAATGACACCTCCAAAAAGAGATATATCATTAAGAATCTACCAAGATACATTGCAAAGGCATCAATGAAGATGATCCCTTTTAAAGGCTTGATGGTTTCGGAAGCGATCCATGGAGAAGGATTCATCTACAAATGTCTTGGGAGGATTTTGAAAAAACTACAAGCAGCACATCCTTTCTAGCAAGACAAGGTATCTGCTAGGGAGACATAGGGCATGAAAATACAGGACATCCAACTGGTGGGAGTCAATGTTCACATTGACATTCATACAAAGTTTTGGAATGGCCTTTTGATCATTATGGGAATGCCTATACATGTATGCTAGATACCAAGCAAAATGAGCTGTCAATCTCACCGAAGGATCCAGAGACAGTGAATATTGGTGAGCAAGATGAATATAGTTCTGGTATGCTTGACTAGCAGTTGTCCAATCTTCTGGAATAATTGGCTAGTTTATTTGAGGTCCTGTAAGAGAATCATTTAAACTCCATCATCTTCTTCTGGGAATCTGCTGATCAAACCCTTCATATTCACTAACCAACTGAGGGGGTTGAGAGAGTGGTTGAAAATGTTAGGGAATCACTTAAGAAGGGTGTTAATTGATAAATAGGAAAGGTAGAAGGTACATGAATGGATGGAGAAGGACATGGTGGAAAAGGGAAAAGTTGAGGTTGGAAAAGAAGGGGTAAGATGGCTATGGAATTGGTTTGATAGAGGGAAAGATATATATCATAACGGTGAGCCATTTGTTGGTAATACAGTAGGGTAGGAACAGAGGGACCTAAGATAGATCTTCTTTGATAGGCATAAAAAAAGGTGGAATCAAATGGATTATTTTTGGAAAGGTGAGCTAAGAGATCCACCCTCAGTTGGTTAGTGCTCTACACATAGGTAGAAGCAGTGTTCTGTCGTTGATTCAGGACCACAGAATCAATCATGGAGTGCCAGGAATTATCAGGGCAAGTAGCCACTTTTGAGGAGTAACTCTAGAACATGTCACCTATTTGCAACTCCAAATAGTTGACATACAAAACAGCTTGTAAAACCACGCCTACCACATACTAGGCCATATCCACTTCATCTGGAATCAATAAGTCTCCTCGTAGATACATATATGACATCAACATGGTATCGGTCGTGACAAAATCTTCAAACACCATACGGACCACTTCTGTCAGCAACTCAGGAGACCAAGCCCCACTCCAACCATCCTCTGGAAGAGAAAGATCCATCGTTGAAAGCTTCATGTAGAAGGCCAACTTGTGTAATTGATAGTGGACAAAGAAAGAATGGTCTGGAGGAACATATTCTTGGAATTGCTCAAATGTAGACCATAGTAGATCCATCCTGGACTGCAATCTTTCCACTTTATCTTGGAATAGAGGACACAAGGTAGCCTGTCCCTGAAGAACTGCCAAGTCCTGCTGTGAGAGAGAAGGGATCAAGGGAACATTAGGGCTTGGAGGAACAGACCGTGACTTTGCCAGTTGATCTTGCAACTGTTTGATTTGGGAAGCTTGTGATTCCACTGTTTCAGTAGCAGTCTGTAAGGCTGAAAGTTTGACATCATAGAGAGTTTGAAACTCTTACGCTTCTTTGGACATCCTCTCCTTCTTCTCTGAGATTCTAGTGACCTCTGATTGAGCCGTTGTTAAAACTGAATCTTCAAAGAAGATATCTCATCTCTTTGGGTTTCAATCAGTTGGGTTTGTTGCTCCATCTGCTTAAACAGATCTGCTAGTGTGTCCTTAGTAGAGGCTAACTCGGATGTTGCCTTATGCAACTAGTCCTTAGACTGCATCAGTTCTTCATAAAAGGAAGCATACAGCTGTTGAACACAGGCTGTCATCATTGACAGTTCAATGGAACTTTGAATGTCTTTACATAGGAAGGGAATGGCATCTCCCGAGACTAGACTGTTCAGTGACGGGACTGAGATGTCCAATGAACCTTCTCTATGTGCTCTGAACAGGTTGTTACAGGTGAGATAAGCAGGGAGATCACTGCCAAAGGTAGCAGGAATGGGCACTGAAGGAAGAACTGAAGGAGCTTTATCTGCTACCCGCTTCAAGCGTTTGCGCTGTATGACCAGGGGAGGAGGAGAATCCAGATCCTCTATATCAATTGGTCATGACTCATCTGAAGGTGGAGGAGGAGGTACTGGATCAGATGGAGGAGGTGGAGGCACACTCTTCTGTAGCCTTGAGTAGGTCAAGAAGGCAGACAAGTAGGATCCATAGGTGACATTAGTAACATTGCCCCTAGTTACTTTAACGAAATGTTGATCCATCTTAGTGAGTAGGTAAGTGCTCCAATCAATAGCTACTCCTTTTAACACCATCCGTGAAGCTGTAAAGAGATCTTTTGACAAGTAATGGGATGGCATTTTTGCAGGCATAAACCTGTCTTGGAGAAACTGATAGACCAACTTTCACACAGTGATCATGGAAAAGGAAACTCCTGAAGTATTGATCACCTTCTTGACATCCAGAATTTCCTTGGTCTGTTGTTGTAAAAGCTTCAAAATCTCATCGTTAGAGAATAGTTGGCGAGCTGTAACAAAGGGTTCACCTTTGTAGGGAAGAGACAGAGCCTTCCCTAGGCCTTGAGGTGTCAAAGTACTGGAAGTATCCTGGACCAGTCCCGACTTCTTGCTGTAGGAGGCCAGGAACTCATCACACATGGATGGATCCTCGAGAAGCAAGGGAAAGGAGGCAGCCACGAAAGTCGCGAGTCCTGCCTTTGTGAGAGGTTCAAAAGTGAGTAGGGAAGAGTAATCCCTACTGACCAGTGGGACATACTGGATAGGGGGAGGAGCGTGAGGCGCCATTCAGATGGTAAACACACACACCACAACAAAGACAGTCACAAAGAATGCCTGCAAAACAACCAAAGGGCTATCAAAAAGGAATCCATCCAAAAAGAAGGACATTCATACAAACATAGACGTAACTAACCCAAGTACCACCCCAGACAATACACAGTCTAGAAAATTTGGGCATGACCGCTACACATATGCGACCGAAAGCTTCATGCGATGCAACATGCAAGCACCCAAATCCTCGTATCAGGCAATAAAAGAAAAAAATACTACACACCGTACCCGTAATCGTAACACATAGACAAATCAGACTACCATAAAAGGTACATCAAGACTGGACCATAACTTGGACCATCAGTGTCAACTAATAGATTTGTACGCGCCCATCCCACGAAGCGTGTTTATTAAAAATGGAAAAAAAGTGCAGTGAGGGGGAATTACTTTAATGAAGGGTTCATTTTAATAAATTATTAACAATGGGTGACATTTTTTTAGGTTGTAAACCTTAATAAGAAAACGACGGTTCCTTCTTAAAATTTTAATTAAAAATTATTAAGGTGAAACGGTGCGTTAACGCAACCCAGACTACGATGCCCAGATTGGGTCTCTAAATGCAAATTCCATAATTAAAAATTAAGAGTGATGTGGAGTGCTTTTTTGCCAGCGCGTGCTCTTGTGACGGTTGGTTCATTTTTATTACAAATTAAAGTGCCTCTTAAGTGCGCGTAGTGCGTGCAAAGTGAACGGTTGGTTGTTTTTTAAAATTATGAAATTGTGTGTTTAGCGCGAATTCGTGTGAAAAATGTGGGTGAATAAATAGTTCATTTGATCAATTAATTGTGATTAAAAGAAAAGGAAAATAAATAAAGTTCATAAAATAAATACCTGGAAGGGGTATGTATGCAATGGCCAGAAGGCACACGGAAGAATCTCCCAAAAGCATTGAATCCAGTCAAACAAAATCAAAGATCACTGACTGAACAACAAAGACAACACCTTAGTGGATGTGTTGATTTTTATTATTATTATTTTTTTAGTATTGTATGATGAGTGATTATTATGCTTTTTGTTTTTTGTTTTTTTATTTTTTTATTTTTTATTTTTTTATTTTTTAAAAAATAGTTTAGGGGTATTATGTGGAGTAGTGGAAATTATGTGTGGTTTTCTGGATTTGGTTTTTAATAAATTGTGTGTGGTTGTGTATTTCTTTTTTTCAAAAGGAAGAATAATTAAAGATGGATATGGGATAAAGGAAAAAGAAAATTACAGCCAGTAAGAAAATATCCACAAGTTATGGTATGAAAAGAAGATTTGGATTTTTATATTTAATCTATTATGTTTGTATGTTTATTTTTTTTTTAAAAATATATTTGTATTTTTGGTATTTTTTGTTTTTGTTAAAAATGGGTGACTTGTATGAAAATATTTTAAAGTAAAAAAGGAATGGAAAAAGGGCAGGGGGTGAGTGGAAGTTTTTGGAAATTTTCAGATTTTTTTTTGTAATTTTTACTAATTTTAAATGAATTTTCTACATTTTTAAGGTAATTTTGGAATAAATGGGCAAATATGGAAATTTTTGTAATTTTGGGGGTTGAAATTTCCAAAAATTTGCAAAAATTTAAGGAAATTTTAAGAAAATTTTCTGAGTGGAAATGAATTTATAAATTAATTAAATCAGTTAAATCAGGAAAATCAGCTTAGTTTGGTAAGTAAGATCAAGGCAAGTCAGCTAAGTCCTGTTAGTATGGGTAAGTCATGTAAGTTAGACTAAGTTAAGTCAGGTTAGTTAAAGAGAACTAGGTTAGTCTGGATTAGTCAAAGTCAGATAAGTAAGTTAAGGTAGATTCTAACTAACCTAGGGTAGACTAACTAACCTAGGGTTAGTTAGGTTAAGGTGGGAACTAACCTAAGGTGGGTTAGTGTAACTAGGCTAAAGTTAGTTTGACTAAGGTAGGGTTAGTTGACTAGAGAGGGTTAACTAACCTAAGTAGGGTTAGTTTAACCTAGGTAGGGTTAAGGAACCTAGGGTTAGTGTAACCTAGATAGGGTTAAGGAACCTAGGGTGGGGTGAGACTAACTAGGGTAGGGGTAGTTAACCTAGGGGGGTTAACTTAACCTAAGTAAGGTTAGTTAAACTGGGGGGGTTAACCTAACTAAATTAGGGTTAGTTGACTAGGGGGGGTTAACTTAACTAAATTAGGGTTAGTATAACCTAACTACAATTAACTAAATTAATTAGAGTTAATTAAGTTAGTTAAAGCTAACTAACCTGATAGTTAGAGGAGGAGGAGGAGGAGGAGGAAGGAAGTGGCGGCGGCGACGGAAAACGACGACGGCGTGCGGAGGCGGTTGGTCGTCGATGGCGGCGGCGTTGAACCGGGGCGGGCGGGGGCGCCGAGGCGCAACAGACCGAAGCCGGCGGACGTAGAGGAGGCGCATGACGAGGCGACTCAGGTGGAGTTAAGCTGGGCGGGCGGAGTGGAGTCGGGGCGACGCTGGGGGAGCCGAGGAGGGAAGCGCCGGGGGAGGCACAGAGGGGGCGGGAAGGAAGGGGAGGAGGGTGGAGAAGGAGGTGATGGGGAGGGAGGAAGATGGAGCGGGGGCGCCCGACGGGAGGGGCAAAGGGGGCGGGAAGGAGGGGGAGCGCCCGGCGGGAGGGCATAGGGGGCGGGAAGGAGGGGGAGGAGGGTGAAGAAGGAGGTGATGGGGAGGGAGGAAGATGGAGCGGGGGCGGGAGGAAGGGGAGGCACAGGAGGAGGGGAGAGGGTACATAAGATATGCATTTTAAGTGAGATCATTTTTTTAGGATTTATATTACCATGCTTTGTATGATTTAAGGGAGAAGGTGAGGAAGGGTCGAGGAGAGAGAAAGAGGGGTAGGAGAGAGAAAGAAGAAGAAGAAGAAGAAGAAGAAGAAGAGAGAGAGAGAGGGGGAGGGAGTTGGTTGGGACGGGGGGTGTTCGTTGGGTGGGCTTAGTAAAAAAAATAAAAAATAAAAAATAAAGAATTAAAAGAAAAAAGAGGGAAAGGGGCCACGCCCCCGTCCCTCGCGCGTGCACGGGGCGGGGATAAAAAAATTTGCGGTGGTGGGACCCGATGGGGCGGGGACCTCGATATGCAAGTGGTGGACGAGATGGGGGCGTCTCGAGATACGAAAAACAAAAACGCACGTGTTCACGCGCAAGGCGAAGCACGCGAGAACACGAAAAAACAAGGAAAAATTAATAACTCATCAACCGTTCGTCGAAACGAAAATCCATAAAATAAAAAAATGGGTTGAGACATAAGGGGAAAATAATGGAAAAGTAAGACGGGATGTGCAGAGGAAAAGGAGGACGTTCACATGAAAAAAATGCAAAAAATAAGCCCGAAAACACATACAAGGATTAATATCAAAAATCTGCTCGCCGGAATGTGGGGCGGAAAGAAGGAAAAGGGTACAGAAGAACGTGGCCAATAATGCTATCATGTCAAAACACAGTTTTGACTGAGATAGGATACGTTCACATGGGAAAAACGGAAAAATGGCATACGAAAACGACGTCGAAAATTAATAACAAAAAATCGGTTCACCGGAACAGAGAGTAGAAAAAAGAAAAAATGTGCGAGGGAAGGGGTGGCACAAGATTATGACATCAAAACTGCGTTCCGAAGGAATTAGGAGGGGTTCACATGTAAAAAACACGAAAAATGGAATAAAAAAACTCTCGAAAAAATTAGTAACTAAAAATTCGGCAATCGAAAAAGGGGGGAGGAAAAAGAAAAAAGTGGAGGGAAGGCTGACAGGACACGGCTAGCAAATCAAACTGGAATTCCGGTGGAAATAGGGCAGGTTCACATGGAAAAGTGTGAAAAATAAGCACGAAAAAGACTCGAAAACTCGCAAAAATTAATAACGGATGAACCATACATCAAAATGACACGGAGTAAAAAGAGAAAATGTCAGGGAGGAAGGGTAGGACAGGGCTATCATGTCAGATCACTGGTTCGAAGCAAGCAAGACGCGTTCACATGGAAAACGTTCCAATTTACGCAAAATACTTCAAAAATTAATAACTTTAGAATCATTTGTCGGAACAGGGGCCGATAAAAAGGAAAAATGACCAGTTCAAAGGGATGAACAGGGCTAAAAATTTGGATGGGAATTTCGGTAAATGTAGGGTGCGTTCACATAAAAGGACATCAAAATCAGGGAATGAAGGAAAATTGCAAGGGAACGGCCCCAAGGGTGGGTTGAAAATGGATGGGTAGGTGGGGAAGGAACCCCATCAAGGTAAAAGCAGGGCAGGCATAGATGCATTATCAGGTTAAGGTAAATGCAGAGGGGTATGCAATGTAGATACGCAGGGATGCGTCCCCATACTTAAAACGTTAACGGATAGGGTTGACCGAGCAACAGGGACCTAGTACCACACAACATACCAACTGCTAATGTCCCCACACTTAAAACATGACCGTTGTGACAACAGAAGGTGTAAGGTTAGAAAAACTTGGCCCATGTTGTCGAGAATCAAGGTTGACTGTCGATGGCACGTCCACTGTCGTTGTTGACTGCAAGAGGTACCAAGGTATCTTCATAGCACACATCCTTCGTGGCAGGGACCATGCGGCAGCACCCAGGGAGGTAGCGGGTTGAAGGAATCGCAGGAAATGCGTCGATGATGAGGGATATTGTACTCAACTCACGGTCACTCATATGGAATGAAAGAGTAGTCACTCACCCCATGACTGATATCACTCGAGGAAATCAGGATGAAAACCCATAGCTCACACCCGGTTTAGGAATCGACAAAGGAATGGCGCAGAGGGAGTATGCCAGGGTGCACAATTGATGGTGCATCAGTGCGTTCAACCCATCTGGCATAGGTGCAAGGAGAAAGGCACGGGAGCCTTGTAGTGCACTGTATAGAACATAATAATGTGTCATGTGTTGATGGCAGAAACCCAGCCCATGGGTGCATACGTAAACGGGAACGTACCTGACTCCAAAGGTCGTAACGTCCCTCAATCCTCACCTCTCGGTAATTGATTGAAGAAACTCCAGTCACACTCAGCCCACCCTCCGTCTCACGCTCTGTTGAAAGATACAGAGGGCAGCGATGTCCTGAAACCCATTGATGTAATCCTCACGGTCACTTGTGCAAAGGTTGTATGCCTTGTGCGCATTTGATGGTGCAACTGTGCATCCCGCCCAGTGCCGACATACAGTATAACAGGGAAGGCCAGGGAGCCTTATAGTACAGTGCACAAGAACAGATCGTGCTTTGTGCATTGAGAGGCCCATCTCGTGCATGCAACACTCTGTTCACACTTCTCACCTCTCATTTGATTTAAAGGGAAAGACTGGTAACTCACCCCACCCTCTGTCTCACGCTCTGATAGATACAGAGGATAGCCCGTACTCACATCCCCATCCTGTTAGGATGAAATCTCACATCACTCAAGGGGTTGATGATGAAGATCATGTTGACTGTTGGTGTTATCAGGATCTTGAAGACGAAGCGTACCCAGGGAGGCAACCTACCAATCTCGTACATCAATGATTTGTAAGAAGAGTCATCTGTTAAGAAGGGCAGACGGATTGATATTGTAAAGACAGCGCACCAAGGGAGATGGCTTCAAATCGCGTGCTAAAGAGGTTCTGTTGGTGAGTCAGCTATCCTGAACTGTGGGGTGTTACCACCTTTTCCACAGTCAGCTTCTCGCCCAAGGGTGTTTCCACCTTTTCTTGGAACAAGGCCTGTTATGACAGGGAATTTCTTCCTTTTCTCCCATAATAGTTTTGTTTTTTTAAAAAATTTTGTTTTGTTTTTCTTTTCTTTTTCTTTTTTCTTTTTCTTTTTTTTCTTTTTTTCTTTTTTTTTTCATTAAGAAAGAGAATGGTAGAAATACCCTATGTCAGGACCAACCTCGCCACCGTTGTTGGATCAGACGAGAAGAGAACAATGTCGGGTTGAGATGTTTCCATGAGGGGGTAGCAAAACGAGACCGTCTCATGAAGAGAATCATCATGGCTATCAGAAGCACAACAAGGACAATGCGATGCCCAAAAGGGAAAGGGTAGGTCGCCTGTGATTGTCAAGATCCCCAGGGAGGGAAGTACTTCTTCAGGCGATATTCATTAATCAGGAAAGGATCATCAGAGGCATCAACGGTCTGCACCTGAACAGAGTTGTTAGGATTGACGCGGCCAGTACCTTGTACGGGCCCATCCACAGTTGTTGGAGCTTGCCAGGAAACTCGCCAAATCTTGAATCATAGGCTAGAACAAGATCACCTTCTTTGAACTCCTTGTGCTTGATGAAACTGTCATGATAGGCCTTGCGTCGCGCTTGAGTGGTTTCCATGCACTATAGGGCCATTCGCCGTATTTCATCTAAGCATTCCAAGTGTAGGAGACGGCGTTGTAGTGACTCACTATCTCCCAAGCGTTCTTTAACTCTGCCACTCGCAAAGAGGGCAATTCCAGTTCAATAGGAAAGACGGCTTCTGTACCATACACTAGCTGGAAAGGGGTTTGTCCTGTAGTTGCCTTATGGGAGGTTCTGTACGCCCAGAGGGCCTCTGTAAGTCGATCGTCCCAGTCGCGACACGATGTGCAGCAATCGTTCTCGTCAGAATTGAGCAGAGGATGCGATTGGTAACTTCAACTTGGCCATTGGCTCTGGGGTAATAGGGAGTGGACTTACGATGGCGGATCTTATATAGTTCCGTCAACTCCTCTATGATTTTATTAAGGAAATGAGTACCTCTATCACTTACCACCTCAAGGGGACTGCCAAAACGGGTGATAATATTCTCGTACATGAAGAGGGTGACACTATTACCATCATCCCGCTTCAGGGCTTTAGCTTCACACCACTTTGTGACATAATCCGTACATACTAGGATGTATCTGTTTTGCTTCCGTCTGGTAGGTGGATCAATGGGACCCACAAAATCAATCCCTCACTTCTCAAACGGCTTTAGGGGAAGAACATGTTGCAGTGGCATGGCACTTGTTTTGGTGGGTTTCCCCATTCGCTGACAAGCATCACATCTTTTACAGTAATCATAGGCATCCTTGTGGAGGGTCGGCCACCAGTATCCTGCTAATAGAGCCTTCCTGGCTGTCGCTTCTCCTGCGAAGTGTCCACCACATGGTTCGTCATGACATGCTTTCAATACTATGCCAATTTCATCCCCTAAAACACATATTCGCAGCACTTTATCTTTGCCCTTCTTGTACAGTGCACCGCCTAGCAAAGTGTAGGGGGCTAATTCTAACAGAAGCTTCTTCTTCTCATTGCTCGAGATGCCAGGAGGATACTGTTGAGTTGCCAAGAGGTTGGCTATGTCTGCATACTAGGGAGTAACTGTTTCAACTAGAAACAAAGAAGCGTCAGGAAGGTCTGGATCATCGTGTTCCTCTTCTTCTGTTTGAGGGATCCGTGATAGATGATCGGCTAGGACATAGGAGTAGCCAGACTTAGTGATTACTTCGAAATTGAACTCCTGGAATAGGAGCAACCATCTCATAAGTCGTCCTTTAACATCTGCTTTGTTCATCAAGAAGAACAGGGCTTCATGATCCACATAGAACTTGAAATGTGTGGACAATAGATAGTGTCGAAATTTCTCCAGTGCAAACACCATTGCCAAGCACTCAAGCTCTGTCACTGTGTAGTTCCGTTCCCTATCAGTGACCTTTCAGCTTGCATAATATATTGGTTGATCTAATTTAGAGGGGCCCTTTTGACATAGGACAACACCTAGCCCTTCAACTGATGCATCTGTGTGCACATGGAACTCTTTCGTCCAATCAAGAGGATGTAAAATAGGTGCTTGTATCAGGCACTGTTTTAGGGTTTTAAAGGCTTCTTCACAGTCATTTGTCCAAAGGAAATTAGCCTCTTTCCTTAGGAGCTTGTGCAGAGGGGCTGCCTTAGTTGCAAAATGTGCAATAAATCTTCTGTAATAGTCCACATGGCCAAGAAATCCTCTCAATTGCTTGAGATTCGTCGATGCTGTTAAGGCGGCAATCTTTTCAATCTTTGCCGGGTCTGTTGCAATTCCTTGTGCATAAAAAATATGGCCCAAAAGCACTCCCGAGGAGACGCCAAAGACACATTTGTCGGGGTTGAGAGAAATCCCATACTCTCGGCATCTGTCAAAACATTGCTCTAGGTGTCCCCAGTGCTCACAGATCAGGCTATAGACACAGAAGTCATCAAGATACACCTCAATGAAATCATGCAGATTCTGGAAGGCTGCCATCATTACTTGTTGGAAGGTGGTAGGAGCATTACAGAGCCTAAATGACATCACTCTGTAGGCATAGGTCCCCCATTCTGTAGTGAAGCTTGTTTTGGATTGGTCCTCTTCTGCTATTTGGACTTGGTTATATCCACTGAATCCATCCAAGAGGGAATAAAGCTCATGGCCTGCCACTGTGTCCAATAGTTGGTCTGTAAAAGGGATAGGGAAATGATCCTTTGTTCATCTTCGAATTGAGCTTTTGAAATTCAACACATATTTGAAGTTTCCCGTTCTTCTTGGGTACTACCACAATGGACGAAACCCATTCACTGTTAGCCATGGGATAGATGTACTCAACTTCAAGAAGTTTCAATAATTCGGCCTTCACCAGAGTAGAATAATTAGGATTCATCCGTCTTTTTCTTTGCCTTACAGGTTTGGCATCGGCCTCTAGATCAATGTGATGTTGACATACTATGGGATCAATCCCCTTTAGGTCTTTGTAGGACCAAGCAAACACATCTAAGTTCTCCTTGAGTAGGTCTCGCAAGACCACCAGTTCTTCTTTTGGAAGATTGAGACCCACTTTCAGGTGACGTTTAGTACCCTTAGTATCCAGGAATGTTACTTGTCTTTCACCTTCTACTTCGCGGATAAATGTCCCATGGATTGCTTCTGGGTAGAGGTTGACTCTTTCAAGAGAGTCGTATCCTCGTGATGCCAGGAGGCATATTCCACGGTGGATTCCGTGCCACGGTGGATTCCGTGAGGTTTTACGGTGGATTCCGTAAACTTTGATGGCCGGGGCTCATACACAAAGTGGATTCTTTGTGCGAGAAGTTGATGGGGACGCCTGTCCTTTTCGGGCGTTTCATTAATTTAGTGTGTACGTGGGTGATTCCATAGCGGGTGATTCCGCAAAATACATATTAAATTAATAAACGTTTATGAGTTTAGAGTGCGCACTCGTAATAAATTAAGGTTAGGATTTATTTCTAACCAATTGATTTATTTATGTAGCTGAAGACTGCTAGGTATTCACTTTTGTCGGTTTAATTGTATTATTTTACTAACGATTGTGAATGCTTCAGTTGATGTGTAGAGATAGCAGCAATGGCGGAGGAAAGCATTGGAGTCTAGTGAGTATTCGATCTATGGATTATATTTTGATAGGCGCCACACCTATATTTTGTCATGTCTATTGAGGCATCGATTATTTATTATTATTTTGTATGCGCCTATGCGCACGGATATGTTATTTCTATTTGGACATTGTGTTGGGCGTGCCAGACTCTTTAGGCACCGTCCATTAGCTTTATTCCTATTTTTGTAAAAGCAAACTCAAAAGCTAAAAGCTTGATAAATTTTTTGTAAATTGGGCTATTATTGAGCATGAAGAAGAAATATACATAAAATACATGCTTTGTGAAGCGCTCACACAAGGCATGGGGGGAGATTGAACCCAATTGGTCTCTTGCTCTTGTCGTTCATGCTTTTACATTGTAATTTGTGCAAAAAGTAGAGTTCATTGTTCTTGGGGACCTTCCGGGATTCACTACGTGAGCACATACAACGACCGATCTGCGCACCAGTGGTATCAGAGCGGAGCTGAGATCAAGAGCTTCCAATCGCTACCCATCTCGTGCGAAGGCGGAGCTCCTGGAATGATCGGGCTCTACGGTCAATCTCGTCGCGAACCGTCGATACAGGCAGACTTCTGGCGATCAAGAACCCCTGTTTCTGTCATCAGATCGCGAAGGACCGGGCTGTACAGGCGGAGGACCACTCATTCATCTTCTTCACTAAAATCGTGGATAAACAGAGAAAAAGAGTAACCTCCTTTTCATTAAGCTTCAAAGATCAAAGTTAAAAGTTAATAAGCTTGATTAGAAGCTTAAGAAAGCTTCAACAATTCAATCGATTGCAAAACGGCGTGAGGCTGTTCTGGGTGGCAAAAATTCCACCAAGGACATACTCTTGACCTCAAAATCGACGGCGGATTAAGAAGCTAAAAGCTTCTTAATCCACTAAGTTACCTAAAGCTCCCCAACTCTGCAAGTCAACAACTCCAGGTCCCGCACCTCAGAAATCAAGTTCTGCAAGTTCACTAAGTCGACTAAGTTCTGCAAGTCTGCAACTCTGCAAGTCACATAAGTCTGCAACTCTACAAGTCAGACTAGTCAACTGGAGTCAGAACTGACTTGTGCTTAAAACTCCTAGAAGGGCTGCGAAGAAGAAAAATCACAGATTTTCTGAAGATTGAGAAAGAAATACCCAAAAACACATAGCCTTGTAACCCCGAATTTGAGCTACGCTCATCCCGCTAACCTGATTTTGAGTGAGAAAGGTCTTTTGAGTTTTACAGGATGACAGAACCACATATGGATGATCTTATGGCTGAATATGACCTACTTGAACCTACGATGGAGCAAAAGCTGGACTTAATCATGATGCAATTGGAAGAAGAACGAAGGGCTAGGCAAGCATTGCAAGCGCAACTGGCAAAATTACAAAGAGCGTCTACCGACAAAGAAGAACCTCAAGCTGAAGATCTGATTCGACGTACCATCGACGCCACTCTTGAAGCTCAAACCATTCGCAAGGAATCAAAGATAAGTAAACGAAGTTTCAAATTTCGTACTTTCAATGGCATACGAGAAGGAAAGACTGTTCTAGCATTCATTAGTCAGTTTGATGACTATTTCCATGAGGAAACTTATCTAGAAAAAGATAAAATCAAGTGTGTTACTAATCATTTGGTAGACAAAGCATCACTTTGGTGGACTGTAGTACGCAAGAGCATAGATTGTCCTGCTACTTGGGAAGATTTCAAAAAGAAGTTAATGCAGAATTTCCTTCCACCGCAATTTCATGAGAAGGTTATTAAGCAATGGGATCTACTCCAACAACGAGATCGTGAGCCTATACCTCAGTATACAGAGCGTTTTTAGAATGCACTCCTCCAGCTACGCATGCTTGAAGATGTACCAGAGACGACACATAAGCAGAAGTATATGTCTAGACTTCTTGGGCATTACTACGCTGAAGTTAACATGTTCAAGCCTACTACTCTTGAAGACGCCATTTCACTAGCTCACGACACTGAAGATAAGCTATGCGGTAGAGACAGACGACCACAGCAATTCCAAGCCAATGGTAATTATGGATCTAAACAATTCAATTCCAATTTTAGAAGATTTAATCCAAGTCGTTTCTCTTCATCATCTTTCCGCAAGAATTGGGCTAAACCACCTGCATTACCATCCAATGTCAATCCAAATCCTAAGTCTATTCCATAGCCAAATCCAAATGTACCTAGACTTCCCGCCATTGCAAATAATGTAACCAAAGCCAAGCCAATAGTATGCTATAAATGCCACCAGCCTGGACATCTAGCAGCAAATTGTCATTCAAAGAAGCCACCAACTCATATCAACTATCTTGGAGCCATGGACGAAGACGAACATGAGGATATGTCTAATTTCACTGAAGATGAGGACGACACCACTACTACTTCCGATACTTTACCAGGTATGCCTATTCCACATTCTTTATTGACTATGAAATGTTTGGTGCATGGAAAGGAAAAGACTATTTTGCATAATGACGGTAGTACTCATGATTTTATTTCAGCAAAATTGGTAAAGGAATTGAAATTACAGACTGTACCTACGCATTATCGCATAAAAGCTGCATTTTTAGGCACTAGGTATAATGGTACACAGGAAGTGCAAGACTTAGAGATTCAAATTGGTTCATACACTGAAAGAAGAATTTTCTTAGTTGTTCCATTACAGTCGAGTGACATTATTTTAGGTATGCCTTGGGACATCAGCATAACCCAGATATAGATTATTCCACACACACAATGAATATTAATTTTCAAGGAAAATCTATTACATTATATGGTATGCATGCATCTAATGTTTTTCCACTGCTTTCGCATACTCAAGCTAAATGTGCATTACGCAAGAGTAGTAAATCCTATCTCATTTGGGTAAATGAATTGCAAGTAAAGGAAAGTCATATACACCCTAGGCATAAAGAATTTCTTGCATATTTTAAGGACTGTTTTGCAGAAGACCTACCACCAGGTTTACCTCCTTCACGTCCAGAAGACCATAAGATAGATTTGATCCCTGGCACACAACCACCTTGCAAAGCACCATATAGGCATAACCAGATAGAGCAAAAAGAAATCCAGAGTCAAGTTGAGGAATTACTAAATAGAGGTTTGATTAGACCTAGCAGTTCTCCATTCGGTGCACCTGTATTGTTAGTCAAGAAAAAGAATAATACCTATCGTATGTGTATTGACTATCGAGCTTTAAATAAGATCACTGTAAAGAATAGGTATCCTATTCCTAGAGTTAATGACCTTATGGACAAACTGCAAGGATCTTCTATATTTAGTAAAATTGACCTTAAGTTTGGTTATCATCAGGTGAGGCTAGATAAGTCTGACATATTCAAGACTGCATTCAGAACACAGTTTGGTCATTACGAATTTTTAGTCATGCCATTCGGATTGACTAATGCACCTGCTACCTTTAGTAGAATGATGAACCGTATCTTTTTGAAATATCAGTATTGTGTAATTGTTTTCTTTGATGATATTTTGGTGTTTAGTCAAAATGAGAAAGAACATTATGAGCATTTGTCATTGGTTTTTCAGTTATTGAAAGCAAATCAACTGTATGCAAATCCTGAAAAGAGCGAATTCTTTAAGACAGAAATTGAGTATTTAGGTCATATTGTATCATCTGATGGAATTAAAGTTGATCCTAAGAAAATTGATGCAATATTGAATTGGCCTGTTCCTAAAAATGTGCATGAGTTACGCTCATTCCTTGGTCTTGCTAGTTTCTATAGGAAGTTTGTACATAATTTTTCATTACTTGCTTTACCATTAACCAAACTTCTGAAGAAAGGAATTGTTTATAAATGGACCGAAAATCAACAGAAATCCTTTGACTTACTGAAACATGCATTAACCAATGCCCTTGTTCTATAGTTGCCTGACTTTAATAGACCATTCTTTCTAGTAGTGACCGATGCTAGTGGATCAGGAATAGGAGCCGTACTTATGCAAGACAATCATCCTATAGCATATTCTAGTTGTAAGCTGAAACCCTCTGAGCTGAAATATTCCACATATGACAAAGAACTATTAGCAGTTGTACAAGCATTAAGACAGTGGAAACACTACTTAATGGGTTCAGAATTTATGATAAAGACCGCGATCAGCAAAGTATTAGACATTTACTTAGCCAACCCCAAATTTCTGACCGTCATATCAAATGGGCTTCCTTTATTCAAAGTTTTCATCCTATCGTTCAATACCAACCTGGAAAAGAAAATGTAGTGGCTGATGCATTGAGTAGAAGACCTGCCATTCATAATATTTCTGTCATATCTTTTGATTCTTTGATTGCTATGAAAGATACATATCACCAGGATATTACTTTTCATTCTGATTAGAATAAATTAGTTCAAAATAATTTCATTCCTGTTGATTCATTGTCATACAATGATGGATTTATGTTTCATGAAAAGAGATTGTGTGTTACCATTCCATTCCGATCTTTTGTTTTGAATGAAATTCATTGCCCCCCATATCAAGGTCATAGAGGTATCATATCTACATTACATACGTTAACTAAAGATTTTTATTGGCTGCATATGGATGTTGATGTATCTAACTTCGTTTCTGAATGTTTGATTTGTCAAAGAGTTAAGAGACATCATGGTAAATAGTATGGATTACTTATGCCTTTGTCTATTCCATCTAAACCTTGGGAACAAATTTCTATGGATTTCATTACTGGTTTACCAAATACTAAATCTAACCATGATATGATTTGGATAGTTGTAGATAGATTTAGTAAACAAGCATATTTCATTCCATGTAAGAAAACTTTAATAGCATCACAAGCAGCACAATTATTTTTGAAAACTGTTTTTACTAACCATGGATTGCCAAAAGTTATTATTTCAGATCGTGATTCTAGATTTTGTAACAACTTTTGGATTACTCTATTTGCTAATCTAGGCACAAAGATTGATTTTTCATCTGCATTTCATCCAAAAACTAATGGGCAAACAGAAGCCACAAATAGCACCATTCTAGATCTTTTACGTGCATATACTATCTCTAAACCTCAGACATGGGACACTCATTTGCATTTATTACAGTTTGCATATAAGAATACACCGCACACATCTACAAAGAAAGCACCGTTTGAAGTCATTTATGGGTATAGATTATATACACCTGTTGCATCTTTGTCTAATAGAATTCAGAGTGCTGATGATATTGCTACTATGCATAACAATATATTTGATGAAGTTAAATATATGATTGCTAAAGCCCAGCAATCATATACCAAACAAGCCAACAAGAAAAGACAAGCCATGAATTTCAAAGTTGATGATTATGTTTGGTTGAGAATAGAAAAACGTAGACTACAAAGTGTAGATAGACATCCAGTTGTCAAATTAGCTCCTAGATTTTATGGACCATTTAGGATCATTCATAAAATTAATGATAATGCATTCAAGTTAGAATTACCATCTCATTGGAAAATTCACAATATATTTCACATTAGTTTATTGAGACCATTTAGAGGCCAATTACCTGTCCACCCTATTTATGAAAACCCACCTTTATTAGAGGAAGAGGCTGAAATACTTGAACCAGAAGCTATCATAGACACTGACTTTATGACCACTAGAACTGGCCGAAGGTATTCTAGATATTTAGTTAAATTTAAGAACCATCCTGTAGAGGAAGCACAATGGATGCACGCTGGAGACTTAAATGCTTTCCCCACTCTGTTAGCTCCACATTGAGCTAATAGCAATTGAGGTCAATTGCTATCCCACCCCAGGGGTATGATGCCAGGAGGCATATTCCACGGTGGATTCCGTGCCACGGTGGATTCCGTGAGGTTTTACGGTGGATTCCGTAAACTTTGATGACCGGGGCTCATACACAAAGTGGATTCTTTGTGCGAGAAGTTGATGGGGACGCCTGTCCTTTTCGGGCGTTTCATTAATTTAGTGTGTACGTGGGTGATTCCATAGCGGGTGATTCCGCAAAATACATATTAAATTAATAAACGTTTATAAGTTTAGAGTGCGCACTCGTAATAAATTAAGGTTAGGATTTATTTCTAACCAGTTGATTTATTTATGTAGCTGAAGACTGCTAGGTATTCACTTTTGTCGGTTTAATTGTATTATTTTACTAACGATTGTGAATGCTTCAGTTGATGTGTAGAGATAGCAGCAGTGGCGGAGGAAAGCATTGGAGTCTAGCGAGTATTCGATCTATGGATTATATTTTGATAGGCGCCACGCCTATATTTTGTCATGTCTATTGAGGCATCGATTATTTATTATTATTTTATATGCGCCTATGTGCACGGATATGTTATTTCTATTTGGACATTGTGTTAGGCGTGCCAGACTCTTTGGGCACCGTCCATTAGCTTTATTCCTATTTTTGTAAAAGCAAACTCAAAAGCTAAAAGCTTGATATATTTTTATAAATTGGGCTATTATTGAGCATGAAGAAGAAATATACATAAAATACATGTTTTGTGAAGCGCTCACACAAGGCATGGGGGGAGATTGAACCCAATTGGTCTCTTGCTCTTGTCGTTCATGCTTTTACATTGTAATTTGTGCAAAAAGTAGAGTTCATTGTTCTTGGGGACCTTCCGGGATTCACTATGTGAGCATATAGCGATCGATTTGTGCACCACCTCGTCTGATATCCCACTAAAACCAGTGTTCTCCTTTTGAACAGATGACTCATTTGTCTGTTTAAGTTGCTAGAAGGGTAGCAAAGCTTTGTTTGTTTTTGTTTGAGTGGTGACTTCTTCTGGACTTAGGGATTCATCTTCAGAAGATGCATCTAGGAATGTCACATAGCAGGGACCTTCTAGGGGCCGTGGCTTTGAGGGCTTGGGCTTCTGTTGGCAGGGGGCATCATCATCGTCTTTTCTTTGGACTGAATAGTCAGGGCGACAGGAGCCACTGGTGAACTTAATTTTGATGCTTTTAATCCATTGCTTATACAAATTCTGCATACTTTGTGGTCCATTGACCAACCCAAACGGAACCATGGTCGTTCCATCCAGTACCCTGTGATATTCAGCCTTTGAGGACTCTGTAGGGACATCAATCAGATCATCCTCTATCAGAGGGAATTCTTCATCTGCACTTTCATAGCCTACTTCATTTTCTTCCTCATCAGTTTCATCCTCATCCTCTGAAGGCTCTGTCTCTGCTTCTGTAGAGGCTCTGTAGTAGGAGAAGAACAGATCTTTTGCCTCTGCATGCGCTTCTACTTCTGTCACCAGTTCTGACTCTGCTTCTGGCTCTGGCTCTGTATCTGTTACTGTCTCTGTATCCGCTCTGTTTCTGTTCTATAGACGCTATGTAACTGTACTGTCTCTGTACTCTCTCTGCTCTGTAACTGTATTGCCTCTGCTCTGTCTCTGCGACTGTCATGTAACAGGGAGAACAATACATTCATGCTTCTATTTCACTGTTAGAGGTGATTTCAGAAGTTAATTCCAGTTGAGGCAGGAGGTATTCTCCCATGGACAATGATTTTACATCCCGTGGCAGTTGGCTTACAGTGCCCACTGTTAGGGACTGTGCCTCTGTTTTCTTAGGAAAGATCTGTTTAACAACCTCTTCATCTCCTGATGTACCATCTGTTACCTTGTTAGAGGAGTCAGTTATGACTTCAATGGATGTGGATCCATTGCCTTTTTGCGATCCATACAGCTTTAACACCGCTTTGTTGGTCCTCTGCCTAGGGTTAGGGTTCCTTTGAACCAGTCCGTCCTGGCTCTTGCTTCAAAAAGCCAAGGTCTTCCCAACTGTAGAGGGTATGAAGTCCCATAAGAATTTGGTTTGACCACCAAATATGTTGTAGCCAATAGTCTCTTCCTGCAAGGGTTGTTTTTACATATGGGAGGATGCCTAACGGTTTGACTCTACTTTGGTCTGCCAATCTGATAAGCCACTGTGTAGGTTGAATTCCTTGCAACCCTAAGTTCTTCATTATGACATCCATCATTATGTTTACTGATGAGCCTCCATCAATCAATGCATCTGAAATGAAGCATCCTTCTATCCATACACTAATCTCTGGGGTTCTAGGATCTAGGAAGGCATTAGCCACATCTACTTCCTTTACAGGCTCTGGGGCCTTATTGGTCTTGGTCACTGTTGAAGGAGCGATCCTTAGTCCACGCCTTCGTTTCAAGATGCTTTTGAATCTCTTTCGGCAGTTGGGAGACAGCATCAGCAACTGCCAGAATGTTAAGTTTGGTATAAAAGTGTCTAGGTCTTTGACCAAGTCATAATCTTTAATAGGATCCATAGGCTTCTCCAACCGGCTGGAAAATGGGGCTACACCTATTTTCATCTTTCTTTTTTCTGCTAACAATTGCAACATCAGCACTTCTTCTTTTTCTAGAAGTGCTTCTGTATCATTTATCTCTTGGGCCTTTGGTCCTGTCTCTGGGACTGTCTCTGTAGCCTTCTATGGCACTGTAGTGCTCTATACTGTACTGTTCTATTCTGTACTGCCGGGTCCCTCTGTAGATAGGTTGAACTTCATAGTCTTGGTAGGAGAATTATTTTCATTCTGAACCACTGGTTCCTTCTTCTTGGTGCATGTAACAGCGGCAACTTCCAACTCGACCAAATTGGAAGCAGACTCTTGTACCTTCTGTTGGCTATCAGTGGCATTGGCCTTTACAGGGACTGGTCTGGGACAGTCCTTTGCAGTGTGGCCTTCTCCTTTGCATCAGCTGCATAAGGGCTTATAGTCCACAGATCGTCTAGGATTTGGACAATTTGGGGAGATATATCCATTTTCTCCACACATATAACATTCCACCTCTGATCTTTGACCACCGCCAGACTGTCATCCTCTGTAACTTTGAGAGGAAAATCTCCTTGGACCAAAATTAGGACCAAACTCTCTAGGCTTGGGTCCAATATCCTGTGTTGTCATTTCGGATTCTAGCAAGTTGAATCTTGCATTTTCATCCTTCTGTCTTCGTTCATGTATCTCTTTCAGAGAGCAAATATCCACTGTATGGTTCTTCCATAAATAGTAGGAACAGAAGGCTCCAGGAATGGTTGGTTTTCGGGTATATTCAGTGGCTAAATGTCCCGCTTGATGACACTTCCCACACCATGTATTAGAGCGCATCACATCTCTTCCGGCTCCTCTACAAGAGTGGATATATTGGCGATATTCACCTTCAGCATCTGTAGCTGATCTATAATCACATCCAGAAGCTCTTTCTTGATACTTGCAACTAAGTTGGATAAGTAGTCCTTGAGATTTTCACCTCCTGAAGTGCTTGTTGTGAAATTTTGGGAAGTGTCTATAATTACTGCATAAACTGGTTGGGTTGATCTAGAAGGTCCTCTGTTCTGACTTTGATTCAGAGCTCCTGTTGAGACTTGGGGTTGTTAATTCCAGTTAGTAGGATTCCATTGTTGTTGAGTCGCCATTGGAGGGACTGTTTGAGGCTACTGTTGCTGTGGTTGAACCATCATTTGAGGCACTGTCGTCTATAGTGACCACACTGGATTAGGTGCACTATACTGCGGTACTGTTTGCATCTGGGGATAGGGGTAGGGAACTGTCCCTGGGACTGCATTTGGTGGGTATACCATTCCAGGCATGGGAAGAGGTAAGACTCCTCTTCCTGGAGTCATTGACAGCCTTGCTTCAACTTCGTCATACAATCTTGCACCTTCCACTGCAGCTTGTAGATTGACTGGTCTTCTCAATTCCACGAACTTGCGAACTTCTAGTTGTAGGCCCCTGAGAAACACTTCTTTCTGGATTCCTTCGTCCAAATGATGGTTAGTCTATCTCTTCAGGATGGATTCCATTCGCGAGACATAAGCTTCTACTCTTTCTCCAGAGGACTGACTTAGGTTCATGAACTCCTCTCGCATCTGCTATTCAAAACCTTCACGCCTGAATTTAGTGAGGAAGGCCAACTTCAGGTCGTCCCATGTGCCAAAAGTTCCTGCTGCTTGTCTCTCATACCACTGAAACGCCGCACCCTTGAAAGTGGCGGGGAATATTGCTAACCAATGCTCAGGGGTTCTGGCATTGTTAGCTACACATGCTACCATAAACTCTGCTACATGAAGATTAGGGTCTTCATTGTACTCTCCCTTAAAAACTGGCAATGGGACTACATTTGCTAGCATGTCATCAATATTTCTAGGATGAATTTGACTAGGATGGGGACCTTGAGTCGCCATGGGGACTTCTATAAAGAGTGCTTTTAAGGCGTAAGGAGGCTTCTGCTGCGAGCTTGTTCTCAGCTTTGATTTTTGCCTTCTCTCTTCTCACGTACCTCTAGACTCATTCCAATGCTTGCCTCTTTATTGCGTCATTCATCAGGGGGTTGGCTTCAACCAGTTGGTCTGGACTCAACAGGATAGTATCAGAGGGGCTTCAGTCTCTGATAGATTCTCTGGACAACATCTCCTCTACTTCCTTCTTTTCAATATCTCTGAATTTAGCTTTCAAACCACTACAGAGGGGGAGATATTCCGTTCTGAAAGGATCAAAACTCATTCTTCTTAGGATCGTTGTTGCATCATTATAATAATGCCAGCTTCTGAGGGTTTCAACAGTGTATGTTGTGAAAAACACTCTGTCTACCAACTTCCGGTGGGTTGCTAATTGAACAAACAGAAGATTGTCAGTGCACCAAGCATCCCATGTATCTTGCTGTTGAGCATCCGCGAACAAATTCGAACTCCCTTCTTGTCTTTGTGAACCTCTACAGACCACGACTCCTGAAGCTTCTTCACAATCTCCCACTTGATGATGTCTGGAAACTTCTCAATGAATGCCAAATCTTCCATGGATGGTCATTCTCTCTGTTTCTGTTCTTTAGTTTGTTCCCAAAGAGTTTGCCACCAAGATGCAAGTTTCTCCTGCTTTAACAAGAAGAGGAAACAGTCCACCACATAGAGTATGCATCATGATGGCAATATGTTTTCCGCCATTATGGGATGAACTTCTTGTGGAAAGTGGCTTTGATTATGAGAAATTCCAACTCTTCAGTGGAAGAAGAAACTTTACAAACATCCATTGAATTCTTCTTTTCTTGGCAATGCCATTTCCTTCATTTTCAGCCTCTTCTGGTGCTTGTTGATGGCAAGTTTCCCCGACTGCGCACCAAAAACATGGAGCCCCAAGAGGAACACCAAGGAAAAGGGAATTCTCTTGCAAGAAAATCTATCTTGTAACATCAACAAGATTTTATTTCATTCTTTTGATCATCAAAACAAAGAAAATAACAATTCTTCACACAGCATCATAGTAGATTTCTCCCACGGATTTGATAGAATCAACCATAATCTTCAACATCTTCATAAAATTCTTCAATAGAACAAAGAACACAAAGGAATACACCATCTTTGAATGAAAATCAATCACATATTATTCATCTTCAATGCCTTTATAATTCTCTCTCTCAATCTCTCATATATAGTTACACTGTTTTGATAGAATTGACTATCTCTGACTCTCTCTCTCTCTATCTCCATCAATAGTACATCATCTCCTTATTACAATGCTCTCATAATAACTCTCAATAATCCTTCTTAGGTCGTGGATGCACCTCCCAAGAGGTATGTTTGATATGAAGAGTCACCAGAGCCACTACAGTGTCTTTTCATAGCTCACTACTGTCACTATCACTCCAGTCTTCTCTTCAGTCTTCAATAGCTGCTTCTTTCACTTGTTTTAGCTCTTTTGAACTTAGATTCATCCTTTCCAAAGGTTAGAAAACTTTCCCAAAGTCATGCATACATTCTACAGAACACCTATAGAAGGTCTACAGAACAGTCACAGTCCAGCACCAGAACAACTATAGTACAGTTACAGTGCAGAGACAGTGCAGAGACAGAGGCTCTACAGAAGGTCATAGAAGGTCATCAGAACCTCATAACTCATACTCAAACCATTTCAAACTCTCAAAAACTATTAAATAAGATTTTAAAAGATCTCAATCTTCATTCATCATCAATCCATGCTTTATACAAAAGACAATCAGAACAAAACAAAAGCTATACAGAAGGTATACAGAACCAATCAGAACATCACAGAACCTCATATCTCCACTGTGAATCATCATGAACTTCTAAAAATAATCAATATCATCCAAAAAACTCTCAAATACTTCCCTTACAACCATACATCACTCTAAATCCTATAAAAAATCAATCATTCAGACCTAAAAAACAACAAAAAGCAGTAAAAAATTCAGTGTTTTTCTACTCTCAACATGAGCCACGTCTCCATAGAGGCATGGTGCAATATACAAAAGTGATTCACCTTCTCTTCCATTGAGGCATCCATTCTTTTTTCTACCCCATTTCCAACCACCACATCTCCAGTTAGTCTATCATTGTCCTTCAGCGACCATAGCATTTCATTGTTTGGTTCCACCGTTGGTAGCCATTGTGAAATATGCACTAGCGCCTCAGACACCAACCAACCTTCGGCCATGCTACCTTTTGGCTGAGCTCGTTGTCGCACAAAGACTTTCAGGGTTTTCATGAAGTGCTGCAAGAAGAACATTCATCGCGTATGGACAGGTCCAGCAATCTTCACTTCATCCACAAGATGCATAAGAAGGTGGATTTGTATCGTGAGCATGCTGGTGGGTAGGTATTTCTCAAAGAGACAGATCATCTCCACTGCTCCCCGCCTCGCGGATTCAATAGAGGACGTCTTAATCTCCTTCTGTGAGATCCATTGCACCAAAGTTGACAACCTGTAAATGGCCCCGCGTATTTCTGGAGTAAGACATCCTGCGATCGGGATCGGTAGTACAAACTGCCACAAATGAGAAAGCATTATGAATCATGGCTACATTTCAAAGAGAAAAATGCCCACACTAATTACAATCCATTCATAGTACAAACCTGACATATCTTATGCCAGTCATGGGATTTTAGCTTTGATAATTGGTCGTCTTTAGAAAATGCAGACCTGAGAGAACGTATCAAACCGTCGGAGTGTGGATAGACTTCATTACTTGCTTCACAATGCACTCTTCTTTAGTGGACAAAACCCAAGGAGTGCGAGGAAGCTGCACGTGACCATCAGCACTCGACTGCGGCCAAAGCGCCTCCATCCTACCTACCTTCTTCAAATCCATTCGTGCCCCTATAGTGTCTCTCTTTCCTGTGATGTGGTCCCATAACAAGCTACCCATATTCTTGAAAATATGCATGGGATCTAACAAGTGGTTGACCTATAAGTGGGTCCAATATGGCAACTCGTAGAAAACTGAGAACCGTCGCATTCCATTTGGATGTGATTCTGCGTGGACCATTTTCAGCTCATACCAACTTGCGACGTTCATACATGTTGGAGGTCATCCAAGGAAACCTTCCCTGAGTTCATGATCCTCCGGCAAGAAATCAGTGTGTCCTTGATATGCCATCTTCTTCATGGTTCGTGACCTTCGGGAGTCTAACTGTGGCCGACACAATGGACATGCATGATAATCTGAGGTAACTAGACCTGTTCCAACACCACGACCTAGTGAATACTTGCTTGAACGAGATAAAATATAGATATTACTAGTGAGAATAGAGGCCTACTCACCTGAGCACTCTCCCAATCCCGAAAAGTCATGCATCGTCCACATGAGAATGGCTCGAATATTGGCCGACCGCCGACCATCGTACCTGCTCATATCTTGCATAGTGACCCCCTCCTCCCACAAAATCTTAAGCTCATCGACTAATGGACGAAGATACACATCCATATTTTTTACTTTGTAGCGGCCGGGGATGAGCAAGCTAAGGATGAGATGTTCTTTCTTCGTAGAAAGCCATGGAGGGATATTGTAGTTGACAAGGACTATAGGCCACACATTGTAAGAAGTTGAGCGCAGACCGAATGGGTTCATGCCATCCATTGCAAGACCGAACCAAAGATTCCTTGGCTCTCGGGCAAAGCTTGGGAAGGTAGAGAATGTGGCTCCATGCGCGCGAATCTGCTGATATTCGTTGAACTCCATCCGTGGACCTATTCTGCGCATGCCACGTTGTCAAGCTCGCCATGTCGGACGTATGAAACATGTGGTTTATGTGGGGGATAAGCGGAAAGTGTCTGAGAACTTTTTGAGGGATGGTTTGCCCTTGCAAGTCCTGTCGATACTTGTGAGCACTACACTTTAGACATGTCTCCATAGTCTCATATTCTCCTCGAAACAGTATGCAATCGTTGATACATGCATGGATGTTATTGTAGTCTATGCCAAGCTTCCATAAAACATGTTGTGCATCATCACGAGACTTAGGCATGCTATTTGAAGGTGGTAATATATGATATTTCAATAACCTGAAAAAAATCATAAAACACCTTGAAAAAGCACAAATGTTTGTAATAATAGTGCTGAAAAAAAAATCAATGAAGCGTATGTACAAGGTACCTGAACAACTCGGTCACACTCGTATTGCTCCACCCGTATTTTGCTTGCATACTTAAGAGTGCAAGCAGTGTCTTCAGCCGAGATCCTCGGCACCCATCATATAATGGTATGGATGCTTCCTCTCTAAGCGGATCAGAAGTCTTGACATCCATGGGAATCAATACATCGATCATTGCCTCCATCTCAGGCTCCAAGATTGTAGGTAGATTTGGAAGGTTGCCTATCTCCTCTGGCATTGACGGTATAGATTGGCCTTGCGAGTGGTGGATTGGCTCTTGCACTCCATCCATCGCACGCCCACATACTCTTCTAATTGGCTGCAAAGGGTGCACTCTCCCTTGGGACGAGATATCACCTCGTTGGATAGAAAATTTGCCAGCAAGACCCAATCTTATTGTATATGGTATTCAATTAGCTTGTGAGTACAATGCATGATTGATATTAACTTCAAATTACTGTTTGCTAAAAATCCGCAATCGCCTGATCAATGATCTCAGATTGAAACTCACCAAATCGTCATACGTGTTCTATAGACAATCGGCGTTTTCGTCTAATTGCCAGCTTGCATTGAGAGCAAGGACATGGGACGTGCTGATTAAGATACGCCTCGCAATCTTGAATAATAGGACCTTCTTCGTTTTCTATTTTGTCTATGTTACAACAAATAATTTGTTTTTGTTATCATTCTTTTCTTTTCTTAGATTGTTATCCTCTCCTTCCATCTCTCTTTTTCTATGACCTAGCATATAGTATCATAGAACACTAGTATTTAGTACCTAGTACTCAGTACCTAGCATATAATATTTCATTTTCTCTCTTCCTCTCCCTCTCTCATTTCCCCTTCCTCCCTCGCCCTCACCCTCTCTTTCTCTCTTTTCCTATTAGGTTTAATGATATTTCTCTTTTTCTCTCTCCTCTCTCTCTCTCTCTCTCATTTCCTTTTCTCTCTCCTCTCTCTCACATACATTTTTCTCTCTCCTCTCCCTCTCATTTCCTTTTTCTCTCTCCTCTCTCTCTCTCATTTCCTCTCCCTCCCTCGCCCTCATCCTCTCTTTCTCTCTTTCCCTATTAGGTTTAATGATATTTCTCTTTTTCTCTCCCCTCTCTCTCTCTCTCATTTCCTTTCCTCTCTCCTCTCTCTCTCATTCCTTTTTCTCTCTCCTCTCCCTCTCTTATTTCCTTTTCCTCTCTCCTCTCCCTCTCTCATTTTCTCTCCCTCCCTTTTTTCTCTCTCCTCTCTTTCTCTCATTTCCTTTTTCTCTCTCCTCTCCCTCTCTCATTTTCTCTTCCTCCCTCACCCTCACCCTCTCTTTCTCTCTTTACCTATTAGGTTTAATGATATTTCTCTTTTTCTCTCTCCTCTCTCTCTCACATTTCCTTTTCTCTCTTATTTGCTTTTTCTCTCTCCTCTCCCTCTCTCATTTCCTCTCCCTCCCTCATCCTCACCCTCTCTTTCTCTCTTTCCCTATTAGGTTTAATGGTTTTTCTCTCTTTTTCTCTCTCCTCTCTCTCACTCATTTTTCTCTCTCCTCTCCCTCTCTCATTTCGTGTTCTCTCCCTCTCTCATTTCCTCTCCCTCCCTTGCCCTTGCCCTCTCTTTCTCTCTTTCCCTATTAGGTTTAATGATATTTCTCTTTTTCTCTCTCCTCTCTCTCTCTCTCTCATTTCCTTTTCTCTCTCCTCTCCCTCTCATTCCTTTCCCTCCCTCTCTCTTTCTCTCTCCTCTCCCTCCCTTGCCCTCTCTCATTCCTTTTTCTCTCTCCTCTCTCTCTCTCTCATTTTCTTTTTCTCTCTCCTCTCCCTCCCTCGCCCTCACCCTCTCTTTCTCTCTTTCCCTATTAGGTTTAATGGTTTTTCTCTCTTTTTCTCTCTCCTCTCTCTCTCTCATTTTTTCTCTCTCCTCTTCCTCTCTCATTTCGTTTTCTCTCTTTCTCTCCCTCTCTCATTTCCTCTCCCTCCCTCGCCCTCACCCTCTCTTTCTATCTCTCTTTTCCTATTAGGTTTAATGATTTTTCTCTCTTTTTCTCTCTCCTCTCCCTCTCTCATTTACTTTTCTCTCTTTCTCTCCCTCTCTCATTTCCTGTCCCTTCCTCACACCGACCCTCTCTTTTCCTCTTTCTCTATTATTTTTAATAATTTTTTCTCTTTTTCTGTCTCCTCTCCCTCTCTCATTTTTTTCTCTCTCCTCTCCCTGTCTCATTTCCCTTTCTTTCTTTCTCTCCCTCTCTCATTTCCTCTCCCTCCCTCACCCTGACTCTCTCTTTCTCTATTTTTCCATTAGGTTTAATGATCTTTCTCTCTTTTTCTCTCTCCTCTCCCTCTCTCATTTCCTTTTCTCTCTTCCTCTCCCTCTCTCATTTCCTCTCCCTCCCTCGCCCTCACCCTCACCCACACCCTCACCCACACCCTCTCTTGCTCTATTTGCCTATTATGTTTAACATCTTATCTCTTTTTCTCTCTCCTCTCATTCTCTCTTTTTTTCTCTCTCCTCTCCCTCTCTCATTTCGTTTTGCTCTCTTTCTCTCCTTCTCTCATTTCTTCTCCCTCCCTCTCCCTCTCTCATTTCCCTATTATGTTTTCGTCTCTCTCCCCTCTCCCTCTCCCTCTCCCCCTCCCTCTCATTTTCTCTCTCTTCCTCCCCCTCCCTCTCTCATTTCCTCTCCCCCTCCCTCTCCCTCTCTTTAATTTCCCTCTCCCTCTCCCTCTCCCTCTCCCTCATTTCTTCTCCCTCTCTCATTACATACAAATTATACAAAAAATAAATAAAAAAGAGAGAATACACTCTCCCTCTCTCATTCCCTCTCTCTCTTCCTCTCTTTCTCTCTCTCATTTCCTCCCCCTCCCTCTCCCATTTCCTCCCCCTCCCTCTCTTTAATTTCACTCTCTTTCTCCCTCTCCCTCTCCCTCATTTCTTCTCCCTCTCTCATTATATACAAATTATACAAAAATTAAATAAATAAGAGAGAATACACTCTCCCTCTCTCTCGTTCTCTCATTTCATCCCCCTCCCTCTTCCATTTCCTCCCTCTCCCTCTCCCTCCCTCCCCCATTTCCTCCCTCCCTCTCTTTCTCTCTTATTTCCTCTCCCTCTCTCAATATATATACACAAATTATAAAAGCAAAAGGGAGAGGGAGAGAGAGAATGCACTCTCCCTCCCTCTCCCTCTCTCATTTCCTCCCCATCCCTCTCTTTCTCTTTCTCTCCCTCTCTCATTTCCTCCTCCCTCCCTCTTTCTCTCTTTCTCTTTCTCTTTCTCTTTCTCTCCCTCTCTCTTTCTCTCTCCCTCTCCCTCCCTCTCCCTCTCCCTCCCTCCCCCTCCCTCTCCCTCTCTTTCTCTCTCATTTCCTCTCCCTCTCTCAATATATATACACAAATTATAAAAGCAAAAGGGAGAGGGAGAGAGAGAATGCACTCTCCCTCCCTCTCCCTCTCTCATTTCCTCCCCATCCCTCTCCCTCTCCCTCTCTTTCTCTTTCTCTTCCTCTCTCATTTCCTCCCCCTCCCCCTCCCTCTCTTTCTTTTTCTCTCGCTCCCTCTCCCTCTCCCTCTCTTTCTCTCTCATTTCCTCTCCTAAACAAGCAAAAGAAGGAGATAATTAAATCCTAAACAAGCAAAAGAAGGAGAGAATGGACTCACCGATGAGATATGGCGAGGGTTTGGCGGCTCCTCTTCGTGATGAAGGCTCCTCCTCTCCTTCGCGAACGGCGGTGGCAGCGGCGGCAAGCCTTCTTCCTCTCCCTCTCTCACCTATGCAAGACGGCGGCGGCGGCGGCAAGCCTTCTTCCTCTCCCTCTCTCACCCTATGCAAGACGGTCACTCTCTCTCTCGCTCTCCCTCTCAAACGTTCGACAAAAATGCGCGAAATGAACCCGTGCTCGGGTTTCGGCCTGTTTTTTTCCCTGTTGGGCATCGCTATTTGCGTCGCTAATAGCAATGCAAATAGCGACGCCGCTACCTGTGTCGCTACCCGCTATTGCTATACGTTTAAATCCTTGTAGTGTACACCTCTTACTTCATTCTCAAACAAAGTTAAAGCTGCTGATGATATTGCCCACATGCATGCTACTATTTTCGATGAAGTTAAAGATATAATTGCGAAAGCCCAGCAATCATATATAGTAAACAAGCAAACAAGAAAAGAAAAGCTATGAATTTTATAGTTGATGATTATGTCTGGTTACGAATTGAAAAGCGAAGACTACAAAGTGTTGAGAAACACCCAGTTGTAAAGTTAGCTCCTAGATTTTATGGACCTTTCAAAATCATTCACAAAATCAATGACAATGCCTTTAAACTAGAACTACCCCAACACTGGAAAATCCACAACACTTTTCATATTAGTTTGTTATGACCTTTCAAAGGCCAATTACCTGTCCATCATGTCTATGAAAATCCTCCTTTGTTAGAAGAAGAAATTGAAATCCTTGAACTTGACACTATTCTAGATACCGACTTTATGACCACTAGAACCGGTCGTAGATATTTTAGATATTTGGTGAAATTTAAAAATCATCCTATTGAAGAGGCCCAATGGATGCACGCTCGTGACCTAAGTGCTTACCCTTTATTGCTCGCTCCACATTGAGCTAATAGCAATTGAGGACAATTGCTATCCCACCCTGGGGGTATGATGCTAGGAGACATATTCCACGGTGGATTCCATGAGGTTTTGTGGTGGATTTTGTAAAATTATATTTATTGTCGGGGCTCGTACACAAGGTGGATTCCTTGTACGAAAAGTCGATGGGAACGCTTGTCCTTTTCGGGCGTCTCGTTAATTTAATAAGGTTAGGATTGAGTTCTAACCTATTTATTTATTTTGTAGCTAAAGATTGCTAGGTATTCACTTTTGTTGGTTTAATTTTATTATTTTCTAACAATTGTGAATGCTTCAGTTGATTTGTAGAACAGGTGGCGGTGGTGCTAGGAAGCACTGAGCGATAGCGTGTATTCAAGTTATTTAGAAGAAAGTATCATTTTTTATGGGCCCACATCTTAGACGTGGCGCCAATATTTATTTTGACACGCTTATTTATTAAAGCGCTTGACATATATTTATTATTTTGTATGCGCATGGGTGCATGATTTAAATATTCGTTATTGGACATTGTATTTGGGCACAACTCGACTCTTTGGGTGCCCAACCGTTTTATTCTTTATTTGGACAAAAGCAAACACAAAAGCTAAAGCGTGCTAATTATAAATTTGGGCTATTTTTGAGCTTGGAGATGAATAATATATTAAATATATGCTTTGTGGAGCGCTCATACAAGGCATAGGGGGAGATTGTACTTAATTAGTCTTCTTGCTTCATGTCGTGCAAATTTTCTCTCTTGGTTTTTGAGCAAAAAGTAGAGTTATTTGTTCTTGGGGACCTTCCAGCACTTGCTACATATGCATATGACATCCGATTTGCGGACCAAGAAGAGCCTTTATGGCCTTAAGCATGCACCTGGGGAATGATACCGCAAGTTTGATGCCTTTATGCCTTCATAGGGATATTCCTGTTGTGATATGGATCCATCTTTATACATGAAGAAGGCTCATGATGGTAACCTTATGATTTTGATCCTCTAAGTGGATGATATGTTGATTGTTGGGAGTGCTTATGATGAGCTTGATGCCTTGAAAGGTCAGCTTAAGAAGAGCTTTGAGATGAAGGACATGGGACAAGCCTCACATATTCTTGGCACTCTAAGGGGCTCCTCTACTTGTCATAGAAGCACATCTAGAAGGTCCTTCAACGAACATTCTTGTGGACAAAAAGACATTGATGCCAATTCTGATGAAAAGGGCAATCTACTTCCCATTTCTTGAATTCCTCATCAATGAGGCTAAACCTTGTTTGCAAAGTTGTTCTAACTGCATTGGTAGCTTCACTACATCGCTGTTATGGAAAAATCTCTCAATCTCTAGGTGCCCTGCACATGTCTATCATAACACTCCCTATAATCCTTTGGTTTGTCTTCAAGATCCTTCAAGAGCTCTTGCATATCAAAGGGAACATTGAGCATATCTTTAATGTAGTTGAATTTGGATGAATTTCCAATTGCATGGAGGAAATCAAAGAGCTTCTCATCACACAAATCCTCCAGATCCTCTTCTTCCATTTTCTCTAGAGAAATCTTTCTTTTAGTCATCCTGACTACTCATAGAACCAAATTCTAAAACAATGAGACAATTTTAGAAACACAAAGAACCAATCCACATTTGCTTACATCCAAATGAGCTATTTAAATTTGTATAAGTTATGATTGCCTTCAAAATGACTTATGAAACACAATTTGAGTACTTAAGTAGCAAACTGTTAATGACTTATAAAACACAATTATGGAGGTCAAAGGAGCTTTCTGCAGTCTCATCATGTTTCATCGGACAAAATTCATCGTCAATGGGAAAAATTAATACAAGTGAAGACAAACTCCTTAAAACAAATTATTCAATCATTCATATCGCTCTCAGTGAAATTAAGAATAAATCATAATGCTTGTGCATAAGAAAATTGACCAGTAGAAGTTTGTTACCTTAGAAATGTATTGCTTTGTGAGCATGAACTGGTTTTGTCAAGAGCACACATATTTTTGTGTGGTTGTGGGGGAGAGAAAAAAAAATTGTAGAAGAAAAGTGTGGGTAAAAACTAGCCTAACTTGGCTTCACAACCTGTATTTATTTATAAACGGTCACCTTGGAACTTACCCAAAAGATACCATGCACTAATTAAAAAAGGCCTTACTTAAACTAAAAAAAAGAAGGCTTAGAAATCTTCACTTTCACCCCAAAAATAATGCCATAAAAGTGCCATAGTGTTTGGAAAGGTTAGTGACATGTGGCACAAGTTTCAAGGCGACAACAATATACCTACCACATGTGTAAAGTAAATTGCTCATTATACTTCAAGGAAATGTCATTTTAAAAAGAATTTTTAAACCACAAAGTGAATTTGTGAACCACTAAGCTCTTTCTTGCTCCAATTCACTAGTGTAAGGAAGCTTCATCACAACTCAAAAATTTTCAATATCCAACACACAAGGTAAGATTTCGTTACACACAAGGTCCCATAATGCACAAAAAAATTTTAGTCTTGGGGTTAAAAGAAGACATTTTCTCTATAGTAATGTAATTTTATCTATAGTGATGTAATTTTCTTTGACAGATCTTGGCTAGCTCTGTATTATTTTTTGCCTATGAATCTTTTTTGAAATTGTTTTCTTTGAATTTTCTTTGAAATTATTTATGGATGTATGAAACGCGAAAATGGCATCTCTCTCTCATGCACAGGTTTTCAATTCACGTTTCATATGTTAGATTATGTAAGTGATCTTTCATGCACTTTGAAGCAAACACCAGTGTCATTCAAGTATCTCGTGATACTCTATATTTCCTTGTAATGCTTTTTGCTAGGGTTTGTCATATACATGCTAACCACTTCCATTGCATAGGCAATGTAAATATATGTAGCAACTATGGTATACATCAAGCTAACAATTGTGAATGTATAAGATCCTTGGGCGATGTCAACCTTTTGCTTGTTTGACTTGGGATTGTCCTAATTTTGAGTTTTTTTTTAGTTTTTTCTAGAGATTTCATATGGCTAGAACTAAGGCTATTGCAAGAAAATAGAAAGTTGATCCTATGGGCTTTGCTTCAAAGATCCATCATGTAAAATATTACAGGGCGTAGCGAACAGAATCTGCGAAAGAGATAGAGAGTACACAACAGATAAGAGGAGAATCAGTAAATTCTTTAACTCCAAACAACTGATACAAAGATGGCTCTGTCCACCCGTGCGCTTCCACTGTGTGAAGCTTAGATAGCAATCTAGACAGAAGATAGGTGAAGAGCTTAAGGCTGGCTAGAACAACAACTCTGACTGGGTGAAAGATGAGTGATCGATAGCTGTGAAGGGGTTTATCTTTTATAGCCCGTGAAGGTCGTTAGGTTGGCATATGAGCCTCCACTAGTCGGCCAGGGAATATTCCCTTTACCATCGGGCCGGGGGCGCTGCCCCCCGACCCCACAAAAGGGGCCCCTTTTAACTCCCTTACCCCGCAACTCAATGCAATGCGCCTCGACTTGCTACCAGCTTAACCACTCCGTCTATCCCAAAGATTAGACCCACAATGGTCACCTTTTTGCCATCCGGTCACATAGACCTCATCTGATATACAAGTCAGGACTCAACCAATGTCCGGGCTCACATTTGGCTTCTCCTCATAATGGGGGCCTTACAACTTTGAGCACCATGGATCATTGGTAGCACCTAATGAGGGTGGGGCATTGATCATATCTAACACATCAGTCCTCCGAGACTTCTAAACTTCCAAGGAAATCAAAGCCAAGGAGAAAATTTTCATACCATGTTAGATGCCTGAAGGAGATTAGAAGTGCAATGAAGGCTCTGGATAATGTAATTCTAAAATTGCCCTTTTAAAGGCTTGTCAAAGAAATTTGTGACAAGCACAATCTTAATAGTTTTAGATGTACAATGACAGCTCTTAATTGCATCTAGGAGGTTGTAGAAGTTTTTTTTATTGAGTTTTTTCAAGATTCCTATATATGTGTTGCTCTTGCACATAGGCTTACACTTATAGACAAAGACATGATAATTCTTAGGAGGTTGAGATACATATTTTCAAAGGTTCTTGAGCAAGTCTCCCTTACTAATGAGAAGACTTTCAATATTTTAAATATACCTCCATATAAAAAAAGGAAAGGTGATCCACATCCTAAGGTTGAAGATGTCACCCATGAAAAAGATATTAGACTACATGAGAAAGAGGAAAAGGCCATTGAAAAACAAACAGAGAAATGGAGGGAGTATAGAATGAAGAAGGTAGAAGAAAAGGAAGCAGAAAAGCTACCATCTTTTGAAAAAAAGCTATCTACCCTTCTTGAAAGGGCTGATCCTGACGGCTTCAATGTCTATTACTAGGTGATATTAACATAAGATCTGATATGATATTTTTTAACTCTAATTGTGTTCAGATCCTTAAAAATAAAATGAGGGAAGTAAATGACTCTATTCTTCTTGTTGGGATGAGGTATAATATATCCAAAATTTATTTTTACTTACTATATTTTTCTAGCAATAGGTTTTTCATGTTTATGCTCACTATCTCCATCCCTTTGCTAGGTGTGTAATGCATGAGCTTCCCTTTTATATACAACAAAAAATTAAGGTTATTGATCCATCTATCTCATACTATATGAGGAGTGAGCTTGATGCAAGTGCATTTGATCATTGGTTTCAATTCAATTGACTTTGACACTTTGGAGCTCCTTCTAATTTCATACAATGAAAAGTAAGTAATTTGATATTCTATTAGATTTTATGAGTTTTTTTTTTGCTAAATTATTGAAGTATGATTCTTTTAATTCTCAGTGGATCGTAATTGGAATAGACTATGTGGACAAGCAATGTTTTCTCATCAATTCTAGTTTGAAAGGAAACCATGGAAATGCTAAGTTGTAAGTTATATAATCTAGGGTCTCCTTGATCTTTTGATCCCTTTTTTTAAAGTACTCTAAACATTTTGATCTTTTTTTACAAGTACTCTAAATTTTATTGTCTTTTTCATACAAAGTTGTAAAAAGATTGATTGAAGTGTTAGAGAAAAGGCCTCCCGCCATGCCTTCTGATTTACTCGCAACAATGCAATATAGATAAGTTGTGGTAAGGTCTTGATTAATATGGTTGGAACATAATAAGAAAATTAGTTCTGTAAACTACCATAAACAAGTTTCATAGTTTTACTCAGGATAATAGTCACTCTTGTGGTTGGAGAGTAAGTGCAAATGCCAGAAGATTGGTTAAGTTTATTTATCTCAATGATGACGAACTTGTAAAGGTAACGTGAAATATACTTTAAGATAGATGTTCATTGCAAAATAGTCCATTGATGATAGTAATATAGTCCATTGTAAAAAATAACAATGAACTAAAAATCTTTTCTTACAAATGTCTGACAGTTTTCAAGGGATTGCTATACAACTAAGCATATTTGGTATATAAAAACAAAGGTCATGAAGAACATAATGGTCAATTATATGAAACAAAGAACGGACAATAGTAGGAGCTTGGACAACGAAGGAGAGGAGATGCATGTAACTACAATAGGTGAAGCTATGCCTTCAACACCTAAGGCAACCAAAGCATTAAAGAAAGGAAAAAGGACTCCCAGAAAGGATGTCCCTTCACCTTTAAGATTGCAATAATATCCTCATTGAACGAAACATCAAGATCCACTATAGGATCTTTGCTAAAATTATTAAGCTTTTGGTCTAAAGCAACCAAACTATTGCCAACATAATGCCATCTACTATAATAAAAGCTAAGGATGAAATTTTGAGTAGTAACTATATATTTACAGGCTATAGAGTCTTGATCTATCTTATATTTTTTATTCTATCCTAGTGTCCCATCCTTCATCAAGAAATTGTATGACATGAGCATGTGTTAGTTTCTTCACATTGAAAGCATGGCCTTTGACCTTCTTATCTCAGCATTAGAAAAGAAATCAACAAATATATTAATTGGCATAAACCAAGTAACTTTGCTTAGCCTACTCGAGGTATTAGATTTTAATGCTCTGTGTATCATAGAAAATATTTTACATCTATAGCCCTCACTAGTAGCTAGACTTTGCAAAGGCCGCTCAAAGCTTAAATAATTTGGCAGGAGGGGGGGGTTGTATTAATCCCCATTGGCTACACTACATGGGGACATCATAAGAATGGTTATGAAAGAATATTACATTCTCTGCAATCTCTGTCTTCTTTCTACCTTTGTACATTTCTTCTCCATTTGAACCATGCATAACATCAACAATAGACTCAACTGGTTGCCATTCCTCAAGATTAGATGGGTAGACATATACAAAACAAACAAATGTTGTAATGGAAAACCTTAAACCAAGTTTAAGACAAGAAATACTTTGAGAATCAAATTCTTACAATTTGGCCTATGCATTGGAAGATTTGAAGCTTCGGGTCCAAAATATAGCTCTCTATGCATAAACACATATTGTACCAATACTTGTTTTATACTATTCTTATTTACTCCAAGCTTGAAATCTCAGATTCTACCCTTCCAAGCAGAGATGAATGCTTTCTCATATCTTCGTCTTTTCCCACGTTTTGCCTGCTACATAGTGATCCAATTGCCTTTGCTAATGATAGTAGAAATCCATCATCCATCTATTTGGAATGAATTAAACATTGATATGGATGTGATTTGGGAGCTTGGATGACTTGTTGAAGGTTGAAATTATGTATCCATGGCAAAGAGAGAGAGAGAGAGAGAGAGAGAGAGAGAGACAGAGAGAGAGAGAGAGAGAGAGAGAGAGGGGGGGGGGGGATCTAGGCTACCACAAAAAGGAGGGAAAAACACGAGAGATATAAAAGAAAGGAGGAAAAAAATGAGTGCCAAGCTTTTTACTAATTTGAATTTAGAGTAAACTGGTCACTATCATTAATCTAGATATATCATTATATAAAAGTGACACAGATTGTATGCCATTAATGCAAGGAATGTCATAATCATGAATATAAGAGGCAAAATATAGATATTGATAATACAAAATTGTAATATTATTATGTATATATCTTTTTGTAAAATGATTTCTTGTCTTTTTAAAAATAGAAGTTTCGTTATGGAGGCTTTGCTCCTATTGGTTTAGAACACTCTCTCTCTATCTCCTAACAGGCATTTTTAAGACCTCAAAACTCCCCTAATGAGTTTGGAGAATCCAACTAATAACCTCATTTATTTTATTCCCTTGTTTGGTTGTCCATCCACAAAACGATACATTATGATCTCTTGAGAGTTACATGCAAGGGACAAAATAAATTCTTTTCAAAAATAGAATCTAATCTTTTTTAATTGAAAATTTGAGCATTCAATACTAAAGTTCTCATAATCAAATTATAGTAGTCAAGTCTTATTCTTATGATCAAATTAATCCTTTCACTACCTTTTGTTAAATAATGCATTATACTTTCTCTATTTGAACATAAAATCAAAAGATAATCCTTTTTCTACTATTTCTAAAAATCAACTTTAATTTTAATTGCTTTTCCTAATCTCCTTTCCTTTTTGTATCTAAACGGCATTTTATAATATCAATTATTCATATCCTTTTTTAAAGGCCCAGGTTTGTAGATGATTGGACATGGGTTGGCTTGGAGTTTAGGTATTAATGAGATCCATGCTAGTATGGTTGATAGTTTTGCTGACCTTGTGATAGCTTTGTCATCCTAGGGCTCCATTTTGAGATGTAAGTGCCATCAATGGCATGGTAGTTACCATGGATATAAGATCAACATCCCTTTGATGGTTGGAAAGTGATGCCTTTATTATAATGGTTCTTTTGTGCCATGGTAATATTAATAGATGGATTTTTCATTTGATGGTTTAGAAAATGACTAACTCTCCAAAGGACGGCATTCTTAAGGTCTGAGTTTTTCTTTTTTGGAATGGTAGTGAAATAGAAGAAACTAAAGATAAGAAGGGAATATACGAGAGGAGCATGAGCAAATGGGAAAAGTCCAAATTAATACATGGTGAGTTAAGTACAATGGGAGAGGAGTTAAATCTTATAGGTGAGGATCATGATGGGAAATGGAGATTGGGGGTTGTGGTTGATGAAAGATATATGAGATGAACCTATGAAAAAGAAATTTTGGAAGAGGGTGAAAACTATGGGGAATTAGCCTCAAGTCCTAGTATCAAGTAGGACGAGTATAGTCCCTTGAGCCTTGTAATATCAAATGGAGAATGGGGACAAGGGAGGCTTCATTAACTAATGTTATAAACCTTAGATAAAGGTTTACACTTAAAAGAGACATGAATATACATCTAGCCATTGTGAAGAAGAGAATGATGGCAACAATGATTATGATGATGGTGGTGGAGGTGAGCTCTCATTGTCTCTCCCTCCACACCCACACATGTGCATGGGTGCACACACACACACACACACACATGTGCATGTATATGCACATGCATGTATGTGCTCACATGTGTATGTGTGCACGTGGGCATGCATGTGGATGCACACACACACACACACACACACACACACACACACACACACACACACACACACACACACACACACACACACACACACACACACACACACACACACACACACACACACACACAAGAACAATCTATAGGAAATATTTATAAATAGGGAAGGGAAGGCTAATGTTAACACTCCATCCCTTCCCTTATATAATTTGTACTTCTAAAATAGGTGGATTTCCCAACAACCCATTGTATAGAATATCCCTACTACTATAAATATAATTAAAATTGCCATTAGTAATTGACCAAACCCTCAAAAATCCCATACATGATACAAGCAAGTCCCAAAGCTCAAAAGCTTGCATTCTTTTTTTGCAAGGAGAGCTTCAAGCATTCTCCAATTCCTTCAACTCTCCACATGGGAAAAGTTCCCATCATGCTAACCTTGTCCTTCAACCAAAGTAACAAAAGAATTGTGCTATAAAGATCAAAATAGGTCAAAGAATGGGTAGGTAAATTAAAGGTTTGCTTTTTCCTTTACAGTACATATAATTGGTATTCCCTCTTATTTTTGTAGCAACCACATAGGCACCATTTCTCTTAGCCACAATGTAGCTCGTACCTATCAAAGACCCTTTGAATGAGGATAAACTCATGTTTTGAGAAATAACAAATGATTTATGCTCCATGAAGAGACGTCTTGAATCCCATACGCACAGTGAGGAGAGTGGAGAAGCTGAAAAGCTATAAAGACATGTACTTGGTTCATTTTTCATGCAATGCTACTGTGTACTTTGTACTTCATTCTATGTCTCTATCATGGTCAGCTCAAGATTGTGTTTATAAGTCCAAACCTACATCTTGGAACCTAATTCACTTGAGCAATAGTTTGTCTTCTTGTCTATGTCACTATGAGTCTTGTTATCGACTTCCGTCCTCCGTAGTTAGTGCTATGCTCTAGATCCATGTTTTATCACATGGTATCAGAGCCAATCAAGCATGCCTTAGCTTCCATTTCTACTCTTCTCCATGCTCCCCCAACTTCTCGCAGCTCAGCTCTAGCACAGGTCAAGTGTATGAGTTCATCTCCTACTTCATTCTCAAACATCTATTCTTGGCCACCATAGCCAACCTGCATCCACTCACCTTGGAGCCCCTGGATCTCCCAATACAGGCAATATCTCGCGAGATCTCTTCTACAAACTTCTTCCCCTGCTTTTGGAGCTTCTCTTTGGCACGTCAGTTTTGCTGACGTTGGTGCACTATAGCTCCAACATTATGAAAATTTGTCAAATCTGTCCAGACTGCGCTGACCTTTGTTCATACCATTGCTGCTATGCGCATAGGCTACGATTATCCCTTCAAGCACAAAGCAATTGAAGCTTACTATATGAGCCATATCTTCATCAAATCTTTTGTCATTTGACTGCGTGGACGTGCTGTTACAACAGACAAAAAACCAGTCGGCCTTATCCTTGCTAGTTGGAAGACTCAAGGGACCCCTTGCAACTCTCATCTACTCAATGCCGTTGATTAATCAACAAGGAAGACAAGTCTTTGAAAATTGTTACAGATGAAAAACCAGTCATTTGCTTATCAGATGATGTATTACACCACATCTCTGGCATCAGGGATGCAAAGAAGGCATGGGAAGAACTTGATAAAATCTTTGGTACACAAGCAAAGAACTCAAAGGTAAAATTACTTATGTAGTTTTATAAGTTGGATGTAAAAGACAGTTCATCTATGACTGTACACATCAATAAGTTTAAGAGCCTTAAAACTCAGCTAGCAACTCCTAAAAAGAACATTGATGAGGATGAGGCAATAGCAGTGCTACTTACTGGTGTTAATCATGAACCATATGAGAACCTTGTTTCAACACTAAGTAATGTTCCCAGTCTCTCACTCAAAGACATTGAACACTCACTACTTGATGGAGAAAGCAAATTTAAAAGCAAAGATGTAAAAGAGACCAGCTCAAGGGAAAATTTCTTATACACCAAAGGAGCTGTTGGACCCAAAGGAAGAGGTCGAGGATTCAACACCGACAACAAAAGTTGGATGATATGTCATTATTGTGGTAAGATTGGCCATATTGCCAATGAATTTTTGCACAAGAAAAGAGCACAGCAGATGCAAAATGACCACCACTAAAGTCAATTCATGAATGAAGAAGAAGAAGAAGAAGAAGATGCTTCTACTACCATCAACAACTCTGACATACTGTTCTAAGGAATTTGTTTCCATAGTGTATTTTCTTTGTAAAAACCCTTGCCAAAGATGTAAAGTCTCAAGCTTTAACTTGACTAGGTTGCCTATGAGCTAGTCTCCCAAGCCATGTTAGCATGTAGGGGGGGCAAATGCTAGCAAGTGTAGGGACTCATCATTTGAGGGGGGGTGTTGAGAAATAACAAATGATGTGTGCTCCAAGAAGAGATGTCTTGAATCCCATATGCACAATGAGGAGACTGGAGAAGCTGAAAAGCTATAAAGACATGTACTTGGTTCATTTTTCATGCAATGCTACTTTGTACTTTGTACTTCATTCTATGTCTCTGTCATGGTCAGCTCAAGATTGTGTTTATGAGTCCAAGCCTACATCTTGGAACCTAATTCACTTGAGCAATAGTTTGTCTTCTTGTCTATGTCACTATGAGTCTTGTTATCAACTTTCATCCTCCATAGTCAGTTCTATGCTCTAGATCCATGTTTTGTCACATCATGTACTCTACCTATAGAACTAAATTTAGAGACAAGCATGTGGGGAGTTGGCCACATAGGGTTCTAATTTTTTACCAATCTTGAGAATCTCATTGAAAGATACTAGACTACTAGGGAACGCCTAGCCAAGTATGACCTTGGTGACTACATCAAAGCCCCATCAACCCCCATACCACTTTCTAGCTTGCACTAGACTCATCCAAAACTATGACCCAACTATCAAATCAAGTAGATTTATATACAACCTAAAAATACAACAACTATAACAAATAGGATGCAAGCATTGAATCACCCCAAAGTTAGTAGAAGAGACCTTGGGCATCAAGATTGGAATAGAAAAGTATATTAAAGCATAGAAAACCCCCCAAGTCTCTTAAAGATGGGACAAAACTTCAGTGATGAGAATTTATGGATCCTTAGTAAAAGTGTTGGCCAATGAAAGAGTTCCCCTAATATAAATTCTAGAAGAAGAGCTAAGATTGATAGCATATCTATTTCATCATCTCTTTACCAATACCAAAACCTTGACTAGCCCAACTAGAATCCCTAAATGACTTTTAGAGGATATGTTGGACTTGAGGAATTGCAATTCTTCCCAAGTTCATCAAGTGCTCACTAGTTTTGGAGTTTGGTCACAAAAGCATAAGAGGGAATAAGTCGGGATGACTATAATTGCTTATGAGGAGAAGGGTTTCAACATATTCATCTTAAACCAAGAGACCTTTGTGGTAGCATATTTTACTCTCTTCCCAAGTGGGGTACCATTTGGAAGCAACTTGTATCGTCTCATCATCAACAAGGCATAAATCAATTATTACAAACAACTTGGTATAAGTAGTGAATATGGCATCAAATTGGAGTAGCCATTTTGTTTCACAAAAATTGAATTTCTTGACCAAATGAACAATCATGATGTTAAGTGGTCAACAACAAACAAGCAAAGGCTAGAGACTAGGAGGAGAGTCAGGGTCAGTAGGACTGATCTAGAGGCAAATGCAAGCACTCTCAAATATGTAGGTGCTACATATGTTGGATCACGCATGGAAGTCTAGAGTGTCTTTCTTTGCTCAACAGTAGTCATTTAGACGATTGCCATACCTTGTAGCTAAACCTTGAGGAGAATAGCATTTCCTTTCAAACTCACTTTATCCTTCTGCTTTCTTGGCTAATGCTACAATGTCTTCCTTCTTGCTTACTTGATAGTGTCAAGGGTGGAACACATGAATCGAGTGATGCTTCTCTTACTCTACCTTAGTCCTTTTCTTCATGACTTCTCCTGCAACCACTTGATAACACCAACAAATTTGTGATTCCTTTGACCATGTCAGAGGCCTTTCTAAGAGCGTGTCTTATCCTCAACACTCTGAATTCCAATGCTAGGATGAATATGTGCATAAGTGAGTGAAGTCAATAGTGTTTCATTTAGTTCCTTAGAGCTCATAACCTTGGATGGATCCTTTTGTTGCCCCATATTTACTAAAGCCTCTATGAGATGTCTCTTAATTGACTTTAAATGCATTGGTGATTCCAACCAAGAAGAAAAATCTTTGTGAATCATGGGATTCATTGTGCTCTTTGGGATCATTAGGAAAAAAATGAGCTCACAAATGGGACCTTAAAAATAATATAGTTTAAGATGTGGGCCTTTTGGATTGTCCATTAGGAAGGCTAGATGTTGACATCCATGGAGGGTGAATTTCTCTCTCCAAATGTTTGGTTTTTTTATTAAAAAAAGCGGTAGTGGGGGATTTAAAAAAAGGGAAAATGAATAGTACAAAAAATTTGAGTTGCTCTCACCTCGTATTTCCCCCCCTTTTTTGGAGAGTTTTCAATTTCGGTTTTTTTTCCTCTCGCCAAATCAGTTTGACCCAAAAGTTGAGCAACATACCACTTTCCCTCTCTTCTCTATACTCGTGAATTTTCGTCTCCATTGAAGCTCCCTAGTGAGAGTAATTAGGGTTTTGAGCAATCTACTTACCTTTGCACTTTCTTCTCCATGCAGCTCCAGATTTTGGGCAAAACATAGGTACCCATATCTCTTTGCATTTTCTCTTATTTTCTTTTTTCAATAGCATTTGATGTCATTTCTTACTGTTATTGTTGTTTTCTTGTAGAGGTTGTTTTGGGCAGAAGATAGAGGTGCTCATCTCTCTCTCTCTCTCTCTCTCTCTCTCTCTCTCTCTCTCTCTCTCTCTCTCTCTCTCTCTCTCTCTCTCTCTCTCTCTCTCTCTCTCTCTCTCTCTGTTGTTTCTCTTTTATGTTGTGTTTTCAATAGAATTTCATGTTGGTTCTAATTGTCATTTTCTTGTAGAGTTTATTTGGAGCAAGAAACAAAGGTGTTAATCTCTCTCTCTGTTTGGTTTTTTTTTTGTTGCTATCTTTTCAATACAACATGATGTTAGCTCTAACCTTTGTTATTGTTTTATTGCAGAGATCATTTTGGGTGACATTGCATAAGTGCACATCTCTCTCTTCCTCTCTCTTTCTCTCTCTATGTTTCCTCTTTTCTACTATTTTTTCCAGTATACCTTCATGTAAATACTAACTCTTGCTATTGTCTTTTGTAGAAATCAATTTGGGCAAGATTGGATAGATTCTTAATTATTTCTCTCTCACGCATACTCACACACACTCTCTTTGTTCCTCTCTGCATTTTCCCTTTTCTACTATCTTTACAATAGGGTTTGATGCTAGTTCTAACTTAAGGATCAATTGTTGTTCCAGCACTTAACACAAGGTAGAGCAGAGATTCTGTAGCTCAATTTACTGGTAAATTTGCTATTTTTTGTGGTGTCAAAATTTATTCACTTAATTAATGACTTTTATGTTAGATGGGATTGATGTTTTCTTTTGTCTGTCATTTGCAATGGGTTTTAATAAGCAACAATTCAATCTTATCTTCAGCAAATCAACTTATAGGTACATTGGCCCTATTTTGTGTTGCTTCTATTCATGCAGTTATCTAGATATTTTTTGCTAAAAGGGATTCATGCAAGTATTTTGTTAAAAGAGATTCATGCACGTATTTTTTTATACATGCATGTATTGTGCAAGGTTTAGGTGAAGCACATAATTCTCGATTGACTATTTTTAATGTGGTGAGTAATTCCTTTGTGTTGGATGATATGGATCTGTTGCAGGTCGATGGTTCAAAAAACCTCTACTTTATTGGTCCTGTGTGTCCATTCAGATCTCCATGCCAAGGCAATGATCCATGAAACTCTTGTATCATATCATCCATATAACGCACAATGTGTTGAGTCATAGAATATCTTAGGTGTCAATCCAATGTGCCTATTTATTTGCATGCCATGTGGCTTCTATCCCTGTAACAACTACTCTATAATATCCACATTTCATACAATGTATGGAGTAAAATTAGACTCCTATTCATTATAATAAAATTTATTTTGGCAAAATTCTCTGAGTATTCTTGTGCTATTCTTTTCATTTTATTTCATGTAAATGGTATGATTAAAGTGATGCCTTGAAATTAAATCTATACTTTGTGTCGATATACATATCCACATGTGTTTCAATATCGATGTTTGTGTCTATTCACAAAAGTGTAAACATCTCTTAATGCCATGTTGATTTGTATGGCATATTGGTGATCACTAAACACTCAAAATGCTTATTATTTAGAGGTTAATACATACTTCTTTACATCTAATGCATAGGTTATTGCCTCATTATTGCATGAGAGAAGAACAAGCATTCTCTAGATAGAAGTACATAACAGAAAAGATGAAGGGAATTGGATCATTGATACGTATCATTGCTTGTCTTGGATACATATGCATCCATGTATGAAGGGAGCTTTCAGGGTGAAAGCATCTACAATCGCATATGTATCAAAGCACTGGAAGGGTAAAATTTTAGCTCTCAGAAAATGAACATTGATTCTCACCTTATAACAGAGGCGTTTGTACAACATGTATTCATGCAAAAACAAATACATATTGCACCCAGTGTGCCCTTTCAACGAAACATTGCAAATAGTAAGTATTTGCAACTCATTGAGAATGAGAAATTTCATGATATCTATGTAACTACTTGTCTCGTATTTACAGAAGTATACCCTTTGGATTGCTGTGAGTGGTAAAATGTTGAGAATTTCATAGATTCTTTTAAGTGTTACCACCTTGGTAGATTGCTCTTTGAGGGGCATACAACTAAGCAGCTTGTAGAGGACCTTCTTTTTTTCTATGACTTCAAGTACATAAGTTTCCAAGGGGGGTCAAGAATATAAAACCCTTGAGTCTATGCACATATTGAATCTCAATAGCATAGAATGGCCATTGTGTAGTATCAACATTTTGCACATGTGTAGCACAAAAATTTTAACATACATATTGAACTCTATGAAGCCAAGCACTGGCTCAAAGAACATCCATCTAAGCTGGTTCATACCGTTTGCAAATTTTGCACATATGTTCAAGGAATGTAAGGGTTTGAGACGTACCAGAAGCACGTACGTCATAAAAAGTGCATCGAAGTATTATGTAACAAGGTTTCTAGGCAAAACTTGGACATAAAAAATGACTCATGGTCATGACACAGTGGAGTGTCGAGTCACAACAAGGGACATGGCTTTCAGGTAAAAATTTTCTCTCTTAGTTGACTATTATCTTATTTTGGGATGGATCAGCTAACTTTCCTTTCCAATTATGGGTACAGACTTTATGCCTAGTATTCAAGTATCGTAGATGGAGGATGCTCAAGGGTAAATGGTTGTGACACACATGAAAGTGCAGCTATGGATGTTAGTGTCATTTGTGAGGGCCATGAGCCCCAAGTGTTGCAAATGGAGGATGATTGGCCCTTGAGTTTAATGCACCAGGAAATTACAATGTTAATGTAGAATCCACCTGTTAGCTTCTATTTTAAACTAGATGGTAAGAAAATTTGAAGCTGAGCTGAGGATACTATTACCAGTGGAAAGTGTGTGGCTCCACATATTTTAGAAATTGTAGAGTCTCCCTAAAAATCCCAATACTGCAAGTTGTAATATCCAACACTATTAAAATTTCAAATTTTTTTGGCCAGTAGAATATTGTCACTTGAAAACTTGTAATATTTAAAAGTTATGGTATTTATGAAAAATCATACACTTGCTATATACTTTCCACATCAACACATTTACATATGCATGTAAACTTTACAAAGACATAAGTAAAGCAATAACTAAATATCGTATGTGAACAGCCCTTAATGGTTTAAAACTTAAGGTTTTTAAGGTAGAACTAGTTTAGTTCCTATTTCATTGTTTCATTTCACACTTTTTCTCTTCATTTCTTTATATCCACCACATCCCTCCTACCTGCTACGATGGATGCTCGCACACACTTTGACGAGTGCATTCTTCACGAGACTATCTTTGCTAGCCAAGGTGACGAGATATTTCATGTTTTCTCTAGGAACTTCAACCTTGAAAGCGTGCTCTCATCGATGGATCCCCCCTTCAGATTTTGGAAGAGTTTGTGAGCACCATTGCTACTTGCACATACTCCATCGAGGGATCCGACATGACTTGGGTGTCTCTTGAACAGCTCATGGTATTTCAAGCAAGGAAGAATCACCAAAAAGTGTTGAATAGGTGTTTGATCCACGTGGATCCTTCGCACAGAGTATGCACTGTTCCCATGGATAGTACACATGGTACATCACCTTTGGATCTCGTGGAGTGTGATTGGGCATTGGAAATTTACCTCCTTGCATTGGATACACCCCTAAAGGAGGAGAGCGATGAAGATACAACTCCACAGGTTGTTTCTATCATATACACTGGAGAAGAACTAATTGAAGAACTCCACAGGTTGTTGCTATCATATACACAGGAGAAGAACTAATTGAAGAACTCATAAATGTTGAAGAGGAATATCGGGTGGTGGCAGAGCAAGGGTTGGGCTCTCACAGTGCCATCTTCTTTAGAACAGCCACAAGTTGACAAACCCAACCTTGCCTCCTTGACACCCATTGAAGTAGATGGTGTACAATACTTACTTCTATCATATGTGCTGCAATACTTGAAAATCAAGGAAAAAGAGTTGTTTTCCATCCTATTCAAGGATTCAATGGAAGACTTGATCAATTATGATTACATGGATGTGCATCCAACAATGGCAGAGATTGGAAGATATGATGGCACAAGCTTAGATACAGTGAGTGCCATCATATTAGCACAGGAGCACATTACCTTAGTTGAAGAAGATTACCTTGTACCGGATGTTGAATTTGAAGCATTATAGCATGATCTATTCGAACCAAGGCCCCAGTTTCCTACCAAGGAGTTTGTAGATCCCTCTACCCAAAGAGGTGCCTTGCTAACACACAAGGAAATGAAGATACAAGATGATCTGGAGAAGGTGAGATTTCTAACTACCATATATTTTTATGAAACTAAACTTGACGGTAGGGTGCATCGGGTCCCCTGGAGTCCACCGGCAAAATCTTGGCCCTGCAGAAAGTGGCCCCAGATGCCAAACTTCGGACATGGCCGACTTTTTGGGCCAAAAAATGGCCCCAGATTCCAGACTTCAAACAGGTAGCTGCATGCATTATTTTTAGCTAAGATTTCACTGGTGGACTCTTGGGGACCCAATGCACCCTACCGTCAAGTTTCGTCACTTTCTGATTGATATCTCTAGGTTAGTTGCTAAATGTATTGTTTGATTTGACTTTATCAGTCAGGACATATTGTATATAGATGAGTTTGCATCAAGGCAAGGAGAAGCTCAGCATGCGGATTGATGAAAGGATTCAACTCTAAAGGAGTACATTGGCAACCTTGTTTTGTAGACTTGGTGATCTTCCATAAGAACTACTCACCACGAGGGCAAGAAACAATCATGAAAATTTGAGCTTTGTTTGGACCTTTTCGAGCAATACCTATGACATCTAGCTTGGAGAATGTGGTACTGATCAAGCAATCAAAGCTTATTTACTTGTTTGACCAAATGCGTGGTGGAGCAATGTACATGCTTGCTACATTAGGTGACCTTGCTAAAGTGTTAGATGCTTCTCCTAGAGAAAGAGCTAAAGGGGAAGCGCATCATTTTTGAAGCAAAGAAAAAACTTATATTTTCATCAGAAGCTGGCCCCTCCTCTCCACCGATGAAAAAGCCAAGGAACCAATGAGAGTTCTTGTTGGCTATTAGCTTTTTGTATCTACCATCACTATCAACCATTGCATGTATTTTTCTTGATGAATATAAGATATTTTACTTTGTCCCTATAAATAAATATTTATTGAATAAATGTGTGGTTCGTGTAAGTGTGATAATAATGTGTGGTACGTGAATGACGCATTCGCATACGTTAACATAATCCAATTTATTTATGCCAACACATGGTACTGCACTTGTGATTATGCATAAGCAATAACTTTACTCGTATCCGTACGTATTACTACTTTCGATGTGTGTGTACGTTAAACAAAAATTAAGAGTAGTGCATTTCAAGTAACAAAACAAAACAATACTTTCGATGTGTGTGTACGTTAAACAAAAATTAAGAGTAGTGCATTTCAAGTAACAAAACAAAACAACTTTACTCAATTATTTGAATTCAGTACACATCACATGAGATATTATGTATATATAGATAAATATTCAAATGTGGCAGAGTATACAAAATTTTTTGGCCGTCCAAGATGCTATGGTGCTATAACACTCATTACGGAACCTTGCATCATTAATCTCATAACCTATGGAGGAGTCCCCTTGCTGTGTCGAAGTCGAACGATAAAGTTCATATCTTTATTTAAGATTGTGACACTCTTTGCATGGATGGCCGCTAGTTGTGTATCATCGAACATGTCAATGAGAAACCCCTCTACAGCCATTTGTAGGGCCTCCATAGCTGCAACAGTCCACCTTCTTGCTGGTGGGCCATCCCACACTCACGTCCAAAATCTTCCCATCCCTTTCAGCTCCAACTCTTGCATGACTTCTCGAACAACCTTATGAAAAGATCTTTTCAAGATGAGAAGCTTGTATCCGCGTTGGATTCTCCTTATCTCTTGAAGGGTGATAGTGTCCGGTTTCCATCTCCTCTTCTTCTATGGTAGTCGTTGTGCTCAATGGGGAGCACCTACTACTACACTAAAGGAGGCTCCACCTTGTGCTCCACGTGGTGGGCCTTGGCGTAAGGTCTTCTCGTGATAGCGATATGCTTGCTTGGTGCATGCCATGCAAGCTCGAGGAGGACAAGATGGAGAAGATACAGAGGTTGAGGGTGTGAGAATGGAGGAAGCAAATAAAGCAAGATGTGAAAATAAGAACAAGAATGAACTTTCAACCCATTAAAACCCAAAAACCGAGTTAATGCAACTTCATACACACTGTCCATCATGTGATCGTAAATCAATAATCTTTTATCGAAATGCGACGAAACTTTACATGTGCACTAGTTAGGTAGCCAAGAGCCCAAATTATTAATTTTTGGAAAATGCATGTAAACCCCTAGTCCAAAGTCTGGCGTTTGGAGCCACTTTCCGCTAGATTTCAAACCAGGGGTCTACATGCAATTTTTTCTCAAAAAAAATGCTCTTGACCACCTAACGAGTGCACATGTGAAATTTCGTCACATTTCGATATAGTTTAGTATTTTAAAAATTATCCCACACCAAAATTATGGATGGATTGATAATCAAAAAATCAACATTGCGACTACTGGCCCCAAGAAACTTCGCACCACATAGACTATACAGAGGCATCAGGAGTAAAGTTTGTAACAAGAAATGGTAAATTTTTGCATGTTTTTCTTATTGAAATTGACAGTGCTAGCAAAAACTGTAAGTAAGAGTTGAAAATACAGCGAAGATGCACAATCAAAGTTGAGAGCGAAGGACAAGAGTAAAAATTTAATTCATATTTTAAGGGTGCGTACAATAGTTTTGCACTAGGACATAGTCATATGTCCAATGCACAAGGAGAACACTATGCCAAAAAAGATAACACTACAAACTGTATTCATTCCATTGGAAACGAATGCATCCTTCATTGCTTGAAGATTTCTTACAAGTTGGAAGTCCTTGGGAGTTACAGTGATGCGCTTTGCATGTATAGCACAACACTGAAGCATCACTCATCAAGTCAACTAAAAAGGCCTCTGTAACAGCACACTGTAGAGCATGAAGACATTCTTTTATGAAGTGATCAGGTCTATCTTGACCTTGTGCACAAGTCTTCCCACACCATTCATTAGTTATATGACACACCACATTTGGATGGGAAGAATAGCATTGTACCATTTACTGAAACATCTCATCAAACAACTCAATTGGATAGTACATGAGATTGGACAAGGATGCATAAACATTCTCATTCTTATTTGCATGACCTTGTTTCATAAGAAGATGGAAATCAATGAATGTAAAAATCATCATACAAACATATAAAGTAACATTAAAAGTGGAAAATAATATAGCATTGTGTACATGCGGGAGAAGATTCTCAATCCAAGCCTTTTTTGTATAGAACCAATATAGGATAATATGACATGCAATCTAACATATATCACCACTAAGGTCATCAATGGTCTAATAATGAGGATTGCCTACAACAACCATGGAGAGTGCCTCTAGCTCCTATTGGGACTTGTCAATCACAAGAGCATTGTGTACATGCAGGAAAAGATTCTCAACCTAAGCCCTTTTTGTATAAAACCAATATAAGACATATGACATGCAATCTAACATCTATCACCACTAAGGTAGTCAATGGTCCAATAATTAGGATTACCTACAACAACCATGAGAGTGCCTCTAGCTCCCATTGGGCCTTGTCAATCACAAAAGCAATGGGGTGCATTTCACCTATTCTAGAGAGCATCAACTTCATTGTGATTTGCAATGCCATAATCTTTTGCTTGGAACCATTGTCACTTGTACATAACACAAACCAGAGAGGGATGCCCATTCCATACTGGTTAGGTAAAATACTTGCATAAGCAGAAGACCAAACACATTGATCTTAAATGTACTATTGATAGCTCAAGCATTATTTTTTGAGGACCTCTTGCATATTTCTAACATTCACTCATCCTTAATAACTGGAACAAATGGTCTATTCTTGTTCTCTTTTGCATGTGGATTATATGGTTGGCAATACAACATTTATAAGAACAAAAAATGGTTTATTACATAAATGTAGTAATATCTATAATACATAAATACAAAAATTATTATGATGAATACCTTTTTTGGTCTTGTAAAAAATGAAGAGCGTCCAAGTACATCATTGTCCAATCATCTTTGGAAAGCTTACCTACAAGTAGGAATACCAATGGCATTCAAAGCACTCTTAAATCATGAACCTCTAGGCTAAAAGAAAAGAATATACCTCCATTTCATATTTGATAAGACAATGTTTGCACTTCCTTTGGAATCATGAAGAACTTAAAGGTAGCACAATCCAATGGAGAGTTACTTTTCATATGAAATTGTTCTTTGGTTAGGCTTATCTTGGCAGCATAGCAGTACATTTCGACATCAAATAGATCATCCCTACAACAATCAATAACATGTGGATGTAATGACAAATGATATAAATCAGCACAAGAACCTAGTACATGGCCCTCATGTAGAGGATGTACTCGTATAAAAACTTCTTCACACTCATCTTTGTACTCGATTTGCACCTTGAATGACAACCACATTTTTTAAAGGTTCTCATTGAAAGTCCTTTTGTGCTATGCTATCACCACGATGGTATGCATATTCCATTGTCATCTTGGATGGTCCATGCTTTTTGGTCGAACAAAGCATGTCTAATCTAACTTTCTGTTCGACCATTATCTCTTGAAGCTTGCACTCCACAAGAGATCTATCTAATACAAGCTCCAAGATAGGTGTTCTTATTTCCATCCCTTTGCTAGAAAATAGAAAGGAACATGAATTTGTAGATGCCTTGCAAGTACAAGAATTGATGGGATATTTCACATAAGACATAGAAATGCCATGCTTTCTCATATACCGATACACTACTTGGACTTTATAGAGTCAATTTTCACATTGATAGCTTCATGAGAAGCTAGAATCCTATTGATATGGTTTGCAAGGAGGATGCTCTCCCAATCCTCCAAACATGCAATACATAATGTTGGTTTCAATTTCAAGGCCAACACTTATCCACCCAGGATCATTTCTATCTATAAAAAGACTTTTTTTTTATCATTCTCCATTTTCAAGTCAAGAAACTCCCTTTTGTTGTGTTGTTTGTGTATCTCCAATGTGATGGCTTTTTCCCCATTCAAATCACTTAGCATTAAGCTATAGCTCTCTCTATCGAAAGAAAAGTACTTTGATGAGGTAAAATTGAGTAGGCTTGGTGCAATGCCACCGCATTCTTGTGATGTCATATCATTATCTTCAACAAAATATTTATGCATCTCAAACTTGTCACTTGATGATCCATTTGAAAATTATTGAGGTCCTCAGTGTCAAGGTTGCTATGCATGTCCATACTCATTGACTCACAACCATACACCCCCAAAAAATTATGACAATGGCACAATGAATCTATTGGAAACATGAGGGAAAGAGAGAGAGAGAGAGAGAGAGAGAGAGAGAGAGAGAGAGAGAGAGAGAGAGAGAGAGAGAGAGAGAGAGAGAGAGAGAGAGAGAGAGAGAGAGAGAGAATGCACCTTGATGGAGGTGCCATAGTTGCTAAATCGTGATGGCTTTCACCTTCCTAGATTGGGTGTGGCTCAAATAAGGACCTTTGAGCTTCAATCCAAACATTTGCCCAACATGGCTTATGTGCAAAGATTTTTTGTTGGTAATATCAAGAGCATTTTTTGCGCAAATAGTTTTGGGCAACCTTTGGAATTCTAGTTGGTCAATTAGTTTACATTCGCTGGCTAGGTTTATATTTTACACTTAGGATGACTTTTGGTCCAAGGTTATCCACAACTAGATTCTCGATACTCCATGCTATTGCATTTAATGTGGATGTGGACCCCAAAAATTTTTGAACCACCACCTGATGAGTTTGCTAGAGTCCTTGCAACATGTGGGGATAAAAAATTTGGAACCACCACACCTAATGAGTTTGTTGGGGCCCATGTAACACATAGGGATAAAAAATTAGTAGCCAAGCTAACCAATTGGGTTTACATGTCTAGTTGGGTTTACTCAATCTTCACGGATTTATTTCTTCAGAAAGTACTAGTCAAGATTGGCTCTAGTGTTGGGGTTGTGGGAGATAGTGTTGAGGGTCCTCAACTAGGCCAATAATGGCTACGAGGTCCATGTTGTAGCCCATATTGTCAAGGTGTAAGCTTTTGAAGTTGGGCCACAACTTGAAGAGATTGTCAAGTGTATAGATACAATAGGAAGCATTTAAATATTTATTTCAAAAATCAAAGTGTGTGCTATTAGCAAATAGTGCACATTTAGATATTTGGTTGGGTTATGGATTATCAAATCAATGGTAACTACTAAATAGGATGTCCATGAAAGCACCCCATAACCTATAATTCATGAGCTATAATCTATCATTTATTGGTAAATAGCTAGGTTGATATGTTCGTAAAATTGTGGAACCCATAGCAATATTCATAGAGTACCAAAGTAATAATCCCAATTGTAGAGTTTGAGCTACATTGTTCATAGGGACAAAGTTGAGGTAGATGTAGTGGATGGCTATAGTATAATCAAGTTTTGCATAAAATTATTAACAAGCATAGGAAGATATGCATTATTTGACATGCAAAAGTGTCAATGTAGCAACCATATGCAACAACTTGGTAATCACAATTGATATGTGCATAATGGTAGTAGTTTAAAGGCCTATGATTTGGGACTTGGCATGTATATTAAAGAGTATGAATCACAAAATAAATCTCAGAAATAGATTTTTGATTTAAGACAATTAATCTTTCTAATCTTCCATAAAGAACTTTGGATAAACCAATTTTGATGAAGGGTTGAATTTGATACTTAAAAACCAACCATAATAATGGGTTAATAAGGATGAACATACTGTTATGGGATACAAGGCTTGACATTTCAACACTAGTTGTCATTTTGTTACATCAAACTTAGTAATAAAACCCGAGTAGAAGATAAAGAACACATGCCAACTTGTTGAACACACAAGTAGCCATAGTAAGAGATGATAGAAAATTGAGAGGATGGACAGGATGAGAAATAGAGAAGGATGTCCTTTATTTAAGAACCAAAGATGTCTATAAAAAGTGTGTGTGTGAACTGTTCCACCCCATCCCCATATCGTACATCTTATATATATGCAAGCCATGATAGTTTGAAGGGAACCCAAAAGTATCACGAAATCAATATGCCTTCACCAAATTTTAGCACATATGAGAGAGAGAGAGAGAGAGAGAGAGGGAGGCAGGGAGGCAGGGAGAGGGAGAGGGAGAGGGAGAGGGAGAGGGAGAGGGAGAGAGAGAGAGAGAGGGAGAGGGAGGGAGAGGGAGTGTAACGTGTCCACTAGTATCATCCAGGACACGTCTTAGCAGTCCATCGGAAAGGATGTCTAGAAAGCTCCGCCCAGCACTCCCATGGAATGTTATGGGGTTTGCGATCTAGGGCTTTCTGCGTCTGCCACGTAGCGAAAGTATTCTGGCCATTCCCACTTAGGATCAACTGGAATTTGGGTTTCCTGATTGGTCATTTCCTAACAGCAACTAGCGTCAGACCCAAGCAAACTACTTTACGCAGAAACGCCAGGTCCGAAGCGGATTGACGCTGCACTTGGTTCAAAGAGAATAGGAAACGAGAGGGATGCAAAGCTCAACCTCTCTGCCATAAGGCATAGTCCCATTCCGTTCCCCTAAAACAGCGTAAATTGGTTAAAACATAACTCTAGGTCAACGCTTTTGTTGTTCGTGTCCTTTGACGATCATCCTGCTGTTCTTTGAGATTTGAGAAAAGTTCCCGGTCAACCGGGACCACCCAACCATAGGATGGACCCATGGCCCATCCTCCGCACTTTCCTCGGTTTGTTTTAGTTATGTAATTACCTAACACATTAATTTGACATGTAACAATCAGCTTCTTTAATTAAACCGTTAAGCACTGGTTCCTTCACATAATCTTATCACGTGACATAGAAAAACAATATCAAACAAGTTCTTTATTAACATATCATCATATTTATCTTTGAAATACAAGGAGTCCTGCCCGTAGGCTTGTCCATAATCCGCCCAAAGGCTATCCAGTAATCCATAGGGATCCTATTCCAAGCTTCTGCCCGTAGACTAGTATGCGGGCCTCGAGATCCAATCCCGAGTCACGTTAGCATCTTGTGCAGCACCCGGAAGGCGAGGGATTTATGGCCAGAGCCCCCCCTGGCACCCAAGCATCCTCTTGCTCCAAGTAGAGCTCAACGGAGAGTCCTCTCGCAGTGGGTTCGGTCCACGTTCCCAGCGCGGTCAACAGCCCCCTTGGTTAGGGTCAAGCAGCTAGTCGGGGGTAACTGAAGCTGCCTCTCCCTTCAGGCCTTCAACCTAAAGTATAGATATTCATTTAATTTGTAATTCATAAATCAAACAATGCTCTAAAATCTCTAGCAAGCACAAACCTTCCATTAATCGATCTTGTTATTGGCAAACTGCTAAGGAATGATTCTTTCCTTTCGAATGCATCAACACTCGTTCTAGGGTGTCTTGCAACTTGCAAGATCCCTTATATTCTGGGTTAGGGCGTACCCTATTAACCCAACTTGGTCAACCCTAAAGTTCATTGGATACTTCTGTTTCTGGTTTTTAACCTTCCTTATTCAGAAGGATATCAAAGAATACATCCTTTTGCAAGATAACTTGCGTAAGGATCCGCCATCCTTGTTGAGGGTATTTAACCTTTCTTCTTGTGAATCAATCACAAGACCATATGACTTCGTACTTGCTGTGCAAGTCCTGTATCGTAATATACGATGGAACAATTCGTTTTAGTTTCTTTAAGCTGACGTTTGTCGGACCTAGGGTCTCTTTTTAAGAACCTCAAGGACAAACCCTAGTACTTTTACATTTACGATTTATTGACCCTACAATCAGGGAAGGTAGGCAAGTATTTAAGGTATAAACGTTTCTTGGTTTTTAAATCATTCCCAAGGCATATTTCGCAGCATAGGTATTTCTAAATTTACATTAATTCATTTATCTTTTAGAAGGTAATATTGAGATCACCTCGGCACGATTTGTTATCCTTGTGACAATTGATTTTTCAGTCCTAAACTTTATTGCTTTGAGGTTAGGTAAATTCAATTAATCTTCATTTTTCCTTACGAACGAAACTCATGCCAAATAACAATCTTTTCCTTGCTAAGATATGCAGTTAGCAACGATAACTTCCTAGAGTTCAAGCAACGTAAGAAACCTTTCATGAATTTCATCTTCTATGATGATTCCTTGCAAAAAAAGAATAGGGGTTAATGGTGCAAGATGCAGTTTTTATTCCTTCAAAATTTAACTACTTTAGTGGGTAAATAATCTTGCTCATAATTCGTTTCAGTGCATAAGGCTATTTGAAGGAAAACTATGTTTTATACTTTATCCATTTTGCATGTTCAACTAAACTAAATTCCTTTATCGTAAATAACTAGGACAAAATATATCTTATCCCTAACAATTCATCTTGCATGATTAAATTAAAACCGATATAAAACCAAGAAGGAAAAACCTGGTTTTGGGGCGAGATATCCACATGGATACCGGGAGACGACCCTCCCGCAGCTACTCCTTGGACTTTCTTAGGCGGCATTGCAGTTGTAATCCTTCGAACGTGAAGGCAACTTTTACTCTCCTTTTCGGATTTCCACCGTCTCTCTTTCGAGGCAAGGAGCCGTTTAAAGGATTGACCACGAGAAGGGATAATAAGACCTTTAGGTTCTTAGCTTCTTCGGAGAGGGAAAGGTTTATAAAGCCTAAAAAGGCCCTATAGGGTACATACACGGCAAAAAGGTTATGGATAAGTGTGGCTTCGCAACCATATGAACCTTGGGAGTACTTTGGGCTTGGGGTAAAAGGTATAGGAAGGGGGATTTTTAGAGAGGTTTTAGGACACGGAGTAGTAAAGATTTTAGGGATTTAAACCAGGGTGAAAGGGAAAGGTGAAAGGTGAAGGCTTATAGTAGGGGGGGAGGAAAAGGATGGGTAAGGAAAAAGGGGACACGGGGGTTAGAAAGGGCTTAGGGGGTGTGTTTAGTGTAAAAAGGGATATGGGGGGTAAAAGGGTAAAAGTATAGGAAGGGGGGCTTAAGGAGCCCCCCCCTTAGAAGCTTCAAGAAGCTTCTTGAAGCTTCTGTGGACTCACAAGAGCCACGTGGGGGGGGGGGGGGGGGGAGATTTGACGTGACAACCGGGGGGGGGGGGGGGGGCGGTAATCTGCAGGCGGTGGTGATGGCACACGTGGGGAGACAGGATACAGGCAGCAGGCGGCAACAATCAGGCGGCGTCCTCCTCGTCATGGTCCTCCCTCCTACAGCTCGGCAGCAACACCAGCCCGGCCATGGCTTCGTCCTCCTCTCTCACGGCAGATAGATGGATGTCAACAGGCGGCAGTAGCGTCTTCCCCGTCCTCTCCGATACCGCAGCACTGTCCCCCCAATCCTCTCACGATACTCCCACATTTATATAGGGGAGGGGAGGGAATCCTCCCCCCTGCTATGTGTCAATTCACATGGATACTTCCTTGATCCAAGCTCCAGCAAGGAGCTTGGTGTCCCATGCTTCCCTCCCTCTCCCACAGCTCGACAGTCGGCTGGGGGAAGGAGGGAGTAATTTTTTTTTTTGCCTTAATTCTTAAAAAAAGAGAATTTTTCCCAAAGCCCTATTCACACGTAATAAGATTTCACAGCATAAGAGTTGATAAAAAGTTAAGTAGCTACATTGTTTACGAGATAGCTGAATTAAAGATAAGCTAACGTTGATTATCGTATAATAACGTTAAGAAAACCTTTATTCAGGCACAACCCCAGGTACAGGTTCCAAATTTGCCTCCTACATCAAGTACTGCTGTGATCCAAGAGAAGAAGTTCCTTCTCAAGCAGATTAAGCCACCTGAGTTTGACGGAAGAGGCAGATTCGTCCAGGCTGATGCTGAAATTTGGATTGAATCCATGGAGGATTACTTCAAAGCAGCCGGTACTGCACCCACCAATCAGGCTATGCTCTCCAAGTTAAAACTCGCCGGTGAAGCCAGACTTTGGTGGAAGCAATGGTGCAGGGATCAAGGGATCGCAGAGGGATCCGTTACCTGGGAGAAGCTGAAGAAAGCCGTGCAGGGTAGATACTTACCACCTACATATCGCACGCAGAAAATGAACGAGTTCTACGAGCTAAAAGAGCTAGGACTCACTCTTGACGCATACTACTCCAAATTCGTCTCACTTTTAAAGTATGCGCCACAGATGGACATAACACAGCAGGTGTCCAAATTTTGTGTAGGTTTAAATCCACCAGTAAATACCCGTCTCGAATCTATGCGTCCATCAGATCTTCAGGATGCACTCATTCGAGCGGCACCTATAATTCAGGAGGTGCAAGCTAGACCAAGGGGTAACAAAAGTCGGTCTTGTAATGACCCAAACAGAGGAGCATTCAGACCTCAAATGAAGAGAGCTCAAGGTCATAATCAGGGACAAAGAAAGAAAGCAAGGACGAATAACATCAACAACTTTGTTCCTACTCAAAGTAATGGCCAAAACCTCCGTTGTTTCCACTGCAACGAACCCGGTCACTTCAAGAGGCAATGTCCCAAGCTCAGCGGAGGACATCGCCAAGCGCCTTTCCAAGGAGCAGGCCGTGGTCAAGGAGCCACTACCCAAGGAAGAGGAAGAACCACCTGCATTGCCAATAGGCAAGGATGCGAAGAAGAAGAAGAAGAATATCCGACAATGGAAGCAGAATTCGAAAGAGCGACAGTCCATGCCGCTTTACACAAGAAAGGGCCAAATTGCCAGTTCTCGGTGATTCAGACACCATCGGACTATCAAGGTAAAGGTTTCAAAACCTTGATTGATTGTGGCAGTACACATTGCTTTATCTCACCAGCATGTGCAAAAAGACTAGGAATAGCCACAGTAGAAGCACCTACCCTACTTGTGGAATCGGCAAATGGTCGTGAAGTAACTTGTACCAGGCAAACTGCTAAGGTGGAATTCTTTCTGGGAGGAAAGAAGACTTCGGTTAAATTCACAGTCATGAATTTAGGTATCCATGAGTGTCTACTCGGAATGGATTGGCTTAAGCCCAACGACGCCCACATTCACTGTGGAAAGGGTCAAGTTTCCTTTCGAAACTCTGAAAGGGAATTAGTCACAACTCAAGGTGAGGCAGGAGTGCCAAGAATCCAATTGGCCAAAGTATCTCGGATCATAAAAGGAGTCAAAAAAGGATTACATGTTTACTTGATCAAACTCAACAAGTTAGATCAAAAGCAAGAGTCTCATGAAGGACCTTCTTGACTAAAGGAATATGTAGACGTATTTCCTGAAGAGTTGACCGAACTTCCGCCTCAAAGAGAAGTGGATCATGAGATTAGGTTAGTGCCTGGAGATGCACCAATTGCCAAGAGACCTTATAGAATGTCCATACCAGAAGCAATTGAGCTGAAGAAACAACTCAAGCAACTGTTAGATCAGGGCTACATCCGGCCTAGCAATTCACCGTGGGGAGCTCCAGTACTATTTCAGAAAAAGAAAGATGGGACACTTCGACTATGTATTGATTACTGAGGGTTGAATCAATCAACAGTCAAGAACAAGTATCCTATTCCTAGAATAGATGAGCTTCTTGATCATCTTCAAGGTGCAAAGATCTTTTCCAAGATTGATCTCAGGTCAGGTTACTATCAGATAAGGATCAAGGAAGAAGATATCCCAAAGACGGCCTTCAATACAAGATATGGGCACTTTGAGTTCTTGGTTATGTCATTCGGGCTTACGAATGCACCTACCACCTTCAATAGATTAATGCAAGACATCTTTAGGCCATATCTTGATGATTTCGTGCTTGTCTTCTTCGATGACACTTTAATCTATTCTAAATAGAAAGAAGATCATGAACCTCAACTGCGGATTGTCCTTGAGATAATGAGGTCACATAAGCTGTATGCAAAAATGAAAAAGTGTGCATTCTTCAAGCGTCAGATTGAATATCTAGGATTCATAGTATCATCAGAAGGAATATCAGTGGACCCATCCAAGGTCAGAGATGTGCTTGAATGGCCAACACCGGTATCTGTCAAAGAAATACGCAGCTTTCTTGGATTGACAGGATGGTATAGGGTCTTCATCAAAAACTATGCTTTGATTGCAGCTCCTCTGACGGACTTACTAAAGAAGCAAACTTCCATTACATGGTCAACTCTCGAACAAAATAGCTTCGATAAATTGAAGCAAAGTTTGGTATCAGCATCTATTTTAAAACTTCCAGACCTCAATAAGGAGTTTGAGGTAGTAACTGATGCTAGCATTCTTGCCTTGGGGTGTGTACTTATGCAGGAAGGTCATCCAATAGCATACTCTTCAAGGAAATTGAAGAGCCATGAAAAGAATTATGCTACGCATGATCTGGAATTGCTAACTGTCATCCATGCTCTAAAGCTTTGGAGACACTACCTATTGGGTAGCAAGTTTACTCTAGTAACCAATCATAAGAGTCTCAAATGGATCTTTACTCAGAACGAGCTCAACATGAGGCAACATCGGTGGATTGAAGTATTGGAGGAATATGACTTTGAAATCAAGTACCGACCAGGGAAAGAGAATGTAGTTGCCGATGCACTTAGTCGCAAGGCATTCCTAAATTCCCTGATCTTGCAGAATCCATCAATGGCTAGATCTCTAGCTACAAAAGTATCTATGCCAAACAACCCTATACTTGAGTTAGCTTGGGAAGCTCATGATTCTCCTTTCACAGGACATCCTGGCTATGCTAAGACTCTTAATGCAGTTAGGAAGAGCTATCATTGGGAGAGGCTCAAAGGTGATGTTCTCAAATATGTCACTGAGTGTTTGTCTTGCCAACGTATCAAAGCCGAACATGTCGTGATGCCAGGGAAACTGCAACCACTTGACATCCCCCAAATGAAATGGAAATTCATCAGTATGGATTTTGTTGTAGGCCTACCCCATGTCCAGGGAGGATACAACTCCATCATGGTTGTGGTTGACATGCTTACCAAGGTTGCACACCTTATTCCAGTAAAGACAAACTATAAAGCCTCCGACATTGCAAGATTGTTTATCAAGGAGATATTTAAGCTACATGGTTTACCCAGAAGAATCATTAGTGATCGAGATTCTCTCTTCACATCACACTTCTGGAGAGCTATCTTTGAAGCTATTGGGACTCAACTCTGTTTTAGCACCACCTACCATCCCAAACGGATGGCCAAACAAAGCGAGTAAATCAAGTCATCGAGGATATGCTTAGGCCATACTACTGTCGAGAGCTGAAGAGATGGATTCAATACTTGCCATTGGTTGAATTTTCCTACATGCTTCTTACCAACAAAGCATTCAGATGACTCCTTTCCAAGCATTGTATGGTCATGATTGTCGAAGTCCCCTAAACTTTTCTGATCCAACCCTAAGGGTTGAAGCGTCAAAGCAGATGTTGGAAGAGATGGATGACCAAATAAAGTCAATAAGACAGGACATCCAAGCGGCCAAGGATAGACAGAAGGCATACACGGATTTGAAGCGTCATGAAAGAGTCTTCGAAGAAGGAGACATGGTCTTCATTCGCGTACGCCCTAAAAAGAGTTCTCTATCCCTAGGAGATTTCAAGAAGCTAAGTCCAAGGTATTGTGGGCCATACAAAATCCTCAAATGCCTAGGACCCAATGCTTATAGATTGCAACTCCCTGAGAACCTAAAGGTTCACAATGTATTCCATATCAGCCTATTAAAAAAATATGTACCCAACCCTAACCATATACTTGATGACCAACAAATTGTAATGCCTAGTCAAGGAGTCCTTGAACTAAGGCCTGATAGGATCTTAGATGTTAGGGAGAGACAGTTAAGATCCAGAACCTTGAGAGAATGCCTCGTCCAGTGGAAAGATTATCCCGAAGAGGATGCCACTTGGATAGAAGAAGATACTCTCAACCATCAATATCCCCAGTTTATCTCGAGATGAGGACATCTCGATTCCTCTAAGGGGGAGAGAGTGTAACAAATCTAAATCTTATTACGTGTGAATAGGGCTTTGGGAAAAATTCTTTTTTTTTAGAATTAAGGCAAAAAAAATTACTCCCTCCTTCCCCCAGCCGACTGTCGAGCTGGGGGAGAGGGAGGGAAGCATGGGACACCAAGCTCCTTGCTGGAGCTTGGATCAAGGAAGTATCCATGCGAATTGACACATAGCAGGGGGAGGATTCCCTCCCCTCCCCTATATAAATGTGGGAGTATCGTGAGAGGACGGGGGGGACAGTGCTGCGGTATCAGAGAGGACGGGGAAGATGCTGATGCCGCCTGACATCCGTCTATCTGCCGTGAGAGAGGAGGACGAAGCCATGGTCGGGCTGGTGTTGCTGCCGAGCTATAGGAGGGAGGACCATGACAAGGAGGACGTCACCTATTGCTGTCGAGCTACCGCTGCCGCATGCCGCCTCTATCCTCTCTCCCCACGTGCGCCATCACCGCCGCCTGTAGATTACCCCCCGGTTGTCGCGTCAAATCCCCCCCCACGTGGCTCCTGTGATTCCGCAGAAGCTTCAAGAAGCTTCTTGAAGCTTCTAAGGGGGGGGCTCCTTAAGCCCCCCTTCCTATACTTTTACCCTTTCACCCCCCATATCCCTTTTTACACTAAACCCCCCCTGGTTTTTCTTAGAACCCTTTCACCCCCTCCCGGTTATACCCCATTAGAAATCCTTTCACCCCGCCCCGGTCTTAAGGCCTTAACCCTTTCCATGGGGCTATTTAACCCCACACCCCTTGGCCTCATAACCCACAAATCCCCCCCCCCCCCCCCCCCCCCCCCCGTGCCTAAATCTATAAGTCCCTTCTTGTGTTGAAACCCCGTGTTTCACCCCCTCTCATATTCCTTTTTCCTTAACACACCCCCTAAGCCCTTTCTAACCCCCGTGTCCCCTTTTCCCTTACCCACCCTTCTCCTCCCCCCATACTATAAGCCTTCACCTTTCACCTTTCCCTTTCACCCTAGTTTAAATCCCTAAAACCTTTACTACTCCGTGTCCTAAAACCTCTCTAAAAATCCCCCTTCCTATACCTTTTACCCCAAGCCCAAAGTACTCCCAAGGTTCATATGGTTGCGAAGCCACACTTATCCATAACCTTTTTTCCGTGTATATATCCTATAGGGCCTTTTTAGGCTTTATAAACCTTTCCCTCTCCGAAGAAGCTAAGAACCTAAAGGTCTTATTATCCCTTCTCGTGGTCAATCCTTTAAACGGCTCCTTGCCTCGAAGGTGGAAATCCAAAAAGGAGAGTAAAAGCTGCCTTCACATTCGAAGGATTACAACTACGATGCCGCCTAAGAAAGTCCAAGGAGTAGCTGCGGGAGGGTCATCTCCCGGTATCCATGTGGATATCTCGCCCCAAAACCAGGTTTTTCCTTCTTGGTTTTATATCGGTTTTAATTTAATCATGCAAGATGAATTGTTAGGGATAAGATATATTTTGTCCTAGTTATTTACGATAAAGGAATTTAGTTTAGTTGAACATGCAAAATGGATAAAGTATAAAACATAGTTTTCCTTCAAATAGCCTTATGCACTGAAACGAATTATGAGCAAGATTATTTACCCACTAAAGTAGTTAAATTTTGAAGGAATAAAAACTGCATCTTGCACCATTAACCCCTATTCTTTTTTTGCAATGAATCATCATAGAAGATGAAATTCATGAAAGGTTTCTTACATTGCTTGAACTCTAGGAAGTTATCGTTGCTAACTGCATATCTTAGCAAGGAAAAGATTGTTATTTGGCATGAGTTTCGTTCATAAGGAAAAAGGAAGATTAATTGAATTTACCTAGCCTCAAAGCAATAAAGTTTAGGACTGAAAAATCAATTGTCACAAGGATAACAAATCGTGCCGAGGTGATCTCAATATTACCTTCTAAAAGATAAATGAATTAATGTAAACTTAGAAATACCTATGCTGCGAAATATGCCTTGGGAATGATTTAAAAACCAAGAAACGTTTATACCTTAAATACTTGCCTACCTTCCCTGATTGTAAGGTCAATAAATCGTAAATGTAAAAGAACTAGGGTTTGTCCCTGAGGTTCTTAAAAAGAGACCCTAGGTCCGACAAACGTCAACTTAAAGAAACTAAAACAGATTGTTTCATCATATATTACGATGCATGACTTGCGCAGCAAGTACGAAGTCATATGGTCTTGTGATTGATTCACAAGAAGAAAGGTTAAATACCCTCAACAAGGATGGCGGATCCTTACGCAAGTTATCTTGCAAAATGATGTATTCTTTGATATCCTTCTGAATAAGGAAGGTTAAAAACCAGAAACAAAAGTATCCAATGAACTTTAGGGTTGACCAAGTTGGGTTAATAGGGTACGCCCTAACCCAGAATATAAGGGATCTTGCAAGTTGCAAGACACCCTGGAACGAGTGCTGATGCATTCAAAAGGAAAGAATCATTCCTTAGCAATTTGCCAACAACAAGATCAATTAATGGAAGGTTTGTGCTTGCTAGAGATTTTAGAGCACTGTTTGATTTATGAATTACAAATTAAATGAATATCTATACTTCAGGTTGAAGGCCTGAAGGGAGAGGAAACTTCAGTTACCCCCGACTAGCTGCCTGACCCTAACCAAGGGGGTTGTTGACCGCACCGGGAACGTGGACCGAACCCACTGCAAGAGGACTCTCCGTTGAGCTCTACTTGGAGCAGGAGGACACTTGGGTGCCAGGGGGGGCTCTGGCCGTAAATCCCTCGCCTTCCGGGTCCTGCACAAGAGGCTAACGTGACTCGCGATTGGATCTCGAGGCCCGCATACTAGTCTACGGGCGGAAGCTTGGAATAGTGATCCCTGTGGATTACTGGATAGCCTTTAGGCGGATTATGGACAAGCCTACAGGCGGGACTCCTTGTATTTCAAAGATAAATATGATGATATGTTAATAAAGAACTTGTTTGATATTGTTTTTCTATGTCACGTGATAAGATTATGTGAAGGAACCAGTGCTTAACGGTTTAATTAAAGAAGCTGATTGTTACATGTCAAATTAATGTGTTAGGTAATTACATAACTAAAACAAACCGAGGAAAGTGCGGAGGATGGGCCATGGGTCCGTCCTACGGTTGGGTGGTCCCGGTTGGTCAGGAACTTTTCTCAAATCTCGAAGGACAGCGGGATGATCATCAAAGGACACGAACAACAAAAGCGTTGACCTAGAGTTATGTCTTAACCAATTTACGTTGTTTTAGGGGAACGGAATGGGACTATGCCTTATGGCAGAGAGGTTGAGCTTTGCATCCCTCTCGTTTTCCATTCTCTTTGAACCAAGTGCAGCGTGAATCCGCTTCGGACTTGGCGTTACTGCGTAAAGTAGTTCGCTTGGGTCTGACGCTAGTTGCTGTTAGGAAATGACCAATCAGGAAAACCCAAATTCCGGTCGATCCTAAGTGGGAACGGCCAGAATACTTCCGCTACGTGGCAGACGTGGAAAGCCCTAGATCGCAAACCCTGTAACATTCCAGGGGAGTGTCGGGTGGAGATTTCTAGATATCCTTTCCGATGGACTGCTAAGACGTGTCCTAGATGATACTAGTGGACACGTTACAGGGAGGGAGAGAGAGAGAGAGAGAGAGAGAGAGAGAGAGAGAGAGAGAGAGAGAGAGAGAGAGAGAGAGAGAGAGAGAGAGAGAGAGAGAGAGAGATGTACACATACAATGTACATAAAAATAGGAAACTGAATCAATTAGACTTGCAAAATTGAGTAACACTTTTCATAGGTCAATGCTATATCTAGTACCGAGCAAAGCTAATAGTGAGATTAAATGTAGAGAAAGTAATTGCTACCATGACCTATGATTAAATCGACCTACTACTAAAGAAGATGGGTGTGCAACTTTGCCCTCATTGGCCATCAACATCATGGTCATTACAAATGTGGGCTATTCAAGCCCATGCTTCCTATTATTCCACAACTTGGACCCACATGGACATGGTATAGATTGTGGAATTAACTACCAAGGATGTGCACACCATGGTAACCAGATGATCATGTGAACCCATAGGTCCCACATGTAGTGTATCCTTACATATCTACAAATACAAATGTGTGTATGTGTGTGCGCGTGCGTGCGTGCGCGCGTGTGTACGTGTGTGCATGCGTGCATGTGTGTGCGCGCATGTGCCTGTGCGTGAGCCTGTGCATGCGTGAGTGTGTGCGTGTGTGCATGTGTGCGTGTGCGTGTGTGCTTGCGGGTGCGTGTGCGTGTGCGTGTGCATGTGCGTGTGTGCTTGCGGGTGCGTGTGCGTGTGCGTGTGCGTGTGCGCGCGCGCACGCGCGCGTGTGTGTGTGTGTGTGTGTGTGTGTGTGGAGAGAGAGAGAGAGCAAAACACACATACATACATAATACACATGCACACTTGCATACATTTTTACGTGTGTGTGGAGAGAGAGAGAGAGAGAGAGCAAAACACACATACATACATAATACACATGCACACTTGCATGCATTTTTACATGCATATTTAGATGTACATGTGTATCAACTGTAACAAGAGTTGATATCTTATAATATTCATGGACACATGATCCCGTTACTTCATAAGATCTCATCCATGGAGACATGATCCCATTACTTGATAAGATCTCAAGTGAATTTCAATATCTTGATAGAGATGCAAAGATGAAAAGAAAAAAGAGTAAATTTGTTTGATCAAACTCAAAAGTTGTAAAAGATGTGGAGAAGCACAAGTTTATAGTTTGTAGACAAGTTCCATAGTTTGCCAAAAATCATAAAGAATATTATCCATATGTATAAGAAATTCTAAGATTCAAATGCAAATATTATTCACATGCAAAATAAATTTCAAAATCAAACACTAACTCAATATAACAAATTTTACAACCAATCTCAACTATTGATTCCTTATGATCTAAAATGCCAATTAACATTAAGCTATTGGTTGATACTAAAAATTGTTCATTATGGGTTAAATTTTGAATATGTTTGATATCAATTCATTACTTTCTTTATTTTGTATGGCCTTTATGATTTCTTATCATAGTTCATGAGGGAAGGCCCTTGTGTTTATAACATCTTGTTCTAGTAGTTGAACTATGTACATCATGTAACACTTGAATCAAACAAAACTCATGCATTTTGATATTTTTATCAAGTAGACCTAGTTATAGATGAAGGGTTCACAAAAGACTTTAACATAAGGGCCAATGGAGTGACACTCAAATATGTTTTGTTTACAAAATCCAAAATGGAAAAAAATTAACATGTCTCAATTGTCCAACTCTTATTAAACTTGTTTGTAATATTCAAGAAATTCTATCATAGCTTCAAATGACTAAAATTTTATGCATCTTTTGTGCAAAATTGTCAGTAAATGGGAGGCATGTTTTACTTTTGGGGGTGTCATTTCATTGGCCTCTTTAACCTAGGACTAGTTTTTTCAAACAAAAGTGCATTTACATATATATAGATAATATAAGTGGAAGCAATACCATTGGTCTATCCTTGTGGGGAATAACGTGCTAAAACTTCATCAAAGGGGACAATCTAGTGACATTTAAGAAGCACTATTCTTCTTTTCAAGAGAATAAAGTAAATAGTTTTTGCATACTTCCCTCCAATGCATGTATGAAACCCATGTTATTGCATAAAGTTTAGGGCATACTGGTTTCTCCATCAAGTAGACATTGTTCGTAACATGGAGCCCATGGAGTAGCTGCATCTTAGGAGCAATTTAGTGACATCATGGGACCTATTGTTTTGGGTGCTTTACAATGCTCAATAAGAAAATGACTAAATGTATAAACATTTTAGTAATATGTGTTAATAGATATTGATTTGAATGTTGCCACATTAGTCAAAAGAGTGTACTTGTGACATGATTTCCAAAAAGTGGTACTGAATTGGGGTATGTTATGTCATGTTAAGTGGGGTTGCCACTTAATTGGCCTGTTATTGTATTTTATCCTAAATGCATGCCCATAGAAACTAGCACAAGTTGTGTCAGGTAGCAGCGAGAGACATGACTTTATAGGAGCAACTGGGGGACTAAAGTCCTTCCTGGCATTGGCCAACAAAGGCCTAAAAAGCGAAAAGAGAAGGTGCAAACTTGCCCTAAACATAAAAGGTGGGAGCACATTTGAGTGTTTGTCATGTTGGACCTTTAACTTAGAACTTAGAAGCAAGATAGATCTCACATTAAATTGAGAAACATGGCAGCAAAAAGAAGCCGGGAATCAAGTGGACATTTAACTTGGATAATCGAGAATTATTTGTTGTTGATTCTCGTTGCTCAAGAAGCAGATTTGAGTCAAATGTCAACGTCTCGAGGCAAAGGCCAAGAGAGCTGGAAGACACAAGGAAGGCAAATAAAAAAACAGTCGTATACCTGCAACTTGCTCTCAGAGAGAGAGAGAGAGAGAGAGAGAGAGAGAGAGAGAGCCAGGAATCTAGCTTCGAATGTGAGCGAGAGGGGCGGCCGGCAGCTACATGAAACAGCGCCTTCGACAGTTCAAAATGCTGTATACTTTATCTACTTATAACTTACATTGCCAAGCGTTGAGGTCTAAAGACTCTCGTGGCACTCAATCACAGCATCAAAGTAGATTCCTGACCTCATTCACATAAATTAGCTGCAATTGTTCAGATATAATAGGTACTATACAGCTGACTATCTATTGTTTCTTACAGGTACATCATATAAATCAGACGTAAGAGCTTAACTGCTCTCTCTCTCTCTCTCTCTCTCTCTCTCTCTCTCTCTCTCTCTCTCTCTCTCTGTGTCTGCCACCATGCTGGCCTCTCGCTCTTACATGCAATATCGTCACACAGTCCAGCAGCTCATCCTGATCATCATGGCAGCCGTACCTTCCTTAGTGCTGGGCGCTCTCAGGCATCCCCCTCACGTCAAGTATTTCGACTGGAAGGTCAGATATTCAATCGATAACCTTATATATAGTACATTCAACATCGAAGTGACTACAGTATTCATATGGAATGCTTTTAGACAACGTAATGCCGTTGCATGTACATGAGTAATTCTTTGCAGTCTATACATTGTAACTGTTTCACAGGCGCACCTTAGAAGCAATGCGGTAAAATCTTCATTGCATGCATTTTATGCACAAACGGAGACAAGTGGAACTATATTGGAGGAATGAGTCTTCTTGTATGGGTGTTATCTGATGGACCTAAAGGAGGCGTAATTACTGATTTTGATTCAGCTCCATTTGCATTTCAAGCCTCAAAAGTCCTCTAATTTATGCAAAGGAGCTGGTTGTACAGGATCATATTCAGCATATTCTGCAGTACAATTAAATGTACAATAGTGGTGCTCCATTGTATGATAGCTACTGGTAGTAGTAGTGTATCCTATGAGAACATACATCAATGCAATCGCATGTACAATACTGGTACTGCATTTTTATGGCTAACAATGCAAGATTTGTAGCCTTTTCATTGATGTAATTACAGTGTGTCTGGGCTTTGCTTTACCTTCAAATGCACCCACTTATCCCCTACCCTGACCTATCCTATCTTGTGTTCCAGATTCAATATGCAAATGTCACCCGCCTCTGCCACACCAAGTCCGTGATCTCCGTCAATGGTCAGTTCCCTGGCCCAACAGTTGTGGTCAAGGATGGAGACACTCTCAACATCAAAGTCACCAATCTAGTGCCCAACAATATCACCATCCACTGGTATTGTTCTTAAACTTTGTTTTCATTAGAGCACCCTATCTAGTAGCATTTGGGAGTCTAATAACCTTGCATCTCTCAATCATTCCTCAATAGATCAGCTCTAATTGGCAGCACAGTTCAAATGTGGGTTAGGTTAAGCTTCATACTGACAAGAAAATAAATTTGGGAGAAGGAAGTTACTGCAGATATCAAACATTATATTGCCATTGTGGATCTTGTACAGTGAATATGTCCTATAAATGTTCCCAAACAGTGCTGAACTTCAGTGCATACGTAAAGATATAAAGAACAATGTGATATTGCTTGCATTTCTGATGAGAAAATCATGGTGATCATCAATTGACAGGCATGGCGTGCGGCAATTGCGATCTGCATGGGCAGATGGGCCAGAGTACATCACGCAGTGTCCAATCCAGATGGGCCAGTCATATGTGTATACATTCAAGATCATTGATCAAAGAGGGACTCTTTTTTGGCATGCCCACAGCAGCTGGCTTAGGGCAACAGTCCATGGGGCATTCATAATTCGGCCAAAGGCCACCATTGCCCACAAACACCCCTACCCTGTGAAACCACATCAGGAGTTCTTGGTTCTTCTAGGTATATCATTCATCGCTCACCTCTCGACCCAGCATCGAAATTCTCCCATCCTTCAATGCACAGTCTCTTCATCATTCAAATAGTTAAATAATTTGCGCAAAGTTAGACCTTTCAGTCTCCAAAGTAGTATATGCAAGCTATCCATGTATATTCAGCTGACCTTGCCCAGGTGATTCTGTTTATCAGGACCCTTCTATGCTTGATTTTGGTTGTTTTCTACCCTCAAATATATATACAGAAGCACATAAACCAAGACGATAACAGTGTCAAGAACATCGACGGCGCCTTCATCCGTTGGAAAACATTGGGATGAATCAAAGCATTGGTGGTCGCACAAGCCAGCAAAGTGAGCCAGTAATTACTTTAGCATCTTCTGGATTGCAGCAACAATCACGTGAAGAAAACCCACATATTTCGATGACTCGAGCATCGATATTAGCATTATATGAAACCAGCACGGGACCCAAAATATTTAGCAATCTGCCAGCTAAGTTTCAGTGCTGCTGTTAACCCTCCTCAGGATATTGTCCAGAATGACCTCATTCATCCATCCTAGGTTATGTTGGATTACGAGATCTGATGAAGCATTATTGCAGAAACCATAGCCTAATTTCCTGCTACCTATGTATGTCAAGACCCTTTCTATGTGTTTTTAAACATGAGCTGGTATTGGACTTGGCTCTCAAGACCTCCATTGAGGGACTCAATTCCTTCACAAGTTTCCATATTCACACATTTCCATATCTCGGTTAAGAAGAAAAAGGGTATATCTTATTGATCAAGTTCATTCTCACAAAAATCAGTAATTGTTCATGCACCTTCGGTACCATTGCGAATTTCAAGCTAGATAGAGACCAATTCCATAAGTATCTTGAGGTTTACAAGCTTTAGATGCTTACTAACTATACCAAGCCTTGATATGCCATCAAGGTGGTGGGGTGAATGGAGCACCAACATATACACTCACATGAAGTTTTGGTTATTTCTCTGTGCAATGTAGGGGAGTGGTGGATTGCAAATGTTGAGGCAATAGTGGCCCAAGCCATCTCAAGTGGAGGTCGTTACAATACCTCGGATGCCCTAACACTCAATGGCCAACCTGGCACTCTCTATAATTGTTCTCTAGAAGGTATGCACATGAAAATTTTGATATATTATAACACGCTTGTACATGTACATATCTATTATGCTAGTTGATGATGCATGATTTGTTGTGAATTAAAAAGTTTGAGTTGTCAATCAAGTTGTATTATGCACTCCATGCAACTAGTATCTTCGGCACAACCACATTCTCTTTTTAGCAAGGCATGAATTTAAATAGTTGTAGATTTATGACATGCATGTCAAATTTAGACATTATAGCCCTAGTGCCTATGGTGTAATTTAACAATATAGAGTAGTGTGAATTGAAACTTTCTACTTGTTGATTGAGCAAAACACTAGTAAATGCATGCTTGAAATGGCCTACAACTCTTTGCACTCCATAAATTCTACTCTTGATAACTCTTTTTTGTGGTTAATCATTGATATTGTTCTCATAACCTTAGTGATTAATCATTAATATTGTTATTCTAGCCTTTGTCATAACCTTAGTGATTAATCATTAATATTGTTATTCTAGCCTTTGTCATAACCTTAGTGATTAATCATTAATATTGTTATTCTAGCCTTTGTCATGGTGATAGTTTTCTTCTACTTTTTCAGATACTCCCATTTTTAATGTTGAGAAGGGGAGGACGTATCTCTTGAGGATTATTAACGCAGCAATGAATGTGCATCTTTACTTTGGAGTGGCCAATCACTCATTGACAATTGTTGAAGCAGATGCTGAGTATACACAACCGCTACATATAGATGTGGTGGTATTGGCGCCTGGTCAAACAACAAATGTGCTCATAACAGCCAATCAACCACAACCACAAACCCAATACATGATGGCAGCTTCAGTATTTTCCCCAGCAAGAAGGCCACTACCTTACCCCAAAATACCAACCACAGGCAAGTGTTTGTGAAAGACTCTTAATACTCATAATTTTTTGAGGGACATTTGAGACATGTATTTATTATTTTGATAGCTAGAATTTGTTTTCCTTTACAAGTTTTAAACCTTCTTCCTCAAATTTTGAAGGTCTTTTGAAAATTTGCAATTCATTTTGTATTAAACTCAAATTTTTGTGAACATTGCTGCAGGCATTCTTCAATATGTACAAAACCATCATCATTTATCTCCAACATTAACACCTGCACTAGAACCCTCATCAACTAATGATGCCACTAGTAATGCTCCTAATATTAGTACTCCTACTTCCAATACCATTAGCACCCTTTTCTTGCCCACCTTCCCTACCTACAATGACACCTCCTTCATGGCAACCTTCACACAAAGCCTCAAGGGCTTGTATCAACCGCTAGAAGATCATTTGCCATGTGACATCGATGTGGACCTCCTTTACACCATCGGATACTCTTTTGAGCATTGTGGTTCTCTTTGTCCACTCTCTACGGTTCCAGGCATTGGGGTGGCAGGTGCCATAAACAATATCACCTTCCATGCGCCACAAACCATATCCTTACTCCAGGTAAAATAATCCCCCTCCCTATCTATCTCTAGATGTGCTTCATTAATTCTCACATGCATGCACATGCGCATGTGCACACACACACACACACACGTGCATGTACAAATTCTTTTGTCAAATCAAGGAGAATATGCTTCATGACAAAGTTTGCAATGAACATCTATAATAGCTATAGGAATGAAACAATTGAGCTTACAAAATGCAAGGGTCCTTTTATAAACACACACGCGCATTCACACATGCACTCATGGATGTGTGCGCGCATGCACACACACGCACACACACAAACAAATGCACATACACAAATTTTAGTATAACAGGAATAGGTTTCATGACAAAGTATGTAACTAACATCTATAATAGATATAGGAATCAAATGATTGAGCTTACAAAATGCAAGGATCCTTCCACACACGTGCATGCATGTGTGCACGTGTATACACACATAGAGAGTCAATCTACTTTGCTTTTACAGGCCTATTACAACAGGATTGATGGAGTGTATCAAAGTGACTTTCCTGATGTACCTCTCGTGCAATACAACTACACTGGTATAGACCCAACAAATAGATTCTCCTTGGCTGGAACAAGGGTTAAAATGTTGGATTATGGAGCAAAAGTTCAAATTGTGTTGCAAGCTACAGCAACTTTTTTCTATGATAGTCACCCAACTCATCTCCATGGCCAAAACTTTTATGTTGTGGGAAGTGGAGTTGGAAATTATAATCCAAACTTAGACCCTATGAATTTCAACTTAAAGGATCCTCCTTCTAGGAATACTATCTCTGTGCCTCTAGGAGGCTGGGTTGCGATTCGCTTTCGAGCAACTAATCCAGGTATCATTTTCTTATTTTCAATGTTAGCACTTTTCAAATAATGAATTTAAATGTGTGTGTATGATTTAATTTGAATGCGCATATTGAGAAATCTCACTATGTATAGAATGCATGCATGAGCACGTGCACACACATCTAATGGTATCATGTAATGTTATTTAGCAAGATTAAGAGAATAAGGGGATAGAAGAGAAGGATGATATAGAACCTTATAATTGGCCCTATGGATGATGATACCTTCAAATATATCCTATGAGAATGTGTGAAGGTACTTTTTGTGAGATAAGACAAGGTGTCCAAATGTAAACCTAGCCATAACTCTAAGGTTGCTTCTCAATAACATTATCTACCTAGCCATAACTCTAAGGTTGGTTCTCAATAGCATTATCTTACACATTCAAAGATGAATGGTGTAACTAGGGAGTTGGCCATTGATCCTTCACTTGCACCATGACACTAGCCAAACAAGCAGCCTCCTGATCATCCATCCCTCTCTCTTACTGCGTAGTTGAGCAACTTCATAGATATCCCGCTAGTTAAGGGTTGGATGATCAGGAGGCTGCTTGTTTGGCTAGTGCTCTCTTACTATGTAGCTTAGCAACTTCATAGTTATCCCACTAGTTAAGGGCATGATAAACACATAAGTCAATCCATCTACGAACACCCTTCACATACAGCTCTTTGTCCCTAACCAAGTCACTCCAGCGAAGAGGTGAATATCCATCGACAAATGCATCTGATGATGACAAGTGTATGATGCGCATGAGGCTCAACTAACCTCCACCATCTCGTGCCATTCCACAACAATATTCTGAACCGATGCAAAGGGCTGAGGATATATATCAGCACGGGCCCCATAGATTTTGACAGGTTCATCCCGTACCAGGTAATTATGGGTCCCACAAATTAAAAAGGCCCCTAAAATGAGGTTTGGTCTCTCCTCAATGGACTCCCCATGATTTGAACCCTGCACCCTGTCGATCAGAGACATACGCTCAGAACTATGTGCCCACGTGAGAGGATGATGACAGGCTTGCATCATGTTAATTATTTATTCAGATAAATATAAAAAATTAAGTGATCGGTAAGTCACCGGGAGAGAACCGGCACGTCCGCAAAAATCTAGGGCCCATACTAATATTTATCTTCGCCCGATGCAAAGCCCTGAATTTTGACCTCTACATCTTGGTCCGCCCAAGAGATCATGCACACTCAGTTGACCACTTGCATACCTTGTACCTCACCTCACCTTCACTTTGAGCCGCTTGAACCCTTGATGCTGAGTGAGAGTCCAAGACCCGGTGGAACACTTCCCATCATTCAGTCTTACTTCGACTGATTACAGAGAATAACTGATAGCTCTCCGTAAGTCTATCCATTATCTCATCCTATCCAACAGCCACAGCCACCACATTGGAGTTATCTCATCTGCAAAGAATCGAGCCATGAAGTGCTCCCCTTTAGGAACAAGGGGGCTAGAGGACGACTAGCCCTATCATAGGGATCGAACCAACCTGCATGGTTTTGAGAGGGATTCATTGACATTCATTTGAGATGAAGCATTAGTGCATAAAGCCTCCAACATCCTTGAGAAGTTCCTCCCAAAGACCAAAGGTTCCAAAGTAGAAATCGCTCACTCCCGGTTCACACGGTCTTATTATGCCTTGTCAAAATCCATATCGATGAGGATAGCATCTAAGCCATATTCCATATGGCGCCTTGTATTCTTCTTTGAAACATAGAGCCATAGTGGCAATGATGTGAACCACTCTAGAGAGCCAAACACTTCAACCCGAAGATTGAGCATGGTGAGGGCTAATTTTGATCCTCTCATTAGATCTCAGGATCTCCGGCCTAGAGCCACGAAATGCTTGCAAAGTTTGTGACAAGGACCCTAGGAATAGTTGAAGGGCATATCCCTTCAATTTATACATTTTTCTATTACCCGAAGTGGCATGAGAAGGTAAACTTAGGGAAACCATAGGGTTGGTGCCTTTGAATTGCCCCTTTTCCTATGGATCCCACCATGGAATAAAATAGGCATTCGGGAAAACCCATTGAATTACACATTTTTCCATATCCCATGGTTACATAGGAAGGGACAAAGAGATAGGCTCTTAAGGCACATGTACAAAAGTCCTCCTCTACTTGCAAATGGGTGTACCTACAAGTACTAGGAAAAATTAGGTAAATTTTCCAAATGTGACTAATATACATAGGGAGAAATAACTTTCTCCTTCTATCCATCTCTTATATGCTCTCTTCTCTACTCCATCTACTTTTGGGAGGTGCATTATCCATCTTTGTATGCATGTGATCTACAAACCTTTTCCATATTTTATGGCTAAAAGATTAAGCAACTTCTTCTCCTATCTAATCTTCACTCTTTCTCTTATTCTTGTTTTACATAAGAAGGTCCTTATTTACCTATAATATATAGAACTCTAACAATTAGTTTACCCTCTTCTTATGTTATATTTGTATTACATAAGTATGACCATACAAAATTATGAATTTATTTTCCTCATCAAGCTTTTAAGAACCAAGAGATTGGTTTCATATTAAGAATATTTCTTCCTACATAAACACACATGCACACGTGTGGGTGCATACACGCACACACCCCCACACATGTACATGTATACCTCCAGAGGTTCACTATATGTATGTCCTCCACATCACATGTATTTTCAAGGCCTATTTAAAAATATCCTTGTGTGTAAATTTTCCTTGAATAAAACACAACCCTTTTCTATTCAACATGTAAATATGCCCTTTATATTATACCCTTCTATATGTAAAAAATGTATCAAAATTCATTGTGAATCTTGAGTGTTGGGGTAGAGTCAGATGGTAGGCTTTTCATTCATGTTTAGAGCTTGTTTTAGCAAGCTAACACGGATTTCATTGTGAACGTTGAGTGTTGGGGTCTAGTCAATTGGTATGCTTGCTTTTCTAAACACTTGATGATCTCATAAGCACCACATGAAGGGCTCAACTTCTTGAACTTTCTAAGAGTTAGGGAGTTTTTCTTGTGTTTGACCCAAAGGAAGGCCTTCCTTGTATCTGCATAAGCTTTTGTTGATCTTAGGGACCTATCATCATAGGTATATTTCACTTGTTTCTACCTTTAGGTTATAGGATCAAATAAGTTTAATGGTGATAAATGGTCCTACAAATTCTCTAGTTGTATGAGGCATTGTAATCCAATTCTACCAAAGAAAGACACTTAATCCATATTCTATGTTTGTAGCCAAAGTAATCTTGAAGGATGTCATCAACAGTTGACTCGTTGTTTAGCAATTTGTTTCCAATGACAGGTGGTATTAAAGCATAATTAGGTGCCAATTATCTAGAAAACGTACGTCTAACATTGAATGTATTCATGATAACTAACTATCATTTTTGGCAATCCATGTAATCAAAATATTTTCTTAACAAAGAGGCAATTATGTCTAATGCTTTGAAGGCTTTCTTAGTTAAAATGAGATTATCTACCTTGGTTAGCATGTCTACTAGGACTAGAATTGAATCATAGCCTCCTTGTATTGTGGCAAGCTAACAATGAAGTCCATGCTAATGAATGTCGACTTCATCTTTGGGATGTATAATGGTTGGATTTTCCCTTGGCATCTTCACATCTTTGACCTTGATCCTTTCATAGATCAAGCATTATGTGACATATCTTGGAATGCATTGTGTGACATATCTAGGAAATAAATCCTTTAGTCCTCCAATGGGATGATTCCTTTGCTAAATTCTTGGACTAATCTTAACATGTCATGCTCGGAACATTCCCTTGAGCTATAAAAACGTTAACCAAGAGAGCTATCACACACACACACACACACACACACACACACACACACACACACACACACACACACACACACACACACACACACACACACACACACACACACACACACACACACACACACACACACACACACACACACACACACACACACACACACACACACACACACACACACACACACACACACACACACACACACACACACACACACACACACACACACACACACACACACACACACACACACACACACACACACACACACGTGCGCACACGCACACGCACACGCACACGCACACGCACACGCACACGCACACGCACACGCACACGCACACGCACACGCACACACACACACACACACACACACACACACACACACACACACACACACACACAACACGTGCATGCATACATAAGTGCACACATAATCACATATTAGATGGTTAAAAATTTTATCACAAGCAATATTGGGCTATGTTTTCAATGATAGGATGAAATATCCTTTAATAAGATAAGAACTCTTTAGATAACTCAATAGTGCTTGACAAAAGTAAAAACTCAAAACCTTGAGTAGCTACAAAAGAACCATACTATCATTATTCATCATCAAACCACCTTATAAGTTAAAACCAAGCATGTGGGTGTATTTGTAGTAAAAAAGGACTACACATGGTGATAGTACAATCTATATGACTAGACTCTATTAGTGATTCAAAACAATTGAATTATATTCCAAGAAAATTCAGTAGTACATGAATCGTAGGAAAGCATAATAGAAAGGATGTCAACTAATAGAATCCTAAGTTGGATGAGAGTTCACTCAAACACATTACACAAGCCTTATCCATGGCATCAATCTAATGTGTAAGCATGAGTGGCTGCTGACTGTCTCCTCCTCTCTCTTTCTTAGAATTTAGTGCCAAAAGTGCTTTATTTGGTGAATCATGCCAACTCAACAAAGCCTCTCTTAGAATGTGCAATGTGGTTAGGGCTATAGTCATTAGATTTATTTGGAAGCATTGCAATCTAGTAGTTTTTGGAAGAATCTTTATTTTATTCCTATGAATGTAAGCACATCCAAATAGGAAATTTTGATTGTACTTAAAAGGCTAGGAAAGAAAGACTCCATGTTCAAAGTAGTTGCTGACGGTATAGGGAAGCATAGCAAGTTTAGCTATGGGATGTCCCCACACTAGTGAGAAGATGTAAATATTTTTTCTTCTATATCAATATAAACTGCATTATAAAAATATAATGTGTAAGCTAACATCTAAATGCAAGTATGGTTCTTTTAGAATAAGAACAAATATTTGAGTTTAAATCACTACTCTAAATGTGTAGGGAAAACTTGATCATGTCAAACCTAGCACAAAAAGTAAGAGAATCCTCAAACCACAAATAACACTAGTATGAGTGTAAGTCAAGATACTAGTTGATTTTCCTTCCTTGCTAACCTTCCAAAATATTATCTGAATCATATTATTTTATTTCAAAAGTAGGATAAAGAAGTAATATCTAGACAAGGCTCTTAAGATGAGCAAAAAAAGACAAATTATGCATAGTATGGAGATGGCACATGCAAACTTATTAATTTATTTGACCACATGAACATCTCACCTTCATAGAACAAGATAGAATTTGCACATATACGTCATTTAAGCAAATATAGATATACTATCTACTTCCAAGCTTCAAATCATTTCTCTCTCAAACTATTACTCTTATGTTATTCTTGCAAAAGTAGAATAGCATGAAGTTTTTTTTAAAGAATTGGTTTTATTAGGCAAGTATTGTAAACATGACAATGAATATTTTACTACTTATATATGTAGGGGTGTGGTTCATGCATTGCCACTTCGATATACATACAACCTCAGGAATGTCAATGGCCTTCATTGTAAAGGATGGAAATGGAGTTCATGAGAAGTTGCCACCTCCTCCAAAAGATATGCCAATGTGTTGACTTGGATTTTTTTTCTTGGAATTCTTTTTGCAAGGAAAGACCTACTATTAAGATTGTATCAAAATTGTTCTAATAAAAAGTATTTGTATTGAAAAATCCAAATGAAATGGTGGCCAATGTTTCAATACTCTGAGCCTACATGTACATAATTATTTCAAGCAAAGGTCATGGAAGGTTGTACTATTTTTTAGTCACTTGTATCCAAAAGGGCACAAACCATATCTATATCCAACTTGCGAACATATGAGGTTTAGACATTCTTAAAAGAATTTTCTAACTTAAGTTATGAGCCATTCAATTAAATGTTCATTATCAAACTTGTAATCATGTATAAAAAAAACTAAAAATCACCTTATAGTACTACACCATACTTGACATAGGATAAAGAAGATTGGAACATTCTGAACAACCTATCATATCACACATCTAACTTACTGAACAAAAAGCATTGGAAATATGAAAATAAAACAATGAATATAATTGCCATTGAGAACATTCAGTACATTGCAAATCATGAATCATCAATATATCAAAGAATATATCTCGATAATCAAAGCCACGTCACCAAATGACAAGTCCAGAAAGACATGACTACTCATGGAGACCATTTGCATGAGTCATTAGACCATCCATTCAAAAACTAGTACCCAAGACATGGCATGCATAGTGGACTCAAAACCATTGAGATTAGTTATCATCCAAGTTATCAAAATCATCCAAGCAAGTTTTTCTACAGTGACCATTGGCAAAGAGGCACCCCAAGAGCCAAACCAAGAACAAAAGTGCATCGGAGCAAGACCCAAAACATGAACAATAGGAACTTAATTCGTAACAGTAGTAGCATAGGAGATGGATTCTAGTTTAGAGGTGGAAACTAGAAGAATGAGATAGAAGTGCTAGAAATAGATGATAATTTAAATGTTGATGCTACATCCACAAATCAATCCAATTCTAGTCAAATCTTGATGTTACATCCAAAAATCAATCCAATTCCATAGAGATGGCTTTTGGAACATTATAGAAGAATAGTTTTGATACCAAAGCCTCAATAAAGCGTATCACTTCCCACACCTCCAACAACATCAATGCAAATTAGGGATGTCAAATGATTCGTATGATGTATATGCTAGATAAGTTTAGCATGTTGCTCTGCCAAAGTGTTGATATTATGTAATAGATATTGAGTGGCAATGGCCTTTACTTTTCTGAGTCAACACTCTTGTTGCACCTACTTCAATTGTTATTGAATGTCCAATTGATTAGCATTAGTAGACTTCTCTAGAGCATCCTACTTCTAATCATCTTGGTTCTTGACCTTCCTTTTTCCTTTGCCCAAATCCTTACTAGAGGATTTGTCCTACTAAGAAAAATGACCTTTGGGCCCCTTGGAGAGTAGGATTGTAATTGGATGAAGATATAACTATAGAGTAGGACAATATACCATATCCATACCGGATATAGAGGGAAGAATACCCAATCATAGTGAACAACACTTAATAAATAAAAGAATAAACAAAAATCACTAAAGATAGAGATTGCACTAGAAACATCATTGTTATCTTCATTACAATCATGCAAATGAGTGAAGATAATAGAGCACATTATGGTTAAAGCTCCATTGCCAATCTCAGCAAATCTTGAAAGACATGATCATTGATACATTGCCACACGACCATCCATTCAATGTCCAGCACGTTGTCCAGTGCCCAATTAAATGGCATTCATGGAGGACTCAAACCCATTGTAGTCATCTTCAAGATCATTGGATTCATTGGGAGTAGGCTTATTCGATGCACTCGCAAGACTAAGAATAGGTATCAGATGACATAATGGAGCACAAACCAAACCATGCATCACTTGACATTGATGATGATGTGCAACAATTATAGGCCAATTTCTTAACTATAGATGGACCAAAAGGGTTGTGTGGAAGCAATGAAAATGGATGATAATTAACATGGCTATGTTTCATCCATAAATCAATCAAGTTCCAAAAAGTTAGCTCATGCACATTGTAGAAAACAAGCTTCGATACCAAAGCCTCAATAAATCACATAGCATCATGCAGCTCATGTTGTAGCTAATCCCTATTAGCATGAACTATAGCGTTCAAGTATTCCATATGGTAATGGGCTGCAAAAGTCTCTCCTTTTGCTTTTATAGAGAATGTATTTATAGTAGGTGCTTTATAGAATGTGTCTTTACTAAAGTTAACATACACTACAATTGTGCCTACTTGGATTAATTCTTGATATTCTACTTATCATCAACGTCAATTTTCTTTAGACCATCCTTATGCTAGCTTGACTCTTATAGTCATGGTTGCCACATATGCTCGGGGGATTCACCTTATAGAACATGTAAGATACCACATGAGTTCAAAAGAAGGGGTATTATATTTAGTAAAATTTATAGGATTACACTTACAAAAGGGGTTTCTTAATTACAATTTGAAAAAAAAATTTGTAAGTTTAGTAAAGTAAAAGAGATCATTTTAAGGCCTTATAGCGCGTAAGGAAAGGGTATTTCTTAATATCTTTTGAAGGCATGTTATATATATAATTTCTTATAGGTGGAACCCCCAAGCACGTATGGAACCAAAACAACTCATCAATTGAGCTATAAGATTTTCAACACTTGATCCAAGATTGTTGGAACCATATCCAAAAGATGACCCAAAGGAATAGAGATAGAATATGGTAAAGATGAAGATTTCACTATTTGAAATTCCTCAATGGACCAAATAGGGGAATTTGAAGTATCCTTCTCCACATGCACTCCTTTTGAGTGCAATCCTTCTTCATGTTATGATATGTTCCTCTTTGGAACACAAAACGGCTATGGATTTGCCATTATTGCCATGACAGCTCTACAAATGATCCCATAACTTGCTAGGAAACTTCCTTCTACTTTGCCTAGGATAAAGCTATCACTTGATCTAATGATGGCTTGATAAGTTCCCTCGAATGAGTCATCACATTAATAGATGGGTCTATAGCTCTTCAAGTAGCTCTTTTGCCTCCATCTTGTTGTCTTTACTCAAGCCATCTTGTTCACATCCATGGCCTCACTCGACCTATGTTAGGAGACAAGTAATCTTCCTAAGTATAAGGAATGGCCAAGATAGTAGATGGTCCTAGAGCATCCCAATAGGCAAGTGCACTCTCCCATACCTTGCCACCCCCCAATGTGAGCCATCAAACTACAAGCATTTATAGTAGTAGATTTCTATATTATGAGTTTCTATCTTGTATATTTTGCACTAGCATTTATGACTAGGTCTAAATCTATGGCTAAATGTCCCAATTTTTACATTTGGAATAGTACAGGGTTTTAGTTTGCAACTTTCCAAATGTCCTCCAAGGATTTGTGGCCCTTGTGCTTCTTTTTGGACTTTATGGGCTTCTTTCCATCCTCCTCAAAGTCCTCTTCACTACTATTGTCCTCCTCTATGTCCATGTCCATATTTGATTTACAATCCATACACTAGCAGCTTTTCTTGGTTGATTGGATAGATTTGTTGGCTTTTTTTCCTTCTAATAATGAATGCAACATCTACAATGTGTCCTTGACAAAATGCTCCCGATCCTTGGTGATGAGGTCTTTCACATCCAACACCTTGTGAACTATGTGGTTCAAGACCTAAACTTAGATGAAATGTAACATCTCTATATTTGGCTTGGCCATTAGATCAATCATCTACTAAAGCAACACTCAAAATCATGCAATATAGGATTAAACATTTGAATCTTCCCGGTTGAGATTCCAAAGGTGTTCCATCTTTTGAGGATTTGTATAATCCTATTGAAACAAAGATAAGAAGGCCATATTGGCATCATGGTAGGTTGCTCAACCTAATTTCTTTGCAAGCCAAGTAGCACCTTGATTTTGCATGGTGGTTTCAAACACTATAACACAATGTGCCTCATCATCATTTCCCAAAAAATTGATACCATATGGCACCTCGAATTGCTAGATATGAGCATTCAAATCCTCCTCTTCTATGCCCATAAACTTGGAGAAGGGAACCTTTCCTAGAGCCACCATTGGTATGCCAAAAGGTGGAATAGGAAAAATCCAAACTAGGGTTTGAAGATGAGAATGATTGATGAGGAACCCTTAATTATGTAGAAGGTGGGAAGGGATGCGGTGGCGTTGCCCCACAAATTAGAGGCTGTGACCAAGCTCATTGTGTTTGCAATCATCTTAAGGATACATTCACATTAAGAGTTGAACAAATCACTAAAGAAGCGAGTCGGGGTTGCAAGCTTCAAAGATGATGCACACCAATGCTCACATCCAATATGCCACAATCAAATTTAGGTGGGGTTGATAGCAGACCTTGAGAGTGCATGCATGTAGACTCATGACCATAGGAAATATCATTGTGGTCAGCAAGTGTAATTAGGTAAATATATATGCATCAAATAGGATACAACACCATATCCATACTTGACACAGAGGAAAGAATAAAAGATCATAGTGAGTAACACATAATAAATAAAAGAATACATGGAAAGCACTAAACATAGAGATTGCACAAAAAACATAATTGATATCTTCATTACAATCATTGTGAATGAATGAATACAACAAAGTGCATTGCATTTAAAGCCGCATTGCCAATCAACAGATCATGAAAGACATGATCATTGATAGATGAATATTCATTTATACATTGTGACTATCCATTTAATATCCATAGCATTGTCTAGCACCCAAAAGGGATCTGGTCAAAAGAAGTAGAAGATGGAAGGGTCAAGGGAGCAGTCTACATTTTTGTGTCAACTGTATCCCATAGTAGCTTCAAGTTATGCTTTAACAAATACTTCAGCTCCATGTCAAAATCGACATGATATCATGTATAGAGTGAGATTGCATGGGAACCATGGGCAAATACTGTGTCACACTAACAGGGTATAAAAGGTGTAAAGAGACCCAATTAGGATATAAAAAATTATCAATCAATAAGTCTCTTCATCTTCTCCAAGATTCCATGGCTTCTTTCCCTTCTTTCTCTCTCTAGTCTTTCTCTCCCATGTTCTATCTCTTTCTCTCTTCTCTATACAATCCTCTCTCTCCTCTTCTCTCTCTCTCTCTAATCCTCTTCTTTACAATTGGTATCACAAAGTAGTGCTTTGATTCTCTCTCCCTTTCTCTTTCTCAATCTAACTCTCTTTTCAAAAAAGGAAACCCTAGTTACTCAAGACAACAAGTACTAGTACAGTAAGGAGGACTACAATTAGTTGGCAGTTTTCTTATGAGATACATAGGAGCTATGGCTGAAGCTTTGGAAACATTTGGAGGTAGCATTGCCAAATTAGCAATCTGTGACTAAGTTTTATACTCGGTTTGGGATTCTTGGTAAAAGATTCCTTCATAGAAGTTAGATCAGGAACAAACCACATTACTTTTTGTTTAAGTCTTTCTCTCTCTCTTCCTATTGAGCCACATGGGTCTCCAATAAGAAATCTTGATTTCTCCTCCCGATCTTTAGTCTCCATGGCCAAGAGGCCTTCCATGAGCATTCCCCAAGTAATTTAAAGTAGGGAGACAACCATCACTTCGTGCCAACAATCCACAATGAGCCTCTAGGAGTAGCCCAAAAAATGCATTTCATTTTTTGCTATCATGGCTACTCCCTTCCATCTCCTGCCATCTGAAGGGAGTGAGCCCTGAAGTGGAAGCACGGAGGGGAAGCAAGAGATATGGTGGAAGGAGCAAGAGCAAGAGAGAGACACACACACAAGATGTGGGAACTCTAACAATCACAATGTGTGGCCGGCCTTCCCTTTATTCAAATGTCACTGAAAGAATAAAGAATGAAGTGACAGTGATGGACACTCGCCACCTACAGCATACAAGTGTGCAAGCATGCAAATACTATCAGTGTAACTAATACACATGTGGCTAGGCATAGGTGCCTTTACCCCCAACAACCTCCCACTTAAAGGCGAATGTACCTCTAGTAAAGAAAGAATAAGAAAAAAGCAACAAAGTATAAATGTACATAAGTACAACACGATGATGAAAGACGTCATCTCATCTAACCCCCATCAACTTCCTAAGAAAGACAAACGCTCCATTGAGAGATGTCAGTTGAGATCTTGACCATCTCAGTCTTCTACTCATCAAATTATGGACAATTACCTTGGCTAACCTTCACTTGAGAAGGTAAAGGACAACCAATAGTCTTAACATCTTGATAAAGAGGTTGAAGAGAAGGGTGGGAAATGTTTCAAGAGGATGTTGAGAACCAACTAGTGCAGAGATTTGATGTTGCTTTGTTTAAAAGTGATAATATTACAAAAGTGAAAAAAAAGGAGATAGAGTTGAGTGTAGAGATTCAAGAATGCCCTCTTGATTGTGTCCCAACACTTTCCACTTATCTCATCAATAAAAAGAGATATATATTGCTAAATTATATTTAATAACTTTTTGATCTTAGAGAAGATTATTGCTTGGCAATCTTGCAGGATGGGTCAAAATGATAAGAATTTTATAGGTTATAAACAGGAATTGCTAGCAAGTCTTGATGTTGAGGGAGAGAATTTTTAAGATAGCTCTATAGCTTTGCATTCATGTATTAATCAGATCGTGGAATATGAAAAGGAGAGGCTACCTACAGAAGAAGAGTTCTCACAGGTTCAACAAAGACTTGGTATTGATGACATGGGGTACGAAGAGAAATTGAAGTCTCCATCAAAGGAGAAACCAAAAAGTTCAATAAATCTTTATGATGATAATCTTCTTGAAGAAGGTGAAAACCCTAAAGTATAAAATATAATTTTAAGATATCCATTGAGATTTATATCAGAGTTTGTTGTGCATTATAGATCAATATTACATGATATTTATCTCTTGACATCTTACACTATTGTGGTTTATTATGCAAATAAAAATTGAATATCCAAAAAACTTTCTTAGAAGAGCCAAGGGCTCAAGGAAATTGAAGCTTGGCAAAAGCCAAGGCCTTGGTCATTATATTGGAAGCTTAAATAATCAAACAGTTGTAATTTATCATAGCAGGTTCTCACAAGCTCTCTAAGCCTGCCAATGATGGCTTTGAAAGCTATCTCTAAGGTGATTGGATCCGAAGTTTTCAATGGAGAATCGGTTAGGATAATTTTGGTAGAGAAGGAAGAAATTGTAAGAGTTTTTGCCTTCATGCATGGATATAATGGATCTAGGGCAGGATACTTTGGAGTTCTTGGCTCTTATTTGCTCTTCCATGTAGGAGATGCCAAGAATTTGAAGCTCCTCTTTTCTGCCAATAGAGTCAAACTAAAAGATGTCAAGGGTTTTTTGAAACCCATATTTTTCTATCTCTTTGTCTAGTTTGTAACCATTCTAAAAATATCAATCTTTTTGTCTTTGGGTGATAGTTGGTATAGTCCTTTTCCAAAGATGATGTATTACATGATGTGGTTGTGTCTTTGAGTTTGAATTTGTGCCAAATTTGTCCATAGGACCATTGAAAGACCTCTAATAAACTATTTTCTTTGTATCTTTCACCTCCATGTCTTTTGTGTCTAAAATATTTTATTCTTCCTTGATAATGTGATTTTTCCATATCTTGAGTTGATCAGATAGATAGAATTCCACTTTTCTTAATAAAATATGGAGTATGATTGTATAAAATATACTACATAGTTAACAAATAAAGAAAGTCAATACAAAAACCTTATATGAGTTAGATAATGAAGAGACATTCATATACAAACTTATTATCATATAGTGAGTGGTGTCGATCACCCCAAGCTTCTGTCATTGCCTTTTCAAAAAGGTTCAATTGGTTTTTGAAGTCTTTGAGATCATCATCATTCCATTCAGTTTTATCACAATAAAATAATACTTTGTCTAGTGTTTTCCAAACATTGGCTTTTCTATTCTGAGCTTATCCATTATCAGCATGATCCTTAATTGCATTATGTAAGGACTTCCATTGATTGTATCTAATAGTTGAGCTACCATTCCTAGAGTTTATCTTACCAAGTCTCCCATGAAAGCCTAGGAACCTTCTAGCCTTCACTCCACAAAATAGATGGCTTTTTGGGGACACAATTGCCATTCTTAGACTTTTGAATATCTAGTTCAATAACAACATTACCACTATGCAAATCAATTGCAAACAAGACTTTTTCAATCTTTGTTATAGCATATGTTCTAGATGATAATGGCTTCAGCTTTCATGCAAACCCTATATATAGATGAACAAGCTTTTCAATTATCCATGCAAAGCACATGAAATGTATAGATATGAGTGTTCACCAAAGAATATCTAAGAATGGCTTAAATTGTGGATCCTTGTTGTGCCTAGAGAGAGCTCTATTCCAATTGCTCGACTTTAACTCTATGGCTTGGGATATGCAATATAGGCAAGGAGATTTGGAGTTAGCTCCCTTTGACACATTGTACATACATTTAAAATATATCAAGAGCCTCTGTATCTACTTTGAATGCTCCTAGCTACTAGATGTTGTATTCAGATTAAAGACTAAATGACATTGAGTGATTGCAATGACCATGAAAGTGCTCTATTCATCAAGGTAATAGAGACTCTCTCTAATTTTGTACATTTTAGAATCTCTTTTTCATCAAGTTTAACCACAAATCTAGCCACTTTTTGTGCCTCTTCTAGTGACAAGTCATAGAATATGATCATTAAGCATTGTAGGGTGGGCAAGTCAAGGAGAATATTGTTAAATTCATTGAATACAACTTCTTTTTTTCTGGCCTTGAATCTAGCCTTGATATGGAAACACTCGCCCATAATCTCCATCACTTTGTTATTCACTCTCTGTTTGATAGTTCTAACCATAGATGGCCTTGAAAGTATACAATTGCATACCTGTCCTTGCTTCATATTTGATTCTAAAGTTGTAAAAGTTGCATGTAAGCATCTCAACTGATATTAATACTATCTAGTGTCTTTTGCACTAACTCAGTATCCAAAGAATAATCCTTTATAAATAACTCCAAGAATTGTTTCTAACTTTTAAATTTCTTCTTCTTCAAAATGTCTTTCGAATCTACTGAAGGAAGAAGATGATAATAAAACTAAGACGATTTTAAAGAATCTTTTTCACTGACATTTGGTTGAAAAAGAGACCTAAACAAAATTAACATCACAAATCAATACAATTAATTATAAACAAAACCATATTTAATATTTTTAAAGTGAAAAAAATACCATGTGCTTGGATTCTATTACTACAACCATCACCTCCTTGTTTGAGACTCTCAATATTTTGTAGTTTACTTTTATTGACAAGATTTGATGTGTTTCTCAAACGAATGAATCCTCTGTTGATAGCCCTCTAGCTTCTACAATAACTCATTGTTATGTTTTAATAAAAGATGGTTCTCCAATATGAGGGCATCCTTTTCTGCAACCTAAAAGAGCTATTATAGAAAGGCGGAGTGTTATTATTGCAGCTAGAATCTTTGGGATATAGCCTGCCATCTAACCAAAGATCAAGATTCTTCTTTCCTTCAAACCCAAGTATATGTTTCATAGACTCTATTTAATAGTAATAGGTTTTGTTCTCTTCCTTATTAGTTCATACTCACTATCCAACTCAATATGAAGATGATAGAGAGGTCTTTTACTAGAGCTATAGAGATCATTGGATGACTGATCCATAGCTAAGGATGTGATTAGAAGATTGGATTGAAGCACTATGTGAATTAGAAATAGGAAGGAAAATGAAGAAAAAACTAGTAAAGAAGAGAGTGAGAATGGAGGGAAGTAATCAAACACTGAACAAAATTCAAATTGAATATTAGTTTTCACTTTAATGAGGATGAGTAAGATCTTCATTATGACAACCTTTGTCACCTTTATGGCGGCCTAGATTTCTAGGTTTGATGTGACCATGAGAATATCTTGACAATGCCTTATTAATAAAAAAATTATATATTTACTTATCAAAATATAAAATTTTAATTTTCAAAAAATATAAAAAATAATTTTATTTTCTAAAATATTTTCTCTCTCTATGATAACTTATAGGGCATTTTCGAGACATCAAAACTCCCCTAATGCTATAGTTATTTACACAATTGGTATAGGCAATAAGAGACAACATTGTTGGGTACCCCACAAATGGATGAAAGTAGTGATCTAGCCCAACATGGTAATACTCAATGCTTTATCACATATTTGAGAAGCTTGGAGGAATTTTGAGCTAGCAACTCCCTCCTAATGCCTAGGATAAGAATACGGCCGTACAAGTGCCCAAATTCTTATAGAGTTGATAGACCTCAATTATAGAAAGAGGTAAAAACCATCTTATTAAACTCGAGTAGAATAATCTGGTAAAGAACTACAACTCAATAAATAGCAGTAGTATCGTTTGCTAAAGAATTGTTACTTAATATAGAGCTTGTGATTGTAATTACATAAATATAATAAACCAAATTTCTGGAATTTTTGGATTGATTGATTTCATGTGATGTGTATGAAGAATTGTTCAAGTAATCTATGTAATTGAATGATTAAGGAAGTTATTTTTATGCATGTTAACAATGTGGTAGCATAACCTATGCCTTTAAGGAAATGCCTATTAGCCACAAAAGATACAATGCTTTGGAAAGGCCAAATAACCTTAGGATGACTAAGAAATTTCTAGGAACCATCAAATCAATCCAAGATCAAATCAATCCAAGGATAGATGCCCTAGTCAGAATTACACTACCTTACAAGGTTTAATTTTTGAAATGGCCTAATTTGTGAATCATATAGGTTATATACTATGACATGTCACCCCCTTTGACCTAGCCCAGGGAAGGTACCTTACAACTAGTTTGGGCCATGCAAATTTTGGGTGATATTGTGGGTGATATTGTGGTTTACGATCAAGTCGACACCTCAAGAATAGACAGGGTTTCAAGTATAGTAGGCTTTGAGCTATTTAAAATGATGGCTTAAGTGAGGGATGAATGGCAATTTTATCAATTGCTTGCATTTTGTCTTCTCATATCATTAGAAGCCAATCATTACAAGAGAAAACCACAATCAAGTGCATACTTAGAAAACCATGAATGTGTAAGAGCCTTTTTCCATTTGTTCTAATTTCAATTAGCTAAAATAAGGGTAGAAAAAAAAAGGATGTTGATCAAAACTTGTCGATGGTTGCTCATTATGGTGAACATATAGTGCTTAGATTGGTGGGTATGATATAAAATTCCCTTTTGCTCAGAGGATCATTCTCCTCATGAGGCTTCTATAGTGAATTAGTCACAACATATTGTGTTGACTTTGGATCAAAGTGAAATGACAAACCTTCTCAATGTTTTGACTCTTACATAGACTCTTTTTTGTGTGAGTAAGAACTTTTATCATGGTTGGATGAAACATTCTAGTGTCCATATAGTGGAATATCATTGCTCCCTTCCAAGTTTTAACAAGTTAGGCTTCATGTAGGTGGTATTCAATGCACACTATGGAAAAGAAATTGGACATATGTGAACCATTGCCATAACATACTTCACTAGAAAACTTCATTCCACCAGCCCAAAATTAAAAAAATCTCTTAAAGAAGAATAGACAAGTTGATAAGGATGCCAATAATGTTCAATAAGCAACCTTGTAAGTTTGGACTTATGGAGACACCTCAAGGAGATGCCACTAGAAATGCTTCCTCCCGAAGATCTCCCAAGTATTTTGTTGCTTATCATGCTATTTTTCATTATCAAATTGTGTTTTATATTGCTAGGGTTTCTTTAGAGCAAGAATTTCAAGGTGATTCGAACCCCCTAGAGTTCTCATCGAATCCTACTACCAATAAGGTGGATCAATTTGTATGCCAGAATCTTTGTTAATGCTTCTACTTTTCACTCTACTTGACTCTCAATTTTCACATCTTGTATTATAGGACTTCTTGCTTGTATTGGCCAATATTTTATTTCAACATTTAGTTTTTCGATACAATTAATATCATACTATCATGAAGGGACCTAAGAGAAGAGAGAAGACTGCAAGAAAGAGAGAAGAAGAGTGTAGAGGAGAGAGAAAGACAAGAAAGAAGGAGAGAGATGGTTGGCAACCATGAAAGGATAGAAAGAGCTTGAGAGGTGAAGGACAAAGTTGTATTATTGTTTTAAAAATATGATCTTGTGCATATGTCCTTTGCCCTTTTTATTTGCCCCTACCCACTCTCTTACATTCTATCCCTACCTGGAAGTTTCTCAAAAACAAGATTTAGGACTTATTACAATGTATGAAATAGGAATAGAATACACTACTACTATGGTACAATCGAAAATCAAGTAGACCACATCCAAATAAGATGATAAAACTAAGAACTTGGCCACTATAGCTTCATGAAAGGCACTTGCACATAATGACATCAAGCTGTTTACTACTACAAGATCTTGCTATTGTAAAAATCTAATATATTTTTTTGTAGAAAACTCCAATCAAGGGGTGCTACTACACATCAAAACGGAGCTCTTGGTAAGCATTTTCAGCCCATGTAGGTTGGATTTTGCTATCCAAAGCTCAGAGTAAAATCTGGTGTAAAACAATGAGTTGTCTACAATATTCCCTACGCTAAAATAGGGCCATAGATGACTAGTCTTCATCCAAAAGAACCTACCAAGGATAATAAATTGCCCACAAGATGGATGTTTGTCCCCAAGCAATCCATTAACCTCCTAGATCAAAAGGTATTCCAGCATAATGATTGTCCAAGAGAAGAGAATGGCCATCAACCACATATTCCTGTCTATCGGATCAAATGGATACAAGGAAGTATCCCCATAGTCAAGTCCATAGTTGCATACATAATGCCCTGGGTCATAGCGAAACACAATCCCATCTTCATCTTTATGTATACCCACATCATATGTTACATCATCATTATACACATATCAATCATTATAACCATGATCAAGGTACTCATTTTCATATGCATTCAATGGTTGTTGTAAACCTTGATTAAGTTTAAGCTGATGCTCAATAAGATCGTCATGAGGTTGCTCCAAGACTTCAAAACCTTCAACATAACCATCTGTATCTACGAGTGCCTCATGTGATTCTTTAACTAATGTGTCATTAGCCTTGTACATCTTGCTCTTCATTGTTCGACTACAGGAAAGAGAGAGAGTGAGTGTAGAGGAGAAAGAAATTCTAGACGAGGAGAGAGAAATATAAGAAACAAAGAGAAAAAGATAAGAAGGAGAGAGATGGCTAACATGTATGAAAGGATATGAAGAGCTTGAGAGGTGAAGGACAAAGTTGTGTTATTGTGCAAAAAATATGATGATGTACATATGTCTTGTGGCCTTTTTATATGCCCCTACCCACTCTCTTACACATACAATGTGTGTGTGTGTGTGTGTGAGAGAGAGAGAGAGAGAGAGAGAGAGAGAGAGAGAGAGAGAGAGAGAGAGAGAGAGAGAGAGAGAGAGAGAGAGAGAGAGAGAGAGAGAGAGAGAGAGAGAGAGAGAGAGAGAGAGTGCGTGTGTGTGTTTTGTGGAGGCAAGGAAATGTTATGCAACTAACTCTCTCTTTTTCCCAAGAAATAACCAATTAGATGTCAATGCTCTCACAAAAGAAATTAAGTTTTTTTCACTAGTGGGGATGTTGGCCTTCAAATAGTACAATTAGTTACTCTAGAATACTATGTTTCTCCTTTTTTGCTTATATCATTGATTGATAAAATGTAGAGCTGGTTGTATCGATGGTGATAGAATGTTTTTGGAAGTCTAAACTCAATAGAAAATCCTTGTCTACTGAAAACTCAAAAGACCTTCAAATTATTAAAATATTTAAATTAAAATTTTTTCTAGTTATCAAAATGATAAATATACGTTGATTCAAAAGTCCCTCCAAAAAAGTTTTTCATGGACTAGTGAAAACGTGTTTTTTTTTTGGCCCGAGGGGGGGGGGGGGGTTGGGTGGGTGGTGGGGAAGGCAATGGCATTCTTGTTGGGGAAAATACAAAAGCTGCCGTCAAGTATTGGGCTCAATGGTTGCAGTTGATCACCGGCTATCATGAGCACATTTGGTGTTTGGCCAAGTGTCAAGACCACCACATCAATTTGTAGTATTGTATATACTCGACATGTGCTTCAGCATCTATCAATGAGTGATTGGCCACCCCAAAGTAAAGAGTCACATTCATGGATCCATTAATAATAATCGGGAGACATGTCCTCCACTTCTCAACATAAAAAGTGGGAGTCTCTAAAAAACACAAGAAAATTGTAATCATAACAAATGTTATAAGAACAATATCAACGATTCACCTATTTCTAGAAGTTACAAAGTGCAAATAGTTGTAGCATATTTCTAGCATGTGTTTGGCTTTGTCATTTACTCAATCAACAAGTAGAAACTTCTATTTCGCGCTACACTACATTCTGTGCCTTGCTCAAAAGATAATGTGGTTGTGTAAAAGATACTAGTTGCATGGAGTGCAAAATATAGCCTAATTGTCATTGCAAACTTGTTACTTATAGAAAATCACACATTTCCAACTCACATCACAAATATTTAGAGCCACAAGTGTGTTATAATATATCAAATTTTTTATATGCATACTTTCTAAAGAATAATTGTAGAGAGTGCCACACATGCCATTGAATGTCATGACACATTTGAGGCATTGTAATGATCCCCACCTAAGATGGCTTGGGCCAATATGGCCTCAACATATTCAATCCACCACTCCCTTACATCATACAAAGAAATAATCAAAACTTCATGTAAGTGTATATGTTGGTTAATCCCCTCTCATAATTTGTCATATCTCTCATAATCCAAATTATATAATGTTAGGCTCTCATTTTTGCAACAATGCATGCTCTTATCCCTTGGTTTTACTATAATGTTCAACATCATGAGCTACTCCTCACCCTAAGATGCCACCACATAGCTAGGTGCGCGGCTAGGGGCAGCCCCCACCTTGGGCCGGGTGCCCCAACAACACCTAGCTAGGTATGTGATCCCTCCCTTGGATATGGCCAGCAGCCCCTTGCCCCCAACCACACCTACTAGGTATGCAGTCCCTTCCTTGCAAAAGCTCACGATCTTGTCATAATTCACAATGTGGGCATTATAGGGGGGAATTTGTCCAAAACTTCATGGATGAATGGGGGTCATTCGATAATATTGTGTAGGGTTATGTGCTTCTGAGGCGGGTTCTGAGGGTTACTAACAGGGCTCCTATATTGCAATTTCTTGAAGAGCTCAGAGACTGGTATTATATATAAGGGAAAGGGCATTGTGTCTGTATATGCAACACAAAGCTGAAAGTCTGATAGAGTATGTGTCTGGCAGATGATCAATATTTTGGGTCCCGTGCTCGTTCCATATAATGCTAACACCAACACTCGAGCTGTCGAAAATTTGCTGATACATCCGGGACTTATCTGACTCTTGCTGTAATCAAGAAGATGCTAAAGTTACTGGCTTGTGCAATTACCAATGCTTAGTTCATCCAATTTAATGTTTTTTCGATGGATGAGCTCGATGTTCTTGACGAGTTTTCTTCGTTTCTGTGCTTCTGAATGTACGAATTACCACAGATCCTGATAAACAGATGCAATTTTGCTATAATTAATCACTTTGGCGACGCCAGTTGAATGTACTTGTATCGATGTTCATATACTACTGTGGAGACTGAAAGAGGGTCCAAACTGTGTAAATTACTTGGCTGTGAGGATGATATTAAACAGAAAACAATCTGAGGGAACTCATGAACATTAACGGAGATCACGGGCTCGTGTGGCCAAGGCAGGTAACGTTTGTGTATTGAATCTGGGAGAAAAGATAGGATAGGTCAGGGTATGGGAGAACTAGTGGGCGCAGTGATATTTGAAGGTAAGCAAAGCCCAAACACTACAATCACATAAATGGAAAGGCTACAAACCATATGCATTACCATAAAATGCACTTCCGTTAGCGGTCATACAAGGGAGCAGCATTAGTCTACATCTGACTGCACTGCATATCCTGAATATGATCCTGTAAAACTAACTCCATTGCATAAATTAGAGGACATTGAAGCTTGCAATGAGAGCTGAAGCAAAATAAGTTATGCCCGCTCCTTTTAGTCTATACAAGAAGACTCATTCCTTCACAGTTCCACTTATTTCCATTCCTACATAAAATGCATGTAATGTTATGAAGAACTTGTAAGTGCATTGCTTATGTACGTCTAGTTGCATTGCATATTAATACTACAGTCAATTCTGTCCTTCCAGTCGAAATACTGGACGTGAGGGGGATGTCTAGTGACAGCCAACACTACGGAAGATGCTGCCATGATGACGCCCAGTATCTGAGCTGCTGGACTGTGAGTCCACGCAGGATTGACGATGTAAGAGTGGGAGGCCAGGATGGTGGCACAGAGAGAGAGAGAGAGAGAGAGAGAGAGAGAGAGAGAGAGAGAGAGAGAGAGAGAGAGAGATCCAACATGGTTATCGGGCCTTGACTTCTAATTTAGACAGTTCCATATAAATAGATACAGCAATGTCAATCGAAGCTGTCTAGCCGTTGGCCGGGGCCTCTCACAATCATTTCTAAGGAGACTCCCGACTTCATTCATGTTCCTGTGGTCTCATTATTGATGATACCGGTCGTAGTGAGAGTTTATGTAATAGAAGCAGTAGTTAGGGGAGGGGGTGTACTCGGTGCATGGTAGGAAGTATATTTCATCGATTGGAGGACCCCCTCCTTCATCCCTTGCATCTCACTCTTGCAACCACACAGATCGAGACAGGGGAAGCTGAATGCAGGTATGTATGCAATCATCTCTTCCATCCATTTGCTTCTCCATACTTAAATTAAACCAGTAGGGCTGCACCTCCTCCATTGCAGCTGTGCATTGTTTAGGATATTTCCTGCTTAATTCTGCTTGTGTTGCACCTTCTCCATCGAGCTGTGCAGTCTTTTTAGGATTTCGGCATCCGAGGTATGTGATCATGCATCTCCTTCTTGGCTGAAGTCGCTGCATTTGTAAAAGAGGATGCATTCTATGGACTATTTTATGCAGCTTTCCGTGTCAGTCCCTAATTCAGTGAATTGCCCTGAGTTTCTCATTCTTTGTTTTGTTATCTGATGTACTTGTTCTGAACTGACTGCCTGCATTTCCTAATCTAACTGCAGCCACAATCCTTCTCTTAGATGCATTCATGAGAATTAAATCATGGAATCTTTTTCTGTAGTTTCATCACACATGATTCTTCATCCCCCACCCCCTTCCTTTATTTTCTTTGAACATGTAGAATAATTTGTAAAAATACTTAACTGCCAGCATTTCCTAATTTTGCAACAATGTCAGCATTTTGGGAAAGCAGAATGAAGTGCTCATGGGGCTGGCTTTTACTGCTCGGTGCTGCGCTTCTGATGTATGCATCTCTGCCAATGGCTACTGCCTTCAATGCCGTGTGCACAGAGGGCAAGAAGTGCATGTCAAATAAGACATGTGCACAGATATTCAGCCCTGATGCTCTTCCCTCAAAGGAATCAGCCCATCACTCATGCCCCAGGTTTCTGGGACTACCATTCTTTCCTAACAGCAGCGAAAATGTTCGAGCCCTTGGGGTTCTGTACCACGGGTGGTGACATTATGCAGAAAATAGAGCTTGCTGCCTTCTTCGCCCATGTTGCGCATGAAACCACCTGTAAGTCGTCGTACACTCTCTCCTTCAATTTGGAGTCTGCTCTGTTATGTGTACACACATGTGGCTTCTACACCCATCCAAGCTACACAGTAGTACATAAGAATCCGGATGACAGAAGCAAGGCTGAAATGAGACAGGATGTCTGATTTGAAGTAAATTAATTCTGAGGAGTCAAAGATCTGTAATATCTCCTTGTCCCTCATCAGTGCCGTTTCTCAAAACAAGTCTGATTTCTCATGACTCCTGCAAAGATTATTGCTCATCATAAGGCTCTAGAAGCACAAGCGACTCAAACATTTCAAGTGATGAAATGCCTTACATGCTCTATGTCAAAAGCCTTTCTTCTGATATCTACTCTGACCATCACAAGTTGGATGGTTTGGATTTGTGAAACACTTCTGTTGCCAGATTAAAAATGGTTAGGGGAGAAGCAGGACGTTGATCACACCTCCCAGTCTCAAATGATCATCACCGCTTTGTCTCATTGACCATGCTACTAATTGCAAGGAAAGCTGCACTGTTCCAGTTGCCGTGATCCTTGTTGCTAATGGCATCATCCTTATCATCACCTTATTAGTGGATTTTTCCTTGAACAGTTATGTGCTTTGATGGAATCATGGTCTATTTCTGTGAGCAATGAGTTCTGTTATGGCAGGTGGTTGGTCGATGGCCCAGAAAGGCCCATTTGCATGGGGCTTGTGCTACAAAGAAGAATTAAGCCCTGATAGCCTGTATTGCGAAAAGAGCTTTCTGTATCCGTGTGGCCCTGGTGTCAGCTACCATGGACGGGGGGCCTTGCCGCTCCACTATAACTACAACTATGGAGAAGCGGGCAAGTACCTGAAGCTCGATCTTCTGCATCGCCCAGACTTGGTTGCATCCAATGCCACAATCGCTTTCCAGACCGCCATTTGGAGGTGGATGACCCCCATGGAAGAGAAGCAGCCGTCCTGCCATGAAGTGATGGTTGGGAAATGGGCTCCTGGTAAGGAGGACACGTCCAACCTGCGCTACCCTGGCTTCGGGATGACCATCGACATCCTGAATGGGTTTGTGGAATGTGGGCATGACACCAGGATGATTGACCGCATCTCCCACTATCTCACGTTCTTGAATTACCTTGGCGTTGGACAAGACAATGCTGGGCCATACACAGGATGCGGGCTGCAGAAGGTTCTCAATAGCCCATTGGACAAGTAGTCCTAGGGTTTTGCACTTGCCGGGGAGATCAGAGAGGAGAAAATGTACAGTTATATGATCATCTGGGTACTTTCCTTCTGATTTTTTTCGGATCTTGCACAAACTTGGCAAAATCAAAGGGCTCCATGAACAAATTTGTGAGCTTCAATGATACCCACTATCTCCTTGTTGCCTGTATCCTGGATTGTGAATACGTATTCGCTGTACATGCTTGGAGCTATGCTCTGTATCTTCCGTAAGGTCCTGATGCTTGTTAAAAGAAAATATAATTGTGCCTAAATTAGGAAACCCGTTATCGGTAGCCTCATGAATTGCCTCCCATAAAATTGGGATTGGGTATCCTTCCGAGCTCTGCAATTGTATTTTAATGGTTATTGACCTGCAATCACCCTCTGTAGAAAGAAATACTTCCGAGTGAATGTGTCGGCCAAAATCAGATCAGGTGACTGTTTCATACATACATGAATCCGAGATTATTATTTTCGACAGGATCTTGCACCACACCACTGCACCCTCCTTGTCACTATTGAACTATTATTGTCGCTAATTCAACTTCCCATTCTCATGGTCCTTTCCATTTTTTGCATGGCGCTTGCATAGACTTGATTGATGGCACCCATTGCATTGTGGTTTCCGTGATGCTTAGTTAGGTCTATGAACCTCTGGCTTATTATTGTGTTATGCTTAGGTATATGAAGCTCTCTCTCTTATTATTGTACATGGCTACATCCTCATCTTGATTAAATCACTGATACACAAACCAATAGAAAATAGAGACAACTTCACTTGATGACTTTATTCAGCGAGTAAAGTACAGTTCACATGTGATACTTCCATTTTTGAAGTATTTTATAATACATAAATTATTTGTGCACATAACCAAACAAGCTTGCAAATAAACAAAGACCAAGACTGCAACTTAGGGATATGAATGTCTCAAAATGACAAGCTTGCAAATAAACAAAGATCAAGACTGCAACCTAGGGATATGAATGTCTCAAAATGACAGGCATAGACCTGAGTGAAATATGTAAGGGAGCTACATCGAGGTCCACGACTAACTTGTAAATGGAGTGTGTACTTTGTGGGTACGAATTAAAAGGTGGAGCTTTGCGTATTAATGAACATTTGTTGGCAATTCAAGGAAATGTAGTTACTTGCACAAATCCACCAACAAATAAAAGAAAATAAAAGACTACACTAATAATATTGAAGTAAAAGGATCTTCCAATGCATTTAGAGTTGATGAGCTTGATGAGAGGGGAAATATGGATCATCTTCATAGTTTGTCCCATCCTACAAAGGGTCTCAATGGAATGTACTCCCAAAGCAAGTGCACACAGAATACTTGGACATGATGAAAATAGAGCTGAAGATGCATTTATAACACCAAGCATTTGATTTTGTGCCACCTTATGGATGTAGAATTGCATTGGGAATGGTTGGGCAAACAATCAATGTAAGCCATTGATGGAGATACCAACTGAATATCGTCGTTTGAGAAAAATTGTTTCTCTAGAATCTATTGATACATCACTAGACGACGTACTTCTTTAAAGAAAACATCTATGAGCAATTGATAGCAAAGTTAGGAGGTCCAAAGAATGTGATTGCTATTGCATCAATAATATTTTAAATTATATGAGTAGATGTGAGTACACAATGGCAAAATATCCACAAATTACTTGGGTTCCACTTAGCACCATATAAGAGAATTTGAGAATCTCCCAAGTCCCACTTTCAAATAAGGGGTTACTGTTGCTCACACTCTTAACTTATTGTCAAAGGATGTGGGAAATTTGTCATTTATATAGTCTGTGTTGTTGGGTGCAAATCATATTGTGAAATTTATCAAAGAACATCAATCTATATATGCATTGTTTTGGCAACACTCTTAAATGCTTAAGAAAATTTTGTGCTACTCAATTTGCTATTGCATATCTAGTCCGTAGTTCATTTTGAAAGAGGCCAAATATGCTTTTCAAGAGACCATTGCAAGTAGACTTTGGCATGATTGGCTTATAGAGAATCTTTAATTGACTGAAAGTGTGAGAAAATGTATAAAAAATATTTAGAGCTACACATTCTGGTAATAGTTGATTGGATTATTAAGTTGGTGAAACCTTTTGTACTCCTATTGTGCATGGTTGATGAGGATAACTTTGTGAGTCAAGGGCCGAGGGGGAGGGGTGAAAGGGAGGGAGAGAGTGAGAGAGGGGGATCACTCAAAAATATGTAAGCATATCATAGGGTTCAAATAAGGGTTTTTTAGATTACAAATTTTACACATTTTTCACATACAGAATGGGGGTCACTCAAAAATATAAAAATGGATTATTCATTGACTGAATAGCAAAAGGGCATGTTTTATTTAAGAAAATTTCATAGATAAGGATATTTTTATATAGGCCTTGAACACATGGGATATAGAGGATTCATATATGTCTTATTTAAATTCATAGATAATGGTATTCTTAAATAGGCCTTGAACACATGGGATATAGAGGATTTATAGTATAGTGAACCCCCCGAGCTTTGTGATGGGGCATATTTACTAGCACTTTCATGAGGCACTCATCAAAAAATTTGAGCAACTTCTTTCATGTCAGGTGAGAAGGAAACCATCAAAAGGATTGTAGAAGCATGTTAGGCAAATATGCATACCCCATCGTATGGTGCATGGTTTGTTTTGGATCCAAAGTTTAATCTCAAAATAGAAACGTTACGGCAAACTTTAGGAAGATGTGTGATCGCGAAGGAGCTTATCAACTCCAACAACCTCGTGGAAGGAGTTTGATCTTGTGACTCTTGAGCTTCAATATGTAGTTGCACATGTGTTATTGTTTCCTAGTTCATCTAGTTGCTATGAATAAAATTGGTTGGTATTTGATTTTATGCATACTCAAAGCATATGAATAGAATGATAGTGTCTAGAGCTTTAATTTTCTAATCTATGCAGGTCAAAAATTTGCTTTGTTATTACACCTCATATAGTGTACTATATCACAATTTTAAAAATGTATAATAGACCCATGTGATCATAGCAAAGGGAATAGGAAGTGAAGATGAAGATGAAGTAGAACTCAATCAAGACCATGATAATAGTGCAGAAGTATATGATTCAATACATGATAATAGTGCAAAAGTATATGATTCAATACATGTACTTGTTGCCGAATAAAAACTCAAGTATCCACCATTTTTTTTCTTTTGGCCACTTTTTTTACCCTTGACTTTTTTCACATATCGAAATAGTAGTGTTAAGCTCATTCACTCATTAAATGATTGAATCACAAAGTATACAATTGCAACTGGATGATACAAAGCACGCATTTGATTTCAAACTATTGGATTGCAAAACAAATAGTTGCAATGCATGTACTTCATATAGGATTACGCCAACACATATTTTCAAGAAAATACTTTTAGATGCATAAATATAACATAGTTAAGATAATGTCAAAGCATGTAAAATATGCATGCTAGTTGGTTATGTTTTTTTATAGAAAAATGTTCTACTCATTTGTATTAGATGGACTAGTCCCATTGATATTTGAAAGGCCTTTTGACTTGTGATTGAAATGCTCAAAGTCCCACTCACCATCATTCCATTGTTTTTTGGTTTTTCCACTTGGGTGGCCTTGAGCTCCTCCAGCAGTTGTGTTGAGCCCGAGAGAGGGTGAAGGGGGGGATGTTACTTTTCATATGTAAGGATATCATATGGGTTCAAAAGAATGAAATTTTAAAATATTATTTTATAAATTTTTAACATAGAACAATATTGCTTAATGGGATTATTCATAGATTGAATAGAAAAGGGATGTGTTTTGTTTAGAGAAAATTTATTGATAAGGGTAAATTTAAATAGACCTTGAACGCATGACACATAGAGGATTTAGATATAGTGAAAGGTAGAGCCTTGTCTCTTCCTCCACGCACTACATTAACTTCTTCATTAATGAGGCTCTCCACTAGTTCTTTTAACGAGTTCATTTCATTTTGGAGACCTTCATGTTGCTCTTATGTTATTGTGATGAATACCATCTTCTTCGGCACCTAATTCTCTCTCTTTACTATAGTTGTGCTACTAGCTCTTCCTAAATTGGTCCCAATGTCGATTGGCTTCCACACCCCCCCCCCCCCCCCCCCCCCCCCAGCTCACTTTTCTTTTCAAATTGTCATATACTAAAATAAAATTGGAGAGTTAAAGAGGTGTGATGAACATTCATGGGCACATATAAAATATTGTGTAAATTCATGTAAGAAAATGTGGGGCATAGGCTCGACAAAACATTGATTTAAATGCTATTTTAAATGTGACACTCAAATGTACATTTTGCACGCGCACACACACACACACACACACACACACACACACACACACACACACACACACACACACACACACACACACACACACACACACACACACACACACACACACACACACACACACACACACACACACACACACACACACACACACACACACACACACACACACACACACACACACACACACACACACACACACACACACACACACACACACACACACACACACACACACACACAGAGCCTAATCTTTGAAGAGGGGAGAGAGTGATTGTTGGCGATTGAAGCTTACAAAGGTAAAGCCTTTATTTCTTAATATGAGGTGATGTGATGATAATGGTTTGTAGGTTGTTGCTACAGAGAATGTTGTTTGCCCTTTAAGTCAATGCAAGGGCTTTGGGTCAGCTCGATGGGGTAGTTGAACGTGCATATTGGTACATGTGTTATCATGTTTTCTAATGTAATTTTAAATACATTTTTCCTCAATACTTTTAACGCTAAACTATCACAATGCACATGGGCTACTCGATGTTTCTTCTCATGGGCTATTTGACACTTGTTTATGTGCATTATAGACTTAGTCAACATGCAATTCGACACGATTTTAAAATGCTAACTATAGCAATTCTTTTTATTATGCTTCACAATGTGTTGAATTTCTTTTACTTAAGATTATTGATTATTTTTTTGCATTTTTATTGTTGATTTCTAACATGTGTAGGGTGCAGCTCATCATCAAGCTATTAAAGGTACAAATATCTATATTCAATTTGATGTTTGATTTAGCTTTTTTCATATTCATGGTTTATTAAAACTATAGTTGAGTGAGTGAGAGTATTCAATGGCCCATTACTTGGGCCATTGCTTGCTATCGTATAATAGTTTGGTGACAAATGTGAGGATGTGTGGAGTTAATATATACAGTGACATTGGTAGGGAATTGGATGGTCAACCTCTATTGACTCCCAATACAACACCACATGACCAAAGCCAAGAATCTCTTATAACAAAAGTTTTCAAATCTACATTGCAAAGAGAAAAACAAGGTTCCCTATATCACTTTCTTTCCATCAAGAGTACAATCAAGCCTTATAACAACTCAAATATTTAGATTTATAGGTCTCCTTATTTTTAGGATTGGACCACAAGAGGTACTACTACTAGAGGTAGTGCCGCTATAGGGACTATGGGACTATAGGTATCAAATTTCTTTTTATTCTAGATCTATATACTAGGATTGAAAAACATACATCTAGTATACTTTCCTCTCATAGAACACTACAAAGTTTCAAGACTTGTTGTAGGACTGCTTCAGTAGGATTGCAAATATCGTTCTGGAAAATACAAGATTATGGGCAACAAACTACCTCTTTCTATTCCAAATGTGTACTCAGCATGAAAATACAAACATTTCAACATATTCTTCCCAGATAATTACTATAAAACTTTAGAAACTATAGAACTTTAAGAGTCAAAGAAATTCAGATCATGTGAGTGTTATACATGACCATGTGAGAAAATCTTCCATTCCCAAAGAAACTTGAAATTTTATTACTTCTACTATTGAAAATCCTTTGAAGTTTCTACTAACTCAACTCAATTTGCTATTGCATATCTAGTCCTTAGTTCATTGAAAGGGCTAAATATGCTTTTCAAGAGACCATTGCAAGTAGATTTTGGCATGATTGGCCTATAGAGAATCCTTAATTGACTGAAAGTGCAAGAAAATGTATCATGGATATTTAGAGCTACATTTTCTGGCAAAAATGGATTGGATTATTAAGTTGGTGAAACCTTTGGTACTCCTATTGTGCATGGTTGATGAGGATAACTTTGTGAGTCAAGGGCCAAGGGGGAGGGGTGAAAGGGAGGGAGAGAGAGAGGGGGGTCACTCAAAAATATGTAAGCATATCATATGGTTCAAATAAGGGTTTTTAAGATTACAAATTTTACACATTTTTCACATATAGAAGAGGGGTCACTCAAAAATATAAAAAGGGATTATTTGATGATTGAATAGCAAAATGGCATGTTTTATTTAAGGAAATTTCATAGATCATAGCAAAGGGAATAGGAAGTGAAGATAAAGATGAAGTAGAACTCAATCAAGACCATCATAACTGTGTGGAAGTAGATGATTCAATACATGTACTTGTTGTCGAATAAATCATTTAAATTCAAGTGACCACCACTTTTTTCTTTTGGCCATTTTTCTTACACTTAACTTTCTTGACATATTGAAATAGTAGTGTTAAGCTCATTCACTCATAAAATGATTGAATCGCAAAGTATACAATTGCAATGCAAGTAACTCATGTGTATGATTGGATGATACAAAGCACACATTTGATTTCAAACTATTGGATTGCAAAACAAATAGTTGTGATGCATGTACTTCATATAGGATTGTGCCAACACATATTTTCAAGAAAATACTTTTAGATACATAAATATAACATAGTCAAGACAATGTCAAAGCATGTAAATTATGCATGTTGGTTGGTTATGCTTTTTAATAGAAAAATGTTCTACTCATTTGTATTTGGATGGACTAGTCCCATTGATATTTGAAAGGCATTTCTTGACTTGTGACTTGTGTGAGCTCTCTAATTGAAATGGGCAAGTTCCCACTCATCATTCCATTGTTTTTTTGTTATCTCCACTTGGGTGGCTTTGAGCTCCTCCAACAATTGTGTTGAGCTCGAAAAGGGGCCGGGGGGGGGGGGGGGGGGGAGTGGCAGAGGGGGTGGAGTGGGATGTTACTCTTTCATATGTAAGGATATCATGTGGGTTCAAAAGAAAAGATTTTAAAAATATTATTTTATATATTTTTAACATAGAATAGTATTGCTTAATGGGATTATTCATAGATTGAATAGAAAAGGGATGTGTTTTATTTAGAGAAAACTTATTGATAAGGGCAGTTTTAAATAGACATTGGACACATGACATATAGAGGATTTAGATATAGTGAAAGGTCGAGCATTGTCTCTTCCTCCACACACTACATTAACTTCTTCAATGAGTCTCTCCACTAGTTCTTTTAATGAGTACATTTCATTTTGGAGACCTTCATGTTGCTGTTGTGTTATTGTGATGAATACCATCCACTCCGGCACCTAATTCTCTCTTCTTACTATAGTTGTGATACTAGCTCTTCCTAGTCCCAATGTCGATTGGCTTCTGCATCCCCCCAGCCCCGCCCCCAGCTCACTTTTCTTTTCAAATTGTCATATACTAGAACAAAATTGGAGAAGAGATATAGAGGTGTGATGCACATTCGTGGGCACATATAAAATATCTTGTAAATCCACATAAGAAAATGTGGGGCACAAGATCGACAAAACATTGATTTAAATGCTATTTTAAATGTGATACTCAAGCACGCATTTTGTCGATTTTTCCATGCATAGTTAGATGCATCATCCATTTGAAATTCAACTTGAAATGCACACACGCAGACACAAAGAGAGAGAGCCTAAGCTTTGAAGAGGGGAGAGAGCAATTTTTGGCGATTGAAGCTTACAAGGTAAATTATTTATTTCTTAATATGAATCTCTTACATTATTGTGTCCACAAATGTAAGTGGTGCTATGATGATAAGGGTTTTCATGTTACTACTATTACTACAGATACACATTGTTTGCCCTCTGAGTCAATGCAAGGGCTTTGGGTCTGCTCGATGTAGTTGAACATGCATATTGCTATAGATGTTATTATTTTTTAAATGTGATTTTAAATGCATTTTTCCTCGAGACTTTAAATGCTAAACTATCATAGTGCACCTGGGCTACTTCATGTTTCTGCTCATGGGCTATTTGACACTTGTTTATGTGCATTATGGACTTAGTGAACATGCAATTTGACATGATTTTAGCATGGTAGCTATAGTAGGTATTTTTATTATGCTTCACATGTTGTCTAATTACCTTTAATTAAGATTATTGATTATACTTTTTGCATTTTTATTGTTGATTTATGATATATGTAGAGTGCATCTCATCATGAGGCTATCAAAGGTACAAATATCTATATTCAATTTGATGTTTGGTTTAGCTGTTTCAGACTTATGGTTTATTAAAACTATAGTGGAGTGAGTGAGAGTATCCAAAGGGCCATTGCTTGGCATTGTATGATAGTTTGGTAACAAATGTGAGGATGTGTGGAGTTAGTATATGTGACGTTGGTAGGGAATTGGATGGTCGGCCTCTATCAACTCCTAATATACAACACCACATGACCAAAGCCAAGAATCTCTTATAACAAAAGTTTTTGAATCTACATCATAAAAAGCAAAACAAGGTTCCTTATATCACTTTCTTTCCATCAAGAGCTCAATCTAGCCTTATAACAACTGAAATATTTAGATTTATAGGTCTCCTTATTTTTAGGAGTGGCCCCCTGTAGGTACTACTACTAGAGGTACTGCCACTATAGGGACTACAGGGTTGTAGGTACCAAATTACTTTCTATTCTAAATCTATATGCTAGCATGGAAAAACATACATTTAGTATACTTTCCTCTCACAGAACACTAAAAAAGTTTCAAGACTTGTTGTAGGATTGCCGTTGTAGGATTGCAAATATGGTTGTGGAAAATACAAGATTATGGGCAACAACCTATCTCCTTCTATTCCAAATATGTAGTCCGCATGAAAATACAAACATTTCAACATACTCTTCCTAGATAATTACTATAAAACTTTAGAAACTATAGAACTTTAAGAGTCGAAGAAATTCAGATCATGCGAGTATTATACATGACCATGTGAGCAAATCTTCCATTCCTAAAGAAACTTGGAATTTTATTACTTTTGCTATTGAAACCTTTGAAGTTTCTACTAACTCAACTCATATATTCAATCTTCAACATCAGTACATGATCTTTGCAATATAAGAATCGTTCAATCACCAGAACTCTAGTTTCCATTCTCTAACTAATGAGAAATATATGATGTGTGACATTGATGCCAGGAGGCATATTCCGCGGTGGATTCTGTGAGGTTTCGCAGTGGATTCCGTAAAATTTATTACCAGCGCTCATACACAAAGTGGATTATTTGTGTGAGAAGTCGATGGGGACGCCTATCCTTTTCGGTCATTTTGTTAATTTAATGTGTAAGTGGGTGATTCCATAGCGGGTGATTCCGTAAAATACATATTTAAATTTAATAAACATTTATGAGTTTTAAGTGCGCACTCGTAATAAATTAAGGTTAGGATTAATTTCTAACCAATTTATTTTTGGTAGCTAAAGACTGCTAGGTATTCACTTTTGTCGGTTTAATTGTATTATTTTTCTAACAATTGTGAATGATTCAGTTGATGTGTAGAGCAAGCAGCGGTGGCAGTGGGAAGCATTGGAGGATAGCGTGTATTCAAATTATCATCAATTTTTGATGGGTGCGTATCTTAGGCATGGTGCCTATATTTTGTCACACTTATTTATTAAAGCGTTTGATATTTATTTATTATTTTTGTATGTGCATGATGGGTGCACGATTTAAATATTTGTATTGGACATTGTATTTGGGTACTGCCTGACTTCTTGGGCACCCAATAGCTTTAATTCTTTAGTGGCACAAAAGCAAACACAAAAGCTAAAGTGTGCTATTTTGTAAATTGGGCTATTTCTTGAGCTTGAAGATGAATAATATATAAAATACATGCCCTATGTGAGCGCTCCACAAAGCATGTATTTTATATATTATTCATCTTCAAGCTCAAGAAATAGCCCAATTTACAAAATAGCACGCTTAGCTTTTGTGTTTGCTTTTGTGCCACTAAAGAATTAAAGCTATTGGGCGCCCAAGAAGTCAGGCGGTACCCAGAATCAATGTCCAATACAAATATTTAAATCATGCGCCCATGTGCATACAAAAATAATAAATATCAAATGCGTTAATAAATAAGCGCGACAAAATATAGGCGCCATGCCTAAGATACGCGCCCATCAAAAATTGATGATAATTTGAATACATGCTATCCTCTAATGCTTCCTACTGCCACTGTTGCTTGCTCTACACATCAACTGAAGCATTCAGAATTGTTAGAAAAATAATACAATTAAATCGAAAAAAGTGAATACCTAGCAGTCTTCAGCTACCAAAAATAAATTGGTTAGAAATCAATCCTAACCTTAATTTATTACGAGTGCACACTCAAAACTCATAAACATTATTAATTTAAATATATATTTTGCGGAATCACCCGCTATGGAATCACCCACTTACACATTAAATTAACAAAACACCCGAAAAGGATAGGCGTTCCCATCGACTTCTCGCACAAAGAATCCACTTTGTGTATGAGTCCTGGTAATAAAATTTTACGGAATCCACCACAAAACCTCACCAGGCCTGGGGGGAGATTGCACCCAATTGGTCTCCTGTTCATGTCGTGCAAGCTTTCTTCATTGATTTTTGTGCAAAAAGTAGAGTTCTTTTGTTCTTGGGGACCTTCTGACACTCACTACGCACACATATGACATCCGATCTCTGCACCATTCAAGGCATGGATTACTGCGAGTAACTCAAGGTCATGAGTGGTATAGTTGAACTTGTAGGGTTTCAATTTTTGGAAGTATAGGCCACTGATCTTCCTTCTTATACTAGCACCCCACCGATTGCAAGTCCACTTGCATCAATGATCACCTCAAATGGTTGACTGAAGTTAGGAAGTTTTAGTATAGGTGCACTGGCAACTTCTTTAAGCTTATCAAAGATTTCTTGATGCTCAATGATCCAAAGGATTACTGTATTTTTCTTCAAAAGATTTGTCAAGGGTGCAACAATGAGGGAATAATATTTGATGAAGATCTGTTACCATCTTGTTTGTCCCAAAAATCCTCGGATTTCTTTTACTATCTTAGGTATTGGCAATTCTAGGATATCTTTTACTTTGGTAGGGTGTACTGAGATCCCATTAGCGGAAAAAATGTATCCAAGACATTCAATCTTGTCAATGAGAAATATGCATTTACTCATCTTAGCATATAGCTGATTTTCATAAAGTGTTACTAGGCCAATCTTTAAGTGACCTTCATGTTCCTCTATTGATTTAGAGTACACTAGTATATTGTCAAAGAATACTAGCACAAAATCATCTAGATATGGTCAAAAGATGCCTTGCATTAGACGGTTGAATGTGGTTGGGGCATTAGTCAATCCGAATGGCATGGCCAAAAATTCATAATGACCATACCTAGTGATGAAGGCAGTCTTTGGGATATCTTGTCCCTTGATTCGAATTTGATAATATCCAAACCTAAGATCAATCTTGGAAAAAACCTTGGCTCCATATAGGCGATCTAAAAGTTCATCTATCCTAGGTATGGGCTACTTGTTCTTGACTGTAAACTGGTTGCCTCTGAAGTCAATGCAGAGTTTAAGTGTTCCATCCTTCTTTTTTTGGAAGAGGATAGGCGCTCCCCAAGGTGATTTACTTGGGAAGATAAATCCTTACTCTATCAGTTGCCTCAATTGCTCCTTAAGCTTAATAGCTTTAGGAATAGACATTTTGTGCGGTCGTTCTGATATTGGTTTGGCTCTAGTAACCATTTTGTACGGTCATTTTCAGCTAAAAGAACCAATTCTATTTCATGATCAACTTTACGATTTGGAGGTAGTTGAGTCAGTTCTTCTAGAAAGACATCCTCGAAGTCATTGATCCAGGAAGGTAGAGTGCCTTCATTGACCTTATTCAACCGAATCATGTAGATTGGTTGTCCTTTCTTCAATCATTTCTTGAGTTAGCTTGCCTTGGCTAGTTGGACTCTAGTTCTTCCAGCTTTCCCATATGCCTTTACAGTTTTTCCTTCCAAGTCTTGAAAGATTATTTCCTCTTCATCACATAGAATTTGGGCTTTGTTCTTCTTGAGCCAATCCATTTAGGATTCGGAATTTTGCTTCAATTATATGACTGTCTAACTCAAATTGAATTTTCCCTACAGTTTCAATTGAGGCGATTTCCTTCCTGCTAGCCAATTCTAGTATTATTTTCCTACAGTTTCAATTGAGGCGATTTCCCTACAGTTTCAATTGAGGCGATTTTCTTCATGCTAGCCAATTCTACTATTATTTTCCTTGTCGTCCTGGATTCTAGATGCAATCTTTTAACTGTTTTGTGTGCAAGAAAGGAAGAGTGCTACCACAATCAATCAAGATTATAAATGGCATACCCTTGTAAGTAGCTAGAGATTGAATGACTAAACATTGGTGGTCCGCTCCTTTCCTTTCCACAGCAGCATGAATGGATCCTCTTTCAATTTCTTCACCTAATGTGCATTCGTCAGGCTATCCAATCATGGTTATTTACTCGGGCACCAACTGCTCTTCCATGTCCATGGCCTGGGTTGTTCCTGCTATTCCCTTGGCCTCTTCCACCAACCTCGTTTGGGTTAGGATTTTGAGGATGGTTAGGACAATTTGCCCTTAGGTGTCCAATCCTTCCACATTGGTAGCATTGCCTATTGCTTATCCCATTTGGTCCTTGGGTGATTGCATTAGCTCTACCATTCCCTCTAGCATTGGCCATGTTGACACCACTATTTGGGCAGCCTCTTCCATAGTTGTTTATGGGTGGTTTCTTTGGCAATTTCAAGCGATTTCCTTGGCCATAGGCTTTGCTTGCATAAGAGCATCTTTGAGAGTCATTGGTCTCATTAATTCAAGGTGAGTGTCCAAGGATGGATTTAGTCCTTGGCAGAATCTTGCAATCTATTGAGACACTCTCATTGGGGGTGCATATTTGCGCAAACTCACAAACTTAGAATATTATCCTTCTAAGTTTAGGTTTAATTGTCATAAGTTGTAGAATTCATTCATCTTGATTGATTCAAAAGATGGGAAAAGATAACATTCTTTCACAGCTTCTTTGATCTGTTCCCAAGTTTGGGAAGCTTTTGTTACCCATTTATCTTGGCAAAACTGTTTCCACCAAAGCTTAGCTTTGCCAGTAAGATGAAGACGAACAATCATGGACTGATTTGCACAAGTAGTTTCAGTGGCTAGGAAATAGTCATCCATAGCCTCAATCCAAGCTTCTGCATGTTGCTCCACCTTGGGTCCTTCACCGCTAAATGTAGGTGGTGGTGTCTGCTTGAGAAGAAACTTCTTCTCTTGGAGTTCCTTGTATATTTCATCAATTCATACTAGTTGGCGATTCTGATTACCATAAAAGATGAATGTTAGATTTGATTTTCCAAGAGTTAAAGTACCTACTCTCTCTTAGTCAATTTTAGAAAATAAGGTAATCTTTATCTATCAAAGGAAGAAATACAATGGAGATCAGTCATGGAATTCGTGTAATGGTACATTTACAAAGTAAGGGGGTTTCTTATTTGTCTCTAAGGCTCTATAAATTGAGGGTAAAGGAGGACATCCTTTGATAGAGTAGCCATTTCAGGCATGCATCCCGTGAACTACTATACGGTTAGGAGGTATAATTTGGATGACTTGTTCATACACCCAACAATGTAGGGTCACTATCTTCCCATTAATTATCACAATATCATTAACCCTTTGCCCTTCAAATAAGAAACATCGAACTAGTTTTAGTTCTTCAAGCGGCCGAATTCTCTTGAGATCGGCCTTGAGGTTCCTTGTATGATTAGGGTTGATTGTGAAGAAGTTGCGAGCTATTCTCCATGGCATTCCTCTAGACCAACCCCATTGGATTCGGGTGTAATGAGGGTCTGTCATATTCTCAAGATTTGTCATTGTGGATTCTTGAAACTCAATGTTCGAGGATTGGCAAGCAGTATTGTACATAATCTTGAATACCATAAATCAATTATAAGCTTGTTCAACATCCTGAATTACCATAATACACTCATCAAAAGAAAAAGAGAGATATTTTTATTGTCATAAGAAAGTACAAGTGTTTAGTAATGTATTTTCGTAACTTCTTTGTTACAAAACGAGGTGGTTTGGCCTTCATTTCTAGGAATCGATAAGATTTTGGGAGATTGGGATACTTTGGAACCTCATAAATTTTACATGCTCGGTAAGGGCGATCCTATCGGGAGAAATAACCTTTGTATATTGGTCATACACCCATTTATTTCTCATTACAATTTTTCCATCTATATATTTTTCCTTATCATTTCAAAGAGTATTGTACTTATAAAGTCCTATCAATTTGAGGCCTTCAAGCCATTTCAACAACTTGAGATGGGCTTTCACATCTTCGTATAGAGTTGAGTCTAAGTAAAAGTAAGGGTCATCCGATTGGGGGCTCTAGTTGTAGCCCCTTCGTAAGCTTAAACAACTCCATAGAAGAGTCTTCTCTAAGATAGCCATTACGCTCTCTCTTAATTCCAATATGTTTGATTGGCAAGCATTGGAATGCATGATCTCAAAAATCAATCGCATAAAGTGTACTTCATCATTAACGTGTCAAAGCAATTCAACTGTCATCATAAGATCATAACTCACTCTCTTCAAAAATAATAATGAGACTTTATATTTATGAAAAGTATTTACAAAGATATATTGATCATACTATGATCTACCAACACACCATCTTAAGGATTCTTTTCTCATGAAAAGTATCAGGGTCTATACTCTAACATCTTGGTGGATTCTCATGTACATGGCAAACAACATAATATGGTGGGTCTTGGGGGTAACCAAAACATCCCATGCCAAAATAAGGCCTTCTTGGCAATACAACAACTCTCTCAGGTGGTACTATTTGTAACACTTCCCGATATACCCACAAGTTTTCAGGTATATATTCATTCCTAATGTCTAGTAGCCATTCAACAAAGACACTGAACAAAAGGTATATCTTAACTATCCTTAGTTGTTCAGCCCATCGAATCCTCTATAGCTCATAATGAAGAAGGATGTTACGCCCACAATATATCCCCATATGTGACCTATTCCTTGGCCAGAAATCTCTCATGTTCCATGAGTTAAGATAATGTTGCAATACAATTGAAGGAATGAAGATCCTTTCCATTTTCTCAAATATAGCCTTGCGGTATGAGCAATTATTCGATCCTAAGGCTACTTGATACATGATGGGAAAAATATCCCGCAAACGTGTAGCTTCCTCATCGCTAAGTTTCTGTGGGTACAATGTGTATGCTAGTGTGAGTGCAAGATAGTCAACAACAGTTTTCTTCAAAAAAGTGTGGTTATTTCATTAATTTCTTTTATATGTTGACTACTTAACCTTACACTAAAAGCTCTTTTGAAACCTAGGCTCTGATACCACGTGTGAGGTGCCTCCTCCAACAAACCTAGAGGAGTCCTCTTGGTTAGTCGATCAAAATTCATATCCATGCACATCACCATCCAGTCTCCCCATGGGAAACCAGGGACTTAGTTGAACATGGGAATCTTAGTTCTACTTCATAAGGGAAGCGTGGATAAGTCACCCCTAACAACAATCTAATGCCCACATAAAAAAGACCACTTTGTAATCAATCAAAGGCAAGAGTGAGGTTAACACCGCACTTGGTTCAAAGAGAGTGAGAGATGGAGGATAGTGTAACTCGATCCCCCCGGTAAAATCTCAAATTCGGCCCCCTAAAAGGGTGTAAAACCTAGTAACTAATTCTATCGATATTGGGAGAATCACGATTTAATCAGCCCTATCTACTATTGGAAAGTTACTTGACTTATTGGGTCCACCCACCAGCCATAGGTGTTCGATTCTCAGTGATTTAAGCCTCCCACTTTCCTTGATTGGGTATTCTTTAGTTTTCTAATTAGCAAAGCATACTGCCATGCTATTTGGAGATATAAAAAACAACTTCCTTTTATTACTAAGTTAAATTGGGTTTGTTAAACTCAATCTTTAACAAATAACAAACAATTCAGAAATCAAATACTTTATTTCATAATAACAAGTAGAATCGTCACTCTGTAGAGTAGTACAAAAGCATCTTCCCGCAAAAGACATTGTCCAACAGCCTAGGATAGGACATTTCAATCTCATAGGATTGAGCTGTATGTAATGGCACTTTGTCTGGGGCGGTCAACAGGGAATTTATTGGCTCAAAGTCCCTCTAAGATTCCATGAGCCTCAGGAGCCGTCCTACATAGGAGGGGCACTTATAACTTGGCCCTTTGTCCTCTCAGGTGCTCGAGTGATCAAAAACTAAAAATACCTACCTCCATCGGGAGCATAGGACCCCCACTTGCAGGTGAGTTTTTCCATAGTCCACAGAGTGTTAAGGAGCATTGGGTAGTTGGGGACCCCAACATCGTGAACCACCACCATCCAAAACTTGTCTGACTATTACAAGCACAGAATCATAAGATACATAATTCATCATTCTCAAATCGAAAAGCAGGCATAACCATAAAACATTTTTAATACACATGTCAATGTATGCGATGCATAGAATCTATCCCTCTCATCAATTCCTATGTTCTTTCTTAAAAAGCAATTGATAATACTAACATATTTTTATAACTTTAAGTGCGTTCTTACTAAATGTAATCTATGTAACAGACTTATCCTATGGGATTTTCTAACATTACTAACTTATCCCTCATTTTATCATAAGATAAAAAGAAGCAATAACATGAAATAGAGAAATTAGGAAGTTGTAGAGTCAATAGCTTAAAAGTAATCATTTTTTAATGTCCTAAATGTGATTATCTCTGTTCAGCCAACCATCATGATTACGGGGTATGAACGCAACCTCGGTTTGTTGTGGAATAACCGGTCCTTCGAGTTGAATGGATTCGGGGGGTTACTTCCACTTGCTCTTTAGCTTCGTGTTGAGTTCCCTCAGCAGCAGTGACTACTTCCTCGCGTTGGGGAGCTCTCCAAGAATGACCTCCCTCAACATCTCGATGTCTTTTGGGAGCCATGGAAGAAGCTTGATGGATTTAAGCAACGCTTCCACATAGGTATGGAGAGAGAGAGAGGCTCAACTGATTGCAACAGAGCTTCGTCGGCGTCAACAGCAGAGAGACTTTTGCATGGGTTGTTGTTTTGATGTGACGATCTATCCCTATTTATATAGTAATTGGGGGGGAGGGGGGAAGGGAGGGCAAAGAGAGAATGCTTGCTTTTAGCGTTTTTGATGACATCATCGATGATGTTAGAGAGGGGCTCCGTTTTTGAAACATAGCATGGAGATAAATAATTTACAAATATACGGCGAGCACCACTTGTCATGTCATCAGGTGGGCGTCACTCGAAGGCTCATGACCATGGCGACGACCAATGCATAGACCTTGGTATCTTGGACTTGGCATACTTAGCAATGGATACGGAGGCTTCATTGGCACTGTTGGCTATGTGTGAGAAGATTCCACTAGCTTGTAGGAAAAGCTTCTCGGGAGGTCACCCATCCTGGCAGTGTCATCACCCAACTACACTTAACTGCCAAGTGACTATCCACTAGGCTAGTTCTTTTTATTGTTCTATACTACAAACATAGTTTTAATAAGCTTGTATTGGGAGGGATTTCCAAGCCTTTCTTCCATGAACTAGCATATAATACCACATCAATTATCTTCATAGTTAGAGCTAGTTTTAAAAATGTGCAATCTTTATCATTTTATTTTTAACCTAAATCAATTTTTGGAATGTATACGCACATTGCTTATTAAAATAAACTAAGTAATGGAGACATTACACCCTCCCACCCACCCACCCACCCACCACACCTCCCCCCCACCCTCTCCCCCTCTATCTTGGCAAGTACTATATAAACATGGATAAGGGTGCCTAAAAAATAGACAACTCCTGTAGAGACTCCATCTTGCTAAGTGTGACAAAGGTGCTTACTCCCACTCTCTCTTCTACAATCATGAAAAAGATTTGCCATAATCCGTTGAGCTCTTTCTCACTTTTTCTTTGTCATGCAAAAGCTCTGTTGAAATCCATTGAGCTTCTTTCTCTCTTTTCCAAATAGTGCAAAAGCTCTTCTAGATTTTGTCGAGTCTATTCCTCCCAAGAGACATAGAGATGCGATGAGGGATCGTATGCACAACGAAGGGGTTGTTTGTGCTAACATTCAATCCGAAGTTGAAGCACACCCTAAAGTTGTACATGAACCCATCCGACATGTAGAATTGGTCGTCACACAGAATAACTCAAAGTTGTGGCCACACCCCTTAACAATGATGGTTGGCCTATGGAGGATAATCTAGTTTGATAAAGGAAAACAAAGATCTATTTTAAATATTTAAATTTACCTAGGATAATTTCACAAATTCTTTAATCAACTTACGTTTTTACTTCATCTTAATTAAGGAAATAAGGTCAAGACATTAGAAATGCATGTAGGATGTCTTACTTTTATAAACTATGTATAATATTACTCAAATTTACTGTTAGAAAAATAGGAAAATTCACTAAAATCATGGTATGTTTTTAGAAAATGATATAAGAATTAATGAAGGGATAGACTCTATGCATTGCATATGTTAAGAAGTGTATAAAAAATAATGTTTCTATAGTTGTATATGATTTTGGATTTGAGAATGATGAGATATGTATCTTAGGGGTCTATGCTAGTAATAGTTGGACATGTTATAGAATATGGTGGTTTAGGACATGGGGACCCCTAGTCCACTACTCCTTAGCACTCTTTAGAGTGTGAAAAGACTCACTTGTGGGTGGGGGTCCTATGCTCATGAGGGAGGTAGGTGTTTTTTTGTTTTAATTACTTGAGTACCGCAGAGTACAAAGGGCCATGTTATAAGTGCCTCTATTATATAGGATGGCTTCGGTTGCTTAAGAAAGCTTAGAGGGACTATGAGTCAGTAAATTCCCTACTACTGATTGTGTAGAGTGCAATCACATACAACTGTTTCTTCTAGGATTAAAAGGTCCTATCTTAGATTGGACAATGTCTTTTTGTAGAAAGAAGAATTTGTGCTACTCTATAGAGTGAATGTTTTGATTACTATTATGAAATAAATTATTTGATTTTTGAATTATTTGTTATGTATTAAAGATTGAGTTTAACAAACCCTATTCAATGAAATAAGAAAAGGAAGTTGATTTTATATATTCTCATGGTGTGAGAGTATGCTTTACTAATTAGAAAACTAAAGCAAACCGAATCGAAGAAAGTGGGAGGCTCAGATCCCAACAATTCACCACCTATGGTTGGGTGGGCCTGATGAGTCGAGTAACTTTTCAACACTAGATAGAGCTAACTAGATCGCGGTCCCCATATGTTGATATGACTAGTTTTGGGTTTAAAATCATTTTAGGGGCCAGAGTTGAGATTTTACCTTAGGGGCAGGGGGATTGAGTTACATTATTCATCATCTCTTAGTCTTTGAACAAAGTGTGGTATTCACCTTGCTCTCACCTTTGACTAATTACAAATTGATCTTTCTTGGGTGGAAGCTAGATTACTGTTAGGGGTGACTTGTCCATGCTTCTCGTGTGTAGTAGAATCGGGACTCCCATTCTCAACTAAGCTCAACATTTCCTACAGGGAAATTGGGTGGGGTTGTATATGGACATGAATTTTGGTTGATTACTAGAGGACTCGTCCATGCCTAATGAAGGAGGCATCTCACACGTAGTATGAAAGCCAAGGTTCAGAAGACCTAAGGATCTAGGATTAAGTAGTCAATGGATAAAAAAAATTAATGAGCACATCAGTTTGAATGAACTGTTACTGATTGTTTTGCACTAACATTAGCATACACATCGTGCCCACAAGAAATCAAAAATGAGGAAAATGCAGGTTTGCAAGATATTTTTCCCTTGGTGTATCAAGTGGCCTTAGGGCCAAATAACTTTTCATATTGACATGCCATCTTTGAAATAATGGAAATAATGTTCATTCCTCTAAATGTATTATGACCCCCTCTTGACTCACGATAAATGAAAATTTTTTGGCCAAGGAATAGGTTACACATGGGGATATATATTGGATGAAACTTCCTTCCTTGTCATGAACTATGGAGAATTCGATGGGCTGAGTGACTAAGGGTAGTCAAGATATATCTTTTGTTTGCTACTTTTGATGAGGGGTGATTGGACATTGGTAATGAGTTTATACTTGAAACTTTATGGATTTATTGAGAGGTCTTACGCTAGTACCACTTGAGAGAGTTGCCATAGTACTAAGAAGGCCTTATTTTGGGATTGGATGTTTTGATTATCCCCAAGAACCACAAGCTATGTTATTTGTCATATACATGAGAATCCATTAAGAAATGAGAATAACATAATCTAATGCTTTCCAAGAGAAAAATATATACGAAACAGTGTGTTGATAGATAATTTATGATTGATAAATCTTTGTAAATATCTTTTACATTAATAAAAAGCCTTGTTGTTGTTTAAAAGAGCTTGAGTAATAAGCCTATAATGATAGTTGGGTTGCTTTGATAGGTTAAGGATGAAGTATATTTTATGGATTGATCTTTGAAATCATGTATGTTGCTCCTTGTTCCTATGGTGTATGGGAGTTTTAAGAGAACATGATGATTCTAACCAACTAGGGAAAATTCATAATATGGTTGAACATGCCAACCAGACTACCTTGCCAGGCTATAAAAGGAAGACCCCTCTAAAGCCACCGTTAACCTATCTTTCACCCTGTCAGAGTTCTTCCAGCTATCCTTAGGCTTTTCATCTATCATTTGTCTCGAAGGATCACCATCTAAGCTTCACAGAGTGGAAGCTCATGGATAGACAAAGCCATATTTGTATCAGTTCATTTGAAATTAAAGCAGTGCTTATTATTCTCATATTGGTTGTGTGTTCTCTAATCCTTGCTTAGATTATGCTGTGTAATTTCTACATGGTATTAGAGCTCAGGGGGCTTTGAGGAGTGGAGAGTACATGAGAGACAAGGGCTTCAATAGTGAATATAATAAATGCTATTTGCTACATCAAGTAGTAGTGCTGGCACATCAGGTGATGTTGTTGCTGTATCGAAAATTCAAACACTAAGGATTTGGTACATCAAGTAGTAGTGCTGGCACATCAGGTGATGTTGTTGCTGTATCAAAAATTCAAACACTAAGGATTTGTCCACCAACCTTTAGTAAAGGCAAGTTAGATGGTGCAAACTACAATTTGTGGAAGTTTAAAATCACAACTATCCTTGATTCTTATGACCTTTTGGAGACTATGCTAGGAACTGACCCAATCCATCAAATTTTAGTGTTATGATTCCTCCAAATGCAAATCTTCTACAAGCTTGGAAATGAAGGAATGTAGATGCATTGTATGCCTTAGTTACAAGTTTTCCTAATAGTATTTTGACCTTGATTCAACATACAACCAAGGCATTAGAGGCTTGGAACATACTAAGGAGTCTGTATGAAATGTGAAATCAAACAAGGATTCAAAACTTGGAGAATCAACTAGCATCAGAGAACTTTGCAGAAGGAGAGACAATTGAAGCATTCATCACTTGGATCAAGAGTTGGGATACAAAAGATTAGTGAGGAGCTAGCTTGGAGGTGTCTTTGGATTTGTCCACCAAATTTTGATGGATTGGTAATTTCCCTAAATACTCATGTGAGACCCCAAGCTTTGGCGTTTGAGGAATTTTGTGTACTACTAATGGAGAAAGAGTTATGACTTAAAGCTAGAGAAGGTAACAGTAGTAGAGATATTGCATTCTCCACCAATGCAAAAGGTAAAGGTGGTTCCTCTACCAATGGTAATAAAAAAAAGAAGGGTGATTAAAAAAAAGTTTCAAGGAGCAAGAAGAAAGGATTTGTAATTGCAGATTGTTATGTTAAGAAGGTAGATGAAAAGAATGGCACCATAAAGACTAAAGGGAAGGAGATGACAAATAAAACTAAAGCAGAGTTGGAGTTATTTATGGTGAGCCTTGAGGAAGTATGCTCCTTGGCGCAAGAAATATCTAACATTGATTCATGGGTATTGAATAGTAGCATCTCTCATCACATGACCAACAAAAAAGGTCTATATGGGTCTATGAAGTCTCTACAAGAATCCATTACAATGACAGTTGGAAGTGATGCAAAATGCTTTGTTGAGGGGACGAGTACTATTTGAGGGCATAGGTACTATTTTCTTTGTTACTACAAATGGTGAACTTAAAATATTTCAAATGTGCTGTATCTTCCAGAGATTACGAGAAATTTGCTATCGGTTGCTTCTATAACTCATCTAGGTCATGAGATGAGGCAAGACAGGTGCAAAAATTATAGATAGTAATGTAAAAGTTATTGATAAAGGAGAAAGAAGAAATAATCTATATGAGCTAAGTGCTCTTATAGCCACCATTGGTGTGGGCACAAGTAAACTTTGGCATGAAAGATTTGATCACATTGGTTTTGCAGTGTTGAAGGAGATGCATAAGCAAGGTATGGTTGCTCACCTACATGCAATGAAGAAACCATGTGAAGCTTGTATGATGGGCAAGTAACAAAGAAAGGAATTTCTACAAGAAAGCAAGAACGGAGCGAAGGCTCCTCTGGAGTTGGTGCATGCTGACTTGTGTAGTAAAATGCCTACAAAAGCCTTGGGAGGATCTTCTTATTTTATGTTGATAGTCAATGACTATAGTAGAAAGATGTGGGTGTACTTCCTTCGTAATAAGGCTCAAGATCTTGGTAAGTTTAAACAATGGCTAAAACTTATTGAGAATGAAATAGGGCAAAGTGTGAAGAAGTTTAGAATAGATGGTGGTGGTGAGTTCAACTCAAAGGACTTTGAAGACTTTTGCAAGAGCAAAGGGATTAAACATCAATTGTTGACGCCTCATGCACCTCAACAAAATGGCATTGTTGAATGCCAAAATTGCACCATTGTGGAAATGACAAGGTGCATACTTAAAGATAAGGGATTGCTTGGGAAAATTGTTAATACTGTAGTCTACATTCTCAATTAGAGTTACACAAAGGCTGTTAAGGGCAAAACTCCTCATGAGACCTATTTTGGTAAGAAACCATCTATCTCACATTTTAGAACTTTTGGATGTAAATGTTACGCCTATGTTTCAAAGGATAAGAGAAACAAGTTAAATCCAAAAAGCACCAAATGTATCTTCTTGGGTTATAATGATAAGAAAAAGGCTTACAAATTGTATGACCAAGAGGTAAAGAAGATCATATCGAGCCATGATGTGGTGTTCAAGGAGTATCCACAAATAGTGGAGGAGAAGAATATAAGTTCTTCCACTTTATTATCCAATGAAGTAGTCCACTATGAACCTATCCCAAGAGCTATCCCTACTCTCAAGGAGGAGAAAACATCGTCTTTGAATGATGAGAACAAAGTTTACCAACTTGCAATCATGCCACTAGAAAAGACATTCCCATGATGGGTGAAGCAGCTCTATGATCATAGTAATCCTATGACTACTATAATTGAGGAAAAGGTAGATGGACCAAGGAGGTTCTAAGAATAGAGAAGCAAAGAAAAACTTATGCTCACATAGTCAATATAACCTTTATGGCTAAGATTATGAGAGAAGTAAAGGAGCCAATAGACTTGGAAGAAGCACTTACCTGTGAAAACTGATTATAACATCATAATGAATAATGACACTTGGGAGCTAGTGGATTGGCTAGAAATGAGGAAGATTATTGGCATCAAGTAGGTTTGGAAGGTAAAGTACTAGGAGGTTGATGGCAGCTTAGAAAAGAACAAAGTTGGATTGGTTGCACATGGGTTTTCACAAGTGGAAGGATTTGATTTTCAAGAATCATTTGCTCCAACTGCTAGAATGACCAATATTCGCACAATACTTGCAATGATGACTGCTCATAAGAAGAAGTAGCAAGTTTACTAGATGGATATCAAATCAACATTCTTGAATGTTGACCACAAGGAAGTCATGTATGGCAAAGTTTGTAAGATGAAGAAGGCATTGTATGGGCTGAAACAAGCCCTTAGAGTATGGTACCACTGGATATATAAATTCTTTCTAGGTTTGAATTTCAAAAGATGTGCCTCTTATGTTGACTTGTATGTTTTCAAGGATAGTGAAAAGTCTATAGTGATTGTTCTATATGTGAATGACCTTCTTATTGCACGTGACTATGAAGACATGATTCATTAGAGTTGAAAGGCTTTGAGCTTTAATTTTAAAATGATAGACTTGGGTTTATTGCACTATTGTTTGAGGGATTGAATTTGGCAAGTGCTTCACAAAATCTTCATCTCTTGAAAGAAGTACACATGGAAGATCTTAAAAGCATTTGGCATAGCCGAATGTAAGGAGATACCTACGGTTGGCAACCTCATCAACTTGTGTAACACCAAGCCATATATCAATTTTGCTATTGGTCTTTTGAGTAGGTTCTCAAACAAACCACGAGAGAGTCATTGGAAAGCTGGGGTGTGGGTGCTCAGATATTTGAAGGGAACTCTTGACTATAGTATCATATACAGTTTCAAAAATGCTCATGGGGAACTGTGACTAAGATTAGGCAAGTGACAATGATTCTAGGAAATTCATTTTTGGATATTGTTCCTCTTTAGTTCAAGAATATTATCTTGGATGACTAAGAAGCAACCAATTGTGGCATTGTGTTCTACTGAAGTAGAGTACAAGGTAGCTTGTTTTCCTAAATGTGAAGCAAGTTTGGGTAAGGAGGATTCTATGGCATACGGGAGTATAGGATGAAGATTCAATAGTGTTAAGACGTGACAATTAGAGTTGCATTGCCATTGCCAAAAATCCAATTTTTCACACATGTATCCAACACATTGAGATCTAATATCACTATATGTGCGTGACTTGTGGGACAGTAGAGCTAGTCTATTGTCCACCAACAAAGGAGAATGGGACATATATATTCACCAGAGATCTTATGAAGGATCTCCTTCCAATTCATCTTTAGAGACTTGGCATTGGGTTGAGAATGTAGTTCACTCACCTATGGGTGGACATTTAGGGCGGGTGTTAGATATGCTCAATGCCCCACCCTCATAAGGTGCCACCAATAGTCCATGGTATTCTAAGTTGTAATGCCTTTATTATGAGGAGAAGCCATGTGTAAGCATGGACATTGGGTGGATCTTGACTTGTATATGATATGAGATCTATGTGATTGAATGGAAAAAAGGTGACCTTTGTGAATCTAGCCTTTGGGTTAGATACGATAGTTATGCTGGTATAGCAACTCAAGGCACAATGCATCAAGTTGTAGGATGTGGGAGTTATTAGGGGCCCCTATTTTGGGGTCTTAGAGCAACGTCCCTAGCTTTTGATGGTAAAAGAAATATTCCCTTGCTGATTAGGAAAGATTCATAATGTGGTTAGACATGCCGACTAGACTACCTTCTTGGGCTATAAAAGAAAGACCCCTCTAAAGCTATTGCTATTCTTGTTGGGGGTAAAGGTGCCTATGCCTAGCTACCCATGTATTACTACATTGATAGTACCTTCACCTGCACACTTTAGGCGTGGGAGAGCCCATCACTGTCACTTCATTCTTTATTCTTTTAGTGACATTTGAATAAAGGGAAGACTAGTCACACATTGTGACTGTTGGAGTTTCCACATCTTGAGTTCTCTCTCTTGCTATGTTGCATAGCTCACACATCTCTTGCTTTTTCTTGCTTGTGCTTCCACTTTGATTTCTCCCTTCAATTGAATTATCCAGCCTTGTTAGTCATTAGGAGACATGAAGTACTTTGTCACATTCATTGATGATCACTCACATAAGGTCTGGGCATATCCCATAAAGTTGAAGCATGATGTTTTGGCCACCTTTCAACATTGGCTTGCATTGATTGAGAGAACTTGTGCTTGCTCAACCACTCCCCAAAATTGGACAAAGGATTTGGCATTATTTACCACTCCTCTGAGCATTGATCATTAACATTGAGCATTAGTTTTGAATCATTAAGCTTGAGCTATTAATTGTGCAAATAGGGTAGCATGTTGTCATAAAATAGGGACAACTATATCTATGTCATTGGTTTGAGATGCTATTGGATTGATTTGAGCACTCTTTTAGTCAATTTCTCATAGATATCACTGCTGTCATAATAGGGCTGAATGCTATTTGTCTGGAAAATGTCATGCTCTTGGCTTATGTGATGGTCTCGGGATGCTCATTTGATGCTAGACACTTGGGGAGGCTCTTTTGGATTGGTCCTCTTCTGCGATTTGGACTTGGTTGTATCCACTAAATCCATCCAAGAGGGAATGTAGCTCATCGCCTGCCACTGTGTCCAATAGTTGATCTGTGAAAAGGATAGGAAAATGATCCTTCTTCATCTTGGAATTTAGCTTTCAAAAGTCCACACATATTTGCAGTTTCCCGTTCTTCTTGGGTATTACCACAATGGGCAAAAACCCATTCACTATTAGCCATTGGATAAATGAACTCAGCTTCAAGGAACTTCAATAATTCGGCCTTCACCAAAGCAGAATAATTAGGATTCATACGCCTCTGTCTTTGCCTCATAGGTTTGGCATCAGGCTCTAGGTTAATGTGGTGAGCATGTTTCTTAATATCCTCTAAATGCACATGGATCCCCTAGATGAATTTTCCTTTGCCTGAGTAGATGTTTATCTTATGAGTTGGCATACTGTGGGATCAATCCCCTTTAGATCTTTGTACGACCATGCAAACATGTCTAAGTTCTCCTTTAGTAGGTCTCGTAGGACCATTAGTTCTTCTAGAAGATTTAGACCCACCTTCAGGTGATGTTCAGTACTGTCAGCATCCACGAACATCAATTGCTTTTCACCTTCCACTTCGCGAATGTCCCATGAACTGCTTCTGGGTAGATGTCCCCGACTCTTTCAAGGGAGTGGTCTCATCTTCTAATGATTCACTGGAACTACTATCCTCTTTTAATGGAGGCTTAGCTCACTCTGTGGGAGGCTGAAAGGGTATCATTGAGGTTTTGGGTTTGGATTGGGGATGAGTTACTTCTTGGCTTGAGGATTCGTCTTCTGAAGATGCATCCAAGAATGTCACACAACGTGAACCTTCTGTGTTCAGTTTGAACTGTAGAGTGGGGGGTTGTTGGTAAGGTGCATCTCATCTTCCCTGAGGAAGAGTATCTTTGGGCGACAAGAACCACTACTAAAAGAAAGCCGATTCTTCTTAATCCGTTTCTTATAGAGGTTTTTCTTATGACATGATTCATTAATCAGTCCAAAGGGTACCATAATCATTCTATCAATCAGAGAGGAATCTTTTGCTTTTGAGGCTTCAGGAACTTCAAGAACTTCTTCCTCTTCCCCGCCTTCTGTGAGTAGGATAGACTCTTCTAGCTTGCTTTCATACTCTTCTTCTGCATTATCACTTTTGTCCTCTTCAAATTCTACTTCTACCCCTGTGAGGGCTCTGTGAGAGAAGAACAAGCCCTCTATTATGTCTTTTGCTTTTGCTTCTGTCTCTGTGGCTATCTTTGTCTTTGCTCCTATCTTTGTCTCTGGCTTTGTCTCTACGACTACTATGTAACAAGGAGAACAATACATCCATGCTTCTATCTCATTGTCAGAGGTGATTTCAGAAGTCAATTCGTGTTCAGGCAGGAGGTATTCTCCCATGGACAAAGACTTTACTTCTTTCGGTAGTTGGCTTACAGTCGGTTATGACTTTGATGGACATGGATCCATTACCTTTTTGCGATCCATACAACTTCAACATCACTCCATTGGGTCCTCTGCCTAGGGTAGGGTTCCTTTAAACCAATCCGTCCTTGCTCTTACTTCGAAAAGCCAAGGTCTTCCCAACAATAGAGAATATGAGGTCCCGCATGAATTTGCTTTGACCACTAGATATGTCAGCCAATAATCCCTTCTGGCGAGGGTTGTCTTTATGTATGGGAGGATGCCTAACGGTTTGATTCTGATTTGGTCTGCCAATCTGATAAGCCAATGCATAGGCTACATTCCTTGCAAGCCTTGTCACATCCATTGTTATATTTACCGATGAGCCTTCATCAATCAATGCATATGCAATAAAGGATCCTTCAATCCATATGCCAATCTCTGGGATTTTGAGATCCAAGAAGGTGTTAGCCACATCTACTTCCTTTATGGGTTCTGAGGCTCTGTTGGACTTGGTTGCCACCAAAGGAGAAATTCTTAGGCCTCTTCTTCTTATCAATTTGCTTTTGAATTTCTTTACACAGCTAGGAGACAATACTAACAATTGTCAGAACATTAAATTTGGTTTAAAAGTGTCTAGGTCTTTGAACAAATCATACTCTTTGATAGGATCCACAGGCTTTTCCAATCGGTTCAGAAATGGGGCCATGCCCACTTTTATCTTTTCTTTTTCTTCTAGGAATGGCAATATATGTGCTTCTTCTCCATGAGGAGATACTTCGGCATCCTCTTTTTCTTGGACCTCTAGTCCTGCTTCTGCAATTATCTTTGTGGCTCTCTATGGCTTTGTAGTGCTATGTACTTTCTTATTCTGGATTGCATTGTTCTGATTTTCTCAAGAAAGGTTGAACTTTACAGTCTTGATAGAGGGAATGTTCTCTTTTGGAGCTACGGGTTCTCCTTTCTTTGCACGTGTTATTGCAGCCACTTCCAATTCCACCAAATTGGAAGGAGGTTCTTAGGTCTTTTGTTGGGTATCAGAAGTAGATTTCATAAGAGTTGGACTTGGACAATCTTTTACACAGTGACCTTATCATTTGCATTGACTGCATAAGGGCTTATAATCCACAAACCTTCTAGGGTTTGGACAATTTGGTGAGATATGACTCTTTTTCCCACACATATAACACTCCACTTCTGATCTTTGACCACCGCTAGACTTTTGTCCTCTATAACTTTGAGAGGGAAACCTCCTTGGACCGAAATTAGGACCAAACTCCCTAGGCTTTGGTTTGATGTCTTGTGTTGTCATTTTGGATTCTAGCAAGTTGAATCTTGTGTCTTCGTCTTTCTTTCTTATTTCATGCATCTCTTTCAAAGAACAAATATCCTCTATATGGTTCTTCCTCAGACAATATGAAAAAAAGTCTCTAGGAATGGTTTGCTTTCAAGTACATTCAATGGCTAAATGTCTCGCTTGATGGCACTTTCCACACCATGTATTAGAATGCAATACATCTCTCCCACCTCCCCGAGGAGTGGATATATTGACCATATTCACCTTCAACGTCTATAGCTATTTTGTAATCACATCCATAAACTCTTTCTTGATACTTGTAAACTGAGTTGGATAGGTAATCCTTCAAATTTTCACCTCCTGGAGTACTTGTAGTAGGGTTTTGGGAAGCTTTTGTTATCATTACATATATTGGCTAGGTTGATCTAGAGTGTCCTCTATTCTAGTTTTGATTCAGAGCTCCTATTGACACTTGGGGTTGTTGATTCTGGTTGGTAGGGTTCCACTATTGTTGAGTCACCATTGGAGGAATTGTTTGAGGCCACTGTTGTTGTGGTTGAACTGTCATTTGAGGCATTGTCGTTTGCGGCCATTATGGATTAGGTGCACTGTACTGTCGCACTATTTGCATCTGGGGGTAGGGATAGGGAACTGTCCCTGGGACTGCATTTGGCGGGTATACCATTCTTGGCATGGGAGGAGGTAAGACTCCTCTTCCTGTGGTCATTCACAACCTTGCTTCAACTTTGTCATATAGTCTTGCACCTTCCATTGTAGCTTGTAGATTGACTGGTCTTCTTAATTCCACGAACTTGCAAACTTTTGGTTGTAGGCCTCTGAGGAAAAATCCCTTCTGGATGCCTTCATCCTAATGATGGTTAGTTCATCTCTTCAGGATGGATTCCATTCGCGAGACATAAGCTTCTACTCTTTCTCCAGAGGAATGGCTTAGGTTCATGAATTCCTTTCGTATCCGGTCTTCAAAACCTTCACGCCTAAACTTAGTGAGAAAGGCCAACTTCATTCCATGTGCCAAAATTTCTTGCTACTTGTCTCTCATAGCACTGAAACGCCGCACCTTTGAAAGTGGCGGGGAATATTGCTAACCAATGCTCAAGGGTTCTAGCACTGTTAGCCACACATGCTACCATAAACTCTGCTACATGAAAATCAAGATCTTTATTGTGCTCTCCCTTAAAAATGGGCAATGGGACTACATTTACTAGCCTGTCATCAATATTTCCATGACAGATTTGACTAGGAAGGGGATCTTGAGTCGCCATGGGGACTTCTATAAAGAGTGCTTTTAGGGCGTTTAAGGATGCTTCTACTGCACGCTCGTTCTTGGCCTTGATTTTTGTATTCTCTCTTCTTACATACCTCTGGACTCGTTCTAGTGCTTGCCTTTTGATTCTGTCATTCATCAGGGGTTGGCTCCAACCAGTTGGTTTGTACTCAACAGAATAGAATCAAAGGGGCTTCAATCTATGGAGGAATCTTTGGCCAACATCTCTTCTACTTCCCTCTTTTCTACATTTCTAAATTCAGCTTTCAAACCACTATAGAGAGGGAGGTATTCCGTTTTGAAGGTATCAAAACTCATTCTTCTAAGGATCGTTGTTGTGCCATCATCATAATAATGCCAACTTCTGATGGTTTCAATAGTGTATGTTGTGAAAAATACTCTATCCACCGACTTCCTGTGGGTTGCTAATTGGACAAATAGGAGATTGTTCATGCACTAGGCATCCCATGTGTCCTACTATTGAGTATCTACGAACAAATTCCAACTCTTTTCTTTCTTGTTTTTGAGAACCTCCACTAACCTCATGACTCCTGAAGCTTCTTCATGATCTCCCACTTGATGATATTTGGAAACTTCAATGAATACCAAATCTTCCATGGATGGTCATTCTCTCTGTTTCTGCACTTGTTTGTTCCCAAACAATTTGCCACCAAGATGCATGTCTATGTTGCTTCAACTGAAAGAGGAAATAGTCCATCACATAGACCCTGCATCATGATGGTAATATATTTCAGCAATTTTGGAATGAAATTCTCGTAAAAATTAGCTTTGGCAATGACAATCTCCAATTCTTCAATGGGGTAAAAGGAACTTTTCAAGCATCCATTGAATTCTTCTCTTCTTGGCAATGCCATTTCCTTCATTTTATCTTTAACAAAATCCATCATTTTTTTCATATTCTTCATAGGATTCTTTAATAGACATAGGAAACACAAAATAATGCTCCACTTTGAATGGAAAAATATCATCTTTAAAGATTCCACAGCTTTCTTTCACAATCTCTCATATGTAGATACATTGTAATTGACTATCTCTAACTCTCTCTCTCTCTCTCTCAATCAATCAATAGTACATTATCTCCTCACTATAATACTCAATAATCAATCATAATAATCCTTCTTTGGTCATGGATGCCCCTTCCAAAAGGTGTGTTTGATATGAAAGGTCACGAGAGCCATTACAGTGACTTCTCACAGCTCACTATACTGTTACTTCACTCTAGTCTTCTCTTGAGTCTTCAGCAGCTACTTCTTTCACTTCCTTGAGCTCTTTTGAACTTACATTCACCTCTTTCCAAGGCTAGAAAATTTTCCCAAATTCACATATACATCCCACAAAACACTTACAGAAGCATACAGAATAGAACAGAACAGAAACATAGGCTTTATAGAAGCTCAACAGGGGGTTACAGAAGGTCAACAGAAAGCATCAAAACCGCATAAATCATACTAAAACCATTCCAAACTATCAAAAACCATTCAATGATATTTTAAAAATTCTCAACTTCCATCAATCATTAATCCATGCTTCATACAAAAGAAAATTAGAACAAAACAAAAGCTAAACAGAAGCTACCAAAACCTAAACAGAACCTATCAAAACATCATAAAGCCTCATATCTCTACTGAAAATCATCATGATCTTCCAAAAAATAATCAATCTCATCCAAAATATTCTCAAACCACTTCCAAAACAACTAGTTATCACTCAAAATCCATAAAAAATCAACGATTTAAGCCTAAAAAACAACAAAAATCAACCAAAAAACCAAGTCAAATCAGTATTCAACAGGCATGGATCATTGGGCACTATAGTGTGAAGAGTAAGTTGGAATGGTTATTTATCACATTTAGGATTCACAATGTTATTTAGATGTGCTCATGCATTTGGGATTGCTTGTGGTCACTACGCAGACAAGGAATGGTTCCTAAAACATACCAAGGAGGGCATGGTTCCTAAAACAACAGAAAGCTAATAGACTACTGAGAGAGCAAGTATGGACATAGGGATAGCCGAGGGTACAATTGATAGCCTACATGGTGGTTCTAGAGGAGTTTCCAAGGCAGATGCTGATCCGGAGATGATTGGTGCGATAGTGAAATCTCCAAGTGATTGCACCTTGTCGGAGCTCTTTTTGGAGGCAAGGAAGAAGCACCCTCAACATTGTTATAATCACACTTAACACTATGTGGTTCTCACCCTTGCCACCCACGAGGGCTACCACCAAGTAATAGGAGAAAACACTACCAATGGAATGGGGCTCTCTTGCTTGGTGGTGACCCATGCAGGATTCACACCACACATAGGATACCACCAAACCATAACGGGCCACAACACTCTCAGGAGGCACTTCCCTAGCTTGGTAGTGACCCATTTGGAGCCCTCTGCAAAAGCACAAGATGGTTACCTCCTCAACATAGTCCCCTAAAATGCACTCATTTAAAGTGGTTGAACTCATTTAAAGTGGTTGAGTTACATATTATCTTCACTTGGCATCTACTCATTTTTAGGAACCATTATGGGCTCCCCTTCTCCCTCTAGCTCCCTCTTCTTCTCTCTAGAGATAGGAACCATACTGGGGTCCTCCTCTCTCTCCAACTTCCCCTTCTACTCTTCACATACAATAGGTTCAGTGGGTATTTCTACATTCATTTTTGCATTACCTCGGTGATTGCTAGGTTTAGGGTCCCCTAGCACCTCTTCCTTGGTATCATGAGAGTCATGTCTAAGACTCTTTAGGTCCTTGTTTGCAACATGGTGGTCTGCGTACACCATATTAGCCCCACAATCTACAAAGTTTAGCAAGATGATCCATAACAAATAAGGAAAAGAAGAATAAGGTAGACAATATGAACAAGAAGAAAATAGTTACTTACTCTTCTGAATATATCCCTTGTGAGCCTAATTCTTGGCCACTTGTGAGATTCAATGATTGCATCCAAATTTCATAAAAGTGTCATTTGTCATGAGAGTGGTAGTGAAACACAAGGGATGGTACTAGTGCCTACAAGCTAATATGAAAGAAACCACCACATAGGTAGAGTCTAAAAGAGTCCCCACATGCAATAGAAGTCCCCAAAACATGGATTGTATTGCCTTCATCCACAAGTTGGGGCCTGGGAAACAATGCGAGCCTTCTACCTCCCTCCAATTCTACAATCGATATTTTAAGAAAATCCCTCTAGGCCTAAGCCTCTTGACTCTTGACCGTGAGCAAATCACATTCCATATGCAGCAAAAACATGAAAATGTCATAAGTAAAGAGTACCAAACAATACCAATATTATCAAAAAGCACCAAAAGATAAACCACAATGTACCAAAATATATTTAAAAAAATATCAAAATGTTTTAGAGGGTATCAAAATGCAAAAATAGTTGGATGCAAAATGCACAATAATGCATACCATAAAAATAGTATCACGAAGTAACAATAAATAGTTGATATTAAAAAATAAAAAAGACCAAAAAGTGCCAAGTGATGGGGGTTTCTCCACAAAGAGATGGGGGCCTCTTTGAAAAAGTTCACATGAGGGTCATCACCAAGTGATCGCCAATGGATATAGGGTCCTCCACTAAGTGATGGGGGGCATCAAACAATATTTGATATTCAAAAATATCAAAAAATATCAAAGAGTACCAAAAACACTAAAAAAGTACCAAGGGATGGAAGTCCTCTCCCAAGCAATGGGGGATCCTTCATTAAGGGATCAGGATTACTAAACCATATTTGATATTCAAAAATAAAAAAGTACTAAATACTACTAAAAATGCCAAAAAAGTACCAAGTGATGGGGGTCCTCTACGAAGTGATGGGGGATCCTTTGAAAAAGTTCACATTAGAGTCACCACCAAGCGGAGGGCCCTCTGCTATATTCAGAGGCCTCGCTTGCTTGGTGGTGTCCCATACCATGATTGGTATATGTGAGGGTCACCACCAAGCGATGAAGGGGCCCTCTGCCCCAATGAGGGTCCTTCCTCACTTGGTGGTGACCAATAGGATGTTCAGTGTACATGGGGGTTACCACCAAGTGGTGGGGGTTACCACCAAGACAAATACTGCAATGAGGAAAGGCTATTGTAGAGGAGTTACCTCATGGCAGTGGAGTCAGTCTTATTGAGGCTGTATGTGTCAATGATGCTGAAACTTCTAATCTATGAGCCGTAACAAGAGGTCAAAAGACCAAAGAGAGTGACAAAGGAATTGTAAAACCTGACGAGGGAAGCCCTAAGAAAGATGCTAGGGAAAAGTGAGTCCTGAATCCTGATATGGAAGGTGGACCTTTAAGACCTGTTGGTAGTAAAGTTGATCCTGAGAAGGATAAAGGATTTCCAAGAAAGAAGGTAAAGGCTAAAAAAGAGGCACCAAAACCAATTGAAAGACCAAAGGAGAGAATGGTTTGGTGCAAGAAGAGAACTTTGGCTAACTACCACGACTTTGACCTAGCAAGTTCTCTTTACGAAGTTAAACCAGATGTAAATCTCTTATAATTGATTAAATTGTCTCCAGGAGTATGCAAGGAATTCAAGAAAATCATGCGTATAGGGTATATTGTAGAACCTTTGGGAATAGCTAGAGTGGGAGAAGATTGGTTCAATCATGCTGAAAAGCATTGCCCTAGGGTTCCAACATATGTGGATGAAATATTAGTGGAGCGGCATGCTATCGTGGACACTAGATCCTCTGTCAATATCATGAGTTCAGATTTGAATGAGAGGTTAGGTCTAGAGATCAAAAGACGGCTCCACACTTCTTAGGATGGCTGATGATAGTCTAAGACAAGTGGAAGGTTGCATCACTAAAGTCCACGTTACAGTTGCGAGCGTGGAATGCTATCTTGAATTTAGGGTAATAAGGTTTGCAAGATGTCCTAGCTATCGAGTTTTGCTAGGTAGGCCATGGATTCTATGAACAGACTGTCAAGTCAATATACCCGTTGGTCAAGTGATTCTAGGTCGAGGTGCCCATTGTGTAATAGTGGATGCTTACCCTGAGTCTCCTTAGAGTGAGAGAGATCCATTATCCTCCATTGAACTAGAAACAATAGATGATCCATCTGGTAGTGAGACATCATCGAGTGATGGATCTAAAGAAGGGTCCACTAAAGAGGATATTTATCAAATAACCTTGAATGAGTCGATAAAGCCTCAAGATCGAATAAGAGATGCAGACATTATTGAGTTGGACCTTTCCACGGTTAATGATTCGCAGCCAATCAAATTAGGTTTCATTCTCAGTTCAAAAGAGAGAGAGGACTATGTGTCCCTGACTCAGGAGTTTCATGACATCTTTGCTGGGAGCTATGACGAACTTAAGGGTATTCCTCCCAATCTGGTTGTGCATACCATTCCTGTAAAGGAAGGTACCCGCCCTACACATTAGAAAGTAAGACGTATGCCTTTTGAACTAAGGGACGGGCTATTTGAAGAGCTTCCGAAGTTGCAAAAGGCAGGTTTCATCTTCCCAATTCAGTATACTGAATGGTGTTCGTCAGTTGTGATTAGAAAGAAGAAGAATAATCAAATCCGTCTTTGTGTAGACTTTAGAGAGCTAAATAAATAGACTGTTAAAGATTACTACCTGTTGCCGTTTATTGACCAAATTTTGGATCAATTGGTGGGTAGGGAATTATATTTGTTCATGGATTGCTTTGCAGGGTATAATCAAATCGCGATTGCTAAGTAAGACAAGATGAAAATGACATTTATCATTGTCTTCGATACCTTTGCATACCATGTGATGGTATTTGGGTTATGTAATGCACCTGGTTCATGGAAAAGAACAGCAAACAAGACCTTTCGTGACATCTCCCCAGAGAGTTGAAAGTATTTATTAATGACCTGGGGGCAGCCACTGTAAGAGAAAGAGAGTTGATTATTTTGCGGAAGTGTTTCGAGTATTGCAGACAATTTTGCATAGCTCTCAACCCATGGAAGTGCGTCTTTGGAGTGCCCTATGGGCTATTGTTAGGCCATGTGGTCAGTTCTGTAGGGAATGCAATTGACCCTGAAAAAATCAAGGACATAGTCGCCATGAGTCCGCCACATACTTCAAAGGAAGTGCATAGCTTTCTATCATCAGTAGGGTATTATCGAAGGTTTATTAATGCCATGGTAGAAAGGACATTGCCATTGACGAACCATTGTCCTTTAATTGTCAGTTTGCATTGAGTGATGCTTGCAAAGTCTCTTTTGATGATGTGAAGCAGGAGCTTGCCAAAGCACCTAAAAGGAAAAACATGTTCTATATATTTTCAATAGCAACCATGTATAGTATCAGCTAAACTGCTTATCCCAAATTTGGGAGGAGAAGTGGTACCATCCGATAGCTTTTGCTAGTCGGAAGTTGGGCATATCATAAATTAACTACACCTATATGGAGAAGTGGTACCGTCCGATAGCTTTTGCTAGTCGGAAGTTGGGCATATTAGAAATTAACTACACCTATATGGAGAAGTTATGCCTTGCGATGGCATTTGGCGACCAAAAAGTTCAGGCACTACATTCTTTATGAGAAGGTTTTTTATACGAAGGTGGAAGGGCTTTGATTATTGTTGAATAAGTTACATCCACCTGATTGTTTAGCAAAGTGATTAATCACTTTGTAGAAATTTGATTACAAGATTAAGAGCAAGTCGCCAAAGCTACATGGCATTGTCGAGTGTCTTGTGGATTTCGGAGAGCCAAAAGAGGTCTCCGTTGAAGGGAGTGATATGGAGACTTTGTTCAAGATTGATACGGTGTCTATTCCCCTCATGGTATGCTGCTATAACACACTATCTTTCTATGGGAGAGACTGGAGCTACTTTATCAAAATCGGAGAAGAGAAAAATTAAACAGCAAGCATTGAAAATTTCCTTGATCGCAAGAACATTATATTGGTAGGGTGTTGATGATATCTATTGCCGATGTGTGATGCCTGACGAGGTTCCATTTATATTGGAGGAGTGCCATGACTCTGCTTGTGGAGGGAACTTTACTAGGCGGTTAACAACACAGAAGCTTTAAGAGCTAGGTATTGGTGGCCGTCCATCTTCCAAGATTCATTTGACTATGTCAAGAGATGTGATACATGCCAAAGACATGACATTAGAGAGAATAGGAAGTGTCCACTTATGCCGATTATGGCTACCCTTCCATTTGAGAAGTGGGGAATCGATTTTGTGGGACTATTACCCCGTTGTCTACTACTCAGAAAAGATACATTATAGTAGCAACTGATTACTTTACGAAGTGGTCAGAAGCACGGGCGACGAGGTAGGACAATGCAAAAGAGACTGCTAGTTTCCTACTTGAGCAGATCATCTACCATTTTGGTCCACCAAAGGAAATAGTATCGGACCGTGGAACCCATTTTTTGAACAAGGTAATTAAAAGCCTAACTGAAGTATGGAAAATCAAGCATAATAAGATAACCCCCTATAATCCGCAAGCCAATGGACAATTTGAAAGTACCAATAAGCAGCTTGTGGGTATCCTATCCAAAATAGTCTCCGAAAAGAAGCGAGATTGGAATACAAAATTATATGTGGAAGTATGGGTGCATAATACGACATTTAAGCGAGCCACTGGCCACACCCCATTCAAATTAGTTTATGGGGAGGAGTGTGTCTTGCCCTTAGAAATTGAGTTGCCGACCATAAGATTCGCAATCAATCATTCTTTGGGTGATGAAGATGCCCTATTTGAGCGGTTTATGACTGTAACCCACTTGGATGAACTTAAATTGCAGTCTATTGCACCAGGAGGTGGCTAAACGTTGGATGAAGTGTTTGCATGATCTAAAAGCAAAGAAATATACATTTAAGAAAGGGCAGCTAGTTCTATACTACGATGCGTGTAGGGAGCTATTTCCAGGAAAGCTGGAACCTAGATGGGATGGCCCTTACAAGATAGTTCGGTTAGGTAAAAATAAGTCCATAGCTTTATTAGCTGATCTACATGGAGTGGAATTTAAGAATAAAGTTAATCTTAATAAGATTAAACCTTATTATTTGTGAATATGCTAGTGCGCTAAATGCATTGCAGGTCTATGCTGGGGTTGATTTGAGAATTGCAGGAGAGCTTAAACTAGTTGATGGCGCAATTAATCCCTTATTTGGAGCACCCATACCTCGAGCAAAGATATCATCAAGGGAAGCTTATTTGGTGGAGCAAAGGATACAAAGTGATTGAGCAAGAAGATGGTACCTTTGTGTGGGAGATCAAGGTTTTCTGCCATCACTATTTACAAATTTTGACAAGCATCCTTGTTGAGTTTAATGAAGAAGGTTGGATGGAGCCATCAGTTCATCCTCTAAATATGTTGAATTTTGACTATCATAATTACGAATAGGGGAGTTCTTGATGGCTGGCTGTGTAAACCCATTATGGACGTACACGTTATACTTTGATGGTGAGTCCCGGGGGCCTATAAAAAAGGGTGTGTTGGAGTAGTTATCCGAGATCCTCGACGTAGGGTTGCAATGAAATTAGCTGTTTATATCGGGGTAGGATTCACTAACAACATGGAAAAGTATAAAGCCTTGATTATGGGACTGAATATTTCCAAGATAGGTGGTATTCGACGGTTGTTGGTAAAGGGGGATTCTAGCTGACCTTAAATCAACTCAATGGGACATATACAGTCCGGAATCCCACCCTTCGTATGTATCATCGCACTGCTATAACCCTACTTGATGAATTTGAGAGCGTATCTCTTCAGCTCATTCCACGTTATTGGAATCAATTTGTGGATTCCTTAGCTAATTTTGCTTATGAAGAGGACCTCTTCTTCAACCGTGGTCCTAGTCTAGATATTGCTCTTGATAACGAGATGGGACCTAGTCGCTTGTGGGGAATGTTATCAGACCACACGTTATATCCGACGACATGTTATGCGTACGCCTCTTGCTATATATGCAAGAGGTATGGGTCACAACTTGATACATTTAGTTTAGGGTTGAGAGTCCTATTTTTCCCCTTGGAATGGAGCATATTTTTGTATATCTACCTTCTTCCAAGGAGGGATTTATATGAGATGGTTTGCTTGATTTCTTTAGGCCAAGAGGGCTAGTTATTTTAAGGTTTTAATGATCTATTTCCTTAGGCCAAAAGGGCTAGTTCGTTTTGTCGTGTCATGTTTGATTTCTTTAGGCCACGAGGGCCAGTTAGTTTTGTCATGTCATGTTTGATTTCTTTATGCTAGGAGGGCCAACTAGTTTGCAGTGAAATGTGCTATTTCTTTAGGCCAAGAGGGCCCTATGTCTGTTTGGTGCAGGTACAGTTAATGGGTTTTTATTGTAGTGATTGCATCATACAGGTTGAGAAAGTTGCTAGAGAAAGCCTTTGCTGTGAAGGAGCTTCTTGTGGCCATTCTAGGTGGTTTCATCCCCTTTCCGCGAGTCTTTTTTCTTAAGTAATTAATGATATATGTGCATGTAAGGGTTACTTACTTTTGTTTGTTGGGGATCAGCAATCGAGACATGAAGTCCTAGGTTTAGGCTCTGTATGTCTGGGGGAGGTCTGAGTAGTCATTGCCTCTTGCAAAGGCATTGTCAGGCATTGAAAGACATGTTTTAGAAGGCAATTCTAGTGACCATGTTCTGCTGACTTGCTAGGCGGCCGTTCTAGGAGTTCCTGTTAGTTGTGAGGCAGTTAGAGAAGCCTACTAAAATAATGATGGAAAGAAGCAAAACCCTAAATATCTGAAAGACAACATATGAATATATGGAGGTGTGTAAAAAGGGATTCTAACCCCTATCAAAATAGAAAAGGAAAGAAAGAAAAATCCTTGAGCTATTGTTTATCGCTTTGCAAAGGCTTGGTAGGTTCCTGGGGATGAGACAAGACTCGGGGTCGATGCCTTGTCTTTCGAGGGGTGGCATCTAGCTGAAAAACAAAGAATACAAGAAGGTTGGAGCGAAAATAAAAGTGAGCGTTAGAAAAGGATTTAGTGTCGCCTTGCGAGGGCTTGGTAGGTTCTTGGGTATCGAGACGGGACCTGAGGCTCAGCTCCCTTTTTACATGCCCGAGTATGGAAAATAAGGGGCTAAAAGAGCAATGTGCTAAAAGAAACTATTTGTTGATCAGGCTATAGGAGTTCTCGCCTAGTAGGAGCTCCTAGTTGAGTTGTCCTTAGTCAGATAGGTAGTTTAAACCACCATGTAGGATGACCTCTTTTCTTGTTCTTTTTAGCTTGAGTGTGTTGGAGCAGCTGGTTAGTGACTAGCTTAGAATTTCTATCAAATTATGCTAGGCCTACTCCTCATGGATATCATGCCTTGGTTTTGTCAAGGGGTAGGGTGAGAGCTCTGATGTGTTTTGTTGTGTATCTATTTTGTATTAGCTTGATGCTCTTTGTGGTTGTGTTTATGTGCATATCTATTCGTAAGATTCAACAGGCTGAGTCACCCTATCCCATGGTCATCAATGATGGATGATTTGTGATGTTGAGAAGTGCTTAAAAATAGCCAAAATTTCCAAATTTCAGGGAAAAAATAGACTTTGTCGAAGGCAGCAGTGGCAATCAATACGACTTTAAGCGGCAATGCCCAAAAGTGCTTAAAAGACCCATTGGACGATAGTTGGTGAATTTTCATAAATTTTTAGCGTGTTAGACAAGACCCTAGCAGTGCAGGACTTCAAGATGGATGCCGAGGATTTTTTAGACTTCAATTCGAACATCAAACAGGGAAATGGGAGTGCCCGAGAGACCAAGACCCAAGGGCAAGTGGGAATGGACTTTAAAAGTCCCAAAAGTCATGTCTTTTGGGGGCTCCCTTTGGGGCCCCCTCAATTTTTGGAAATCATGGGGGGGGGGGCAATTTTTTTTTCCATGCAACAGTCAGATGAAGGTGCCATGGCCATGTTTGGTGGAGAGCATGGGTGGAGAGCCTAAAAGTAACCCCCCCAACTGATCTCATGCCCGAGATGCATTCAATCTTCGCTCCCTATTGCTTGCTTCTACTCGTCAAATGGCTGCCTAGTTGTGGAGATCAGAATTCAATATTTCTCTCTCCTCTTTCTCTCTCGTGCATAGAGGCACAGGTCTAGATGGTGGGTCCAAGGGGACAAGTAAGTGAGGACTGGTACATTTCTGGAACGATATAATATTGGCACCAAGAGCGGAGTCTATTTCATATGTGTTATATGTGTTAGTGACACACCGAGGGGCCAATCCCCAAGGTGTAGGAGGGTCATAGTGGGTTCATGGCAATCAGTCGAGGGGTGCCTCCTATGTTGTTCCACGTGGTGAATTACACCAAAATGTGGAGGGTCTCCCTCTGAGGAGTCTAAGAAGGTTAAGGGTTGGACTACAAACAAGATACAAACCCAAAATGTACGTACGATGGCAGAGCAATGTGTCTTGTAGATGCTCCTGATCACGAGGCCGTGGGATTGTCTTGTGCATGTCAGAGGTCCCGGCTAGTGCTATAGCCAGTGCCGGTCCATTTTAGGTCCCATCACCTCTAAAGACCTATTCAGTGACGCAGTAATCAGATAAACGATTGTCATAATAACCTCTGTCCAAAAGCCATGGGGTAATGCAGCATGATATAACATTATACTATGGACCTTATCTTGTATGGTCCAATTCATGTGCTCTGCAACTCCATATTGGGGTGGATTATGAGGGGCAGTGAGCTCCCTCTTTATCCCCTTACTGTCACAAAATGCCCGAAAGCCATTGGATATGTATTCCCCACCATTGTCAAAGCGAAGAAACTTAAGTGTCTTATCGGTCTGATTCTCCACCAATGCAAAGAATTTTTTGAAACCTTTCAAGCACTTCATCCTTGCTACAAATAGGTGGTAAACCCATACCTTCTGTGTAGCATAATCCACAATGAGACAAAGTATTTATTTCCCCCTAGAGATAACCCTTCATCTAACATAAATTAGAATGTACTAACTCTAGATGCAAAGATTTCAATGAGAGAGACTTTTTATGAGATGTCTGCACATGCTTACCATAAACACAATGATCACAGTGCTTAAAATCAACATAACAAAGACAAGGCAAGTAACCCAATCGAGAAAGTACTTTCATTCCTTTTTGACTCATGTGTCCCAACTGACCATGCCACAAGGAAACACTTGGATGCTCGGTCATAGCAACAACATGGTCACACACACTAGATACATGGAGAGGATACAAAGTATCAATCTTTGAGCCTTTGGTAATAACCCTAGATCCTCTACATATTTTCCTTTTCCCATCACCAAAGGTGGTATGAAAACCATCATCATCTAGTTGCCCAATACTAATCAAGCTCTTCTTAAGCTGCGGTACATGCCTTACATTCTAAAGAGTGAATATAGATCCACGCTAAAATTGCAATTGCACACAGCCAATGCCTATAATGTCACATGGATAATTGTTCCCAAGATGAACAACACTATGTCGACCTCCTGTATAGTCTGTAAACCACTCATGGTGAGGGGTGATATAAAAAGAGGCACCTAAATCCAAAATCCAAGTGTGCATGTCATTATCCGTAATGGCTATCAAAGAATATGCATGAAACATGAAGAGACAAACATGACATCATTCCCATTGTCACTCTCATGGATAACTACATTCATCTCTTCAATCTTTACATTGCTCTAGTAGTCATGTTTGAAGTGACCCTTCTTGCCACAGTGATGGCATTCAACATCCTTACCACGTGATTTACTACGCCCCTTTCTATCAAAATTTCCTTTCTTCAATGATCTGCCTCTAGTATGCAAAGCACTAGAAGACTTACTGGATGCATTGTTTAGCCAATTCATTTCTTCCATGAGTAGAGCACTCTCTACATCAACATACAAAAGCATAGCATTATAATTGCTCATAGCAATCCTAAAGGTATCCCAACTCTCTTGCAGAGTGCAAAGCAAGAACACATCTTTGAACTCATCATCAAGATTGAACTTCAAAGTAGCAAGCTAGCTAAAAATAGAGTTAAACTCAGTAAGGTGAGTAGACATTGGAGTATCCTCTTTCATATGCAAATCCATGAGTTTCTTTAGCCAATAGACTTTGCTTCTAGCACTCTTTTGGGTATACAATTCTTCCAGTTGCTTCCAAATGTCATAAGCAAAATCCAACCATTCAATGTTAAACAGTAAGGCATTAGAAATCAATAGCTCAATGGTCGAGCATGCAAGCTCATACAGCTCATTCCAGTCGTCTTGCTCTAAATCAACTGGTTTTCTTCCCTTTACTTTAATTAGCTTTGCTTGCTTCTTCTACAACAAGATATTATAGCACTGCTTTTGCCAAACTGCAAAGTTGTGTGCTCCTTCAAGCTTCTTCATATGCATAAGATGATTGTCACTACTGCTAGCCATGATTCACAACCAAATAACTGTATGATAATAAATGACAGCTAAAGCCAAGCAATGGAATCTCCAAAATCCACTCAGTAGTATGTTAGGAATATCCCCAAGTATATAGCAGCAATAACATATATCAGTTCATTGCCCCAAAATGCCTCAAAGTATTCAATTATAGTAAACATACCAATTTCATGACAAAAACAGAGTGCAGTCCTGAAATTCCTGAGAGTACAGGTGACTCTCTTGCAATTCAGGAGTGCAATCCTGACATTCAAGAAATATCTGTCCTGAGAATTTAGAACTGAAATAACCTCTCAGACTGACTGAGATTGAGCTCCAAAGATCACACAAAGTTGCTCAAAACATCACCATAATGTTCTTGCATAGAAACATATCAAATTTCTTGATAGTGAGGTATCCCATCCTGAATATGCATGAAACTATTCTGAATGTAATATAGTAGACTTGTAGGTAAAGGTGATCCAAAAATGAGATTTAATCACAGCTCAAACGCATTCCAAAATCAAATCCAAGCATGTAACATCAACCATAAGCATGAATACATGGTTTAGAATGCCCAAGACCAAGTCTAGAAGCAAGACATAATGCATACGCAGTCAAAATGTCATTCAGCCCTATTATTCTAATAGCCAAATCTCTATCAAAACCAAGCAAAATGATGACTCTAATCATCTCAAAATGATCTCTAATCATGGAGGTAACATCTTCAAGTCATGTAGCACCAAATGGGCATGAGATAGTCATCACATAAGTGAATCATAAGTATTATTCACTCAAGAAATAGTTGCTACCCTATTTCCAGCCACAAATATGTCTACAAAATGAGCCAAATCCTTGCCAAGATTAGCTCAAAATGGCCTCAAGACAATGTCACATGGTTCCCAAAGCATCCAACATCAAGATACATCCAAATAGCTATCATATGAGCATCAATCTCAAGAGAGCAGGTGTGGCCCTGTTTATTACAAATCTAAATACTTTGTATTTTAGATTTGAAGATGAATGTATATCAGCCCCAAGTGTAATACTACACTTTAATGCTCAATGCTAGGCATTAGATGCAAAGTTTGGAGCACAACCATGATGCCAAATGATGATGGTGCCTTTATCCCTGAAGAAATTGGAATGCTGGTCCAAGTGTTGGAGATGATGGTGAGGGTCCCCAAGTAGCCAATGATGGCTAACAACAAGCTCAAATGAAGAGGGAAGCTTCAAGCTTCAAGAAGAAGCTTCAAACCTTGCTGCCCTACTTGCAAACTCTTCACAGTGAACTCTTCTTTAGCTTCAAGCTCCTGCACTTGAAGAAATGCCAAGCTCTTGATTTCCTGAACCAAGCTCTGGTACCACTTTGTTGAGTTAGCTACAAAATGGAGTTTCTGTGTAGAGATGCAGGTTGAGAGAGAGAAGAGACAAAGACACAAGATTAGTGGTACTGAAGAGTACCTCAATAATGTTTTAGATAGGTATATGTACTATGTATAGCTTGGCCCTTACGGGCATTCACAGGCAGTGCCCTTTATCACAACAATAATTATATGCATGTATGTACCTACACCATAATATAATCCATGGAGGGTATAAAGCACATAGGGTTGATGTCTAGCTCAAGTAGAGTGTCTCAAAATAGGCTAGATCTTGCACAACATGTGGATCTTGGGCCACTGGAGGATCAATTACTACATGTTGTCTAACTCGCTATACAAAAGCAAGAGGCTCCTCCTAAAAAATCACACAGCTTACCTCAATCACTTGCTCAAGCTACTTATGCATCTTTTTCTCATGAAAAACTGCATCATCATCACTATGAATAACAATGTGAGCTTGTGGATCCCATAGACAATAGCCCATCTCACTAGCATCCCCATAACCAAGAAAGATGCATTTCTAAAACTTAGGATCTAGCTTATTGCGCTTGTCCTTAAGAACATGGCAGAATTCCTCACAATTAAAGACTTGGAAATGAGCATATGATGGAGGTTTTCCAATCCATATCTTCTCTACAACCTAATAGTCAATAACAGTGCAAGGGGACTAGTTAATCAAGTGTACGACAATAGTAATGCCTCAATCCAAAAGTGCTATGATAAGCCTACCTAGTTAAGAATACTGCAAACTCTCTCTTGAATCATCTTGTTCATGTGTTTGGTAATATCATTCTGGGGAGGGGTATAAGGGATAGTCAGCTGACACTTAATACCCCATTAAAAAAGTGCTCAAAAGCTTTTGAGATATACTCATCCCCATTATCTAACCTTGGGTATTTCAAACTATAACCAGACTAGTTCTTAATAAGAGCAAGCCAATGTTGAAAGGTAGACAAGACATTCAATTTCTATTTAATAGGGTAAGCCCAAACATGTGAGTAATCACCAATGAATGTGACAAAGTACTTCACACTACCTAATTATTGACAGGGCATGGAACCACATACATCTAAATAAACAAGAGCCAAAGACTCACCCATGTGCTTCATGCCAAACTTATTATGCATACTACATGTTTGCTGACCACGTAAACAAAGATGAGAAGACTCAAAGTACTTTTAGTCTAGGGATGGAAGATATTGCAAACTAATAAGCATTTTCATTCATTTTAAAGACATATTCCTAAGGTGAAAATGCCAAAGGGATACATGTAAAACTGTAGCCATAGCCAAAACATGGGTAACTAACCTAGATACAAGCAAAGGATAGAGGGTACTAGACTTAGAACCATGTGCAATAACAAGATTCCCATGGGTAATCTTCCATAAGGAATCACCATGTAATGTCCCCCCGTGCCCCCGTGCCTTTCCCCATGCGAACCCCCCCTCTCTTAAGAATTTTTAAAAAAATTAATTCAAATTTTTAAACTCTCCCCTTGCTGACTGCATGGCGGGGAGAGAGAGAGAGTGTGTGTGAGTAATGATTAGAGGGGGCCATGTAGCCCCTAGGTGGGAGGGGTGGGGCCGTTAACGGCCCTCTTGCCCCCCCATACGTCCCTCCCTCCCCCATTATAAAGGGGACATCGCCCCCCATCATCACGGATGCAGCCGCCCCTTCCTTGCCTTCAACAGCGCTCCTCCCCCCCCCCCCCCCCCTCCCTTGGCCGTGTAGGAGAAGAAGAAGAAGAAGAAGAAGAAGAAGAAGAAGAAGAAGAAGAAGAAGAAGAAGCAGAAGGGGAGGAAGAAGAAGAAGAAAAAGAGAGGGAGAAGGAGAAGAAGAAGAAGGAGAAGAAGAGGGAGAGAGAGAGGAGAAGAAGAAGAAGGAGAAGGAGAAGGAGAGAGAGAGAGAGAGAGAGAGAGAGAGAAGGGAGAGGTGAGATGATAGATAGATTGAGAGGGAGAGCGAGAGAGAGAGATGTGATTAGCCAAAGACCTTGCTACATTTTGGAGAGAGAGAAAGAAAGAAGAAAGAAAGTTATATTAACATCTTCTAAAGACCAAAACTGGCCTATGAGACAAACTGTGATACAACTGATGAGGTCCAGCTATCCAAAATAAAAGTGCTGAATGAAAAGCTAAAAACTGGAAACTGAAAATACGGTGCTGTGAGTGTGATAAGTGTCGTGTATGTGTATGTGCGTATGTAGCTCTGGTACTCCAGATAATGGCTACAAAAGGGGAACAAATGTCGGCTGTGATAGGGGAACAACTGTCGGCTGTGATAAAGTGGTGCGATGTGTATATGTAACAGATGCAGGGAGATATACTATCCTGGGATGTAGTAGCAGTCGTCGAAGTCGCTAATAGTAGGTGATCCCTCCTGGATGCAGGATGTCGTACATCGGCAGTGGAAGAAAGAGCAAACTGGAGTTCTGAGATCCAGTGTGTCGAGTATCGTCAGATCTCAATCTACTGTCGATGTAGATCAAGAATCCTCCGGATCTCCTGTCGGTGTGGCTGTGGGGTCTGAAACCCACGGATCCTCGTGCGGCGTCGGGTACGCTGGTCCTCAGCCTGCTGTAGTGTGAGCCCGGAGGTCTGGCTGGAGGCTGGTACAGTAGCTCTCACTCTGTCTGTCTGAAAGAACTGTGTAATAGTCGTCTGGGTGGGCCCCTCTCTGACTGGGACCCACTGTGTGCTCTGCTCTCTGATGTGCCATGCCTCTCCCAGAAAATGGCCAAATGATCTCTGATCCATATTAGTCATACATCCCTGAAGTGAGCTGCTCAATGTGTATCTAGATCTCAACTCTGAGTATGCCGGGCATATGAGAATAAAATGCTCCTCACTCTCCACCTCTGATCTGCAAAGGGGGCATTTCCTCTCCTCCCGTGGGATGCCACTGGCTCTGCCACTCTCAATCATAAGCTAATGTGATGATACCCTAAGCTGTCCAATAAGAACTCTCAATCGATGTGGCATATAGATCTGCATATATCTCGAAATCTCTATGAATCCCTGATCTGATATGCTCAAGAACTGTGTATAATAATGTGCCATCTTCGATGGCAGTGGCTGTGCAGGGCTGACCCATGTCCTCTGTATATAAATATGCCATATCTCCTGTCTGATGACTCTCTTCCTCTCAGAGAGAGAGAGGGTGTAAGTGGGAGCCTGAATATCATATAGAAGAGGTGGGAGTCTATCAATGTCCCTGTCAAACCAAGCTCTAGTCTGTGCATACCATGATGTGGTATCCCCCGCTCGAGCCATCTCCTGAGATGCCATATATGCTCTGTATGCAATGCGATCTCTGTCCATATCCTGAAATATGTGTAGGAAGTAGACTGTCTGAAATAGTGCCTCTACTAGCATGGGCGGTGTGGCAAGCTCTGCTCGCACAATGTCATGTGGGATTGAGGCCTTGCTGCGAATCAATCTAGATATCATGATCACCTGAGGTCTCTCCATCAATGTCCATACATAATCGGCAAGGCCTGGCCCCCATATAGCTACTCCATACATCAGTGCTAGAGTGACTAGAGTATCAAAGAGCCACCCCTTGGTGCGGGGCTCCTGGAAATGTGCCTGATGACACTGTCGCTCCATAAGAGCCAATGCTGAGTATCCTCTAGTGAGGCGGTCACGAGCTGCCTGTTCATCGAGAAAATCCCTGAAGCTGCTGTAAAGGTGACTCCCAAATATACATATGATCCAGTGACCTCAATACTCCCTCCTGCTGCCATGAAAATACTCTGTCTGCGTATCTGAGCTGATGTATGGAATATAAGAACCTTGGTTTTACCAAGGTTCACTGTCATGCCTCTCTGTATGCAAAAATCATCCAATGCTAATAAATGCTGCTGTAATCCCTGAGCTGAATCTGAGACCAACACAATGTCATCTGCATATAGTAAGATATGAACTGTGGCTCCACTGAGATCTATACCTCCACCGGCTCGTTGTTGAATAAACTCTGCTATCTCATCAATGTATAGCCCAAATAGAGTCGGTGAGAGTGGGCATCCTTGTTTCACACCAATGGTGCTCACAAGGGGATCTGATATACCTCCCGGACATCCACATCATGTCATCATCCACCCCCAGATCAAGTAGGCGTCTGAAAAGCCTCTCTCTCGGAACCGTGTCAAAGGCTTTGCGGAAATCCACAAAGCAACAATACAATCTCTGTTTCTTCACTCGTGTCTGGTCAATCAGACAACGGAGAGTGAAGATGTGGTCTATGGTAGAAAATGCCATCTGAACCCTGCCTGTCCGGGTGCGCACATGCACTCTGTCTCTGTCAGCGTGCTGAGGAGAGAGAGAGAGAGAGAGGGAGGGAGGTTGAGAAAGAGTGGAGCTGAAGAAGAAGAAGATCTTGGTGGAGTTCTCCATGATGGCACCAAAGCCGAGTATTGCGACGAGTCTCGATCATAAGTGGAGCCAGAGACACGAGAGATGCAGACGGAGAGGCAAGCATCAACTATGCCCCTACTCCTGCAAATCAAGTCTAGGTTCCTCAAACTCTTGTTTTCTCTAGATGTTTATATCATCACACTTAAAATCTATAGACTCATTAATGTTGCGCATAGCTTGCCATAGGAGTTGAAACAATAGGACAATATTATCCTTGATCAAATCAGGATCAAGGGGAAGACCACTTAGATCATTTAAAGGATCTAGAAGGAATTGGTATCAGAGCAAAAACGTTAAAGGACTGAGTGCTGCATGATTAGTGTTGTGCAACAGATGCATGGTGGGTCTTAACCCAAAGGTCATAAGCCCCAATAGTGCTTGTCTTCCCCAGTTTCTTCTCGAGATGAGGACATCTCGATTCCTCTAAGGGAGAGAGGATGTGATGTGCCCCCTTGCCCTCGTGCCTTTCCCCATGAGAACCCCCTCCCTTAATAAATTTTTTAAAAATTAATTCAACTTTTTTTACTCTCCCCCTGTCGACTGCATGGTGGGGGAGAGAGAGAGAGAGAGAGTGTGTGTGTGTGTGTGTGTGTGTGTGAGTAATGATTAGAGGGGGGCATGCAGCCCCCCACGTGGGAGGGGTGGCAGCCGTTAATAGCTATCTTTCCCCCCCATAACTCCCTCCCTCCCCCATTATAAAGGGGACAATGCCCTCCCTCCGTGACAGGAGGCAGTGGCCCCCCATTATCACGGACGCAGCCCCCCCTTCCTCACCTTCATCAGCGCTTCCCTCCCCTTTGTGATTACAGCACCCCCCCTTGGTCATGAAGGAGAAGAAGGAGAAGAAGAAGAGGGAGAGAGAGGAGAAGAAGGAGGAGGAGGAGGAGGAGGAGGAGGAGGAGGAGGAGGAGGAGGAGGAGGAGGAGGAGGAGGAGGAGGAGAAGAAGAAGAAGAAGAGAATAAGAAGAAGAAAAAGAAGAGGGAGAAGGAGAAGAATAGGGAAAGAGAGAGGAGAAGAAGAAGAAGAAGGGGAGAGAGAGAGAGAGAGAGAGAGAGAGAGAGAGAGAGAGAGAGAAGAAGAAGAAGAAGGAAGGAGAGAGAGAGAGAGAGGGGAAGAGAGAGAGGAGAAGGAGAGAAGAAGAAGAAGAAGAAGAGGGAGAGAGAGAAGGAGAAGAAGAAGAAGAGAAAGAAGAGGGATAGAGAGAAGGAGAAGAAGAGAAGAAGAAGAAGGAGAGAGAGGGAGAGGGAGAGGGAGAGTGGGAAGGTGGATGAGAGAGAGAGAAGAGGGATAATCATAGGGAGAAAGGTAGAGGAAGAGAGAGAGAGAGAGAAGGGAGAAGGTTAAAGAGAGAGGTGAGATGATAGATAGATTGAGAGGGAGAGAGATGTGATTAGCAAAAGACCCTGCTGCATTTTGGAGAGAGAGAGAGAGAGAGAGAGAGAGAGAGAGAGAGAGAGAGAGAGAGGTTGAGAAAGAGTGGAGCTGAAGAAGATCTTGGCAGAGTTCTCCACGATGGCACCAAAGCCGAGTATTGCGACGAGTCTCGATCATAAGTGGAGCCAGAGACATGAGAGATGCAGACGGAGAGGCAAGTATCAACTATGCCCCTACTCTTGCAAATCAAGTCCGAGTTCCTCAAACTCTTGTTTTCTCTAGATGTTTATATAATCACACTTAAAATTTGTAGACTCATTAATGTTGCACATAGGTTGCCATAGGAGTTGAAACAATAGGACAATATTAGCCTTGATCAAATCAGGATCAAGGGGAAGACCACTTAGATCATTTAAAGGATCTAGAAGGAATTTGTTAAATTGACCTTGTGAAGCCCTAACCCAAGGGGGAGAGCGAACTTTATGGTAGTTGATTTATGCTAAGCATGTTTCTTGGAATTGTTGAAATGGTTTTAACGAAGGTTGATCTTGTTAAAGATGGAAAAAGTGGTTGCTAGGCAGAGTGGTTACTTGCTGGATTAGGAAAGGATGTTTTCCTAGTTAAAGGATGTTAGGCTGGTTGTTCCAACTTGATTGTTTCCGAAAGGATACTTAAGGATTGGTTGTGGTTTTGGATAAATATCCAAGTGATTATATTTTCATGACGGGAACTGTAAGGATAAATTGCCATGGGAACAAAAGGGATGTTTTTTCCTAGTAAATGTTATTAGGCCAGTTGCTTCAGCTATGGATGATTTCCTAAAGGGATAATCAAGGAAGGATGGCACTAGCTATCCCCGTGAACTGCCAAACCCTAACCAAGGGGGTTATGAATCCGCACCAGGAATGTGGACTGAACCCGGTGCAAGAGGTCTCTCCGTGGAAATTACTTGGTGTAGGAGGACACTTGGGTGCCAGGGGACTCTGGACGTAAATCCCAATGCCTTCGGACCCTACACAAGTGTTCTACATGATTGAGATGGGATCTCAAGGCCTTGATACTAGTTACAAGGCATAATCTTGGTAGGATAAACCTTCGGGTTTTTATTTTGGGGATATGGAAGGATTATTTCCACGGAGGCAGAAAGGGACACTTAATTCTCCTGTATGGGCAGGAGACAAACATTAATCTAAAGATAAGTTAAGGAAGTATTTGATCCTCTTTTATCTTGTCTTCGTGTCTGTGCCCTAAATTACGTAAAGGAACCTGTGATTAATGGGTTAATTAAGGAAGCTGCTTTTATGTGTTAAACATAATGTGGTAGGTTATTAGATAACTAAAACAACCCCCGAGGAGAGCATGGTGGATGTGACCCCGATGGGTCTATCCTATGGAAAGGTCGATCCTAGTGGGAACGGCCGGATAAGTTCCGTTGTGAGGCAGACTCGAGAGACCCTAGTTGGCAAACCCCATGTCATTTCTTGGGAGTGCTGGGTGGCATCTTCTAGATATATCTCTCGATCGATTGCTAAGACGTGTTCCGCAATTTGAGGAGCGGGCACATTACACACCAAAAGAGACAACATAACCTGAATCATTCAAGGTGCTAGTTAGTAGCAGACATAAGATTCTTTGTTGTAAGATCCAATACATAATGTATAGCATGAATATTACCAAGTAGAAATAGAGGATACAAAGTATCATTGAACTCAATCTCTTTGTTACAACCCAAAAAGAAGTCCAAAATGGTAAAGCTCAAAAAAGTCAAAAACGGAAGATAGCCCAAAGCGAGAAAAATGGAAGAGAAAGGCAAGCTCAGAAAATGCAAGAAAATCCTTAAATGTAAAAGGAAGCACACACAATAGTAAGTGCACTAAATATTCTAGCAAGGGAAGTGCTGGGCGCATTGTAATTCACTTTGTCAAAAAGTGCTAGGCTCCCTCCTGTGCAATTTGTAAATGTAGGCAGACATGGGTGAAGGAATCGTGAAAATAGAAAGGAATAAGGAAAGAGGACCTAGACTAAAATGGCTAGTCATGTAAAAAGGGATGGGCATTCCAAGAGGAGAAGCGCATGTATAAAGAGGCAAAAAGTGAATGAAGAAGATCATTCTTGTGTGTGGCCAAAACTAGTTTTTTTATTCTCTTCTTCTTCTTGTTCTTGCTTGCTTAAGCTTGTGCTTGAGAGAGGGAGTTTGAGGGAGTAAGGAAGTGAGTCTGTGAGGGTGAGGGACTGTGGTGGAGAAGCTCTTTGACTTCTTCTCTCTTCTTCTTCTTCTCCTCTCCTCTCTCCTCTCGTCTTGCGTACAGCAATGGAGCATGGAGCTTGGAGCTTGAGGATTGAGCTTGCACCTTGGATTGTGGAGCTACTGGAGTAGTTGGGGGAGGAGGCAACCTGATCAAGCACGGAGGTAAGATCACTACACTCATAGATGTGAGAGCACATATGACTATGTGAGAGGTAGCCATTGCACTTGTCTTGAAATGCTTGAAGCAATAAGCGGTTTGTGGGTCTTGGCAGTTGAGCGAGAGCTTTCACATTTTAGCTCCATTGTCTCGAGAAAAACGGATTCAAATCTTGGACATGGTATTCAAAGACTACCTCCTTTTAGAGCTTGTCTTCATATTTGGATAAGGGGGTAATTTGTTCCTTCAAACCCTTCCTTTTGCAAATATCAACAATCAGCTATGCATCCTGTGAGTTTGGTTCAGTGGGATTGCTATTCACCATGTCCCAATGATCAGATACACATTGTGGGAAGGCGTGGCCAGAAGTAGCTTCTTGCAGAGTACTAGAGAACCCAAAGGACTCAATGACAAAAAGATACGCCTTAACATTCTAGAGAGATGTACATGGTCTCTGAATTTCCTCAAACACATGACCTCTTTTTTGATTCAGCACTCCATAAATACCACCTAATGCCTGAGATTGAATTTCCACAAGATACACTAACTCTAGAAGCCTTGGCTTTGGAAATGACTTGGTAGCATACATAACACAATGGGCAGTGGGAACAATCTGGCCACTATGGTTGTGAATGAAGTCTATCCTATTGTTGTTTTGTAGGCTGTTCTATATGCTCATAAAGCTATCATGAGCATGTTGTCCTAGAGATGACTTTTGTTAGAATACCCACCAAGATCTTGTTTGTGGATTCGGATTGACCATTGGCTTGCGAATAATATGGAGAGGACTTCCTGTAGATTATTCAGAAGGTGGATAACAATGAGTGATCACTTCGTTGATGAAGTGTTTGCCTTGGTTACTAACCAACTCTATGGGGCAATGGAACCGTGAGATTACTTGGTCCCAAAGAAACTTGGCTATGGTCCTTGCATCATTTTTGCATGTTGCTTGAGCTTTTTTCCACTTGGTAAGATAGTCAATGGCAACAATGATGTATTTGGCTTGGGAGTATTGAGCTACAGGGCTGATTGGGCCAATGAAATCGATTCCCCACTTCTCAAATGGTTGGCATGAGATCACTAGGGTAAACTCTATTTTGTCCTTACAACTAGGGACTTTAGTCCATTGGCACTCACATCACAATGGTTTACAAACTTAGCGGCATCATGGAATAGTGTTGGCCACCAAAATTGGGATTGGAGCACCTTGCATGCAGTAGTGTCTCCCCATTGAAGTGCCCTCTAGCTATTCCACCATGTGCTTCTTTGAGCACATCATACATTTGGTGTTTGTAAACACATCTCCTTAAAAGTCCGTCCTATCCTACCCAATGCAGTTGACCTACAATCAACTGATAAGGTTGGATCTTCAAGATTTGTCTTTTTAATCTAACTTTCTCTATTGGTCATTACGGTAGTTCACTCTCAAGTATGTGGACTATGTCATCCACCCAATATGGTGTGAGGTATGCTCTAAACAATGATCATTTGCTAGACATTTTAAAAATGTGCACATCTAGTAGATCATTACAGATTCCTTATCTAGCGACCTCTCCTATGGATATGTAGGACATATGATCTGCCATATAATGTTGTTTGCCCTTGCGTATGACCATAGAGAAGTCAAATTCCAAAAGCAAAAGTAACAATTGAACAATGCATCCCGTTGCACAAGGCTTATTCACAAGATAAAGCAATGTTTGATGGTCCACAAAGAAGGTGAAGGGTGTCACTAGAAGATAGTGTGTGAACTTCTTTACGATGAACACCATAGCTAACCCTTCTCTCTCCATTGTGGAGTTAGCTAATTTTGATGCATCAATGTGCACGTGGAAGGTAATGGACCAATCTGGGGCTATCAAGATGGGAGCTAAAGTTAGAGCCTGCTTAAGCCTTTCATAGGCTCGTTGACATTTTTCAATCCACTCGAAGACTATTAGTAGCTTGTACAAGGGTCTAGCAATCAACGCATAGTTTAGTACAAATTGCTAATAGTATCCTATGTGGCCTAAGAAACATTGAACTCCCTTAAAGTTGGTTGAAAGGGGAAGGTCTATAATCACCTTGACTTTGGAAAATTCTATGGTTATCCCATTCCTTGACACAATGTGCCCTAAGATGCAACCATGCTTTACCCAAAATTGGCACTTTAAGGGTTCTCAGCAGGAGACCATATTGTCGATACCGTTCAAAGATTGTTCGCAACTTTTTCAAGTGCTCTTCTGAGTTGGTGTGGATACATAGGTCATCAACAAAGACTTCCAACCATTTCTTAAGCATGTCCTTTAAAATGGCACACATGAGGAGACATTGGGAGGTAGCAGGAGCATTGGTTAATTCAAACAGCATGACTATGTAGGCAAACACCCCCCCCTTTGACAGCAAATGTGGTTTTGTGCTTGTTGTTTGGATGGACTTGCACTTGGTTATAGCCTAAGAAGCCATCAAAAAAGCTGTAGACTTCCTCTCCTACCACTCTCTTTAGTATATGATCCATGTATGGTAGTGGGTAATTGTCTCTCTTGGTGGCCGCATTAACCTTCTTATAATTTACACACACTCATATCTTCCCATTATTTTTCATGACTATAACTATGGGTGGCACCCAATCCATATGCTCTATCTCATTAATGAATCCAACCTTCAATAGCTTATCAATCTCCTCCTTTACGTTTTGTGCATGCTTAGGCTTCATTGCATATGGTTGTTACTTGACTAGTGCTACATCAGGGGTCATGGGGATGTTACGAGTCACGATACTCGGATCTATTCCTTTCAGCTCATCTAAGGACCATGCAAACACGTCGTCGAATTCCCTTAGGAGATTTATGAGATCATAATCCTCCTCCTTGGTTAGATTGTCTACTATGTACACAAGTCGAGGCTTGTCCTCCCCGTCCATCAAGTTGACCTTCTTAACCCTTGCTTGTCCTTTGATGGGTTCGCTAGCTTGCCCTTTTTGTCTTTTCTCTCCCTTAACCTCCTGCGCCTCAAGTGGACTAAAGGGTCCCCCATGGTGCCTCGGGCCCTAGGTGGTCGGGGGTATCTTGGGGTCACTATTAGAGCTTGCCTCTGACTTGGAATTATACTCGTCATCTTCACTAGATGAAGCTGTCTCGCCTAATGCTCGCAACTCTGAAGCTGACTCTACTCCAAATATTGGTGGGGTGCAAGAATGAGCTAGTCCTGCTGCTTGCTCGTAATCTACCACCTCGAGGAATTCTAACCAAGCTCAATCTCAATCTACCTTGGCAATGCCTTTGCTCACTCAAAACATGTTGACCTCTTGGGGTTTAGTGCCCACTCTGATCTACTCAATTATTCTTCTCTTCATATCATATTCTATGGTCTCTACTTCCTTTGTGCTCTCCTCTCACTAATGGAATGGTAGTGTTTGTACTTGTCATTAGAATTCTCAAACTGGGACTCTAGGTTGCTTGCAGGGTTCCTACTTCTGATCTCTACCACATTTGTTGTGAGAGTTTGGGTATATTACAAATTTAGGTCATGCACCTTAGTCTGTTACCACTCTTTGCTTTCCACAAGATCCTTGAGTGGCTTTAAATTGGTAGTTGGGTTTCCTGTAAGCTGACTTGATAGGTACTTGATGATTTTGTGAAGTTCAAGTTTGTTTGTTGGGATATGATAGGTGATTGTTGTTGGTTGACCCATGGAGCTTTTGGCCATCATGCATAAGGGTACTATGGGCAGGTTAGAAGTGATGGCACTCTTAGGTTTGCTAGTAGAGTCTACAACACTTTTGTGGATCCACCCTCATCCTCTGAGAATAAGAGATCAATGATTGCCAATATGCGCATCCAGTCTCGCTCATCATTAAGGCAAGGAATGTACCTTGTTAGAGGTCATAATCACTTTTAGGCCCCGAATCACCATTTAGCAGGGTAGAGAGATGGTATTTAAGTTTATTGAAAAGGTTTTCCATGTGTCTATCTCCACTCTGAATGCCTCTAATCTATTACCCAAGAATATCATGCCATTGCCCCATTCCTCTATTACTTTGGCATTTCGCATCCAAGGACTGCCAAGCAGGATATCATAATCCACTCCCTTTATAACTATGAAGTTCACCGAGAATTGGATTCCCGCTATCTTTAGTGGCCATTCCTTTAGGACTCTAAAGGGTCTAACCTTCATACCATTTGCTAGAGTGACATTGAACCTTGTAGTTTCCACCGGTGGGTTTCCCCATGCTTGCAAGACTATGCGGCTAAGTACACTAACCCTTGCTCCCATGTCCACTACCCCTTTTGTGTAGTATCTCCTAAGGCAATGACAAGTAAGATTGTGTGCATCTTAGTGTCCTCCTAAAAGGAATTTACTTATGGGGACTTAGACATTGGATTCAATCACACTTGGTATGTATGTCACGACATCGTGGTTTGGAAACTCTTGTGGCTTATGATCATTACTATGTTCTACCTACTAACACTTCAATTCTTGCCAAAGTGCAGAGTTTTTCCTAAGCAGTTCTCACAATGACAATGCCACAAAAATTGTTATGAGTGTGGTTAGCAAGTTGCCATCCATATTTCCCTCCTCAGCTTCATGGACTCCCTAATAATGTTCTTGAACAATTTGTGCATTCTTGGCCCCCTCATTCTGCCCATGTAGTTGTTCGTGTGGTGCTGTTATCTCTCCTACCCTTAGATACATGGGAGAGATTGGTGGGCTCATGGTTGAGAGTTCGTTAATCTTGTCCTCAACTATAAGTTCGGCATCTTGAAGGTGAGCTTGCACTTCTTTTATCCACTCCTTGACCTTATCTGCAACCATCAGCTGTGCTGGTTGGGGTCAGGGTACTCCCAACCTTAGTGCTTCCCTTCTCTCTCCTCTTAGATGTAGATGTTTTTGCTTTAGCATTTGTAACCTATTTTCCCTTGGTTAATGTGGTTTCACTCTTGGTCTTGAGCGTTACTTTTGCCTCGATTCTGTTTTTCCTCTATCATTGACTCTTCTTTTCTATGGAGGATGCATCCAAGTTACTAGGTCAAGGTAGTGAGATACTGGCCCGACTTTGTTGAGCTCATGTCATGACATTTAGGGGAATAGGTGTAGCATTGTTGTCATGTGACTTTACACAAAAATTTCTTAGCAGAACAAATGGTAAGATTGCCGAGCTAGTGGAGGGCTTCCGCCTAGGGCAATTGACAAACAAATGTGTGACTCCACATTCACGACACCTCAAGTTGCCTTCTCTCTATTTTCAAGGCAATGAGATGAGATATACCTTGGATGGCCACATGTCCAACATGCTATGGGTTCTTGGTTTTGAGCTCCTCCTAGGCCTCTACCTCTTCCTCTGCCTTAGGCCATGACTAGCATAGGTCTATATTCCATCAATGTGGGATTTGGTGTCATGCCTGGATATTTCACAATTGGGATAGGGCCTTGATTTGGGATTGAGGTATTCAGAGGGAAAATGATTCCCTCCACAGTGCACAAATTGGAAGTGGGGTCATACTGGTCTTTGTCTTGACTCTTGCAGTCAAGCCAACAGTCAGTTATAGCTTGGGTTTGGTCAGCACTCTTCCCTTTTTCCTGTTCATTGGGGGTTGCTCGTTCACTAGTTGTTGCTACAACTCTCTTGGTGTTCCTAATTGCATTACTACTTTGATGCACAGTGAGAGAGAAACAGAGAGTTGAGCCTTTCAAGTTTCAAGTTTCAACTTTCAAGATTCAAGAATGAAGAGAGATGGGGGTTGCGGCCCGAGGGGAAAGAGAGAATCAAGATAGATACTAGAGAGAAATTAGAATAGAGAGATAGATAGTTATGCATAAATCAATTATCATAATGAAAGAAGTGAAACAAGAGCTTCTCTCCCTAAGCAAGTCATCTACCCATATGGCTTTCTCAAAGACTCTCGCAAGCACATCCCTTTGTATGTTCAAGTTTCTTGCAAGGGCCTTATAAATTTCTTCATTGAAAATCCTGTTAATGAATTCGGTAGAGACCGTTCTCTCATTGGGTCACTCAGAGCAGGTATCCTCTTATAGAGATTCCTCACACGTGTGACGTAGTCTCATATATCCTCCTTGTCTTTCTGGCTAATATTCATTAGCTTAACAATGAGGTTATTAGAGTAACCTACCTTTGAGAACCTCTTAATGAAGAGATCCTTCAACTATGTAAATTCATTATGTTTAGCACTATCTAGATAGGTGAACCAAGTCCATCACTTGCCTCCCAAGCAAAGACTGAATGCATAAGCTCGATGAGCAGGGTCTGTGAGGTTATTAGCCTCACATACCTACTCAAACTACTCGATGAAGCTATAAGGTCATTGCCTGCATGGTATTTATCAAGTTGCTTTGCAACTATGGGTATTTTTGTTTGGCTCCTGGCACTTGGGGTAACTCCCAACCCAACTAGCAATGATGCTGCCAAGGCTGTCCCACTCTACTTAGTGATGGTATTATCTAGCAATATTTTGGTGATTAGCCCACTTATTGTGAGATCGGCTCTTCCAAGACTCTCTCCCTATTGGCATTACCTCCCATTCTATTCTTACCTGATATGGCTAGGATCTTGTGAGCCTCATTGAGCTCTCTCTCATGATGCAACCTCTGAGCCCTTTGCTCCTAGTTATAACTTGCAATGCACTGCAATGTCATCCTTGCCAGTTTCCTCTCTTCCTTGAGGTTGTCTATGAAATCTGTGTCCATGGTGTGCTATCCTTGTCTATTGTGCTGGTTGTATTGTGTGACAAGTCACTAGATGTCATTAGGATGCTCAGGCATGTTAAGGTTAAGGTCGAGGTCTAGACTGTGTTCTTGTTTGAGCTAGTGCCTACCATAATAGTTGCCTCCTGATCCACTAGTGTGATGAGATTAACTAAGTTGGCTAGAGACGTATCCCTAATGTTGGTGAGCCTATCCCTCTCTCAGTAATGTGATGGTTTAGTCCCCTCTACATCTTTGTTCCTGGTTTTCTAGGTCCCTTGTCCAAGTCTCAAGTTTTTAATCCTACAGTGGGTTCATTTTTAGGTTAAATCCCCTTAGTGTGTTCCTTGTTAATGCAACAATTTACAAATGTGCAACACTTATACACTAGTAGTGCATCTCGATGTGGACTATGAAAAATCAAGCTTTCCAACTTTCACATGTGCTTGAATGCCTACACTACCGAATGTGTCCTTTGATGGAGTCAACTCCGCCATTAGTCTCCTGTTCTTGATGCTTTTGTAAGGGGTTTTGATTACTCCCAACCATTTGAAATTGGGCTCTCTATGGGTGGTGGTAGTTGATCTATCAGGCTTCTAGCCCAGTGAGTCAACTTGGGTCTCTAATCAGGTAGTAGCGGCCAATGGTCAGTTCCCCCATGGACTACTAGGTTGAGGTTATTTGAGTGTGAACAATCCTATGGTTTCTTCTATTAGTTTGGACTTCAACCTAGTCACTGGTCAGTTGGGAATAGGCTCTAACAAGCCCCTAAAGGTCAGAATTCAATTACAACAGGGTTTTGGACAACTAGTCTAAGTCCTAGACTTGGCCGTCCAGGTCGAGGATTCAGACGTCCAAGAAGTCAAAGACTCGGATTTGGATGAGGGGTGCCCATCCAAGTATCCGAGTGGATCGTTGGTGTAGTAGCCTATGGAATTGTCACTCCTTGTCTCTCTCTCACTAGCTCTCTCTTAATCTCATTGAATGCAAATGAGCTCTCTCTTCCCCTCTTTTCACCTTATGTTTTCTCTCTTTCTTCCCTTACCTTTTGTTTTCCTTCTTGGACATGCAAAATTTATTCCCTTTCTTCCCTTTGTCCCCTATTTCTTGGTTATCTAGAGAATTATCTCTTCCTTATTTTTCCTTATTTCCCAAGCCTTAGTATCTCAAATCTAATAAAAAAATGCACAACTCATCTTTTCCTTATTTCCCAAACCTTAGTGTTTCAAATCTGATAAAAAATGCACAACTCCTACTCTAACCAATGTACAGAAAGGTTCCTAACCCTAAATTAATCCACAAAAGAGATTGAATAGCCTCCGACTCCCTTGTTTCCTACCTAAAACCAAGTGCCATTTCGAAGTTGAACTCCTACTTCTTTGCTTGACTTAGAGTATGCAAGCACTCAAAGTGCCTAAATGGTAGAAATGGCATTGTTGAAGGCTAGTATTTGAGGTTTTCAAGATTTGCAAGCCTTTCCAAAAGATTATTGAAATGAAAGTTGCAAATCATGTGCATTTATTTTTTTTGTAGTCACCGCATTAGATTGGAATGTAGGTTTGTTGGAGGCATTGTAACTGGGGTTGAATGGGAACAAAAGCACATGTATTGGCTGAGAATGCAATAGTGGTTATTGATGTAAAATTTCAGTAAAAAAGTGGTTGCACTACAAGTCATTAAAGTGCATTGCCTGCTGGCATTTTGGGTAATTGACTCTACACATCAAATCTTGTTTTGCAAAGTTGAAGACTTTGGAATGGCAAACACAGGGAGAAGGATACTATCACCTAGATAGTAGGTGAGAAGCTGGACTACCATAACTTTGTTTTATGGAAGTTCAAGATGTCAAATTTCTTAATTGGAAGAGGCTATTGGGACCTAGTCACATGTCTTGAACATGAGCCCTAGCTACCGGAGGATAGACCTCCAACATAGGATCAATTAAAGGCACATAGTATATGGCTAGAAAAGGCTAGCAAGGTCTTGCATTGGTTGTCCTTATGTGTGTCAAACACAAAAGCTATGCAAATTGCAAACTGTACTTCACCGAAAGCCGCTTGGGACTTATTGATGAAGAATTACTGTCATGTCACTCATGTGAGAAAGACACAATTGAAGCAAAAATTTAGCCACATATCTAGGAAGTGAAGGTCTATTGAAGACTATGTGAGTGAGATTAGAACCATTTTTGAATAACTAGTCTCAATTGGAGCTGAAGTTGAGGATGATGATTTGGTGGCCACTACCCTCCATGGTCTTGGAGAGGAGTACAATTAGTTTGACACTTCCATTTCAGTGCATCAAGAGCAGCCTGACTTTGATGAACTTGTGGCACTTCTTTTGCATGAAGAAGTGAATCTTGGACTCAACACAAGTTCCAGTGGGTCTAAAAATAGCAGGGACAATGTCTTTTACTCAAATCAAAGGGGTAGAGGTGGAAGAGGAAGACCAAACTTTAGAGGAAGAGGGGTTGGAAATGCATTTGCAACCTGTGGACAACAAGGTACTGGATGGAAAAATAGGTAGCCTCAAGCAAATAGAGGTGCCTTTAATGCTCATGGAAGAGGGGGTTACTTATCTAGAAGAAGAGGCACTTGGCAGCAACCCCAAATGAGCCATGGACAACACTCAAATGCAAATAAGGATTGTCATTATTGTGGAAAATATGGCATGTAGATAAATATTGCTACAAAAAGTAGAACAATCAAAGAGCAAGAGGGAGGCAACATGGTAATTATACCTCTTCTAGTGGTATGCAAGAGGATGATAGGTTGTTTGCTATGCAACATGTGAAAAAAGGGTAGCCTACACGAGGCAAAATAGATGATGTATGATATATAGACTCAAGGGCATCTAACCACATGACTCCTCATGGAGAGTGGTTTGACACATTGGTAGAAGGTGCTCATGGATATGTTTGCACAGGGGATGATACGCAACATGACATTAAGCATATAGGTACTATTCCCTTGATGATGCATGGTGACAAGAAAAAGAGTCTATATGATGTGTTACATGTACCCTCCATTACCAAAAACTTGCTTTCTATGGGACAAATGGCTAAACATAATCTACAAGTTAGATTCAATAGGGATGGATGCTACATTGAAGAGTATGGTCAAGGATGCAAAGTCATTGATAAATTCAAAAGAAATGGTAGGATGTTTACATTGGATATAAAAATTTCAGCCTTGAATGTTGCTATATACTCACATGACAATGCTGTGATAAGGGACATTGAGATATGGCATAAAAGGATTGGTCATGTAAATGTACAAAAGTTGAAGAATATGCAGCATAAGCAAGTTGTACTTGGACTCCCTAAGTTCAAGCATGTGGAATTGGGACATGTATGTTAGTCATGTCAATTTGGGAAGAAATCAAGGCTTCCATTTGTGAGACATGTAAGCACCACTACTAGACCATTACAGCTTGTACATTATGATGTATAGGGACCCTCACAGAATGCATCTCTTGGGGGATCACGCTACAATGTGTCATCCATAGATGACTATAGTAGGTACACATGGTTGTATGTGTTGAAGCACAAAAGTGGTGTCATGGATGATTTTTAGGACTTCAATATACATGTGGAGAAAGAATTAGCTTGTTTCATCTCATTCTTGAGATCTAATAGTGGTGGAGAATATGTCTCTAAAGACTTTGATCACTTCTTGGCAGCCCATGGGATAAAGGGGCAATTGACATGCAGGTACATACCACAAAAAAATGGTGTGGAAAAAAGGAAAAACAAGGTGATCATGGAATAGTCTAGAGCCATGTTGAATGCGAAGAACCTACCAAATGCATATTGGGCAAAGGCTGTTATGACTGTTGTGTATGTCATGAATCGTACACTAATAGCAGGATACATGAGGTGACTCCTAATGAGAGGCTTTATAGGATAAAGTCTAACATCAGCCATCTTAAGGTCTTTGGATGTTTGGTATATGTACATGTTCCAGATGAGAAGAGGAAGAAGCTTGATCCAAAGGTAGAAAATGCCATCTTTATTGGGTATGCACAAGATAAGAAGGCTTACAAATGCTACAATCCTTCTACTCTTGGGACATTGGTCTCAAGAGATGTGGTATTTGAAGAGTTGAATTCATGGCATGAGAAGAAAATCATCTTGATGAATGATGGTGATGATTGTCAGGAGACTTATGTACATGCAAGTACAAATGAGAGTGCAGAAATTTTTGGGCCATCTAAAGATGCTACTATATCAGTTAGTCCTTGGACAGGTAGATTGAGGACTTCAACATCTTTATCCACTGACACGAGTATGTTAGTGAGGGGGAGAAATGTGGATAAAGGCAAAGGCAAACTTGATGATGTTATAGGGCCACTTACTTGTGGTTATGATTCAAGTGGCATTGACAGCTTAGATAGTGAGTTTGGTATTCCATTAGTTGTGACTCTTGGTGTGAGACATAGATACGTACCACCTCATGAGAGAGGAGAGTTTCATACTGCACCTTACTTGAGGAGATCATAAAGAGTTAGAAAGCCTATGGATAGGCTTACATACAATGGCTACATAGTGAGGCACTATGTATATATGGCAAAAGTCACTAGCTTCAAGGAACCCACAAAGTTTTTTGAAGCTATTTTGAGTTATCATTGGTGTAAGGCAATAGATGAGGAATATTCAGCATTGGCTGAAAATGACACTTGGGATTTGGTTGATTTTCCTGAAGGAAAAATGCCTATTGGTTGCAAAAGGGTATACAAGGTGAAGTGCAAATCAGATAGCACATTGGAAAGATACAAGGCAAGACTTGTGGCTAAAGGGTATGCACAACAATATGGTCATGATTATGAGGAGACATTCAGCCCTGTTGCTAAAATGGCAACCGTGAGAATAGTGATTGCATTGGCAGCATCTAGATGATGTAGTAGTATCAGATGGATGTGAAGAATGCTTTCCTCAATGGTGATATGGTTAAGGAGGTATACATGGATCACCTCGAGGGCTTTGTATATCCAGATTTTCCTACATGTGTGTGTAGATTGAAGAAAGCATTGTATGGGTTGAAGCAAGCACCTAGAGCTTGGAATGCTAAGATAAGTGCATACTTATAGAAACTTGGTTTCACTATGGGCAAGGCTGATCATATAATGGTGACAATACTGACCATATAGTGTGTTATGTTGTTTGAAGTTCATGCCTCCACCATAGAGTTGTGAAATTTAGCAACTCTCTTTAAATGTATTAGCATCACGATCCCTAAACCTCAACTTTTGTAAGAGAGCTACTAATTTATCTAAGTGTATCCACACTTTTGCCTTTGCAATCCTCGTTCTTTCCCCATTGCTCCAATCTGGAACAGCAAGCTGCAATTTTTTGCATACTTCATACTTCTTTGGTTGTTTCATAAGTATATTTCCTTCCTCATCTCGAGGTGGAGATACCAACTTCCTAGCCTTGGGTCCACCAAAGTGAACCCTTGTCAATTGTATTTCCAAAATAGGGTACCAATTTGGATCCATTAGGACTAGCATTCCGTTTCTCGTGACTTTTTGATCACATGTTGGAGCACCTTATTATCATGTCTTGGCAAGCCATTCTTTCTTTCCATCTTTTCCTTTCTTCCTAGTTTGCATACAATATATGCATGGAAATTTTGCATTTGTTGCATTCGATAAACCAAACATACACTTCATTGTCTTTAAATCACCTGCAAGATGCCATTCAACTTGATAGTCCCCAAATCCTTCAACATGTAAAGTTGCTCCATTATTTTGTTGTTGAATAACACTAGTATATTAGTGAGGTTTTAAAAAACTTTTACCTCATGATCCTCCTTTGGTACTTCAAATTCTACAAGCCACCATATTTCATTCTCTGATTGCACACTGAAGTATAAAGGACGGTTTTCATTGATGTTGGGATCCAATGCTCGATTCATAAGTATTATACTCACATGTTTAATTTTCCCCCCTTGATAATCTCACTCTCGTCAAGTTTGAGGGCAAACTTAAGCTTGCCTCTACATTCTTAAGCTTAAGTTTGAGGATAAACTTAAGCTTGCCTCTACATTCTTCCAAAGACATATTGTAGAACTTGGTTGACCATGGCCATCTGCACCCTACATATATCCAATACAAAGTTGTTGGATGCATTCAATACAAAGGTAAATTCTTTGGAACCATACTTCAGTATGTGTGTGTGTTCTAGATGTGTAGGCTCACCAATCAGTTCTAAAACTTTCTCATCTAGTTGTTTTTTAGCCTTCTTCATGTGAAATGATTTTGACAGAGGCACTACTTGCTAAGTTTTGAAGACCTGCTTAAAACCTGTATCCAATTGTTGATAGAGCATACTATATGACTCAAAACTCAGTCCCACCCATTGTCACATAATCCTTGAGCATCTATAGCAGTAAACAAGTTACTTACATTCCTAAGACATTCACTTGCGACACCATCCACAATATCCCTGAATTTACAATTTTTAAATGCATTTTTTACTATATCCTTGCTAAGGACTTTAGCAATAGTATCATTCTTTGCATAAGGAAACATATTTCTCATTGTAGCAGATTGAGCATATATGCATCTATGATATTGTCCACTTCCTTTGGTTAATTGGTGAATTAGTTCAACTAATTAAATGCACTAACGTGCTTCTTTGGTTTTTAAAGTGGGCCCAATCTCCAAAGTTTTTATGAGCTTCCTCTTCAAGTTTCTAGTCTCCTTCTCCAACTCCATAATTTTAGACTGTAACTCAATATTATGTACCTATGTACCATACATAGCATCTTCAATGATAGACATTGCTTATTGTAGGCTCTGATTCTCCCTATCCTTCTCAGTCAACAATCTATCTTTTTCCTTCAAAGACTGTATACATCCTTGTAATCTTGTCCACATATTTGTTAAGGCTTGATGAACCCTTGTTGATCCTTGTGTCACAAGTCTATATGTGTATCCATACAATCCTTCATTGCCTTCACACAAACTTTAGAAATGATGTAAGCCTAGTAAATTGTGGTGGCCTTTGAGTTAGTGGATCAGGTGGATAAATGCACCTATCAACCCAAAGATCCACATTTTTTTTCCTTGTATTTCTTTCTTGTTGCATCCTATATCTTATTGCATTATCCCTTTCCATAGTTCTTTTGAACAGTGGTGTATATTCATCCTCCAATTGGAAGTGAATATATCTCTTTCTCTTAGTGTGTCTTGCATCTACGTTTTGCAAAGAAAAATGTATGACAATTTTAATTTAGATTAAAATTCAAATCACATAATTATACCCCTTTGATTCACTTTATCTATATTCTTTTTTACCCAATTGGATCTTGACTCTTTCACTTCATTTCATTCATGGTAGACCCTAATAAACCCCTAGTTAGCCTCTAATCTTATCTTGGAATCAATGTCTTATTAGGCCCTAATCTTATCTTCTGCTCTATCCAAAATACACACACACACACACACACACACACACATACACACACACACAACAAGAATTGGTCAAAGATTATTAAACACATTTATACAAAATCTTGGATAGTTAAGAACAATAACATCATCTTATCTTATGCCCAAATGTATTTTCTATCACTCTATCACTTATTTTCTTAGTTCATCTTACACAATCAAATGGTCTCTCTCTCTCTCTCTCTCTCTCTCTCTCTCTCTCTCTCTCTACATGAATTGTTGCTTAAGGATTAAACAACAATTGTGAAGAATAATAACATCGCAAAGTTTAAAAAAATAAAGATACCTCCATTATCACTTGATTGCTTGTAGTATAGACTGTTGAAGAGGGAGATTACTTATAGTATAGTGTTGAAGAGGGAGATTGCTTGTAGTAGTAGAGAGAGTGTTGCAGATGGATATTATTTGATTTTAGCAAATGGTATCAAAACCACTCCTCACTGATGCTTTAGAAGATTTCGTATGCAAGAAACCATATTCTAGAGGGAAAGAGAAGAGTACACAAAATTTGGTATTAAACTAGAGCTTTTAGAGGGAAGGAAAAAATGCCCAAAAATGGGCATATACTTGTCCAAAAGAGATACAAATTTAGAAGGAAACTCTCGAGTCAAAAATGTGTCTTTGGATAAAAAATAATCTTAAAATATGATGTGTACGTCAACTTATACCGTTTTTTAACTTCCATCCTTTTAAGAAGTGAGAATGAGAATGATTCTAATATATTTTAATGTTGAAAAGTCATGAGGGTATTAAAGAGTCATCTATCAATGATTGGCTTTGTTTTTGAGAAAATAGAATTGTATTTCTTTAGTTGTGAGGATTTTGAGAAAAAGTGACCTTATCCTACAGTTTGGGAATAAAATAATAGGTGAATTCTATTAAAAATACAAATACGAGATTTGCTTGATTGAAGAAGTTCTCTTATTATAACATTATTTGGAATCTCTTTTTAGAGAGAGAGAGAGAGGTGAGTGAAACCCCTTAAGGGGCACAAAGAGAGTCCATATTTCTCCTAATGTTCCACTCCTGTGTTTTCCTTTGGTACTCCAAGTTCCATGGCTCCACCTCTAGCAAGTATTATACTTAGCTCCTTATTTATCATGTTTGCCTCTTAATAGGCATGGTTGTAGAGTTTCTTCACCTAGCTCTTCAGTTCATCTCAAATCAAGTGATTCTTCATTGGACCTATGCCATTGAAATCCTCTTTGAACACCCTTAGCCACAACTCTAGGGGCACATCATGCTCAAAAATATAGCATGTGTTCACCTTCTAAACTTAAGATATACTTAGTATGGAATTCCTCTTTTGTTGTGTAGAAGATGACTGGAGAGTTTTACCTATTTTGTGTGAATTTCATTCTACAATAATATCTTCTTTCATTGTGTCAAGTCTATAAGATAGTGAGTAGCATTGGGGCACTAAATAGAATGGAGTAGGGAAGCTAAGCCGAGGTAATACTCACTATTAGTTCTTGGGTTTAGATGAAGAAGCATGCATATAGTCAAAAGCCACTGTGCAAATGATCCTTTGACTAACAAAGCACAACATGAAGGGATGACTAATTTCAGCATGCAAGACCTTCTTTCAACACAATTGTAGTCCAAGCTTAGTTGCTTTGGGCCACACCACTACTCATGCAATATGCATGATCTTTCAATTTTCTTTCAATTCAAATCTACCAATATTTTATTATTATTATTATTATCATTTTTCAATCTAATACCAACTATTTCAAATGACTAAAGCACCCCAACTATATAGGTTCCACATTGGTCCACCTTATATTTCAACGTATAGAGTAGGATATAAAAATTAATACGTGCAAGTGGAGTTGCATTATGGAAACACATTAAATTCGAGTATTTGCATCAAAGAATAAAGGTGGTAGGCCATCCTTATATCGTGTGGGCACCTACTATAATAACTTCATTAGAAGGCAAAGATATTTGCAAGTCATAATGAATGAGGGGTTTGGAAAATTAGTGAATCTTTTGAGAAAACTATTGAAAGATAGTCTTAGATCTCCTAACTAGAACAAGTAAAATTTGTCTACCATTACCGTATTCACATCGCAAATATTGGGGAAGTTATATCTTCCATGAAGTTGCTTATTAATAATTGTTGTTGTCTTCGGTGGGGTTTGGTAGTAGAGCACATTAGCCCATTCATGTGGCAACAAGTAGCAAAAAGTAAACTAGGAGAGCTCACATAACTCAAGGATAGCATATCCCACTCTGATTGGTGGTTCCATGCATCTCGCGGCTTCACTGTGAGGTATCCCCTCATATTCACGTTAACTTGGATTTTGAAAGCTTCATTGAGCACATCCTCATTTTATTGGTTCCTCCATCTCTTAGCTATGATTTCACCTAACTTGATAAGTGCTTGCACCACACACACACACACACACACACACACACACACACACACACACACACACACACACACACACACACACAGAAAGGACATCATGCCAAAAGAGGCAATGATGGCACATTATACGATGATGCAAAGGCTAAGAAAGTCCAATTGAAGCAGCAAAGAGACTACCTAACATGTGTAAAGTCCAACATGTGGAAAGGAGTAGCATTAATGCAACTTACTTAGAGTAGCAGCATTGTGCCTATGTGGCACATGTTATTAGATAGCTTGTAGGAGGATTTAATGTTTATAAATTGCATGACTGATGATAATCATCTAGTTCCGATGACCCCCAATGGGCAAGACCTTTGATAGCTTTATTTGAATATCTAGAAACTTTGTGCCTAGCCAACTAAAAGAAATAGGATGTGTGCCTATTGAGGATAAAGAGGCTATGTTTGATGATAGTCTTCATATGACCATAGATGATGTGGAAAATATATTATTAAATATATACTTTGTGTCTACTATTACAAAGAACCTAGCATTAGCAAATCAAATAGTTGAGTAAGGCATCATGAATCAACGTATCATGCACGTATTCACCTCATCACAGCTTGTGGGGTGTTAGAAGGCACCGCCTTCATTGTAACATTCGACAACTATGCATAGGAAAGTATTGCAAAAAAACTACAAAAAAAAACCTTGACTCGAAATATGGACCTTTTTTTTTTGCTCGAATTTGCTATATTTTCCATTCTTTAAACTGATGATTTTATGGGTTTCAAGGTTTTGAACTTTTGCAAATCTTCAATGATACTTTTACATCAAACCTTCGTTTTCTGTTGAACATTGGCCTAATGCAACGCGAATTAAGGTGATGGGGAGTTGAATCAGTGACCATAATAGGTCATTAGTGGCAAGGGTGCACATGAGTTCTTCGATGTAAGATCACATTCAGAATGACGTCATATATTCACTCACAAAGGCATTTCTTTCTACAAAGGGTAGTTGCAGGGGGGCAATCCTGAATATGACCACCACATAAGTGCACAAGGAGTTACCATCGCATGAATTGAACACGGAGGCCATTCGTTGGCACTTTGATAAATTAGGAGGCTATTGAAGATGAGTGTGTGTAAGGAACAAGAAGCAAGTTTGCTTTAAACAAAAAGTCACAACGTTACATACTCGTTGGGAAAATGAGTTTGATCAAGGAGCAACTAGCTTGCCTTTGACAAGAATCAGAACCTTACATAAAATAAAGAGCATAGCCCCAAGCATGTACAAAAAATACATATTCAGAATCCAGGATGGAGGCAAATACCAGGCAACCCCTACCTAGGACCACTTGTCCAATGGGCTATTGAGAACCTTGTGCAGCCCGCATCCTGTGTATGGCCCAGCATTGTCTTGTCCAACGCCAAGGTAATTCAAGAACGTGAGATAGTGGGAGATGCGGTCAATCATCCTGGTGTCATCTCCATGCCCGCATTCCACAAACCCATTCAGGATGTCGATGGTCATCCCGAAGCCAGGGTAGCGCAGGTTGGACGTGTCCTCCTTACCAGGAGCCCATCTCCCAACCATCACTTCATGGCAGGACGGCTGCTTCTCTTCCATGGGGGTCATCCACCTCCAAATGGCGGTCTGGAAAGCGATTGTGGCATTGGATGCAGCCAAGTCTGGGCGATGCAGCAGATCGAGCTTCAGGTACTTGCCCGCTTCTCCATAGTTGTAGTTATAGTAGAGCGGCAAGGCCCCCCGTCCATGGTAGCTGACACCAGGGCCACACGGATACAGAAAGCTCTTTTCGCAATACAGGCTATCAGGGCTTAATTCTTCTTTGTAGCACAAGCCCCATGCAAATGGGCCTTTCTGGGCCATCGACCAACCACCTGCCATAACAGAACTCATTGCTCACAGAAGTAGACCATGATTCCATCAAAGCACATGACTGTTACAAGAGCCCCAACAGGCAGCCTAAAGATTGCAGCGTTCCTTGCAATTACTAGAATCTCTAGCGAGATGCAGTGGTGATGATCTTGTGAGACTGGGAGGTGTGATGATCATTCTGATTCTCCCCCAAGCTTTTTAATCTCACAAGTGTCTCACAAATCCACGAGTGATAATCTTTGCAGGAGTTATCAGACATCACACTTGTTTACAGCCATGGCATTGAAGAAGGATAATGAAATAATTCAGATATTGGACTCCTTCGTAATTGCTTCAGATCACACATCCCTGTGTCATTTTGTAAGCCTTCCTTCTGTCATCCAAACTCTTACGTACTAACATGCAGGTTGGATGGGTGTACAATTCACATGTGTATACACATACAAGAGAAGATTCCAAAGTGAACAAGAATTTAGTGTGTGACAACTTACAGGTGGTTTCATGTGCAACATGGGCGAAGAAGGCAGCCAGCTCTGTTTTCTGCATCATGTCACCACCGGTGGTGCAGAATCCCAAGGGCTCGAACATTTTCGCTGCCGTTATGAAGGAGGAGTAGTCCCAGAAACCTGGGGCATGAGCGACAGGCTGATTCCTTTGAGGGAAGAGAGTCTCAAAATCCTCAGGGCTGAGTATCTGCGCGCATGTCTTGTTGGACACACACTTCTTGCCCTCCTCGCAGGCAGCATTGAAGGCAGTAGCCGTTGGCAGAGATGTGTAGATGAGAAGCGAAGCACCGATCAGTAAAAGCAAGCCCCATGGGCACTTCATTTTGCTGTCCCAAAACACTGGCATTGTTGCAAGATTAGGGAATGCAGGCACTTAAGTAAGTCTTGAACAAATCATTCTACATGTTCAAGGGGAAAAGGAGGGGGGATGGACAAATTATTCTACATATTCGAAGAAAAAGAGAAGGGGGGGCAGGGGGATGAAGAATCATGAGTGAGAAAACTAAAAAAGAAGATGCCATGAATCATGTAATTCTCATTAATGCATCTAAGAGAAGGGTTGTGGCTGGAGTGAAGAATCATGTGCTAGGAAACTACTGTAGAAGAAGAATCCATGATTACTAGGAAATGCAGGCAGTTAGCTCACAACAATTATAGCAGATAACAAAACAAAGAAGACAAATTCACGGCAATCCACTGAAGGGACAGAGATGGAAAGCTGCACAGAAGAGGCCACAGAATGCTGGACCTTGAAAAATGCAGCTACTGCAGCCAAGAAACAGATGCATTATCACATACCTTGGGTGCAGAAATCCTAAAAACACTGCACAGCTGGATGGAGAAGGTGCAACCCAAGCAGACTTAAGCAGAAATCCTGAAAGCACTGCACAGCTGCGATGGAGGAGGTGCAGCCCTACTGGTTTTAAGTATGGAGAAGCAAATGGGTGGGAGAGATGATGGCATACATACCTGCATTCAGCTTCCCTTGTCTCAGATCTGTGTGGGTGCAAGAGTGAGACGCAAGGGATGAAGGAGAGGGTCCTCCACTCGAGATGAAAGGTACTCTCTACCATATTGCCCCGACACCCCCCTCCTCTAACCATTCCTTCTTCTATTATTACATAAACTCTTATTACTAGTCACAAGAGTTTAGATAACTATAACTGATCAATTATTTATTGCTGGTCATATAATTAGAAAGAGCTTACGTAACTCTAGCTTAAACCTCTCTCTCTCTCTCTCTCTCTCTCTGCGCCACCATGCTGGCCTCCCACTCTTACATGTCAACCTGCGTGGTCTCACAGTCGAGCAGCTCGCATACTGATGCTCATGGCAGCATCTTCTATGTGTTGGCTGTCAGGCATCCCCTCACGTCCACTATTAATATGCAATGCAATCAGACGTTCATCATGTAACGTAATACAGTTGCATGCACATGACTTTATTTCAGTCTATGTATTGCAACTATTTCGCAGGGGCACATTATAAGCAATGCAGTGAGATTCTAAGCCAACCGTCTTAGGGGATGTAAAGTGCAGGAATATGCAAAATTTCATCAAGGATATAGATGGGATAATGGCAAATAGAAAGTTTAAAATTAAATGCTAATATGATATAAGTTTACCTTTTAGTCCTAAGTTGTATGATAAAATACATCAATCATCAATGCAATCAGATGAACAATAGTGCTGTTGCACTTTTAATGGCAAATAATTTGATTGTAGTGTTTGGGCTTTGCTTTACTACCTTAAAATGTCACTGCACCCACTTCTCCCCTACCCTGAACTATCCTATGTGACTAAGTACATCAGACCTTTCAAACACAATGACCAATATTGAGTCCAAAGAAGGGAATGAACATAGCCCTCTAGTTGTATGGCATATCATTTCACAGTTGTCATGAATTGGCCAAGAAGGGGATAAATCTTCTAAGGGCTGAGGAGGGGCCACATTTGGCCAAATCTCAGGTAGGAGCATTGAGACTTATAGGGCAAGGTCTCAGTAGCCAAGCATTGGTGTTGCTTGTCCAAGGGCCTTACTGGCCATGGGATGATGGTGGGGGGGGGGCGGCTAGATGTCAAATACTTGGGTCGAGAAGGGAGAGGTAATAGATTGAGAGAGAAAGCAAGTGAGACATCATACAAGTAGGAAAACAAGACAATATCTTTCGATAAAAGTCATGGCTCCCATATAATTCCTTCATCAAGGATGGAGTAGAGGATACCTTCATTGCAACAATTTGCTTTAGTTCACAACATGGTGTTTCAGAGTACGAGCTCCTATTTTGCCACTCACTCGACAAAGAGATTATGCACCAAGTCAATCAATTCCGTTGGCCTCCGCAATTGAACCAAAATGTCAGAGCACCTCCAAATTTAATGCTAGACTTGATGGAATGCTTATATGATTCAAGTGCTTCAAATGATGTGGCTATCACCACCTCTCACATAACTGTTGCACAATCTCACAAATACCATAGTGAGCTCATCGATTTACCTCTTCATTATACTCTATTCACAAAGACTTATCAAAGGTCCCAGGATTCAAGTGAAGCTCTTCATGTGCGCTCCACCTCCATAGCTCCAATTGCTCCAAGCTCACTCTACAAAGAATATCAAAAGAAGAAGAATGAAGACGTGAATAGGTGAAAAGCTCCATACCTCTCTCTCTCTCTCTCTCTCTCTCTCTCTCTCTCTCTCTCTTTCTACACACACACACAAGTGCAAAGATATATGTAAAAAGCAAGAGAGATATCTCCAAGATTCACACCACAATGAGCTTATCCATTCATTTTTAGGTTGTCTACACCTTGATTTTTGGGCACCCTACCCTCTTTTAGGCCTAAAATTGGAATTCTTATGTTTTGTGCATGCCTTCCAATTTCAATCATCCTCCTCAATTTTAATGAGCCAAAGCTTCATGTCATTGATGCTTTCCTCCAGAATATATTACAATTTGCATGCAACTCTTTGAACAAAAAAACTACAACATAATGTTCTTTAAGAAACTTTGCTCCCAAAATAGTAGAGGAACTATTACAATTTTTAGACAATTTATAGGGATATAGCTCAAGGAAGGCTAGCTTTGTTTAGGTTTATAAGTTCCCAAAATGGCATGCACTTTTCTTTTCTTTCTTTAAAGAATTATTTTTACCACCTTTCTAAGAAGAGCTTAACACTCTACATACAATGGGTACATGTCCCACAATTGGTTTGAATGAATCACTTTGTTCCACGAATTTGTTCCATAATTTTATGAAATATTTTGTTGAACACCCCATCTTCTTTAAGCTAATCATTTTTTGGGCATAGGGTATATCATATGTGTAGGGGTGTTGATCAAACATTAGCATATGAAATTTGTAACCTTGCATCAAAGCTTGAGCTTAAAATGTCTAGATAATACAAAACAAGGATAGTTGTAATTTTGAACTTCCACAAGGTGTAGTTTGTACCATCTAACTTGCCTTCGCTGAAGGTTGGTGGACGAATCCTCAGTGTTTGAATAGCCGGTACAGCAACACCACCTCCTGCACCGCTTCCTGATGCGCCAGAACTGCTTCCTGGAGTCGACATAGTTTCTCTTTGCTGTTGAAGCCTTTGCCTCTTGCACGCTCTCCGATCTCTAGAGCCCCCTGGGCTCTGATACCATGTAAAATATTACACGGCGCAGCGAACAGAATCTGAGAAAGAGATAGAGAGTACACAACAGATAAGAGGAGAATCAGTAAATTCTTTAACTCCAAACAACTGATACAAAGATGGCTCTGTCCACCTGTGCGCTTCCACTGTGTGAAGCTTAGATGGCGATCTAGACAGAAGATAGGTGAAGAGTTTAAGGCTAGCTGGAACAACAACTCTGACTGGGTGAAAGATGAGTGAGAGATGGCTGCGAAGGGGTTTAGCTTTTATAGCCCGCGAAGGTCGTTAGGTCGGCCTGTTGACCGACCTACCATATGAGCCTCCACTAGTCGGCCAAGGAATATTCCAGGGAATATTCCCTTTACCATCGGGCCGGGGGCGCTGCCCCCGGAACCCTGCCAGGGCCCCCAGCCGGGGGCCGCTTCCGCGGCCCCCGGACCCCACAATAGGGGCCCCTTTTAACTCCCTTACCACGCAACTCAATGCAATGTGCCTCGAGTTGCTACCAACTTAACCACTCCGTCTAACCCAAAGATTAGACCCACAACAGTCACATTTTTGCCATCCGGTCACATAGACCTCATTTGATATACAAGTCAGGACTCAACCAATGTCCGGGCTCACATTTGGCTTCTCCTCATAATGGGGGCCTTACAACTTTGAGCACCATGGATCATTGGTAGCACCTAATGAGGGTGGGGCATTGATAATATCTAACAAGAATCATCAACAAAACTAAGCACTAGCATGTATTTGAAACACATTATTCTAAACAACTTACCATCCATACAACTATTGGGAAGATGAGTATTTCTATGATTCTCTTGGGTATCAATCTCACTCACATGCATCCCCTAAAGAGGTCTAGCTAAGCCACTTTGAATATGGGAATATTGAAATTAATATTTCTTGAGATATGGGGTATTGAGGCAAGTGGTGAGTTTGTAGGATGTGTTTGTGTATAAAAAATATATGCTAATATCTCCATAAGATACACATACAAGTACATGAAGATGTGTTACACTTTTCCAAATGCTTTTGTTAACAATATTACCCCAAGAACTTCTTCATCGGATATCTCCATATTAAACACATAATGATTACACAATACCTAATAAAAATGACAATAAATGCTACTTATTTTTTCTTAGGGTGCTAATATCCTTACCTCAAACAACTTGCAAACACAACAATTATTCAATTAATGAATCACCTATCTGGGCACAATTAAAACATTATTTTTTACAAGTATTGTGATACATAGTCTACTCTCAACACTTCCTTTTTAAAAAAATGCTATTGGTTACATTTACATGTATTAGAACCAAGAGAAAGAGGCCAAATCATTTCTTCATGCAAGACTTAGATATTCACAATGTATCTACTAATATCAAGGCACCCTATAATACAAATTGATATTCACAAAAAGTAATATTAATAACTTGACCCCAAAAACTTGTAAATACAAATAATTGTTCAATGAATGAATCACCTATTTGGGCATAGTTGAAACAACAATTTTACAAGTATTGTGTTGCATTATATACTCTCAACACATCCATTGAAAAAAATGCTATTATTTACATTTATATATATCAGAACCAAGAGAAAGAGGCCAAATCATTTCTTCATGCATAACTTAGATATACACAATGTATCTACTAACATCAAGCCACCTTATAATACAAATTGATATTCACAAAAAAGTACAAATTGATATTCACAAAAAGGTAATATTAAATGCTTGACCCCAAAAACTTGTAAATACAAATAATTGTTCAATGAATGAATCACCTATTTGGGCATACTTGAAACAAGAATTTTACAAGTATTGTGCATCATTATCTATTCTCCACACTTCCATTGAGAAAATTGCTCTTGCCTACATTTATATATATTGAAACCAAGAGAAAGATGCCAAATCACTTCCTCATGCATAACTTAGATATTCACAATGCATTTACTAACCGTAAACCACCCTAAAAATGACTTGCAAACACATATAGTTATTTGATGATGATACTCACATAAAAATAACACTAATATCTTGACTCCAAACAACTTGCAAACAAAAATACTTATTTGATGATAAGAATCGCATTGAAATAATACTAATATCTTGATCCAAACAACTTGCAAACACAAATAATTATTCGATGAATGAATCACTTATTTGGGCATAGTTGAAATAACAATCTCTAGAGGAGCCTGTGCTCTATTCTTGCTTTCTTGTGGAAATGCCTTTCTCTGTTGCTTGCCCATCATACAAGCTTCACATGGTTCCTTCAATTCAGTTATTGTAGGTAGGTGAGCAACCATACCTTGCTTTTGCATCTCCTTCAATATTGCAAATCCGATGTGTCCAAACCTTTCATGCCAAAGCTTACTTGTGCCCACTCCAGCGGTGGCTGTAAGAGCACTTAGCTCATACAGGTTGTTCCTTCTTTCTCCTTTGCCAACAATTGTGCCAGCACTATCAATAATTTCTGCACCTGTCTTCTTGAACCTTACTGTGCCCTCAGCAGGGCATTTAGCATCATTTCTAACCGTCACAGTGATGGATTCTTGTAGAGACTGCATAAAACTGTATAGACCTTTCTTGTTGGTCATGTGACGGGAGGCCCCACTATCCAACACCCAAGAGTCAGTGGTAGATTCTTCTTGCGCCGAGGAGCACACTTCCTCAATGGTCGCCATGAATAATTCCAACTCTGCTTTAGCCGTATTGGCTGTCTCTTTCCCTTTACTTTTAAGGGTACCATTCTTTTCATCTGCCTTCTTGACACGACAATCTGCAATTGCATGTCCTTTCTTCTTACAGTAGAAGCACTGGAAACTTCTTCTTTCCGCCCTTCTTCTTTTTGTCACCATCATTTTTGGTGGAGGAAACACCTTTGCCTTTTGCATTGGCAGAGAATGCAACATCTCCATTGTTGCTTCCTTCTCAGGCTTTCAGCCTCAACTCCTCCTCCATTAATAATGCACAAAACTCCTCAAAAGTCAAAGCTTGAGGTCTCACCTAAGTATTAAGGGCAGTTACTAGTCCATCAAACTTTTGTGGACAAATCCGAAGACACCTCCGAGCTAGCTCTTCGCTAGTCTTTTGTATCCCAGCGCCAGCCATCTGGTCGCGCAGATTCTTAATCCGAGTGATGAATGCTTCAACCGTCTCTCCTTCAGCAAACTTCTCCGCTGCTAGTTGATTCTCCAAGTTTTGAATCCTTGTTTGGTTTCGTGTTTCGTACTGACTCCTTAGTACATTCCAAGCCTCTGACGCTTTGGTTGTATGCTGAATCAGAGTCAAAACACTGTCAGAACAGCTTGTAACTAAGGCACACAATGCATCTGCATTCCTTCGTTTCCAAGCTCGTAGGAGATCTGCATTCGGAGGAATCATCACACTAGGATTTGATGGGTCGGGGGTAGGCTGTGGTTCTACATCAGTCCCCAGCACAGTCTCCAGAAGCTCATAAGATGCGCATGCTGACTTGTGTGGTAAGATGCCTACACAGGCCTTGGGGGGATCTTCTTATTTTTTGTTGATTGTCGACGACTACAGTAGGAAGATGTGGGTGTACTTCCTTCGTGATAAGGCTCAAGCTTTTGGTAAGTTTAAAGAATGGCTAATACTTGTTGAGAATGAAACAGGGAAAAGTGTGAAGAAATTTAGAACAGATGGTGGTGGTGAGTTCAACTCAAAGGAGTTTGAAGGCTTTTGCAAGAGCAAAGGGATCAAGCGTCAATTGATGACGCCTCACACACCTTAGCAGAACGGTGTTGTGGAACGCAGGAATCGCACCATTGTGGAGATGGCAAGATGCATGCTAAAGGGCAAGGGATTACCTAACCATTTTTGGGCTGAAGCTGTTAATACTGCAGTCTACATTCTAAATCGGAGCTATACAAAGGCTCTCAAGGGAAAAACACCTCATGAGGCTTACAATGGTAAGAAACCATCTGTTTCACATTTCAGAATTTTTGGATGTGAATGTTATGCACATGTTCCAGATGAGAAGAGAAACAAGTTACAACCAAAAAGCAGAAAATGTGTCTTCTTGGGTTATAGTGATGAGCAGAAGGCTTACAAATTATATGACCAAGAGGCAAAGAAGATCATCGCGAGCCGTGATGTGGTGTTCAAGGAGGAGCCGCATACAGTGGAGGAGGAGAAGGCAACTTCTTCCACTTTATCATCAAGCGAAGAAGTAGTCCACTATGAACCTGTCCCGAGAGCTATCCCTATCCTTAAGGAGGAGGAAGCATCATCTTCAGATGATGAGGAAAAAGTTCACCAACCTGACATCACCCCACTGGAAAAGCCATTGCCGCGCTGGGTGAAGCAGCTCTATGACCACAATAATCCTATGCCTACATCTGTTGAGGAGAAGGCAGACGGACCAAGGAGGTCTCAGAGAATAGAGGAGCAAAGGAGGGCTTCTGCTCACATAGTCAATATGGCCTTGATGGTTGAGATTATGAGAGAAGTAAAGGAGCCAACTGACTTAGAAGAAGCACTTGCAGCTCCATCATGGAAGGCTGCTATACAGGCGGAGTATGACAGCATAATGAAGAATGACACTTGGGAGCTAGTGGATCGACCAGCAAAGCGGAAGGTTATTGGCACCAAGTAGATCTGGAAGGTAAAGTACAAGGCTGATGGTACCTTAGAAAAGTACAAAGCTAGACTGGTTGCCCAAGGATTTTCACAAGTTGAAGGGTTTGATTTTCAAGAGTCATTTGCCCCAACTGCCAGAATGACCACTATTCGCACGGTACTTGCAGTGGCTGCCCACAAGAAGTGGCCAGTGTACCAAATGGATGTTAAGTCAGCGTTCTTAAATGGTGACCTCAAGGAGGAGGTGTACGTGGCTCAGCCACCAGGGTTTGAGGCCCCCCATTCTGAGAACAAAGTGTGTAAACTGAAGAAGGCATTGTATGGGCTGAAACAAGCCCCCAGAGCATGGTACCAGCGGATAGATAGGTTCTTTTTAAACCTAAACTTCAAAAGATGTGCCTCAGATGCTAACTTGTATGTTTACAGGGATGGTAAAAAGTCTGTAGTGATTGTCCTATATGTGGACGACCTTCTTATTACAGGTGACTATGAAGATATGATCAACCAAACTCGAAAGGCTTTGAGTTCTGAGTTTGAAATGACAGACTTGGGCTTGCTACACTATTGTTTGGGGATTGAAGTCTGGCAAGAGCCAGGAAAGATCTTCATCTCTCAGAAGAAGTATGCATGGGAGATCTTGAAGGCATTTGGCATGACCGAGTGCAAGGAGATAGCTACACCTATGGAGGTGAATGCAAAGTTATCCGTCGAGGATACATCAGCACTAGCAGACATTGGGAGGTACAGGAGGTTGGTCGACAGTCTGATCTACTTGTGTAACACCAGACTAGATATCAGTTTTGCTGTTGGTGTTTTGAGCAGGTTCTCAAACAAACCTCATGAGAGTCATTGGAAGGCTGGGATGCGGGTGCTCAGATACTTGAAGAAAACTCTTGACTGGTATCACATACAGTTTCGGAACTTCTCTTGTGGGGAATTGTGACTCAGATTGGGCAGGAGACATTGATTCCAGGAAGTCAGTTTCTGGTTATTGTTTCTCTTTGGGTTCAGGAATTTTCTCTTGGATTAGTAAGAAGCAACCAACAGTGGCATTGTCTTCTACCGAAGCAGAGTACAAGGCAGCTTGTTTTGCTGCATGTGAGGTCGTATGGTTGAGAAGGATTCTATGGCATATGGGAGTGCAGGATGAAGAACCAACTGTGCTGAGATGTGACAATCAGAGTTGCATCGCCATTGCCAAAAATCCAGTGTTTCATGGACGCACCAAACATGTAGAGATCCAGTATCACTATGTGCGTGATTTGATGGAGGATGGGATAGTGGAATTGGTCTACTGTCCAACAGAGGAGAATGGAGTAGATATCTTCACCAAAGCACTTACGAAGGATATGCTTCAAGTTCATCTTCAGAGACTCGGCATTGGGCCGAGGAGATTGTTCACCTATGGGTGGACATTGAGGGGGGTTGTTAGATATGATCAATGCCCCACCCTCATTAGGTGCTACCAATGATCCATGGTGCTCAAAGTTGTAAGGCCCCCATTATGAGGAGAAGCCAAATGTGAGCCCGGACATTGGTTGAGTCCTGACTTGTATATCAGATGAGGTCTATGTGACCGGATGGCAAAAAGGTGACTGTTGTGGGTCTAATCTTTGGGTTAGACGGAGTGGTTAAGCTGGTAGCAACTCGAGGCACATTGCATTGAGTTGCGTGGTAAGGGAGTTAAAAGGGGCCCCTATTGTGGGGTCCGGGGGCAGCGCCCCCGGCCCGATGGTAAAGGGAATATTCCCTGGCCGACTAGTAGAGGCTCATATGGTAGGTCGATCAACAGGCCGACTTAACGACCTTCGCGGGCTATAAAAGCTAAACCCCTTCGCAGCCATCTCTCACTCATCTTTCACCCAGTCAGAGTTGTTGTTCCAGCTAGCCTTAAACTCTTCACCTATCTTCTGTCTAGATCGCCATCTAAGCTTCACACAGTGGAAGCGCACGAGTGGACAGAGCCATCTTTGTATCAGTTGTTTGGAGTTAAAGAATTTATTGATTCTCTTATTATCTGTTGTGTACTCTCTATCTCTTTCTCAGATTCTGTTCGCTGCGCCGTGTAATATTTTACAATTCTTACTTGCTTAACCTTAGGAGGCTACTTACTCCATTGCAAGATGATGATGTCAACTTCATATGATTAACTCCTCGGACTTGTGCTCAAATTTGCTTGCAATAAACTGGTCTTCAACTTGTTTGTGCTAGTTCCAAGCCATTTGCTATCAATTTCAAGCTACTAGTTGTTTTGTTTCCATCGATGCATTCCATTCTTGTAGCACTCCATTCTTGTTTGAAATACTAGTAAAATAATTGCTATTGTTCCTCAAGGTATCAACTCATCCAGGTGCATCCATATCCACACTCTCCTTTCTCCCATCCTCTACAGCCCTAATTGTTCCATTGATGTCCATAGTCACCTCTTCTATGCTACTTAGAAGGATCTTGTGAATATATTTCAAGCTAGCAATTGTTCCATTTCAATCCACATGTTTTATTCTTACAAATTTTGCTATGTTTATCAAATAAACCAATTGGCACTATTCTCTAAGGTACAACTAATCCACATGCAACCATGTGGTTTTGTTTTTCTTTGAGATCTCGGCTCTTTTTACTTCTCTTATGATGATGGTTTTCTCTTTCTTAACATATATGAGTCAACCTTCTACAAGAACTCTCTTATCTAGCAAGATCATCTTATTGTACACCCCCAATCACAATAAAACGTATAAGGAAATTGTGAATGCAAAGGTAAAACAAATCATTGAAATAATGCATGGCCATTCAAGCAACATTTATATGTATGAGCTAGTAGGGTTATGACAAAAAAAAGGTTTTTATTACATTACAAAATATATATGGATCTATATAAAGCTTTAGAAGCCAAGGGTTGTCTTACATGCAAGATGAGAGAACTCAAATATGCCAAATAATGTCCTTTATTGCATCACAAATAACCATTGACACATGCAAAACTTTGTAGACAAAATATTGGCTTACATTACAAACAATGCTTTAATTTTTTAAATTCAACTCATCATTTTTTATTTGAATTTTGAATTTCCCTATTATCACCTTCACATGTGGCAACACATGAGTTCGTCTTGAAAATTTAGTGCAATTAAAAAATTGAAAATGAAGATTCTTTTTCCACAAAACCACTCAACTTTTGAGGACAATGATTAGTGGTGGGCCAAAGGAAGGAAAGTAAGTGGATAGGATGCGCCAACCACCCACAATCCCATTGGTCCACCTCAAATCTCCTTTGCTTAAAAAAGACATTAACACCTAATCTAAAAGGCCATTTTTTAGTCCATATTTTTCTAATGCAAAAGGGTTACAAGTGTTATAATCCAGTTATACACAAGATATGAGTGAGTAGCGCATGGTATGCAAATTTCTTTTAGAAGATGTGATATGTCACTATGGATATGTTGAGAAAGTAATTGCAAATAGAGAAGAATAGGATATAGATGAAGCTAGAGAATTCTTCTCAAGGAAAAGGATCAAGCTTACTCTTATTACAACTTATAACCCTAAAGGAAATGGAAAAAGTGAGGGGGGACCCTCACTGATTGTCAATGCCTTGGCTAAAGCATGCAGGGGAAAGATATGTGAGTGGACTATTGGATACGTGCCTACTGAATTGATATATGGTCAAATGCATATTATCCTTATTGAGGATGTTGCTACTACTTGGAATGGGCTACCTTGGGAGGAAGATATAAGTATGGAAGACCTTCTTGCTTTATGTATTTGGTAGTTAGAGAGAAAATGTCAAGATATTGAGCTGGTGGAGCCCCAAAAGGAACACCAAGGAAATAGGGGTTCTCCTGTAAGAAAATCTATCTTGTAATATCAACAACCATCTCTTTCATATTTTATATAATCACAACAAAGAAAACAACACTAGGAACAAGGAATCTTCATGCATCTTCATAGAAACAATTCTCCCATGGCTTTAACTTCAACAAAATTCATCATTCTCCTCATGTTCTTCATAGAATTCATCAACCAACAAAGACAACACAAAAGAAACACCACTTTGAATGGAAATAAGATCACATATGATTCATCTTCATTTTCTTCATAGTTTTCTCTCACAATCTCTCATAGATAGATACATTGTTTGACATAGAATTGACTATCTCTGACTCTCTCTCTCTCTCTCTCTCTCTCTCTCTCTCTCTCTCTCAATCAATCAATAGTACATCATCTCCTCACTACAATACTCAATAATCATTCTTTGGTCAAGGATGCCCCTTCCAAAAGGTGTGTCTGATATGAAAGGTCATCAGAGCCACTATAATGACTCTTCATAGCAGCTCATCACTATCACTTCACTCCAGTCTTCTCTTGAGTCTTCAGCAACAACTACTTCTTCCACTTCCTTGAGCTCTTTTGAACTTACATTCACCTCTTTCCAAGTCTAGAAAACTTTCCCAAAGTCACATATACATTCCACATAACAAAATAGAATAGAAACGAAGGCTCTATAGAAGCTTAATAGAGGGTTACACAAGGTCAATAGGAAGCATCAAAACCACATAACTCATAATAAAACCATTCCAAACTATAAAAAACCATTCAATAAGCTTTTAAACATTCTCAACCTTCATTAATAATTAATCCATGCTTCATACAGAAGAAAAATCAAAACAAAATAGAAGTTATCAAAACCTCAATAGAACCTATGAGAACATCATAGAGCCTCATATCTCTATTGAAAATCATCATGAGCTTCCAAAACATAATCAATATCATCTAAAACACTCTCAAACATTTCCAAAACAATCAATCATCACTCAAAATCCACAAAAAACCAACCATTTGTCCCTTAGAAACAACAAAAATCAACCAATTAACCAAGTCAATTCAGCATTCGACGTATCCCCACACTTAATAAGGGAGCGTCCTCGCGACCTAAGAAAAAGGGAATACAAGTTCATCAAAGAGCTCAAATCCATCTTCTTCAGTATCTTCAATAAACCATTCAATCACAACCCCAACTTATAACTTGTATCTAATAAAGAATACAATGAAAGGAAAACCCTTTATCCATTAACACATCTTATAAACAATAGAAAATCATGACAAATTCGTAAAGGATATAAGAGGTTCTTCAGCTTTTCATCTTAAGCTTTTCATCCACCATCACCATCACTACAAATAGTTGAAAAGAAAGCTCTCGAACAAATCCAATATTCAACCACCACGAACTCATCATATAGAAATTAACACAACACAAACACAAAACAACCATCTGAATGGCACCTCCAAAAGAGAGATATATCATTAAGAAACATAAAAGATACATCCATGGGTATCAGTGAAGATGATCCCTCTTGAAGTCTTGATGATTATGAAAATGATCCATGGATAAGGATTCATCTACAAAAGTTTTTGGAGGATTCTAGAAGAATTGAAGGAAGCACATTCTTTCTAGCAAGACAAGGTATCTTTTAGGCAGGCAAAGGGCATGAAAATATAGGACATCCAGTTGTTCAGAATCAATATTCACATTGAAATTCATACATAACTTTGGAATGGCCTTTTGATCATTATGTGAATGTATATGCATATATGCTAGGTACCAAGCAAAGTGGGGTATCAGTCTCACTGAAGGATCTACATATTGTGAATATTGTTGGGCAAAATGGAGATAATTTTGATATGCTTGACTAGTAGTCATCCACTCCCCTAGAATTAATGGCCAATTAATTTGTGGTCTAGTAAGAGAATTAGTTGAGCTCCATACTCTTCTTCTTGGAATCTTCTGATCAAACCCTTCATACTGAGAAATAGAACAGAATAGAACAAAAATAGAGGCTCTATAGAAGCTCAACAGAGGGTTATAGAAGGTCAACAAGAAGTATCAGAACCACATAACTCATACTAAAACCATTCCAAACTATCAAAAACCATTCAACGAGCTTTCAAAAATTCTCAAACTTCATTAATCATTAATCCATGCTTCATACAAAAGAAAAATCATAACAAAACAAAAGCTAAACAAAAGTTATCAAAACCTCAACTGTAATGTCTCCCCCCCCCCCCCCCCCCGACCCCCGTGACTCCCCCCTTCTAGATTTTTTAAATTTTTTTTGATTTTAAATCTCTCCCTCTCTCTCCCTCTGCCGTGTGCATGGCGGAGAGAGAGAGAGAGAGAGAGAGAGAGAGAGAGAGAGAGAGTAAAGTAAATGTTAAGGGGGGGCATGCAGCCCCCCCAGATGGCGGGTGGGGCCGTTAGAAGGTCGCCTCTCCTCCCCCATACCACCTCCTCCCTCTATAAAGCCTCCCCTCCCTACATTGATGACAGACGTTGCGCCCCCCCTCCATTGCAAGCTCCCTCCCCTTGTGCTCGCGCGGCAGCAGCGGCCCTCCTGGGCCTTCGTTAGTATGCCCCCAGCTGGCAGTGGAGTGTAGCACGGCCCCCCCTCTAGCCTCGCCAGAGAGGTTCCCCCCCTTCGGTTCTACAACACGCTCCCACCCCCCCTCCGTCTGGGATACAACGGCGTCCATTCAGCAGCCTCCCCCCGTGTGATCATTGTGAGGAAGAGAGAGAGAAGAAGAAGAAGAAGAAGAAGAAGAAGAAGAAGAAGAAGAAGAAGAAGAAGAAGAAGGAGAGAGAGAGTGAAGAGAAGAAGAGGAGGAAGAGGGAGAGTGAAGAGAAGAAGAGGAGGAAGAGGGAGAGAAGGAGAAGGAGAGAAGAAGAAGGAGAGGGAGAGAAGGAGCAGGAGAGAAGAAGAAGGAGAGGGAGAGTGAAGAGAAGAAGAGGAGGAAGAGGGAGGGAAGGAGAAGGAGAGAAGAAGAAGGAGAGGGAGAGAGAGGAGAAGAAGAGAAGAAGAGGGAGAGAAGGAGAAGGAGAGAAAAAGAAGGAGAGGGAGAGTGAAGAGAAGAAGAGGAGGAAGAGGGAGAGAAGGAGAAGGAGAGAAGAGGAAGGAGGGAGAGAGAGGGAAGAAGAGAAGGAGAGAAAGAGGGAGAGAGAGAGAAGGAGAGAAAGAGGGAGAGAGAGGGAAGGAGAGAGAGAAGTAGAAGAAGAAGAAGAGGTAGAAGGAGAGAAGAGAGAAGAGAGAAGTAGAAGAAGAAGAAGAAGAAGAAGAAGAAGAAGAAGAAGAAGAAGAGGTAGTAAGGGAGAGAAGAAGAGAAGGAGAGAGAGAGAGAGTAGGTGAAGAGGAAGAGAAGAAGAAGAAGAAGAAGAGGAAGAGAGAGAGTGGGAGAAGAAGAGAAGAAAAGAAGAAGAAGAAGGAGAGAGAGAGAAGGAGAAGAGAAGAAGAAGAAGAGGAGAGAGAGAGAGAGAGAGAGAGAGAGAGAGAGAGAGTTGGTGAGAGGTGAAGGTTTGAGGAGCCACACTCAAACCACCCCCCCTCGGCGAAGGACCCCCATCTAACGATCTTTCCTACTCGAGTTTATCGTCTTGAAAGCCGTTGAGGTCCGGACTGTCCAATCTCCGCATGGCAAATGGCTCCCAAGAAGAAAGTTGCGGGAAGCATAGATGCCAAAGCTACCGTTGGTACCGGTAATGCGGGAGAGGCAAGCGGAGCGACCAACGTAACGAATGCCCCTACGATCACGAATCAAACCCAAGTTTCTTAAGCTTTATAATTAATTATGTAGTATCTCGTGGAAGAAATGAAGGGGTTAGCTACATGCATGAAATAAGGATGAGTCCTAGGATTTTTGTTTACTCTAAGCGCTAGGTTGCATGCGTGAACTGGCAGAGTATGGAGCTCGCATAAGTTTTTATGCATGAAATGGTAGAGTATGGAGTTCTCGTAAGCTTATATGCATGAAATGATAGATTTTACACACATAAATTGATAAAGTTTTCACATTATTTCACATAAAATATTAGCTTTGCGTGGACTAGTTGTCATGGAGTGGGGCAGGGCTCATCCTCGGAAGGATAGACCAAAAAGGAAGAAAGGTGTATAGAAAGGGACGGTACCCTGTCTACACCATCAGAGATGTTGGTTAGGGCTTCCTATGGCAGTAATGAGGATTGCATACCCTCCACCTGAAGGCGGGAATGGTCACGCAACTTCTAAATGTGTGATGAGAGGAGGACCTAAGGATCTTAGCCTGTCAAACCCAACTCTTCTCCCTGTGCTTGACTATCATTGCTTGTGTGTGTTGATATTGTCTATATAGGGTCACAAAATTCATTGTTTATTTATATACATATTTATGAATCCATGTCACTTCACGAGGATAAAAGCCAATTGTAGAACTTAGAATTGTACTGGAGTGTGGCACACGCATCCAGTACTCGTGGCAGCCTTCTTGATAACATCAGGTATTTTGCAACGTCAAGTATCATGGTACCTTGTCTGAGTCTCCTTGCAACATGTAGCTCCTCCTCAGTGAGAACCTTATCAGCCAAAGAGTTCTCTTGGCGAGTTTCAGCTAAGTCCGTACCCCGAATGGCAGGCAGCCACTCGAAAGGAAGTTGGTGCCACATAGGTTGGGTCTCTTTGAGACCACCATTTGGCCAATCGCTCCTCTGAGACTATCATAATCTGGGCTCCTAGTTTGGCTATTGCAATGAGCCTTTCAAACCAACGTTTTTCAAATTGACTTCAACCCTTTGATTGTCGCTTTAGGTGCTCTATCTCTAAGAGATTTGGTTGGTAGAGCACATCATTGAATGTTATAGATAAGCGTAGTTCGTTGGCTTCCTCGTCAGAGGTGAGCCACATGTGTTAATGCAGGAGCCTGTCATAGTGCTCGTTAAGATGTTCTTGCTCTTCCCAAGATAGGAAAAATGGCAAGTATTCTCCAAGCTGCTCCTTAGGGAATGCACCCATGTCCGCAAGGACGTAGACATGTGCGAACACCTTGAGCTTAGCATCCAACTCAGTTAAGCATTCTGTGACACTTTTATGTTCAATGAGGGCTTGCTCGGTTGCTATCTCATGCAAGGTTCTAGGAGTTTGCCTAGGCTTTAGCATAGCTGGGGGCTCAGGCCTAAATGAGTAAGATTAGTCAACGCTAGGATTTCTTATGCTCTCGGGGTTTCCATGTTTCTCATGAGGCTTTGTTATTTCGTCATGGTTCTCCTTGGATGTGACTGGTATAAATTTGTCACCCTGTTGTGACAGCATTGTATCCACTCTTGATTGGTCAATGCGAGTTCTATTGTCGATGGATTGAGTGTTGAAAGCAACCATTAATGGTAACAGCTGCTTTGATTTTTCAGAGCACACGGATGTGTCTAAGGTTTCACCACTATTAGGAGAGATATCAATGGGTTCATTGGTGGATAGTCTCGATGCTTTATTCCTTAGCTCTTCGGCACTCTCGGTTTCAATCTTCTTGGGGTCTACAGCCACTTGCAACTGCCATTGTTGTTTTCTTTCTTTTCTCTTATTTTTCTTAGGCAATCGAGGTGTATTCCTTGAAGACTTGGGACCTTGAACCAGATCAGTCGTTGATGTGCTTGCCTGGGCCTTAGCATTCTCTTTATCTAGTGTGACCTCATGGGGCATAGCTGTGGCCTGCTGAATAGCCTCGCTAGGTTGTGAGAGTACAACTGCCTCTTTTTTTGGAGAGTCTAGCTCTTCAGCCAATTCCCTTCTATTTAACTCCTCCAGCTTAGGCTTTAAGCACTTTGGAAGTGCTAGAGTTATCAAGGATGCTGGTTGCGGCACCTCCTCCACAAGTGAACTGCTAAGGACATGTTCTGCAAGGGGCGTTGTCACGGCCAGGGGTTGTGACTGCTCTGATCCTTGATTGGAATGGCTAGTCCAGTGGGCTGGCTACTCTTGGTGGATTGCGGTGTCAAGTCCCTAGGGCGATCGGAAGTGGTTGTGTCTTTTGTTGCCCTTTGAGCATTCACCTGTGTAGATCGTGATCTAGTCACATTAGGTTGCACATGCATATCCTTGGGTTGAGAGCTACGGATAGTGTCATGTCCCACCTCTTGGAAATTTGGAAGCTTAGATGGAGATAGAGATTGGGATTGAGTAGCCGCCCTTGACGACTGTTGTTCTTCCTGTGTCCGTTTAGGGGAAGAGGGTATAGGAGACTTGGGACTCCTAAGTGGCTCCGACATTGGCTGGAAGATTTGCTTGTGGCTGTTAGACGATTTTACCATTTGCTTTGTTGAGCATTTAACCTTGCCATGAGCAATGTTGTGCCTATGATGCCTATTATCCTCTTGGGGAATCAAAGGCTCCTTGGGCACTAGTGGCTTTTGCGCATCCTCAACGATTACATCTAATATTTGCTTGTCAATCACGCTAAGCTAAGGATCTACTCTCCGATTGGCCTCGTTTGGTTTCTTGATTTCGATCGTGAGGGGCTCGGTCACTCCAATGCTTTTGACTCGAGACTTGGTTTTTCGTTTAGATCTCCTCCTACACTTCTTTGCTCTTGATACGATCTGGCTTTCAGTTCGACAAAGAAGGTTTAGCAGGGGGTTTTGGTACCCAAATCCATCAGTTACCTGCATAATACCCTTGAGCACTTAGCAACACTTTGGATATCCATCTCGGCGTTGTATTGGCTCTCTATCGATGCCTTCGTCTATAAGGCTTGGGCTTCTTTTGGAGACTTCTACGATATTTATAAGTCCAAAGCTTGTCCTTGGCATTTTCTCTTGACCTTCTTGTTTCAGGCATGGCCTCACTCACTGGTTCTCGTTGTTTGACCTGTGCTTTTGTATCAACTTTTCCAACAAGTCCCTACTCTCGTTAGTAGGCTTGACTGTTATGTCAGCACCTTCCTTGCCTTTCCCTCGAGGTTCAATGAGGTCACCCTTGCTAAAGGTTGTGACTATCCTCACACCCGGTAGTGTCAGGTGTTTCCTCTATGCTACATAGTCGGCCTCACACTTGGTTTTCCTTTTGAAGGGTCTTCCTAGGAGGGTTTCCTTCCCGCAATTAGCACTATTTGGAGGAACATGAAATAGGATATGCAAGCTTTCAGTTTCAATTGTCGCAAGGATTTTGCACTTTCCTATGAGTGCTTGTGGGTGTCCCCTTTAAGGGCTAAGAGTTGCATTAGTCGGTGTGAGCTCTGGTTGGCCTAGTGGGGTCCACGCTTCATAGATCAAGACATTAAAATATGCTCCTTCATCAATCAGAGCATCGATAGTATGCTCTCTTTTCGCGGTGAGTTTGACCTTAAGATAAGCAGGTGGTACTATGTCTTCATCTTCCGAGTCTTGGCTCATAAATTTAAGCCTTCTGACAAATGCCCTTGAGTCCCCAACTACAGGACTAGATGTGGATTCTCCACTGATGTCTTGGATCGTTTGTGCAGTGCTATTCAAGGTGCATCTATCATCAGGGCTGACATATCTAGTCATCCTCGCAGTTGTAGCTTGATGTTGTTGATTTTCGCTTTGACTAGATGCAGTTCGAGTGCAACATGTACATGTTTTTGCAGTGTGGCCTTTTTGCCCTTGTTGGCTAGATTGGCCCATTAAGGTTCTAGGGTCTCTGTTTGTCTCTGTTCAGGTATGGGCCTTTGGTTGCTCTTTTGCAAGTGAGAATCCATGCTCGTGTAGGGCCATTACTACACTAGGGTCTAATTTGGAGGACCTATCATGGTGCGTGTTTTCTCTCCAACCTACTCGGGGGAGGTGCAGAGGGGGCAGAGCCCCCTCTGCAGGGGTTGGGGGGGGGGGGCAGTCCCTCTGCCCGCAGGGCCGTTACGGTAAATGCCATATGTGATTTGAAGGACCGCCTTTTTGAACTACTTGCTTCTAGATTTTAGCCCAATGATCGATCTATGAGGTGGTTTTGGCTCTATATGGTCTCTTGGTCAGTTTCAGGGTCTACAGGTAAAAATGTAAAAAAATCCAAATTCGGACTGACAGGTCAGAATTGCAGGGGTCGAATGCCCGATTCAGCCCGTCCGAGGGTCGAGTAGAAAGGGCCGAATGTCAAATTCGGCCAGTCGGAGTCTCATTGCCAGAGGGTCAAGTGACCGAGTCGACCGAGGGCCGAGTCAGGTGGGCCGAGTTAAGTGGGCAAGTCGATAGGGCTGAGGGCCGAAATTCAAAGTTGGTCCGAATACTTTACTCGGACGGGTGGAGTGAAAGGCGTCCGAGTGTAGTGGGCTGAATGGTCTGAGGGCCGAGTGGCCGAGTGGGCCGAGGGGGCTGAGTCACATGGTCCGAGTTGAGTGGTCCAAGTGGTAGTGGGCGGAGGGCCGAATGGTCGAGCGGTCCGAGGGCTGATTTTGGGGCTCGGCCCAGAATTACCGTCACTTGGACATGCCGAGCGTGGTGCATTTTTTTGTCGAACTTCACGAAATTCGCCGTGCCGAGCGTTGGAGGCCTTCCCCCTGGTCGAGCAGCTCCAGATCCAACCTACTCATGTAGGGGAAGATGTAGAATTACATGGGCTGGGCAAATAACTCCCGGATGGCCTGATCAAAGCGGATCTACGTGATAAAGCTTTCTCCCTCTCTCCTGCTCTCCTGAAACCCTGCAATGTATAATGTGGCCTTTCTTGCCACTCCTCGCCCCTTATCACCTTGCCCAAGCATGTACTCACCTTAGTCTTGCCTCCCTTACTAACATTTAACCCAAAATTTTCATTTTTAGCCCTTGTTTTCCCTGTTTCAGCCTGTTATATAGCAACAGAAAAACCCTTTGCTCTAATGTTTTGCTCCTATCCTTCCTATATGCAAGAAAAAATCATAAGGACAATACCTACACTACTCCATCATACTTTCCCCAAGTCCAAAACAACAAAAACCTACTTGCTAAGGAGGTCAAATACCTCTTCAAACTCCCTCGCTTCCTACCTATCTACCTCAAGCACCGGTTCGGGAAAAACCCTACTTCAATGCTCGATTCGAAGCACGCAAGCGCTCAAGCCTTGAATGCGTTGGTCCCGGCAACGGAACCAAAATGTGGGAGCTCACGCTCAACTGCCAAGACCCACGGACTGCTTATTGTTTCAAGCGTTCCAAGCCGAGCACTAATGACTACCTCTCACATAGCCGACGCGCCTGTGTATCAAAAATATGTGCTAATATCTCCATAAGATACACATACAAGTACATGAATATGTGTACTTTTCCGAATGCTTTTGTTAACAATATTACCCCAAGAATTTCTTTATCGGATATCTCCATATTAAACACATGATCATTACACAATATCTAATAAAAATGACAATCAATGCTACTTCTTTTTTCTTAGGGTACTAATATCCTGACCTCAAACAACTTGCAAACACAACAATTATTCAATTAATGAATCGCCTATCTGGGCACAATTAAAAGATTATTTTTTACAAGTATTGTGCTACATAATCTACTCTCAACACCTCCTTTTAAAAAAATGCTATTGGTTACATTTACATGTATTAGAACCAAGAGAGGCCTCAAACAAGCTCCATCCTCAAGTTCCACGCTCCAAGCTCCATAGCCACGAGCAAGACAAGAGAAGAGAAGAGAAGAGAAGAAGATAGGGGAAGATGGAGAGCTTCTCCTCCTCGGTCCCTCACCCTCACACACTTACTCCCTCACACTCTCACACTCCCTCTCTCAAGCACAAGCTCAAGCAAGCAAGCAAGCAAGAAGAAGAAGAAGAAGAAGAAGAAGAAGAAGAAGAAGAAGAAGAAGAGAGCTACTTTTGGCCACACACAAGAATGAGCTTCTCATTCACTTTTCAACTTTATATACAAAACCCTAAATCCCTTTTTGGGCGGTCATCCCCTTATCCCCTTTTTTACATGGCCAGCCCCGTGGCCTAGGCCCTTTTTCCCATTGTCCTCCTATCTTCCTAGCTTCCTTCCTACCACCCATCTACCTTTACAAATTGCACGAGTGAGAGCCCGATGCTCCTTAACTTAAATCGTGATGCGCTTGCGCTCTTTTACAAAAGTATTGACTTGCACTTTTCCTTGTGCGCCTTTGTCTTCCGTTTCACATTGCCTTGGCCTTTGTCTTCTGCTTTAGCTTTTCCAGATTTTCCACCTTGTTTATCTATCAGTTAACAGCATTCAACTGATTGTTGATGTGGTTTTGGATGCTAATCCAAGTTGTTTGTGATTGATGATTTCATGGCCGGGTTTGTGGTGGCTGATTGCCATGGGAACAAAAGGGATGTTTTCCCTAGTAAATGTTACTAAGCTTGTTGCTTCAGCTGTAGTTGATTTCCTAAAGGGATAATTAAGGAAGGATGGCGCTAGCTACCCCCCGCGAACTGCCAAACCCTAACCTAGGGGATTAATCCGCACCGGGAATGTGGACCGAACCCGCCATGAGAGGTCTCTCCGTGGAAATTACTTGGTGTAGGAGGACGCTTGGGTGCCAGTGGGGGCTCTGGCCGTAAATCCCAATGCCTCCAGACCCTACACAAGAGTTCTACATGACTCGAGATGGGATCTTGAGGCCTTGATACTAGTTACAAGGCGGAATCTTGGTAGGATAAACCTTCAGGTTTTATTGTCGGAAGACGGAAGGATTTTTCTGCGGAGGCAAAAAGGAATATTTAATTCTCCTGTATGGCAGGAGACAAACATTAATCTGAAGATAAGTTAAGGAAGTGTTTGATCTTTTTTAATCTTGTCTTAGTGTCTGTGCCCTAAATTACGTAAAGGAACCGTGATTAACGAGTTAATTAAGGAAGCTGCTTTTATGTGTTAAACATAATGTGGTAGGTAATTAGATAACTAAAACAACCCTCGAGGGAAGCGTGGTGGATGTGACCAATGGGTCTATCGTACGTACGGGTAGTCTTGGTTAGCCGAGAGCTTTCCTCAAAGGAAATGTTAATGAGGAATATTAGGAAAAGTCAAACGATGACCCTAGACAATGTTGGTTAGAACCCTGATTCATACCGTTTTAGGGGACTAGAATGGGACTATGCCCTACGGGCAGAGAGGTCGAGCGATGCATCCCTCTTGTTTCTCATTCTCTTTGAACCAAGTGAGGTGTGAGCATGTTAGGAAGACTCGACTGCTAGGAACCCGGACTTCAGGTCGATCCTAGTGGGAATGGTCGGATAAGTTCTGTTGCGAGGCAGACTCGAGAGACCCTACTTGGTAAACCCCGTGTCATTCCTTGAGAGTGCCGGGCGGCATCTTCTAGATTAATCTCTCAATGGGCTGCTAAGACATGTCTCGCAATTTGAGGGGCGGACATGTTACATCAACAGAACCTATTAGAACATCACAGAGTCTCATATCTCTATTGAAAATCATCATCTTCCCAAAACATAATCAATCTCATCCAAAACACTCTCAAACACTTCCAAAACAATCAATCATCACTCAAAATCCATAAAAAACCAACCATTCGGCCCTCATAAACAACAAAAATCAACAAAAAAACCAAGTCAATTCAGCATTCAACATATCCCCACACTTAATAAGGGAGCGTCCTTGTGACCTAAGAAAAAGGGAATACAAGTTCATCAAAGAGCTCAACTCGATCTTCTTCAGTATCTTCCATAAACCATTCAATCACGACCCCAACTTATAACCTATATCTAATAAAGAATACAACGAAAGGAAACCCTTTATCTATTAACACATCTTATAAACAATATAAAATCATGACAAATTTGTAAAGGATATAAGAGGTTCTTTAGCTTTGCATCTTAAGCTTTTCATTAACCATCACCATCACTACAAATAGTCGAAAAGAGAGCTCTCGAACAAATCCAATATTCAGCCACCACGAACTCATCATATAGAAATTAACACAACACAAACACAAAACAACCATTTGAATGGCACCTCCAAAAGAGAGATATAGCATTAAGAACCATAAAATATGCATCTAGGGGTATTAGTGAAGATGATCCCTCCTGAAGGCTTGATGATTATGAAAACGATCCATGGATAAGGATTCATCTACAAAAGTTTTTGGAGGATTCTAGAAGAATCGAAGGTAGCACATCCTTTCTAGCAAGACAAGGTATCTGCTAGAAAGACGAAGGGCATGAAAATATACGACATCCAGTTGTTGGGGATCAATATTCACATTGACATTCATACATAACTTTGGAATGGCCTTTTGATCATTATGTGAATGCCTATGCATATATGCTAGGTACCAAGCAAAGGGGGTATCAATCTCACTGAAGGATATGCAGATTATGAATATTGTTGGGAAAAATGGAGATAATTTTGGTACGCTTGACTAACAATCATCTACTCCCCTAGAATTAATGGCCAATTAATTTGTGGTCTAGTAAGAGAATTAGTTGAGCTCCATCCTCTTCTGCTTGGAATCTTCTGATCAAACCCTTCATATTCACTAACCAACTGAGGGGGTTGAGAAATAGAAGTAGTAGGAGATGGAAGAGGAATGGGTAAAAGAGGATGAAGAGATGGGTAGGCAAAATCGTAAAATGAGGAGTGAGCTAAAGAAGGATTAGCTGAGAATTTAGGCGAATCGATTAAGAAAGGTGTTAACTAATAAGCAAGAAAAGTAGAAGGAATATGTATAGATAGAGAAAGACAAGACAGAGAAGGGGAAAATACTCGATCTTCAAAGAAAGAACAATAATTAAAGATTAGAATTTGAGGGGCACCCTGAGGTTGGAAAAGGAGAGGTAAAATGACTATTGAGTTGGATTGATAAATGAAAAAATCGGCATCATATTGATGAGCCATTTATTGATAATAGGATAGGCTAGGAATGGATAAGCAGATCGTCAATGGTAAGCATCAAAGAAGGATGAATCAAAGGGATGGTACTTGGAAAGATAAGCTAAAAGATCCACCCTCAGTTGGTTAATGTTCTACACATGAGCAGAGGCTTTATTCTGCCTTTGGTTTAGAACTACAAAATCAATCATTGTATGCCATAAAGTGTTAGGGCAAGTAGCCACTTTAGAAGAATAACATTGGAACATTTCATCTATCAACAACTCCAAATGTTTGACATACAAGGCAGCTTATAAGACCACATCCCCAACATACTAAGCTAGATTTTCATCGTCTGGAATCAATAAATCGCCTCTTAAATACATATAAGACATTAGCATTGTATCTGAAGTCACAGAGTCTTCAAAGACCATATGGACTACTTCTGTCAGCAAATCAGAAGACTAGGGTCCACTCCAACCATCCTCTGGAAGAGGTAGATCCATTGTTGAGACCTTAATATAGAAGGCCAACTTCTGCAAAACTGATAGTGCAAAAAAAGGAATGATTAGGAGAAACATATTCTTTAAATTACTCAAATTAAGACCGTAATAAGTCCATCCTAGACTGAAGCCTTTCCACTTTAGCTTTGAACAAAGGGCATAACATGGCTTGTCGTTGGAGAATTGTCAAGTCCGCAGAGGACAAAGAAGGAACTGGATGTACAACAGGACTCTATGGAGAAGAACGTGACTAAACCAATTGATCGTTAAGTTGTTGAATTTGGATTATGCTCTATTCTAGGGTGGTATTTGCTACCTTAAGCTCCTCTATCTGGGCAGCTAGCAAAGCTTGAAGCGCTTGAGATTCCTTCAACAATCTATCTCTTTCCTTAGTCACATTAACCGCTTGGGTTTTAGTGTCAGCCAATGGAGTGTGTAAACTAGAAATTTATATTCTTTGAGCATCAATGACCTTAGTCTGCTGCTCCATTTGGGTACAAAGATTAAAAAAGCGTTCATGAGCAAAAGTGAGCTCTTCATTTTCTTTTGTTAGCTCTTCTTTGGTTCGTTAGACTTCATCATAGCAAGAGGAATAGAGCTGTTGGATACAAGCAGTCATTGAGAGCTCAATAGAATGCTGAATGTCTTGACATATGAAGGGAATTGCATCTCCAACTACCAAGTGTTGTATTAAAGGGATGGAAATCTCCGGAGTACCATCAGGATGTGCTGTGAAAAGATTCGACAATGTGAGGAAAGCTAGTAGGTGACTGCTAGATTGAATAGGAACGGAGACTGAAGGAGAAGCTGGGTTGATTCAGTCACTCGTTTTAAGTGTTTTCTTTGAACTAGCATAGGAGGGATAGAATCAAGGTCGTCAATGACAACATCAGAGTGTTCAGTAGGTAGGGGGAGGAGCTTCTAGTGGATCAACTATCAAGGTAGGAACTTCTTTTGAAGGGGTGGCACATGTCAAAAAAATAGAAAGGTAGGAACCAAATGTAACATTAGTTACATTACCCCTTGTGGCTTTGACAAAGTGTTGATCCATCTTTGACAAAAGGTAGGAATTCCAATCAATAGTTATGCCTTTCAACACCATTCTGGAAGCTATAAACAACTCCTTTGAAATGTAATTAGAGGTGTATCTTGGCAAGCATAAACCTGTCCTGGAGAATTTGGCATAGCTGCTTTCACACAGGATTGGAGATCATAAAGACACTGATGCCAAAAGTAGTAAGAACCTTCTTGGGATCCAACACATCTTGTGTCTACTTTTGCAATAATTTAAGGATATCCTCATTCGAGATTAGTTGTCTAGTAGTAGGGAAAGAGTATCCCCGATAGGGTAAAGACAAAGCCTTGCCTAAACTTTTAGGTGTTGAGGGATGAAATGATGAACGGGTGCCTCTTACCTATCCAACCTCCAATCCTCACTAAGAGAACTAAAGAGGGGCACCACCTAGCCAAAGGGAGGATGGGCTAGGACATCCCTTTTCTCAAAGAATCAAGAGAACCAAAACACAAATTTACAAGAGAGAATATATGTACTAGACACCATATTAGAATATAAGAGAGAGAGATGAGAGGAGAGGAAGACAAGAGGAGAAGAGGTAGAGGAAGCTTGCCATTATACTACATAATAAAAGAACTTATTCATAGCTTACCTCAAAGAGATGAGGGTATTCTAGAGTGCTCTCATGGGCTTGTCATTGTCATTCCCCCCCATTCTCCATGGGCTCTTTATATAGCCTCCATGAGGGATTAGATTAAGCTAATCTTCTTGATTAACATAATCCTAGATGATGTATGGTATCTTTAAAAATATTGAGAATAGTGGATGGGACAAGTCTCCACCTTGGTCATCATGCAAAAAGCCAAGGGTGGTGGTAGACAAAATAGAGAAAGGGAGCTAGATTATAAGAGGTGGGTGCCCAAAGCACATTATTATAATATATTTACAAGAAGGATAGAATGGAAAGTTGGTGTGGTGAAAGAGAGAAGCAAATTGCATGTAGCCAGCAGTCTGCGCCTTCGTAACTTCAAATCCGTGAAGAATCTGAAAAAAGTTTCTTCTGCAACTTTGTAGACCAGGTCGAAACCGATTGGCCCAAGCGAGAATTTTCTTGAAATTCACTTTTTCTTGGGAGTTATTGAGATTATAAAAAATGGCTTCCAAAAGTTGCTTTGACTTTAGTCCCCCATACATATATAAATACATATAGGCATGTGACAGAAGAGGTCCATGCTTGTAAGCTTTTGTGTAAGATCCAAATGACACCATGATGTGGATATTGACTTGTGTACTAGGGTGAGGTGTCCTCTAATGATGGTGATAGATTCCAAATCTTAGTGATACAGGCGGAGCCTATGTGTAGTTAGAGGCTAGTCCTTTGAAAAATCTATGCACTTACTCAACTCCTAGGTGTAATCCATTTCCATCTTCACTAAGATAACCATCCCTTTTACCCTTTATATTGACATACCTCCTAAGAACTTGTTCCCCCCATTTGCTAGAGTTATCATAATCGAGAAACAATGTAGCATACCTAGTGCTTGAAGAGTAAACCCAAAGTGATATGGTAAGCTCTTGATAGGGGTTTTGGCCAAATTTTGTGGTAGTAATCTGGGTTGTAAAAAACCCGAATCAGCGTCAATTGGACAATTGCTCATCTGATAGGACCATACCTCTTACCATAAGAGACTAGAAATTGATCACAAGTATTAGTATTCTCCGGGATGAGTGGATGAGAGTGCGACGAACTTGGCTAAGCCCACTTTGCTAATAAGATCTAGCTCCAATAGTAAAGAATAGTCATGAGACACCAATGGGACGTACTGGACTAGAGGAGGAGTACGAGGCACCATTTAGGTGAAGTACACACACATCACACACTCAAACAATCACAATGAATGCTTGCAAAACAACAAGATAGGAATGAGATATCAATCTGAAGGAACGGACACAAATTCTGACAAACTGACCACCCCCAAGCAATTCATATCCTAGAAAAAAATCGACATGACCTCTACACATATGCGACCGAAAGCTTCATGCGATGCAATACAATTAGACACCCTGAATCCCTGTATCAGGCAAAAAAGAAAACTACAGACTGTCTCGTAATCGTGTCATAGCAACTAAACCATAATACAACAACAACCCACACATCATATGACCAGAGCTTCTATAATCAGATTTGGGAAGAGAAACAACTCGAAAGACTACACGTGCCCATCCCACAAAGCACATTTATTAAAAAGGAGAAAAAGTGCAGCAATAGAAATTAGTTTAATGAATGGTTAGTTTTAAGAAATTATTTAAAAATAGATGAAATTTTATTAGGTGTTAAACCTTAAAAAGAAAATAGTGGTCCCTTCTTAAAATATTTATTACAAATTATTAGGGTACAGCGGTGTATTAAATGAAATCTAAACTCTGATACCTAGACTGAGGTCTCTAAATGCAGATTCATTAATTAGAAATTAATGGGGTGTGGAGGACTTTTTTGCCAGCACGTGCTTTTTGTAATGGCTAGTTCATTTGTAATTAAAATTACACGTGTCTGTAGTGCACAAAGCATATGCTAAGTGAACGGTGGGTTTATTTTAATTTATTAGAAAAATATGTGTTTGGCACAAGCGCACGTGGAAAAGTAGGTGATTAAGTTTCTTTTAATAATTAATTGTGATTGTGGGGTAACAATAAATAAATAAAATAGAAATATAAAAAGAAATACCTAGTAGGGGTGTGTATGCAAGAAAACTGAATGCGCATGTATCAGTCCCAAGATGCAATAAGTCCAAAAAGACAAAGACCACTAACTGGAAAATACATAATACCTCATTTAAATAATGAAATATCAAGTCAAGGTTAGTGTGGTCATATTTGGTTTGTTTGGTTGTTGTTAGTGAGTGAAAATCGAACCACCAAATTTCAACAATGTGTCTGAATTTATCCAACATTTTTCAACTTATTTTCAGAATTTAAAATGAAATTTTCATGAATTTAGGTATTTAATTAGTAGTTTTGCCTTAAAATAATAGTTTGATAGTTTGGCAAAGCAACTTCAGCTTATGAAGCATTTCAAAAATATTCAAATGAGTTAATGGAATTTTTGAAATTATTTTTTATTTTATGGATTTTAATGATTTTTTAATTTTAATTAATTTTAAAATATTTTTAATTTCTTACAATTAATTCTCTACATTACAACTAGGAAAATAATCCAAAAAAATTTTCAATTTGTCAAAGAAATTTTTAGATATTTTTGGTTTTTTTTAATTGAAATTATATGATTTTTAAAGTGTTTTTAGGTTTTTCCTTGGGTTTTATCGCATTTGAAATAAAGAGGTACCCGGGTCAACATGTGAATAACTGCATGGAGACGGCTAAGCATGCACCACTGCACAGAAAAGACCGAACACCTGTCCTCGCGCGTGAACACTTGCGAACAACTCCCAGACGCGGCATGAAGACCCCCACTAACGCGCACAAGTACACGAAGACTTGCAAGCTCATTTTGTTTAATTGTAATTGTTGGTTGTAAAGGGGGGACCAGCAACATGGTTGCTATGGGTTGGGGGGATGGTGGAAAAGGGGGCTAGGGAAGGGGGGGGGGGGGGGAGGGGGGGGGGGGGCGGGGGTGGGAGTGGGAGTGGGTTTAAGGGGTGAGGATGAGCAGGTGATGGAATAGGGCACCAAGCGACTGGGGCGGGCGAGTGCGTTGAGCGCCCTTGGCGGGCGGCGCTGTCTGGTGGCAGGAGGAGATAGGCGACGGCACTTCGACTGGGCACTGTGGGCAGGACTTCAAATTGGTGAGGGCAGCAGCAAGGCGGGGCGACCGCGCCGAGAAGAAGAAGAAGAAGAAGAAGAAAGAAGAGGAGAAGAAGGAGGAGGAGGAGGAGGAGGAGGAGGAGGAGGAGGAGGGAGAGGGGGGAGAGAGAGTGAGAGAGGGGTCGGGGAGAGAGAAGAAGAAAGAGAGAGAGAGAGAGAGAGAGAGAGAGAGAGAGAGAGAGAAAAGGAGAGAGAAGAAGGAAGAGGGAGAGGGAGGGTGTGAGGGGACGTGGGAGAGCAGTTAGAGGGGAAAAATATTTTTTCAATAAGAAGAATAATAATAATATTAATTAATTAATTAAGCAATCAATCAAAAGAAACAAAGAAACCGTCCCCCCATCCCATGCGTGGGCGCGGGTGGCGGGTAAAAAATCTTTGTGGTGCCAAGAACGAGGAGCGAATGGTTAGTGGACGATAATTCGAATATGTCATGCGTGTCAAAAGATGGAAACGAGGGAGTTTGCGTGCAAACCCACGTGACTTTTTGACGTAAAAATAGATAAAATTTAATAGCAAAAAATCCATCCTCCAAAACGAAGTGCAGAAAAAAGGAAAAGTGGGTAGGACAATATGTTGGACCAGACTAACACTTCAAAACGCGATTCCAACTGGAATAGGACCCATTCATATGAAAAACCCACAAAAATAAAGTATAAAGGATGGTTTTCATTGATGTTGGGATCCAATGCTCGATTCATAAGTGTTATACTCGCACGTTCAAGTTTTTACCCCTTAATAATCTCACTCTCATTAAGTTTGAGGACAAACTTAAGCTTGCCTCTACATTCTTCCATAAACAAATTGTAGAACTTGACCATAGCAATCTGAACCCTACGTATATCCAATACAAAGTTGTTTAATGCATTCAATACAAATGCAACTTCTTTGAAATCATACTTCAACATGTGTGTATTTTCCAGATGCGTTGGCTCACCAATTAGTTCTAAAACTTTCTCATTTAGTTGTTTTCGAGCCTTCTCACGTGAAATGGTTTTGGTGGAGGCATTATTCGCTTAGTTTTGAAGACTTGCTTAAAACCTGTATCCAATTGTTGATAGAGCGTACTATATGACTCAGAACTCATTCCCACCTTGTCACATAATCCTTGCGCATCTGTAGCAGTAAACAAGTTGCTCACATCCCTAAGATGTTCACTTGCGACACCATCTACAATGTCCCTGAATTTACAATTTTCCAATGCATTTTTAACCATATCCTTGCTTAGGACTTTGGCAATAGTATTATTCCCTGCATGAGGAAACATATTTCTCATTGTAGCAGATTGAGCATATATCCGTCTATGATATTGTGCCTTTGGTTAATTGGTGAATTGGTTTAACTATTCGGATGCGCCAACGTGTTTCTTTGGTTTTTAAAGTGGGCCCAATCTCCAAAGTTTTTGTGAGCTTCCTCTTTATGTTTCGATTCTCCTTCTCCAAGTCCATAACTTTAGACTATAACTCCATATTCTGCATGTGTGTAGTATGCATAGAATCTTCAATGACAGACATTGCTTGTTATAGGCTCTGGTTCTCCCTATCCTTCTTAGCCAATAATCTATCCTTTTTCCATCAAAGACTGCATGTTCCCTTGTAATCTTGTTTGCATATTTGTCAAGGCTTGATGAACCCTTGCTAATCCTTGTGTGACAAGTATGTATGTGTATCCATACAATCCTTCATTGCCTTCACAAACAAACTTTATAAATGATGTAAGCCCTTCAAATTGTGGTGGCCTTTGAGTGACTGGATCGGGTGGATAAATGCACCCATTAAACCAAAGGTCTACATTTTTTTCCATGCATTTCTTTATTGTGGCATCCTGTATCTTATTTCATCATCCCTTTCCAGAGTTCTTTTGAACATTGGTGCATATTCATCCTCCAGTTGAAAGTGAATATCTCTCTTTCTCTTGGTATGTCCTGCACATGCATCCTGTAAAGAAAAATATATGCCAAATTTAACTTGGATTAACATTCAAATCACACAATTACACCCCTTTGATTCACTATATCTGTGTTCTTTTTTACCTAGTTGGATATTGTCTCTTTCTCTTGATTTCAGACATGATAAACCCTAATCAACCCCTAATTTACCTGTAATCTTAGCTTTTAATCTACCTCTAATTAGAATCCAATCTTATTTTCTATTCTATCCAATATATATATATATATATATATATATATATATATATATATATATATATATATATATATATATATATATATATCTCAAGAAGAATTGATCAAAGATATTTAAACACGTTTATATAGAAGCTTGGTTAGTGGAGAACAATAATATCATCTTATCTTCTACCCTAATTTACTCTCTATCACTTATTTTATTAGTTCATCTCACACAGTCCTCTCTCTTCCCCCCCCTCTCTCTCTCTCTCTCTCTCTCTCTCTCTCTCTCTCTCTCTTTATGAATTGACACTTAAGGATTAAACAACAACTATGAAGAATAATGACATCACAAAGATTAAAAAAATAAAGATACCTCCATTAGCACTTGATTGCTTGTAGTATAGAGTGTTGAAGAGGAAGATATCTTATAGCATAGTACTAAAGAGGGAGATTTCAGACACAATTAGAGCTTTGAGAGGGAATGAAAAAATGCCTAGAAATAGGCATATACATGTCCAAAAAAGATAAAAATTTACAAGGAAACTCTCGAGTCAAAAAGGTGTATTTGGGTTTAAAAATAATCTTAAAATATGATGTGTACGTCGGTGAGTAAAAATGAGCGACTGACAACATGATGCTTCATGAAGTCAAGTGGGGTAACACATGCAAATATCCTTTTTTTGTCTTTCTAGTTGGGTTGATAAAAGAAAAATCCCTAGTGGTATCATGCATGTTTGACATGTGGTTGAGATATTTTAGTTTTGAGACGCACTTCATGTAGGAAGAGAAGAAAAAGTGTTCTCTCTTACGATTTTGAGTCCTCGAGTGGAATTTTATGTGGCAAGGGGCATGTTTGCCATCTAGGAATTAAGGGGAAGCAAGGGGCAACTTGTAAGATTAAGGGAAAAAGCAAAAACATGAGTAGTTTTTTTGGAAAAAGAGAAGAGAAGTGTTCAACACAAGAGAATCAATGAGTGAGAGTGAGAGAGGGGGGGAGGGGAGAAGAAGAATCTTGCAGGCTGAAGAAGGGAGAAATCTGAAGCTCAAAAGAAGAAGAACAAATTGTCAGAAGAAAGAGATCGTGAAGTTGAAGTAATTGGAGCTGTGGAGCATGATGGCAGGGCTACTGCAATCAATGAGCTTATGCAAGTTCTCAGTTTTCAGATGATGGTAATAAGAGTCTTCCTTTTGTCTTGTTTTAAGTGTTGAATGCACAAGTTCAAGTTAGTGAAAATCTGAAAGGATTTGCAGCCAACGAAATAATGGATCGGAGTTCATAAAGTTTGAAGCTCCCAAAACTCTTCATCAATGCAAGATATGCTAAGATGTATATGCTAGTATGCTAAAATGACAATCTGAAGTCAAAGAATGTGTCTTCTCATTTGCAAGTTTGTGCTTTTGGAACAGAGCAGTTGTGTTTGTTGTATATAATATGCAGAAATTTAGAATTGCAAACTGTGCAGAGTTATTTCAAGGGAAGGAATTCGACTCTAAGTTGTTTTGAAGAGTTATAGATTGGAAAGAGAGCTACAACCTTCCTTTTTAAAGCTTGGCAATCGGAGGTCTGGTTAAAAATTTATAAACTATTCTGTGTAATGCTCTATGAGGGAAACAAGTGAATTTAGCAGCATCTACGTCACCAACTTGGTTTTCCATGAAAGTCATCATGATTTTCCATTGATATATTAGTGCAAGCTCTGTTTTGATGCAGTAATGGAATGTCTACAGCAGTGATACTTATAGCGGCTCAGTTGGCATGAAAGTTGGCCATATAAAGCCTTGAGTACCTTGTATTTGGTTTGTATTCATGTGTGCTTTGAGGAAAGAAGAATATAGAGAGTCTATAACTAATTTTCTACTGCTTGAAGCAACCATGCCTTATGGGGCAGTTTGTTGTGTGGGGTTGCCATCCCTAAAAATAGGAGTTGTGTGAATCTAAAAGCTCGTGTTGTGAGAGTCTCTACCATGGTTGTTTCAGCATCAGATTCTCGAGGGTGGTGTTTATTGGATATTTAGGGTGCAGAAATGCATAGCTCTCTCTACTACACAGAGGCCGAGTATGTTGTAGCCACCAAGGCTTGCAAGGAGGCTCTCTAGTTAGGCTATCTTGTGGCAGACCTTAGTATGAATAATGTGGTCCCTACATTACATTCAAATTCTATGAGTGCTATAGAGTTAGCCAAGAATTTGATTTTCCATTAGAAGATGAAGCACATTGAGGTCCGGTACCACTTTATGAGAGAGGTCATTGAGGACAAGTTTGTTGACCTTGTCAAGATCTCAAGTGATCAAAATCCTATAGATCTACTCATGAAAAATCTCTTAGTTGAGAATTTTTCCTTTCTTAGGAAGCTGATGGGTGTTGGATGATATAACCTCTATTCCTCATCCTATTGTACTTTATGTACACATTGTACATTGTCACCTTTTTCCTTGTTCCCTCTTCACTCAAGACACATTCACCTTTAAGTGGGAGGTTGTTGGGGGTAAAGGTACATGTGCCTAGCCGCTTGTGTATTACTACACTAATAGTATCCGCACATGCACACTGCAAAATGTGGCAGGTGCCCATCACTATCACTTCATTCTTTATTATTTCAGTGACATTTGAATAAAGGGAATGCTGTTTACACATTGTGATTATTGGAGTTCCCATATCTTGAGTCTCTCTCTTGTTGAGAATAGTAAATGATGCTTAAACATGAATGCCCAAAAGAGGCTTGAAATAAGTGGCTTTGTACTAGAAGATAGAAAAATGATGAATGCTCTAGGAAGAGATGTTCAGAATCCCATATGCACAGTGAGGAGAGTGGTACTATCCAAAAGCTATATAAGCATGTACTTGACACTCATTTCAAAATATGGAACTATCAGTTTGAGTTACTCACAAGGCTATCTTTATGAGTCCAAGCTAATCTATCTTGGAACCTTATTCACTTGAGTTACAATCTCTTCTCTCTATCATGTTTCCTATGTTTGATTTGCATCCACCATAGCTAACTAGCTCTAGATCTATGTTTCTCTTGCTCTCTTACTCCATCTGCAATAGCTCACACCTCTCTTGCTTCTGCTTATTTGTGCTTCCACTTGGGCTTCTCCCTTCAAAACTATGTTTCACCCTGTTAGAGTTTTTTGAGCTACCCTTAAGCTCTTTGCCTATCGTCTGTCTGGATCACCATCTAAGCTTCATAGTGGAAATGCATGGGTGGATAGAGCCATCTTTGTATTAGTTTGTCTGAAATTAAAGCAGTCTCTATTATTCTCATATTTGCTATGTGTTCTCTACTCCTTCTCAGATTTTGTTTGTTGTGCCATGTAATTTCTACAAAACCCTCTTACTTTGTAAATGTGCCATTGTATGGAATCCACGATGACAAAAAAATGTGTTTTATTCCTTCTTTTGGCAATAAATATTATTTTAATTTTTGGGGTTGATTAAGAGGGATCAAAGACTTTAAATCTAGAGCAACTAAATCTAACAGTTGATTTGTGTGATAGTCAAAATCACAAACTAGTGTGAATTGATGATTCATACAAGGAACTCCAAGAGAAGAAGTTTTTTCTCCAGTAGATACCGCCGTCCAAATTTAATTATGAAGGCTCCAAGGTGGAACAATATGTGGAATCTTGGATCAAGACTATGTATCATTATTTTATAGTTATGAAACTACATCTACAAATCAATCCATGACCGCATGCCTTCATCTCACTGGTAAAGCTAAGCTTTGGTGGAAGTTGCTGAGACAAAGGGGTGATAGAAGCTTCCCAAATGTGGGGGTAGATCAAGGTAGCTATGAAAGGCCAATATCTTCCCCCATCCTTTGAATCAATCCAAATGAATGAATTTTATAGCGTATACCAATTAAACATAACCTTCAAAGGGTACTATTCAAGTTTGTGAGTCTATGCAAATATGCACCACCAATGACAATGTCTCAATAGGTTACAAGGTTCTGCCAAGGACTCAACCTGCCCTTGGATACTTGCCTTAAGGAAATTGCTTATAATGGCCAAAGGAACCACTCAAAAAACAATAACTATGGAAGGGGCTACCCAAACTATGGTGTAAAGATGGGCAATATTAAAGGGAATGGTAGAGAAAATGCCATTACCCAAGGGCCAAATGCACTAGGCAACAGACAATGCTACTAGTGCAGAAGGATTGGACACGTAAGGGCTAGCTACCATAATCATCCTCAAAACCCTAACCCAAACCAACTTGGTGGAAGGGCTTGAGGGAATGGAGACAACAACCTAGGCCGTGGGTATGGAAGAGTAGTTGCGATACCCAGGTAAACTCCATGATTGGGCAGCATGAGAAGTGCACTTTAGGTTAAGAGATCAAAAGAGGATCGATTCATGCTATTGTGGGACAAGAAAGGAGTTTGTGCTAATGTATAGTAATCCAATATCTAGCTACTTAGAAGGGTATATCATTTAGAATCTTGATTGATTGTGGTAGCACTCATTCCTTTCTCACATAAAAAATAGTTAAAAGATTGCATCTAGAATCTAGGGAAATTAAAAAAATGACAATAGAATTGGCTATAGGAAGGAAATTGCCTCAAGTAAAACTATAGGGAAACTTCAAATTGCCTCAAGTAAAACTATAGGGAAGGAAATTGCCTCAAGTAAAACTATAGGGAAACTTCAAATTGAGTTAGATAGCAATATAATTGAAGCAAAATTTAGGATCCTACCATTGGGATGCTATGATTTCATTTTAGAAATGGACTAGATCAAGAAGAATAGAACCCAAGTTCTACATATTGAGGAGAAAGTAATTTTTGAGGACCTAGAAGGGGAAATTGTAAAGGGCTATGGGAAAGTTGGAAGAACTAGCCAAGGAAAGCTAGCTTAGGAAAGGGTTGAGAAAATGTTAAGAAGTCCACATGACTTGATTGAATAAGGTAAAAGAGACTAAAGAATATAATTTATCCTCTTGGATCAATAACTTTAAGGGTGTTTTTTAGAAAAACTAATACAATTGCCTCCAAATCGTGAGGTTGACCATGAGATAGAATTGATTCATGGAGCTGAAGTAGTATTAAAACAATCGTACAATATATCCTACCTGAAACTATTAAGATTAAGAAGCAATGGAGGCAATGGATAGAGCAAGTTCTATCTACCCAAGCAACTCACCTTGAGGAGCACCTATTCTCTTCCAAAAGAAGAAGGATGGATCACTTTGGCTTTGCATGGACTTTAGAAAACTAAACCAGGTTATGATCAAGAACAAGTATCCCATACCGAGCATAGATGAACTCCTAGACCCGGGGGGTCCACTAGGGTTTACCATATGGTACCACGTGAGTGTAAGGGAGGGGGGTTATTTAAGGGAAGGAAGGTACATTTAAAAGGTAAGGTCCCATAAATAGAGGGTAGATAAGGGGTATTTTCGTATATTTCTTGCACGCAAGTGACGTCTCCTTATTACTACTAGTGAATCCCCCGTGCTCCTAGATTGCTTACATGGAGGCAAGGTCTTTCCCAAGATTGATTTAATATTTGGTTATTATCAGATCTGAAACAAGAAACAACATATCCCAAAGACCATCTTCAGCACTAGGTATGGTTATTATGAATTTATCGTCATGCCATTCAAGTTGATGAATGCCTTGGTAACTTATAACTATTTGATGCAAGACATCTTTCTACCATATTGAGATGATTTTGTGCTAGTATTATTTGATGATATATTGGTATAATCCAAGTCTTTAAATGAACATAAAGGCCACTTAAGGATCTCCTTACAAACACTCTATAAGAATCCACTCTATGCCAAGATGAGCAAATGTATATTCTTCACTGGCAACATTGAATACCTAGGATAAATCATCTCTGCTGATGAAATCTTAGTATACCCTACTAATGTGAAAGATATCCTAGAGTTTTCGATACCTAAAATAGCAAAAGTAATCTAATGATTTTTAGGATCGATAGGTTGGTACACTAAATCTTCAACAAGGATTGTTCCCTCATTGTTGTACACTTGACAAATCTTTTGAAGAAGAATAAGGTAATCATTTGGATTGTTGAGCATAAGGAAATATTTGATCATATTAAAGAAGCTATAACCATTGCCCTATACTGAAACTCCCAAACTTTAGCCAACCATTTGAGGTAATCACTAATGCAAGTGGACTTGCAATCAATGGGGAGCTAGAACAAGAGAAGACCAATGGCATATACTTCAAGAAAATTGAAACCCTAGGAGTCCAACTATGCTACTCATGACCTTGAGTTAGTCGTAATTATCCATGCCTTAAAATTGTGGTGGCACTATCTATTGAAAAGAAATTTTGATGTAGTGACAAATCATACGATTCTTAAGTGGATCTCCACCCAAGATGACTTGAACATGGGGCAAAGAAGGTGGATTGAGACTTTGTAAGAGTTGGAAGGCCTTTCTTAACAATACTATCAAAATTTAAAGCTTAAGAACTATCCATACTTGATAACCCTGTCCTTGACCTTGTACGACAAGCTATTTCTCAATATAAGGAATATGCAAAACTCATGGTTAAGGTACTTCAAGGAAGAAGCACTGACAAAGAGAGACTTGAGATAAAGGATTATCATTCTAGTAATAAATGTTTGTACTATCATGAATTCTTTTGCATTCCTAAGGGAGCAGAAGTGAAGGCCAAAATCTTAAGGGAAGCCCATGATAGTCTTGTTGTTGGACATCTAGGTTATGCAAAAACATTCAATGTAGTTTGTAAGAGATATCACTGGTCAAAAATAAAAGGGATGTATTAAGGTATGTAACCTAGTGCTTAACCTGTCAAAGAGTCAAGGTGGAGAGAATTAGGATGCCCAGAGAGTTACAACCCTTGGACATTTCACAAATGAAATGGGAGTTTGGACTTTGTTGTTGGATTACCTATTGCTACTAGTGGATACGATTCCATCACGATAGTGGTTGATAATTGACATAATTTGCACATTTGATACCAATCAAAACAACCCATAAGTCATTTGACATCTCTTGAGTCTTTATCAAGGAAGTATTTAGGTTACATGGGTTACCAAAGAGCATAATCAATGATGATTGAGATTGTACGTTCACCTCTAAGCTTTGGACTTGCCTATTCAAAATAGTCTATAAGTCATTTGACATCTCTTGAGTCTTTATCAAAGAAGTATTTAGGTTACATGGATTACCAAAGAGCATGATCATTGATGATTAATAATCCACGTTTAGCACAAGATTTCTATCTCTCAATGAATGGATCATCCTTATTACAATAACTATAATCATTAACAAAAGAACCATGAAGTAGCAGTCTCCTACTTATATATCAATCTATATAAAACTTGTATATCAATCTATAAAAGCATGCACCTCCATATACTTGCACTCCGGCCTATATATGGATTGAACTCTTAATCGTAGGATGTTCTCTAGGAGGATAAAACTTGTATATCCCATTCAAAAAATATAAGTCATGTAGCACATATCTATGCACTTGAGGATTTCAACTCCTCAAACCCATTCTCTCAACAAATTCTTTACCCTTTCTTATCTTGTAGCCATTCCTTGACCCAACTCATCCTCATTCAGAAAGACAATATTAACTTAAGTGTCTCATACAAAGTAGTGGTAGTAGCAAAAACTTCTACTTCAAAATATTTCCCTCTAATTTCTCCTCATCATTAACTCTAATTTATTCACTTCTACCGAATATATACATGCTTATAACATAAACCCTTGACAACCTCAATTATGACTATTCTCAAGCACCAACCATCCAAAATCCTACTCCTATCATCCCCTATCTCTTATGTATGTTCTAACAAGTCTTTCTCCAATGTCAAATGCCAAGAGATTGGCACACATCTAGCAAGCAGGGGGTAATGTTATTGGCTTATGACATGTGTGTTCTTCATTATTATTATCATTATTACTTGAGCTTCAAAGAGGGTGAGGGAATGAGCTTGTGAGACCCTTCAAAAGCTATTTATGTTTGACCATTTTGCTTTAAAAAACAAGTTTGACTTAAAATTTATATTTCTATTGTATTCCTTCTAAGATACTAAGTAGTAACTCCACTTCGAACAAAATAGGCTAGAGATTTATATGCCTATTTCAAAGTTTCATATTCTAAAGCTACTCCACTTTGAACATAGTAAGTAGAGATATATATGCATATTACTGCATATTCAAATTATGAAAGGGATTTAAAGAACTTTTATCATTTCAAAGGTCATTCCTCATGTTGGCCTAGGTATGGAGCAATTGAGAGAGAGAGAGAGAGAGAGAGAGAGAGAGAGAGAGAGAGAGAGAGAGAGAGAGAGAGAGAGAGAGAGAGAGAGAGAGAGAGAGAGAGAGAGAGAGAGAGAGAGAGAGAGAGAGAGAGAGAGAGAGAGAGAGTGTGTGTGTGTGTGTGTGTGTGGGTGTGTGTTCAAGCACCATGATACTCAAGCACAAATGAAAGAAAATGTATTGAAACAATCAAATGGAAGTACAATGCTCAAAATATTGCCTTGAATAACACCACACTCAATTTGCTAGTGTAGCCCTAAATGTTTTAACTATCATAAGTGACCCAAAGTGTAAAGGTAATAGGGTCCTAACTACTCAATTCTAAAGGAGTTGACAACAATAGTCCAAGGTGTGGAGCAATCCATGTGAGTAGCACAATAGATGTGCATGTGAGCTAGATGGATGAGATAAACAAAGGTAATCATGGCGGTAAGAACATGCAGCATGCGACCCTAAAGGTGGAGGCATCAACATGGAGAGATGCTAGGTAGCATATAATAGTACTTAATTTTTAAAAAAAGTAAACTTCACAAGGCTATTCCAATTGTCGGCAACACTCATTATACAAGATGTTAAGAATAGTAGTATAATATGCTAAAATTATTGAGTCGAGGTACAATGCTCAAAAGACTAATACTTTAAAACGGATGAATGAAAGTACAGTGCTCAAAAGACCACAATAAATAATGCATACGCAAGGTGCTAGTATTGCACAAAGTGTCTAGTTTACTATCCCAAAATATATGTGGTTGATACACACACTTTTATGGGCATGTCTACTAGCGCATTTATATATGTGCTCATAGATGTGTTTTGTCTATCTTATTGAGGCACTATTAAATGCAATTTAAACATACATAAATATTCAAGCTACCAATAGTTCGTATTATTTTTCAAGATATTTTCAAGATAAAGAAGGTGGAAGAAGAGATGAGTGATAGACAAGACACAAGATGAGACACAAGAGCACATAGCTGAGAGCTATGGTCCTGTAGTTCTATCACATAGAGAATGCATTTTACTCATCCTATTCTTCACACTTTCTTCTTCTCCACAAGAATGTATCTTTCTTTTCTTCTTCTTTTTCTTCTTCTACTTGTGAATAGCACAACAATGCAACCTGTTTTTTGCATTATCGAGTTTTTCAAGAGTGGATGCAAGAGAGAGAGTAGCAATTAAATGAAAGAAAACTACAAGCAAGATAAAGAAGAAAGTATTTGATTATCTTCCCTTATTTCTTTTGAGAATTTGTAGGTTTTTCTTATTTATATATTAATATTTTAATTAATATATGTTTAGGAATTATTAAAGCATTCCAAAAATATATTGCTACTACAATTCTGGACTACATTCAAAATCATATTTACCAGTGTCGCCATAGTTTAGTTAGCCATGCTTATAAATGCACTAATAAATGTAGACGTAAAATGTACTAATGCAATGTGCTCTATGTAAACATATATTTAATTTTTAATTTATTTTTAATATTAAAATATTAATTTATTTTCTTATATATTGGTAGAGGTACATATTGTTTTGTACCTTGTAGTAGGCACAATTATCATAACCATTGGTGCATGTAGAACGTCATAACAACCCGTCCATATACAATTTAAAGAAACATGTAGATTTGGCAATAATGATTTGGCCTTGGGATAAAACAACCCAAGGTATTGAGCACCACTTAAATACCAAAGTTATGGTTCATTGTTTGTCAAGGCTTGTTTTAATAATGTGAAGACACAAAGAAAGAAAAGAGCTTGGAAGGATCACAATTTTTTTGAAATTTCGCATTCTATCATTATTTTGAAAGATGTAAAGAGAGCTCAATAGGCTCCCTCCCATGCAAATTGTATTGAGAGATCTGTAGGACTAGAGTTAAAGGCATGTAAATCAATACCTCTAGATGTATGCAAGGAGGAGTGATTGGTCACTTGGCCAAAGAGGGGGCTGAAATTCCCAAGGGGGATGGAAAACTGTAACCCAAAAGACTTGTATAAAAGGATGAGAAAGAATAGAACAAGCTATTCTTGTGTATGCTAACTTTTGGTTCTTAATTTCTTGCTTTTATCTTGTGGAAGAGAGAGTGAGGGAAAGAGGTTGAGATTGAGGGAAAGAGAGTGGGAGTGTGTGGTGAGGGACAAAGCGTGAAGCCTATTTCTCTTCTCGCGTACTCTCCCACACCTTATCCATTCTCTCCTCTCACATGTTGATGGCCGTAAATGGTGTGGGAGCCTAAGAAGTGCACCTTGAATAATGGGATGTATCAAAGTGTTCTTTGCATATGGAGATTTTTCTTGCGCATTCACTACATTGATTGTCGATTTGTGTGCAAGAGAATAGACAAGAGGTAGTCATTGATGTAGTAGTTGAATGTCTTGAATCGATAAGAGGGTGTCCAATGTCCCAATGTTGAGTGCATGGTGCCAAACATTTTGGTTTCATTACCGAGACCAAGGACACATTGACTGTGAATTTTCTTGTATGTTGCATGATGCGGAATAGGAGGGGTGTGGAATGTCAACTCCAAAATGTGCATGACTAAGTAGCTTTCATTTTGCTTTGGTTGACTTAGAAAGAATTGGAATTTATTGTAATAGATGAAATGAGTTTCCTTAGCAAGTCATAGGATTAACAAATCATTGAACAAATAATTAAATAAGGGTGCTCATGGATAGAAATGAGAATTTATTAATAAGCAGAATGCTTTTTACATAGTGCCCGAGACACCTTGCCACATGTGAATGGAACTTTGCGTCCCTTCAACTCAAAACACATCTTAGATGCGTGAAGAGATCAACTTGAGGATTGGAGGGATGAAACACAAAATGTGTATGATCTTAGGGGATATGAAAATATCCTTAGCCGATGGAGACCATGTTTTTGCAACCACTCAAATACTAATCTGACCATCTTTGAAGAATGCTTGAACAACCTCACATGGCAATGGATGGCAGGCCTACATCAATTCCTATTTAATTTTCACAATGACCTCGTCACCTTGTTGATGGAGAAGTAGGGCATAGACGCCAAGGAAATAAGTGAGTTTGAGGACTACTTCTTGATTCAAGACAATGAGGACTCCATAGACTATGACATTGATGGCCGCACCATTGACCAATTCTATCTAGACCCAAAACCCTCTCCATTGAGAGACTAGTCATTGATGTTAGAATTGTCAGAGTGACCTTAGAATTGGAATGGCTTGATTATCTCAAGGTTCTTCGCTATAAACAAATAATGCAATATACCAATGATTTGTATCTAGATCATGAGATACTCTTAGTGGAGAATGACCAAGACAAAGTTTAGGAAAAAATTGAAACAAGTTCTAACTTTGACTCTAATACAGATGGAGATAGCAATTTTGACCCAAAATTTTCCCAACCATCCCAATCTATAGTAAGTAAAATCAAATCCCTATCCATCTGCATAGAAAACACTTGAAAAATGACACATGAAATATTGAGTTTGACTGTTGAAGTTAAAAAAAATTATATTACTATCTCCACACTTCACAAAGTTCAAGAAGAGTAGTTGTATTGCTTGGGGCAAAGTATAAAGGCACATCCAATGAATCCATTGCGGGACTTGCAAAGGGCAAAGAGGTGAATATTGTAGAGCATGAGAAATCTCCTAAGCTAGTATACATTGCCAAAGACCTCAATGAAGAGAACAAAGGACACCTTGTGGACTTTTAAAAGGAATATTGATATATCTTTGCTAAGAACTAGTCAGACCTTAAAGGGATGCCCCGCAAGTCCTTACACATACAATTCCACTCAACATGATGCTAAGCCCATGAAGCAAAGACCCTATCCCATGAATCCACACTACACTCACCACGTCTAGGAAAATATCAAAAATTTACACAAAGTAGGATTCATATAAGAAATTGAGATAGGGTCACCTATTCTTGTGGTGTTCAAGAAGAACGATAAAATCCGAGTCTACATCAACTGCAAGAAACTAAATGCTACTACCATTATTTCCTATGGCTCTCAAGGCCCAACTTGGGATAGCCACAAGAATAATATTGGAAGGCATGGGAGAGGTTAAGGAGGTAAACCTAATGACTGTAGATGCAACTGGACAAAACCTCATGCATCATCTGCAATAAAAGGGGTATGGGGATCAAGAGACACATGCCTTTGGACTCATGCAAGCTAAGTCTTCCTCACTAGAATCTCCTCTTGCCCTAGAGTCACCCACTGTCATGACATCGCCTATGAATCTACTTAATTCATTGGACTTTTAGGACATAGTAGATATTATCAAAAGAGTGATAGCCTATTAGAGAACCATCGCAGGCTATGATACAGGGTGAAAATGACATTAGGGCCGAAAATGCTTCAAAAAATGCACTTTTGTTAATCATGGGATTAAGAAAAGGGCCAAAGAGAGTTTGCCACGTGTGCAAGAATATGGTATTCTTGTCTCCTCTTTTTTGGAGATAGTAGAGTCCGCTTCATGATTCTTTCCTCCTTTTTAGCCAAAATCTCCAATGTCTGACATGTTTTGGTAGTCCCGAAGTCCTTATTTACTTATAAAATCTGACAAATGACATAATAAAGTTGCTGTGAAGTTAATGATGATTTTTTTGAAAGTTGAAAACTTATTGGCGCCCAATATATTTTCATTAGTCTTCTTAATATTCCTTTTTAGTTCATTCACCTTTCTCAGTGAGCTTCTTTCTCTGCTTTTTAGTTCATTCATATTTCTCGATGAGCTTCTTTCTCTGCGAATTTAATTTAAGTATGGCATCCAGAAGGCGCTCTTCTCGTTTAGTAAACTCTTGCACTGTCTATAGCCATAGAGTTGATGAAAATTGGGAGCCAAAGATCTTTAGTATAAACGATTAGGTTGCCATGATGCCCTCTTGCAAGGACTCTCACAAGGTGAAAAGAAAAAAACGAGAGGATATTAAACATCACTGGAAGGGACGTATCATTTCTTTCAAAATTATGCATGAAGGGTGGTTTATCAAATTGCAACATGTTTACATGGCGAAGGATATCCACTTGCCTCCAAATGAGTATGTTTCGCAGCAAACACATTGTAAGACTTGAGTTGATAACCTTTTTTTTTTTCATTTAAGCAATTACTAATAATGAATTCTTGGTTGTAGATATATTTCTATCAACAAGTACGGAATGGCAACCTATGGAAAGCTTAAGTGGAACCTTCCATGCGATCCATAAGGTGTTCATAGACATTATCTATGTTGATCAGATTGTGGGTTCTTTTATTATGCATGTTTCATGGCTTTGTGGGGGGGAATCGAAATCAACTAGTGTGATTACCCTATCCAAAATCAACTCAATACATTGCTCCCTTATCCATTGCATATATGAGTTAGGGTAATCTTAGCACTACGAGAAAAAATGTGACAAGTTGGTAAAAAAGAGTCCCTAAAAAAACCAACAATATGAAAGAGACTTACATTCACTCCATCTATCTTGAGTATCTTTGAATCTATTGTCCTGCAGACATTTGAAAAGCACTCTCTTTCCACAAGTATATGTATGACCTTGTGACTTTGCGATGGTACTTCTTGTTAGAGAGAGTTATATGGGTTTCTAGGATCAACAATATCCTCATATGTGGTGTCCAAGAAGGTAGTCATGAGCCTGCCAGCACTGCAAATGGAAACATGTAACTAAATTAGACAATCAAATAAAATAAATAATTAACCAAAAAACAAGCAGTATTCCATTCAATCCACATTCTTCCTTGGCCATGGATACCACTTAGAGAGTTCATGAGGATAATTTCTCTTGTGAGTGTATCCGATGTAATTAAAAAAAATATGGTAGTTGTGATGGAATCAAAAGCTTTGAAAGACATTGCTATATTTGAACCAAATCTAAAAAAAAATTCCATTGATAACAGTGCATCAATAATACACATAATTTTAGAGATTTATTGGCTAAGAGATGCAATCAATGCAATAATAAACTACAGAATCTAACAATTAAATATCATTTTTACAACTAGCATGGACTTGTCCTCATGAGATATGCTAAGATAGTCCTCTTCCTTAGAAGTGCAAGAAACATTGATAACCATTTGCCCATACACCTCACCCATTCTCTTATAATTAACAGGTCCAAGTACATCGATTTTTCTCTTACAAACATCATCCTCGGTACCTTATTCTGCTAATCATATTAAAATCTTTGTTTATTAGGGTGATCTTATGAGCATGAGCAGCAACAATGTAAGGATAATTCATAAAGTCATAAAGTCAACCATGTGAGAATAAGTTGATATGACGCGAGAGCAGCAAAGCCAAATTTTCGTAGGGTCATATTCGCGTTGTATCGTGGAGCAGCTCATACGGCGCGAGCATGGCAAAAAGCATAATGTTTGGTACTATACTTCTCGCTCCCTATTGTGGGTGAGTTGATATGGTGCAAGAGTGGCACAATAAAATCTTCGTAGGGGTCCTCCTCGCTCCGTATCTTGAAGGAGTAAACATGCGCGTGCAAAGTACACCCCCTTGTAATGAGTTAATTTTTGTGAGGCCTTAAACCCATCAAAAAATTTCAAAAAAAAATCCATAAGTTTATTAGGATCTGAAAAAAATTTAGAAAATTTTTAGGATTTTTTTGAGCTTGTTTGCTATTTTAAAACTATTTTTTAGCAAAAAAAAAGAGTCTTAAAAAGACCCAAAAAATCACAAAAAATCACCCAAAAATAGCATATCCGATACGGCACGAAAATGGGGTGTCCAAGCTGCTCGGACACCCCATTTTCGTGCCGTATCAGAGCAGCTCGGACACCCCATTTTTGTGCCATATCGGATATGCTATTTTTGGGTGTTTTTTTGTGATTTTTTGGATGCTCGAACACCCCATTTTCGCGCCGTATCGGATATGCTATTTTTGGGTGATTTTTTTGTGATTTTTTGGGTCTTTTTAAGGCTCTTTTTTGCTAAAAAATAGTTTTAAAATAGCAAACGAGCTCAAAAAAATCTTTAAAATTTTCTAAAAACAATTAAGAGCCTAATAAAATTATGGAAATTCTTTTGAATTCTTTTGAAGGGTTTAAGGTCTCACAAAAAATAAATCATTACAAGGGGGTGTACTTTGCACACGTATGTTTACTCCTTCACGATACGGAGCGAGGAGGACCCCTACGGAGATTTTGTTGTGCCACTCTCGTACCATATCAACTCATCCACAATACGGAGCGAGAAGTATAGTACCAAACATTATGCTTTTTGCTACGCTCGCACCGTATGAGCTACTCCACGATACAGCGTGAATATGACCCTACGAAAATTTGGCTTTACTGCTCTCGCGTCATATCAACTTATCCTCTCCATGTTGTATCGGCCATACCAGCGAATAGTTTTTTTTTAACTCTTCCTGTCATATTCTCAAGCGCAACAATGATAACAAGGACAAAGCAGACAATTGTCAAGGTTCCAATCTTCCCTAGAGTACTTGATCAACCAACAAATCAATCTAGATCCTCTTCTACTCAAGGAAGTTCATGTTATTTATTTATCTAACTTCATTGACTTGTCAAAAGTTCATGTTATTTCATGTAGAGAACTTTGTATAACATCATATAATACTCTTTAAACTATTTTTTAAAAATAAATAAGATCATGAATGCTATAGAGTAAAGGAGATCTATAATCACAAAGATTATTTTGATGGTCTTTTTTTGTGAAATTGAGATATATTGCATTTGAAAAAAGATATACAAGGATAAAGCATCAATAATGTAGTGATGCTTTCAATTATAAAATCAGTTTGCATTAGAATCAGAGTTCTGAGAGAAAGAAATAGAGTCAAGTCCTTTCTATTTCTTCTTACAAATCAAGGGAAGAGATCTTAAGAGATTTGCTAGGATATGATAGCATGAGTAGTATCATCCCATGACATCAAGCCACCATTTAGGTATTGAAATCTGATAGTGCTAATAAGAATCACAATTGAAGATATTGAAACTTGAAACCCCATAGTGCTAATCATAGTTGAGGGTATGATGAGAAAAATACTCCCAAGAGCTAATATCAAGTAAGAAGTTGTATCCTTCATATTCTTCGAAGCATCTTGCACACATAAAATCATCTTAGTCCTAAAGTTGATATGATACACAATATCACTAATACTTCTATCTATTACTTGTTTAATATTTTTTATATTTTAAGAGACAAAATTGAATAATAAATATTTTCAATCTATTACTAGGTAAATATTTTTATCTCCCAGAAATCAAAGTACTTCCTTTCTTCTAATTATAATACATTATCCTTGTCTTATCCATTAATGCTTGCTAAAAAGTTGATATTACAACACTGTATAATGAAGATATTCTATTTTCAAGTGTCAAGATCAAAGTGAAATTTTTCACTTTCTATTCTATTAGCTTAAGGATTATCCTTAGTATATCTATCCCTACCAATTTGCATCAACACCATGGGACTCTTTTACCCATTTTCTTATGAATCAAATTGAAGAGATTGAAGAAAAAGCTTGGATTTAGTTGAAACAAAATCTTACAGAATGGATGTCTTAGGGGTCGAAGTAAAGATGCGGCTTGGATGTCCCAACCTAGTTGGGTCTGCTGAAAACTAATGAGATGATCTCGTCTCAGGTCCATGGAAGACCATATCTCTATAGCTCAATTGGCAAGTAAGTGGTATTGATCCTCTGTGTAGAGACTCTTTTGATTGTTGATCACCTTCTCAAGATTTTGTGAAAGGAGACGAAGGGAGACCAATGCACGCTGCTGGTAAGAACCGGACGTGATTTTGGTGAGAAATTTTACGACAGAGTAAAATCTGCTTTAAGAACTAAAAAACAAAGTGAAGAGGAGAGAACGATGATTCAAATGAATGCAGACGAAAAAAGAAGCGTGATTTTGGTGGGAAATGTGATAGTAGAATATTCAAAAAGAAAGAATAATGGCCAAAAAGTGACCTCTGGCATGAGTTAACGTCCTTAGGCATTTAATGGCTAACCTCTTAAATGAATAATAAATTCTCTCATTAATCACGTCTGAATGGCCAAATTTGGAGGGTTCATTATTTTAAAACCTCAACTAATTAGTAACTTAATTATTTTCTTACGAGTGCCATTTTTGAAACGTTTTTAGCCCTAATGAGATAGATTTGTAGGATATATGTGTGATTTATGAAGAAAATACATGTACTAGAAATAATTGTGAAGAAGCAGAAGTTGTCATTGGTGATAATGCAAAGGCACAGAAGGTAGTGACTTACAATAATATAGTAAATGGTGTATGGCCTATACATTATATAGATGATGAGGCTTCAAGCATGATACCTCAAAGTCACTACTCTTGTAATCATTGGGTCCACATTACTACAATTGTTTTAGATAACATGATTGGGGATATATAAGAGTTAGAGATCCGTAAGGAAGCATGGAATAATCTGATCAAGCTATTTGATACAAATACCAAAGCTAGGAAGTTTTGGTTGAAGTTTGAAGTAAAAAATATCAAGTTTTGAGTTAAACAATGTTAAGCTTGGAAATCTATCTATTAATGACTATGAGTTGAAGATTAAGAGAATTGTTGAATCTCTTGGATCTTTTAAAGTCCAAATAGATGATGATGATAGTGGTTAGATACTTGGATGGTTTGGGTGAGGAGTACAAGTAGTTTTCAACCTCTATCAATACAAGAGACACCAATCCTAATTTTGTAGATCTAATATCTATCTTAATATTAAAAGAGAAAATCTTAGGTCTTGCTACATCTTCATGATAAAGCAAGAATAGTTTAGAACAAGTGATTAACTCTCTAACACAAGTAGAGGTAGAGTTCATGGTGGTAAAGGTCGTGATGATGACTGTTTTAGGAAAAATCAAGGGAAATCTCATGAATCACTTGAGTAGTCATATACAAGTGGTAGAGGCTAGTCTTGAGGTAGGGGAGCCGTAGAGGATGGGATAGACAAAATGTAGGTAGAGAATGCTATAACTATGGTCAAAAAGGCCATATTGGATATGATGGTCTAGAAAAGAGAAGAGATGAAGATAATAGAAATGAGAGAAGGTAACAAAACAATTGTGTGTCTACCAATAATCAAGTTGATAATAAGAAATTATTTGTTGTGAAGCACATGTTGAATGTAGTAAATATAGATGCATCAACATTAGAGTCATGATGTATGGCATATGGATTCGTGTTCCTCTACTAATAGATAGTGATTTTGTGGGAGAATATACCCTTTTGCAACTTCTCCCACACACACTCCAAACAAATGTGTTTTCCACAGTTGGCTTACCATTTTGCATCATTATTAGCATCCTCTTGCAAACAACTTGCTCTATAGTTGCAATAGTGACCTAATAGCGAGTAATACCATTACTTTGGGTGGTTCCTTATCAGGCTCTCAAAATCATCTCAAAGAGAATGGTTTAGAGAAAGGAAAAATCTCAAAATGCTTGGTTTTGTGGAAACATGTGACAATGCAACACATCATATTGGTCATGTCAATTATTTGGTTTCTATTGGACAAATAGTTGAGCAAGGTTTGCAAGTAAAGTTTAATCACAATGATTGTTTTGTAGAAGATTTCAAGAATGGATGTAAACTAGTTGTAAAGGAAAGCATGGGGGAAGAATATTTACCTTGCACAGAGTTGTGGATGATATTGACATTTGACATAAATATATTGGCCATGTAAATGTGCAATGGTTGAAGAATATGTAGTCCTGTAAGATTGCGATAGTCTTACCTAAGTTCAAAGTGGTTGATATGTAGAAAGTATATAAATCGTGCTGATTTAGGAATTAGACAAGGCATCCATTCCCTCACAATAAACATGTAAGCATGCATTTACTTGACATTATACATTTAGACATGTGGAGTCCTACAAATACTATATCAATGGCTAGATGTAAGCAGGATTTAACCTTTATTGATGGTCATATAAGGAAAGTATGGGTGTATTTTTTACGAAAGAGAAAAGTGGAGTATTCTCTTACTTTCAAGCTTCTTAAATTTAATTGAGAAACAAATAGGTGCAAAGATTAAGTACTTGAGTTTGAATGAAGGGAGAGACTACCACTCAAATGAATTCAATAATATTTTGAAACAACATGGAAATTCAGAGGCAGTTCATATGTAGGTATACTATGTAAGAAAATGGTGTTACTAAAAGAAAGAATAGTCATATTGTAGAAATTGCACAAGCCTTGATTGGTTGAAAAGAACATGCCTTATGATTGGGCTGAAGCTGTCATTACAACTATGTATATTATGAATAGGACTTCCATTGTTGCAGTGCATGATGTGACACGAGAGGAGTTTATTAGTAAGAAACCAAATTAATCACATGTTAAGGCTTTTGGATGCATTGCATATGTACACGTGCTTGAACACCTAAAAAAGAAGTTGGATCCAAAAGTTGAAATGTATGCATTTGTTGGCTATTCCCTTGAGCATTAGGGGGAGTATGGAAGGGCCTTGTAAGAAATGGATTAAGAGAGTATTATTTTATCTAATCTTGACATTAAGGTGGGCCTAGATGTCATATTGCCTACATAGATGGTATTGATTTTTTTGCTTCTCCTCCCAAATCATGACTTTTTCCACCCCCAAAACTCCATAAAATGTATACTTTACCTTTCTAATTTTACCCCTTCCCTAATCCTCATGTATACAAGTTCACACTTAACCCTTCAAGCATCCCTATCTTCCACATTTATGGGGATATGATATGTATGTCAAACACTCCTAAGCCTTGAACATAGTATAAACATATTGCTTATAGTGTTTTAAAAATCTGTGTCACAAACCAAACAACATCCACCCCCTCTAAATGAGTACATCCTCTAGCATGTGCCATATCTTCTAGTCTTTAGCATATTCAGGATTTTCTTCTCCATTGCCTTCTTCATCTTCCAGATTGTCACTTGAACATAACCATGGCATTGTTCTTCTTCTTTATAAGCAATGGAATCCCTTCATTTGAATAACTTCATTCAATTTCCTGCTATAGGAATCCTTAGCTCTATACCATGAAGCTCACATAGAGAGTAGCAACATTAATGTTGATTATCCATAATGATATCATAAATTATCACCCAATCTCCTTCTTCCACTGGTTAAGCTCATTGTCTTAGGATGAAGCCTATGCTTCAAATCTAGCCTTGTTTTCAAATTGGCTTCTCTCAATCACATTGTTGCTAGCTGTTGAATGCTGAATTGACTTGGTTTTTTGGTTGATTTTTGTTGTTTCTAAGAGCTAAATGGTTGGTTTTTTATGGATTTTGAGTGATGATTTATTGTTTTGGAAGTGTTTGACAGTGTTTTGGATGATATTGATTATGTTTTTGGAAGCTTATGATGATTTTCAGTAGAGATATGAGGCTATGTGATGTTCTGATAGGTTCTGTTGAGGTTTTGATAACTTATGTTTAGCTTTTTCTTCTTCTTCTTCTGTATGAAGAATGGATTATTGATTAATGAAGTTTGAAAATGTTTGAAAGCTCATTGAATGGTTTTTGATAGTTTGGAATGGTTTTACCATGAGTTATGTGGTTCTAATGCTTCATGTTGACCTTCTGTAATCCTCTGTTGAGCTTCTGTAGAGCCTTTGTTTTTGTTCTGTTATGTTCTATTATGTATGCTTCTGTAAGTGTTCTGTGGAATGTATGTGTGACTTTGGAAAAATTTTCTATCCTTGGAAAGAGGCGAATGTAAGTTCAAAAGAGCTCAAGGAAGTGGAAGAAACAACTGCTGAAGACTCAAGAGAAGACTGGAGTGAAGTGATAGTGATGAGCTATGAAGAGTCACTATAGTGGCTCTAATGACCTTTCATATCAAACACACCTTTTGGAAGGGGAATCCACAACCAAAGAAGGATTATTATGAGTGATTATTGAGTATTGTATTGAGGAGATGATGTACTATTGATTGATTGAGAGAGAGAGAGAGAGAGAGAGAGAGAGAGAGAGAGAGAGGAGAGAGAGCCAATTCTATGCCAAACAATGTATCTATCTATGAGAGATTGTGAGAGAAAACTATAAAGACAATGAAGATGAATCATATGTGATCTTATTTCCATTAGGGGTATTTATTTTGTGTTCTCTTTGTTGATTGATGAATTCTATGAAGAATATGAGGAGAATTACGAATTTTTTTGAAGTTAAAGCCGTGGGAGAATTATTTCTATGAAGCTTCATGAAGATTCCTTGTTCTTGGTGCTATTTTCTTTGTTGTGATTATATAAAAGATGAAAGAGATGGTTGTTGATGTTATAAGATAGATTTTCATGCAATAGAAACCCTATTTCCGTGGTGTTCCTTTTGGGGCTCCATGTTTTTTGGTGCACAGCTGGGGAAAACTTCCATCAACAAGCAAAAAAAAGGCTGAAAATGAAGGAAATGGCATTGCCAAGAAGAGAAGAATTCAATGGATGCTTGAAAAGTTCATTCTACCACTGAAGACTTGGAGATTCTTATTACCAAATCCACTTTCCACAAGAAGTTCATCCCACAATGGCGGAAACATATTTTTACCATGAAGATGCAGGCTCTATGTGGTGGACTATTTCCTCTTTCAGTTGAAGCAACAGAGACATGCATCTTGGTGGCAAATTGTGTGGGAACAAAGTGAAGTGCAAAAATAGAGAGAATGACCATCTATGGAATATTTGACATTTATTGAGAAGTTTCCAGATATCATCAAGTGGGAGATCATGAAGAAGCTTCAGGAGTCGTGGTCAGTAAAGGTTCATGAAAACAAGAAAGAAAAGAGTTGGAATTTGTTCGTGGATGCTCAATAGTTGGACATGTAGGATATCTAGTGGTGTACTAACAATCTCCTATTTGTCCAATTAGCAACCCACTAGAAGTTGATGAATACAGTACTCTTCACAACATAAACTATTGAAACCATCTAGCATTATTATGATGATGGCACAACAACGATCCTTAGAAGAATGAGTTTTGATACCTTTAGAATGGAATATCTCCCTCTCTGTAGTGGTTTGAGGGCTAAATTCAAGGATGTAGAGAAGAAGAAAGTAGAAGAAATATTGGCTAGAGAGTCCCACAGAGACAAAAGCTCCCTCTGATTTTGTTATATTGAGTACAGACCAACTGGTTGGAGCCAACCCCCTGATGAATGATGCAATCAAGAGGCAAGCACTAGAATGAGTCCAAAGGTACATGAGAACAGACAAGACAAAAATCAAGGCCAAGAATGAGCTTGCAACATAATCCTCCTTTAATTCCCTAAAGCACTCTTTATAAAAGTTCCCATGGCGACTCAAGGTCCCCTTCCTAGTCAAATCCATCTTGGAAATATTGATGACAGGTCGACAAATGTAGTCCCATTGTCCATTTTTAAGAGAGAGTACAATGAAGATCCTGATGTTCATGTAGCAGAGTTTATGGTAGCATGCATGGCTAACAATGTTAGAACCCCTGAGCATTGGTTACCAATATTTCCAGCCACTTTCAAAGGCATGGCATTTCAATAGTATGAGAGACAAGTAGTAGGAACTTTTGGCACATGGGCTGGCCTTCCTCACTAAATTCAGGTGTGAAGGTTTTGAAGAGTGGATGCGAGAGGAGTTCATGAACCTAAGTTAATCCTCTGGAGAAAGAGTAGAATCTTATGTCTCGCGAATAGGATCCATCCTGAAGAGATGGACCAATCATCATTTGAATGAAGGCATCCAAAAAGGAGTGTTTCTTAGAGGCCTACAACTAGAAGTTCTTAAGTTTTTGGAATTGAGAAAACTGGTTAATCTGCAAGATGTAGTGGAAGGTACAAGACTATATGACGAAGTTGAAGCAAGGTTGTCAATGACCTCAAGAAGATGATTCTTACCTCCTCTCATGCCAGGAATGGTATACCCACTAAATGCAGTCCCAAGGATAATTTGCTACCCCTACCTCCAAATGCAAACAATGCTGCAATACAATGCACCTAATCCACAATGGCCACAAATGACAATGCCTCAAATGATGGTTCAACCACAATAGCAATGGTCTCAAACAGTTCCTCCAATGGCGACTCAATAGCTGTGGAATCCTACCCATTGGAATCAACAACCCTAAGTCTCAACAAGAGCTCTGAATCAAAACCAAAATAGAGGACCCTCTGGATCAACCCAACCAATGTATGTAGTAATCACATAAGCTTCCCAAAATCCTACTACAAGTACTCCAGGAGGTGAAAATTTGAAGGACTACCTGTCCAATTCAATAGCAAGTATCAAGAAAGAGCTTATGGATGTGATTATAGAACAACTGCAGACATTGAAGGTGAATACTGCCAATATATCCACTCTTGTGGGAGGTGGGAGAGATGTGATGTGTTCTAATATATGGTGCAGAAAGTGCCATCGAGCGGAATATTAAGCCATTGAATGTACCCAAAAACCAATCATTCCTAGAGCCTTCTATTCATATTATTTGTGGAAGAACCATACAAAGGATATTTGTCTTTGATAGAGATGCACAAAAGAAGAAGGAAAGATGAAGACGCGAGATTCAACTTGCTGGAATCCAAAATGACAACGCAAGACATTGGATCTAGGGAGTTTGGTCCTAATTTTGGTCCAAGGAGGTTTCCCTCTAAGAGTTATAGAGGATGACAGCTTGGCGGTGGCAAGAGAGCAGAGTGGAGTGTTACAGATATGGAGAAAAGGGTCATATCTCACCGAATTATCCAAACCCTAGAAGTTCTATGGACTACAAGCCCTTATACAGTTGATGCAAAGGAGAAGGCCACATTGCAAAAAGATTGTTCAAGTCCAGCTCTTGTGAAATCTACTTCTAATACCCAACACAAGACCCAATGTGTTTCCATTTTGGTAGAATCAAAAGTGGCCACAATAACGCGGGCAAAGAAAGGAGAACCTATATTTCCAAAAGAGAACGTTCCCTCTACCAAGACTGTGATGTTCAACCTTCCTTGGGAAAAGCAGAACAATGTTGTCCAGAATAAGGTAGTACAGAGCACTACAGAGCCACAGAGACAGTTGCAGAGGCATGACCAAAGGTCCAGGAGATAGAGGATGCTGAAGTACCTCCTCATGGGCTCCTCATGAAGAAGAAGCGCAGATGCTGCCATTCCTAGAAGAAAAAGAAAATATGAAAGTGGGCATGGCCCCATTTCCCAACCGATTGAAAAAGCCTGTGGATCCTATCAAAGAGTATGATTTGGTCAAAGACCTAGACACTTTTAAACCAAGTTTAGCATTTCGACGATTGTTGATGTTGTCTCCTAGCTGTCGAAAGAAATTCAAAAGCATACTCAGAAGAAGAAGAGTCCTAAGAATTGCTCCTTCAGTGGCAACCAAGTCCAATAGAGTCTCAGAACCCATAAAGGAAGTAGATGTGGCTAATGCCTTCCTGGATCTAGAAACCCTAGAGATTGGTGTATGGATTGAAGGATGCTTTATTGTAGATGCAATGATTGATGGAGGCTCATAGATAAATATGATGATGGATGTGACAATGAAGGATCTAGGCCTACAAGGAATGTAGCCTATGCAGTGGCTTATCAGATTGGCAGACCAAAGCAGAATCAAACCGTTGGGCATTCTCCCATACGTAAAGACAACCCTCGCAAGAAGAGACTATTGGCTGACATATCTGCTGGTCAAACCAAATTCCTACAGGACCTCATACCCTTTGCTATTGGGAAGACCTTGGATTTTTGAAGTAAGAGCAAGGACGAACTGGTTTAAAGGAACCCTAACCATCGGCAAAGGACCCAACAAAGTGGTGTTGAAGTTGTACGGATCGCAAAAAGGCAATGGATCCACATCCATCGAAGTCATAATCGACTCCTCCAATGAAGTAAGAGATTGTACATCAGGAGACAAAGAGGTTGTCAAATAGATCTTTCCCAAGAAAATAGAGGCACAGTCCCTAACAGTGAGCACTGTAAGCCAACTACTGAAAGAAGCAAAGTCTTTGTCCATGGGAGAATACCTCCTACCTGAACCCGAATCGATTTTTGAAATCACATCTGACAGTGAGATAGAAGCATGGATGTACTATTCTCCCTGTTACATGGCAGTCACAGAGACAGAGCCAGAGATAGAGACAAGAGGAGAGACAGAGATAGGCACAAAGACAAAAGTAAAAATAGAAGACATAATAGAGAGCTTGTTCTTCTCTTACAGAGCCACCACAGAGATAGAAGTAGAATTTGAAGAGGACGAAAGCGATAATGCAAACAAAGATTATGAAAGTGAGCTAGAAGGGTCAATCCTACTCATAGAAGGCAGAGATGAGGAAAAAGTTCCTGAAGCCTTAGCAGAAGCAAAAAATTCCTTTCTGATTGACGAAATGATTATGGTACCTTTTGGGCTAATCAATGAATCACGGCATAAACAAAGCCTCTATAAGAAATGGATTAAGAAGGATCAACTTTCCTTTAACAGTGGCTCTTGTCACCCAAAGTTACCTCTCCTACGAGAGGATGATGATGATGCACCTTACCAACAACCCCTAGCCCTGCAGTTCAAACCGATCATAAAATGTTCCTGTTATGTGACATTCTTGGATGCATCTTCAAAAGACGAATCTTCGAGCCAAGAAGTAACTCATCCCCAACCCAAACCCAAAACCTCAATGATACCCTTTTAGCCTCCCAAAGACCGAGCTAAGCCTCCATTATAAGAGGACATCAGTTCCAGTGCATCATCAAAAGACGAGACCACTCCCTTGAAGGAGTTTGATATTTACCCAGAAGCAGTCCGTGGGACATTTATCTATGAAGTGGAAGGTGAAAAGAAATTGATGTTCGTGGATGCTGATGGTATTGAACGTCATCTAAAGGTGGGTCTAAATCTTTTAGAAGAAGAACTATTGGTCCTATGAGACCTACTAAATGAGAACTTAGACATGTTTATAAGTCGTACAAAGATCTAAAAGGAATTGTTCCCACAGTATGCCAATACCACATCGATCTAGAGCCTGATGCCAAGCATGTGAGACAAAGACAGAGGCATATGAATCCAAATTATTCTGCACTAGTGAAGGCCGAATACTGAAGCTCCTTGAAGCTAAGTTCATTTATCCAGTGGGTAACAGTGAATGGGTTTCGCCCATTGTGGTAGTACCCAAGAAGAACAGGAAACTTAGAATATGTATGGACTTCATAAAGATGAATTCCAAGACGAATAAGGATCATTTCCATATCCCTTTCACATACCAACTGTTGGACACAGTGGCAGGTGGCTCTATTCTCTTTTGGATAGATTCAACGGATACAATCAAGTCCAAATTGTAGAAGAAGATCAATCCAAACCAACCTTCACAATAGAATGGGGAACCTATGTTCACAGAGTGATGCTGTTTGGGCTTTGTATGCCCCTGCTACCTTCCAATGAGTGATGATGGCTACTTCTCAAAACCATCTACATGATTTTATTGAGGTGTATCTTGATGACTTTTATGTCTATAGCCTAATTCATGAGCATTGGGGACACTTAGAGTAGTGTTTTGAGCATATGGGATTTCTCTCAACCCCAAAAAATGTGTCTTTGGCATCTCATCAGGAATTCTTCTAGGCCACATTGTCTCTGCACAAGGGATAGCAACAGATCGTACTAAGATTGAGAAGATTGCCACCTTGACAAACCCCAACCAAACTTAAAGCAATTGAGGGGATTTCTTGGGCATGTGGGCTATTACAAAAGATTCATTGCACACTTTGCAACAAAGGCAACCCCTTTGCATAAACTCCTAAGGAAAGATGTAGAGTTTACATGGATCAATGATTGTGATGAGACGTTTAACACCTTGAAGCAATGTTTGATTGAAGCACCCATCCTGCAACCTCCTGATTGAACAAAGGAGTTCCATGTGTACACTAATGCATCAATTGAAGGCCTAGGTGTAGTCTTATGCCAAAAGGACCCCTCTAAGTTAGATCAACCTATCTATTATGTAAGTTGGAAAGTAATCGACAAAGAGCGAAACTACACAGTGACAGAGCTTGAGTGTCTAGCAATGGTGTTTGCTTTGGAGAAGTTCCAACATTATCTATTGTCGATGCATTTCAAATTCTACATGGACCATGAAGCCCTGTCCTTCCTGATGAACAAGGCCAACGTGAAGGGAAGAATGATGGGATGGCTCCTTCTATTTCAAGAGTTCAACTTTGAAGTGGTTACCAAACCCGATCGCTCTCATGTCCTGGCTGATCATCTATCGTGAATCACTCAAAGCGATGATGATGAAGAGCAAGATGATCTAGACCTTTTGGATGCTTCCTTGTTTCTAATTGAAATGGTTAGGATTCTCGATCCATGAGAAGAAGAAGCTTCTATTGGAATTAACCCCCTACACCCCATTAGGTGGTGCTTTGTACAAGAAAGGCAAGGATAAAGTCTTGCAAATATGTGTTGCAGGAGAAGAGATTGGCATAATATTGAAAGCATGCCATGATGAGCCCTGTGGTGGACACTTTCCAAGAGAAGTGACAATTAGAAAGGCCTTACTTGTTGCAGGTTATTGGTGGCCGATCCTCCATAAGGATGCCTATGATTACTACAAATGGTGTGATGCCTGTTAATGAATGGGAAAGCCTACCAAATCCAATGCCATGCCCTTGGAACCCACTTCCCCTAAAGTTGTTTGAGAAGTAGAGAATTGATTTTTGTGGGGCCCATTGATCCGCCAACCAGACAGAAGCATAATAGATACATCTTAGTCTGTATAGACTACGTAACAAAGTGGTGTGAAGCTAAAGCTCTGAAGCGAGACGATAGTAATAGTGTGTCATTGTTCATGTATGAGAACATCATCACCTGTTTTGGCAGTCCATTAGAGCTCATCTCAGTGACCAAGGTACCCACTTCCTCAACAAGATTATGGACGAGTTGATACAACTGTACAATATTAGTCATCATAAGTCCACACTCTATTACCCCAGAGCCAATGGCTAAGTCAAAGTTACCAATCGCATCATCTGCTCGATTCTGATAAGAACGATGGCCGTACATCGTCGTGATTGGGATGATCAACTTATAGAGGCCTTTTGGGCATATAGAACCTCCCATAAGGCTACATGACAAACTCCTTTCTAGTTGGTATATGGAACAAAAGCCATCTTTCCTATTGAACTCGAGCTACCCTCTCTACAAGTGGCCACATCAACAAACGCTTGGGAGATGGTGAGTGCCTGCAACGCCATCTCTTGTACTTGGAGTGTCTCGATGAGATCCACAGGATGGCCCTACAATGCATGGAAGCCACACAAGCTCGCAGAAAGGTCTATCATGACAATTTCATCAAGCAGAAGGAGTTTAAGGAGGGCGACTTAGTCCTAGCTTATGATTCTTGATTTGGCAAGTTTCTAGGCAAGCTTCAATAACACTGGATGGGCCCTTATAAGGTACTTTCTATTAATCTAAATGGCTTAGTCCAAGTCCAGACAATCGTACTTTGGATGATCCCTTCCTTATTAATGGCTATCACCTCAAAAAGTATTACCCCCTGGGGATCTTGACAATCACCGTCGATAGCCTCCTCATTCTTTGCACAATGGTCGAGATGGATTTACCTAATGCTCTTGATAACCCTCTTACTAATCCTGATGATCTGGTTTCATCCTAATAGCCCCTTGCAGCCACCTTCCCCTCTCCCTTGGCTTCCTTTTTGTTTGATGCAACAAAGATGGCAAGGATGATTCTAATACATGGCATTCCCACTATTCGATGCTTCAAAAACAATAAGAAAAAAAACAAAAATAAGAAAAATAAAAATATATCGGTCATGGGAGAAAAGGACCTCGGTCCCTATCATGGTGACCTATTCTTCGAGAAAAGGTGGAAACACCCTCGAGAGTAGAACAAAGGAAAATAAAAGAAAAAAAATAAAAATAAAACTGTTATGGGAGAAAATGAAGCAATTCCCTATCATAACAGGCCTCGTTCCAAGACAAGGTGACACACACCCTTGGATGGGATGCCGGCTATGGAAAAGGTGGTAACACCCCACAGTCCAGGATTGCCGAATCTCTAGCCAAAATCTTGCAGAAGAAGTTTTCGAGCCACCTCCCTTGGTGCAGTGAATCTTGTAACCTCTCTAGTGCTTCGGGTTCCTACAACAGACTAAGTTTCCAACATGCAATCCCACCATCGAACTTGTTGGCTACCTCCCTAGGTAGGCCTTTTCATCAAAACCAATCCATGTTGACACCTTCAATAGACAAAGCTGATCTTCATTGACAAACTTAGAGCATCATGAGCTTTCATCCTAACTAGATGGGGATGTGAGTATGAGCTGCCTCCTGTATCTATCAACAGAGCATGAGACAGAGGGTGGGGTGAGTGACCAGTCCTTACCCTTGATATTCAATAGAGAGGGGAGATGTGTGAATGGAGTATTGCATGCATGGGAGATGGGCCCCTCAATGCACAAAGCACAAAATTTTTCCTATGCATGACATTATAAAGCTCCTTGGCCTTCCTTCTTGCACCATATGCTGGCACATGGTAAGATGCACAATGCACCATCAATTGCACACAAGGCATACACCCTCGGAATAAGTGAAAGTGAGGATAACATCAATGGGTTTCGGGAACAGGCTACCCTCTTGTATCTATCAACAAAGTGTGAGATAGAGAGGGGGATTGAGTGTGACTAGTGTTTCATCAATCAATTATCGAGAGGTGAGGACTAAGGGACATTACGACACTTGGAGTTAGGTACGTTCCCATTTTCCTATGCACACACGGGATGGGTTTCTACCATCACCAAGGACACATTACCATGTTCTGTACACTGACCAACAAGGCTCCCTGGCCTTCCTACTTGCACCTATGCCAGATGGGGTTGGACACACTAATGCACCATCAACTGTGCACACTGGCATACTCCCTTTAAACCATCTCCCTTGTTGATTTCTAAATTGGGTGTGAGACTGGGTTTCCATCATTATTCATATCGTGTGATGTCCGTAATGGGACGAGTGACTGGTCTTTTATTTCATTTGAGTGACCTTGACCTGAATGCAATATCCTGCGCCATCGATGATTTTTCATGATTCCCTCAACAAAGTTTCCTTCATGGATGCTTCTGCGTGGTCCCTGCCACATTGGACATATGCTATGAAGACACCTTGGTACCTCTCGCAACCAACAACGACACAAGACACGACATCGACAATTGACTCCACTTATCTGTAACATGGACCAAATTTTTCTAACGCTACATCTTCTGTTTATTAGTGACAGTCATCTTTTAAGTGTAGGGACATCAATGGTTGTTCTAATGCAAGGTCCAAGGTCCCTGTTGCTCGGTTCACCCTTCCTGTTCAAGTCTTAAGTGTGGGGATGCGTCCCTACACATGGCTGGATTTTACCCTAATAGGGTCCCTTCCCCACCTAGGCGTCCTCTTTTCCCCTTCTCCTGAGGTCGTTCCTCCTCCATTTCTCTTTATTCCTTGTTTTGACATTTTTCCATGTGAACGTCCCTACATTCATTGGAACCCACATCCAACTTGATTGCCATGTTTGTCCCTTTGAATTGTACACTTTTTCTTTTTACATCGCCCTATTCCAATCAACAGTTCAAAAGTTATTAATTTTTCAAAAATTTTACGTAAATTTGATGTGTTCCCATGTGAACGTGCCTTTTTTGCTTCAGATTATTCAATGGATGTGACAGCCTTAACCTGTACCTTCCACTTCACATTTTTCATTTGTATTGTTAGTCATTCATCCTCACTGCACTTTTTCTCCTTTCAATAAATGCGCTTCATGGGATGGCCACGTGCAGTCTTTCGAGTTGTTTCTCTTGTCAAACCTGATTATAGAAGCTCTGGTCATGTGATGTGTGGGTTGTTGTTGTATTATGGTTTGGTTGCTATGATACGATTATGGGGATGGTTTGTAGTTTTCTTTTCCGCCTAATCCGGGGATTTAGGGTGTCTGATTGTATTGCATTTCATGAAGCTTTCGGTCGCATATGTGTAGAGGTCATGACGAATTTTTTCTAGGATGTGGATTGCTTGGAGGTAGTTAGTTAGTCGATCAGAGTCTGTGTCAGTTCCTTCATATTGATATCTCATTCCTATCTTGTTGTTTTGCAGGCATTCGTTGTGATTGTCTGTGTGTGTGGTGTGTGTTACTCCATCTGAATGGCGCCTCGTCCTCCTCCTCCAGTCTAGTACGTCCCATTGGTGTCTCATGATTATTCTTTATTATTGGAGTTAGATCTTATCAGCAAAGTGGGCTTAGCCAAGTTCATTGCACTCTCATTGCCACTCATCCCAGAGAATACTGATACTTGTGATCAGTTTCTAGCCTCTTATAGTAAGAAGTCTGGCCTTATCAGAGGAACAGTTGTCCAATTGACGCCTAAAAGTTTAGGCAAGGCTCTGTCTTTACCCTATCGGGGAGACTCTTTCCCTACTACTAGACAACTATTCTCGAATGAGGATATCCTTAAATTGTTGCAAAATCAGACACAAGATGTGTTGGATCCCAATAAGGTTGTTACTACTTCTGGCATCAATGGCTCTATGATCTCCAATCTTGTGTGGAAGCAGCTATGCCAATGTCTCCAGGACAAGACACACCTCTAATTACCTTTCAAAGGAGTTGTTTACAATTTCCAGAATGGTGTTGAAAGGAATAACTATTGATTAGAGTTCCTACCTTTTGTTAAAGATGGATCAACACTTTGTTAAAGCCACAATGTTACATTTGGTTCCTACCTCTTTATTTTTTGAACATATGCCACCCCTTCGAAAGAAGTCCCTACCTTGATAGTTGATCCACCAAAAGCTCCTCCCCCTATTGAACACTTTGATGTTGTCATTGAGGATCTTGATCCTATCCCTCCTGTGGTAGTTCAGAGGAAACACTTAAAACGAGTGGCTGAATCAGCCCCAGCTCCTCCTCTAATCTCCATTCCTTTTCAATCTAGCAGTCACCTACCAACTTTCCTCACAACGTCGAATCTTTTCAGAGCACATCGTGATGGTACTCTAGAGATTTCTATCCCTTCAATACAATACTTAGTAGCTGGAGATGCAATTCCCTTCCTATGTCAAGACGTTTAGCGTTCTATTGAGCTCTCAGTTGACTGGCTGTATCCAATAGCTCTATTCCTCTTGCTATGAGTAAGTCCAATAGACCAAAGAAGAGCTGGCAACAGCAAATGAAGAGCTCGCTTCTGCTATGGATGCTTTTTTTATCTTTGTACCCAAATGGAGCAACAGACTAAGATCATCGACGCTCAAAAAATAGAAATTTCTAGTTTGCACACTCCGTTGACTGACACTAAAACCCAAATGATTAATGTGATTGACGAAAGAGATAGATTGTTGAAGGAATCTCAAGAGGTTCAAGCTTTGCTAGCTACCTAGATAGAGGAGCTTAAGATGGCAAATACCACCCTAGAACAAAACAGAATCCAAATTCGGCAACTTAATGATCAATTGGTTCAATCACGTTCTTCTCCATAGAGTCCTATTGTACATCTAGTTCCTTCTTTGTCCCCTATGGACTTGGCAGTTCTCCAATGACAAGCCATGTTATGCCCTTTTTTCCAAGCTAAAGTGGAAAGGCTTAAGTCCAGGATGGACTTATTATGGTCTTCATTTGAGCAATTTCAGAAGTATGTTCCTCCCGATCATTTCTTTTTTGTCCACTATCAGTTGTAGAAGTTGACCTTCTATATTAAGCTCTCAACGATGGATCTACCTTTTCCAGAGGATGGTTGGAGTGGAGCCTGGTCTTCAAATTTTCTTACAAAAGTAGTCCGTATGGTATTTGAAGACTCTGTGACTTCGGATACAATGTTGATGTCTTATGTGTATTTAAGAGATGATATGTTAATTCTAGACAATGAAGATCTGGCTTGGTATGTTGGGGATGTGGTCTTACAAGCTGCCTTCTATGTCAAACATTTGGAGTTACTGATAGATGAAATGTTCCAGTGTTATTCTTCTAAAGTGGCTACTTGCCTTGACACTTTATGGCATACAATGATTGATTCTATAGTCCTGAACCAAAGACAGAATAAAGCCTCTACTTATGTGCAGAACATTAATCAAATGAGGGTGGATCTTTTAGCTTATCTTTCCAAGAACCATCCCTTTGATTCATCTTTCTTTGATGCTTACCATCGACGATCTGCTTTAGGTCCTAGCCTAGCCTATTATCAACAAATGGCTCATCGGTATGATGCTTATTTTTCCCTTTATCAATCCAACTCAACATTCATTTTACCTATCCTTTTCCAACGTCAGGGTGCCCCTCAAATTCTGATCTTTACCTATTGTTCTTTCATTGAAGATCGAGTATTTTTCCCTTCTTTGTCTTGCCTTTCCCTATCTATACATATTCCTTCTACTTATCCTGCTTATCAGTTAACACCTTTCTTAACCAATTCGCCTAAATTCTTAGCTAATCCTTCTTTAGCTCACTCCTCATTTTATGATTTTTTCTACCTATCTCTTCATCCTCTTTTACCCGTTCCTCTTCCATCTCCTACCACTACTATTTCTCAGCCCCCTCAGTTGGTTAGTGAATATGAAGGGTTTGATCAGAATATTCCAAGAAGAAGAGGATGGAGCTTAACTGATTCTCTTACTAGACCACAGATTAATTGGCCATTAATTCCAAGGGAGTGGATGACTACTAGTCAAGCGTATCAAAATTATCTCCATTTTTCCCAACAATATTCACAATCTCTAGATCCTTCAATAAGATTGATAGCCCACTTTACTTGGTACCTAGGATATATGCATAGGCATTTACATAATGATAAAAAAGCCATTCCAAAGTTATGTATGAATGTCACTGTGAATATAGATTCCCAACAATTGGATATCCTATATTTTCATGCCCTTTGTCTGTCTAGTAGATACATTGTCTTGCTAGAAAGGATGTGCTTCCTTCAATTCTTCCAGAATCCTCCAAAAAACTTTTGTAGATGAACCCTTATCCACGGATTGTTTTTATAATCATCAAGCCTTCAAGAGGGATCATCTTCACACTGATACCCCTAGATGTATCTTTTGTGCTTCTTAATGCTATATCTCTCTTTTGGAGGTGCCATTCAGATGGTTTTTTTGTGTTTGTGTTGTGTTAATTTCTATATGATGAGTTCGTGGTGGTTGAATATTGGATTTGTTCGAGAGCTCTCTTTTAAACTATTTGTAGTGATTGTGATGGTGGATGAAAAGCTTAAGATGCAAAGCTGAAGAGCCTCTTATATCCTTTATGAATTTGTCATGATTTTCTATTATTTATAAGATGTGTTAATGGATAAAGGGTTTTCCTTTCATTGTATTCTTTATTAGATACAGGTTATAAGTTGGGGTCGTGATTGAATGGTTTATTGAAGATACTGAAGAAGATCGAGTTGAGCTCTTTGATGAACTTTTATTCCCTTTTCCTTTGGTCGCGAGGATGCTCCCTTATTAAGTGTGGGGATATGTTGAATGCTGAATTGACTTGGTTTTTTGGTTGATTTTTGTTGTTTCTAAGGGATGAATGGTTGGTTTTTTATAAATTTTGAGTGATGTGATTGATTATTTTGGAAGTGTTTGTTGACAGTATTTTGGATGAGATTGATTATGTTTTGGAAGCTCATGATGATTTTCAATAGAGATATGAGGCTCTATGATGTTCTAATAGGTTCTGTTGAGGTTCTGATAACTTCTGTTTAGCTTCTACTTTGTTCTGATTTTTCTTCTGTATGAAGCATGGATTAATGATTAATAAAGTTTGAGAATTTTTGAAAGCTCATTGAATGGTTTTTTATAGTTTGAAATGATTTTAGTATGAGTTATGTGGTTCTAATGCTTCATGTTGACCTTCTATAACCCTCTATTGAGCTTCTGTAGAGTCTTTGTTTATGTTCTGTTCTATTCTGTTCTGTATGTTTCTGTAAGTGTTCTGTGGAATGTATTTGTGACTTTGGGAAAGTTTTTTAGCCTTGGAAAGAGGTGAATGTAAGTTAAAAAGAGTTCAAGGAAGTGAAAAAAGTAACTGCTGAAGGCTCGAGACAAGAGTGGAGTGAAGTGATAGTGATGAGCTATGAAGAGTCATTGTAGTGGCTCTGATGATCTTTCAAATCTATGCCAAACAATGTATCTATCTATGAGAGATTGTAAGAGAAAACTATGAAGACAATGAAGATGAATCATGTGTGATCTTGTTTCCATTCAAAGTGGTGTTTCTTTTGTGTTCTCTTTGTTAGTTGATGAATTCTATGAAGAACATGAGGAGAATGATGAATTTTGTTGAAGCTAAAGCGGTGGGAGAATCGTTTCTATGAAGCTGCGTGAAGATTCCTTGTTCCTGGTGTTGTTTTCTTTGTTGTGATTATATAAAAGATAAAAGAGATGGTTGTTGATGTTATAAGATAGATTTTCTTGTAGGAGAAACCCTATTTCCTTGGTGTTCCTTTTGGGGCTCAACTAGCTCAATGTCTTGACATCTTCTTTCTAACTACCAAATACATAAAGCAAGAAGGTCTTCCAAACTCATATCTTCCTCCCAAGGCAACCCATTCCAAGTAGTACCAACATCCTCAATAAGGATAATAGGCATTTTACCATATATCAATTCAGTAGGCATGTATCCAACAGTCACACTACATGTAGTATGATGAGCTCATAAAGCATAGGAAAGTGACCTAGTCCACTCACATATCTTTCTCCTATATACTTTAGCCAATGCATTGATAATCAGTGAGGGTCCTCTATCACTTTTTCCATTCCCTTTAGGGTTATAAGTTGTAATAAGAGTAAGCTTGATCCTTGTCGTTGAGAAGAATTCTCTAGCTTCATCTATATCCAATTCTTCTCTATTTGCAATAACTTTCTCAACATATCCATAGTGACATATCACATCTTCTAAAAGAAATTTGCATACCATGCGCTACTCACTCATATCTTGTGTATAACTGGATTATAACACTTGTAACCCTTTTGCATTAGGAAAATATGGACCAAAAAAGGGCCTTTTAGATTAGGTGTTAATCTCTTTTTTAAGCAAGAAGATTTGAGGTGGACCGATGTGAGAGTGCGTGGTTGGCACATCCTATCCACTTACTTTCCTTCCTTTGGCCCACCACTGATCATTGTCCTCAAAAGTTGAGTGGTTTTGTGGAAAAAGAATCTTCATTTTCAATTTTTTAATTGCACTAATTTTTCAAGACGAACTCATGTGTTGCCACATGTGAAGGTGATGGAAGGGAAATTCAAATTTCAAATTGAAAATGATGAGTTGAATTTAAAAATATTAATGCATTGTTTGTAATGTAAGCCAGTATTTTGCCTACAAAGCTTTGCATGTGACAATGGTTATTTGTAATGCAATAAAGGACATTATTTGGCATATTTTCGGTCACTCATCTTGCATGTAAGACAACCCTTGACTTCTGAAGCTTTATATACATCCATATATATTTTTTAATGTAATAAAAAACTATTTTTTTGTCATAACCCTACTAGCTCATACATATAAATGTTGCTTGAATGACCATGCATTGTTGCAATGATTTGTTTTACCTTTGCATTCACAATTTCCTTTTACTTTTTATTGTGATTGGGGGTGTATAATAATATGGCCTTGCTAGATAAGAGAGTTCTTGTAGAAGGTTGACTCATATATGTTAAGAAAGAGAAAACCATCATCATAAGAGAAGCAAAAAGAGCCGAGATCTCGAAGAAAAACAAGACCGCATGGTTGCATGTGGATTAGTTGGTACCTCAAAGAATAGTACCAATTGGTTTATTGATAAACATATCAAAATTTGTAAGAATAGAACGTGTGGATTGAAATGGAACAATTGCTAGCTTGAAAAATATTCACAAGATCCTTCTAAGTAGCATAGAAGAGGTGACTATGGACATCAATGGAACAATTAGGGTTGTAGAGAATGGGAGAAAGGAGAGTGTGCATATGGGTGCACCTGGATGAGTTGATACCTTGAGGAACAATAGCAATTATTTTGTTAGTATTTCAAACAAGAGTGGAGTGCTACAAGAATGGAACACATCGATGGAAACAAAACAACTAGTAGCTTGAAATTGATAGTAAATGGCTTGTAACTAACACAAACAAGTTGAAGACCAGTTTATTGCAAGCAAATTTGAGCACAAGTCCAAGGAGTTAATCATATGAAGTTGACATCATCATCTTGCAATGGAGTAATTAGCCTCCTAAGGTTAAGCAAGTAAGATTCATCAACAAAACTAAGCACTAGCATGTATTTGAAACACATTATTCTAAACAACTTACCTTCCATACAGCTTTTGGGAAGATGAGTATTTCTATGATTCTCTTGGGCATCAATCTCACTCACATGCATCCCCTGAAGAGGTCTAGCTAAGCCACTTTGAATATGGGAATATTGAAATTAATATTTCTTGAGATATGGGTATCAAGGCAAGTGGTGAGTTTGTAGGATGTGTCATGCAAAACTTAGATATTCACAATGTATCTACTAATATCAAGCCACCCTATAATACAAATTGATATTCACAAAAAGTAATATTAATAACTTGACCCCAAAAACTTGTAAATACAAATAATTGTTCAATGAATGAATCACCTATTTGGGCATAGTTGAAACAACAATTTTACAAGTATTGTGCTGCATTATATACTCTCAACACTTCCATTGAAAAAAATGCTATTATTTACATTTACATATATGAGAACCAAGAGAAAGAGGCCAAATCATTTCTTCATGTATAACTCAGATATACACAATGTATCTACTAACATCAAGCCACCTTATAATACAAATTGATATTCACAAAAAAGTACAAATTGATATTCACAAAAAGGTAATATTAATTACTTGACCCCAAAAACTTGTAAATACAAATAATTGTTCAATGAATGAATCACCTATTTAGGGCATACTTGAAACAAGAATTTTACAAGTATTGTGCATATTTATCTACCCTCCACACTTCCATTGAGAAATTTGCTCTTGCCTACATTTACATATATTGGAACCAAGAGAAAGATGCCAAATCACTTCCTCATGCATAACTTAGATATTCACAATGCATTTACTAACCGTAAACCACCCTAAAAATGACTTGCAAACACATATAGTTATTTGATGATGATACTCACATAAAAATAAAACTAATATCTTGACTCCAAACAACTTGCAAACAAAAATACTTATTTGATGATAAGAATCGCATTGAAATAATACTAATATCTTGATCCAAACAACTTGCAAACACAAATAATTATTCGATGAATGAATCACTTATTTGGGCATAGTTGAAATAACAATCTCACAAATATTGTTTTGTATTATCTAGACATTTTAAGCTCAAGCTTTGATGCAAGGTTACAAATTTCATATGCTAATGTTTGATCAACACCCCTACACATATGATATACCCTATGCCCCAAAAATGATTAGCTTAAAGAAGATGGGGTGTTCAACAAAATATTTCATAAAATTATGGAACAAATTCGTGGAACAAAGTGATTCATTCAAACCAATTGTGGGACATGTACCCATTGTATGTAGAGTGTTAAGCTCTTCTTAGAAAGGTGGTAAAAATAATTCTTTAAAGAAAGAAAAGAAAAGTGCATGCCATTTTGGGAACTTATAAACCTAAACAAAGCTAGCCTTCCTTGAGCTATATCCCTATAAATTGTCTAAAAATTGTAATAGTTCCTCTACTATTTTGGGAGCAAAGTTTCTTAAAGAACATTATGTTGTAGTTTTTTTGTTCAAAGAGTTGCATGCAAATTGTAATATATTCTGGAGGAAAGCATCAATGACATGAAGCTTTGGCTCATTAAAATTGAGGAGGATGATTGAAATTGGAAGGCATGCACAAAACATAAGAATTCCAATTTTAGGCCTAAAAGAGGGTAGGGTGCCCAAAAATCAAGGTGTAGACAACCTAAAAATGAATGGATAAGCTCATTGTGGTGTGAATCTTGGAGATATCTCTCTTGCTTTTTACATATATCTTTGCACTTGTGTGTGTGTGTGGAAAGAGAGAGAGAGAGAGAGAGAGAGAGCGAGAGAGAGAGAGAGGTATGGAGCTTTTCACCTATTCACGTCTTCATTCTTCTTCTTTTGATATTCTTTGTAGAGTGAGCTTGGAGCAATTGGAGCTATGGAGGTGGAGCGCACATGAAGAGCTTCACTTGAATCGTGGGACCTTTGATAAGTCTTTGTGAATAGAGTATAATGAAGAGGTAAATCGATGAGCTCACTATGGTATTTGTGAGATTGTGCAACAGTTATGTGAGAGGTGGTGATAGCCACATCATTTGAAGCACTTGAATCATATAAGCATTCCATCAAGTCTAGCATTAAATTTGGAGGTGCTCTGACATTTTGGTTCAATTGCGGAGGCCAACGGAATTGATTGACTTGGTGCATAATCTCTTTGTCGAGTGAGTGGCAAAATAGGAGCTCGTACTCTGAAACACCATGTTGTGAACTAAAGCAAATTGTTGCAATGAAGGTATCCTCTACTCCATCCTTGATGAAGGAATTATATGGGAGCCATGACTTTTATCGAAAGATATTGTCTTGTTTTCCTACTTGTATGATGTCTCACTTGCTTTCTCTCTCAATCTATTACCTCTCCCTTCTCGACCCAAGTATTTGACATCTAGCCCCCCCCCCCACCATCATCCCATGGCCAGTAAGACCCTTGGACAAGCAAGACCAATGCTTGGCTACTGAGACCTTGCCCTATAAGTCTCAATGCTCCTACCTGAGATTTGGCCAAATGTGTCCCCTCCTCAGCCCTTAGAAGATTTATCCCCTTCTTGGCCAATTCATGACAACTGTGAAATGATATGCCATACAACTAGAGGGCTATGTTCATTCCCTTCTTTGGACTCAATATTGGTCATTGTGTTTGAAAGGTCTGATGTACTTAGTCACATAGGATAGTTCAGGGTAGGGGAGAAGTGGGTGCAGTGACATTTTAAGGTAGTAAAGCAAAGCCCAAACACTACAATCAAATTATTTGCCATTAAAAGTGCAACAGCACTATTGTTCATCTGATTGCATTGATGATTGATGTATTTTATCATACAACTTAGGACTAAAAGGTAAACTTATATCATATTAGCATTTAATTTTAAACTTTCTATTTGCCATTATCCCATCTATATCCTTGATGAAATTTTGCATATTCCTGCACTTTACATCCCCTAAGACGGTTGGCTTAGAATCTCACTGCATTGCTTATAATGTGCCCCTGCGAAATAGTTGCAATACATAGACTGAAATAAAGTCATGTGCATGCAACTGTATTACGTTACATGATGAACGTCTGATTGCATTGCATATTAATAGTGGACGTGAGGGGATGCCTGACAGCCAACACATAGAAGATGCTGCCATGAGCATCAGTATGCGAGCTGCTCGACTGTGAGACCACGCAGGTTGACATGTAAGAGTGGGAGGCCAGCATGGTGGCGCAGAGAGAGAGAGAGAGAGAGAGAGAGGTTTAAGCTAGAGTTACGTAAGCTCTTTCTAATTATATGACCAGCAATAAATAATTGATCAGTTATAGTTATCTAAACTCTTGTGACTAGTAATAAGAGTTTATGTAATAATAGAAGAAGGAATGGTTAGAGGAGGGGGGTGTCGGGGCAATATGGTAGAGAGTACCTTTCATCTCGAGTGGAGGACCCTCTCCTTCATCCCTTGCGTCTCACTCTTGCACCCACACAGATCTGAGACAAGGGAAGCTGAATGCAGGTATGTATGCCATCATCTCTCCCACCCATTTGCTTCTCCATACTTAAAACCAGTAGGGCTGCACCTCCTCCATCGCAGCTGTGCAGTGCTTTCAGGATTTCTGCTTAAGTCTGCTTGGGTTGCACCTTCTCCATCCAGCTGTGCAGTGTTTTTAGGATTTCTGCACCCAAGGTATGTGATAATGCATCTGTTTCTTGGCTGCAGTAGCTGCATTTTTCAAGGTCCAGCATTCTGTGGCCTCTTCTGTGCAGCTTTCCATCTCTGTCCCTTCAGTGGATTGCCGTGAATTTGTCTTCTTTGTTTTGTTATCTGCTATAATTGTTGTGAGCTAACTGCCTGCATTTCCTAGTAATCATGGATTCTTCTTCTACAGTAGTTTCCTAGCACATGATTCTTCACTCCAGCCACAACCCTTCTCTTAGATGCATTAATGAGAATTACATGATTCATGGCATCTTCTTTTTTAGTTTTCTCACTCATGATTCTTCATCCCCCTGCCCCCCCTTCTCTTTTTCTTCGAATATGTAGAATAATTTGTCCATCCCCCCTCCTTTTCCCCTTGAACATGTAGAATGATTTGTTCAAGACTTACTTAAGTGCCTGCATTCCCTAATCTTGCAACAATGCCAGTGTTTTGGGACAGCAAAATGAAGTGCCCATGGGGCTTGCTTTTACTGATCGGTGCTTCGCTTCTCATCTACACATCTCTGCCAACGGCTACTGCCTTCAATGCTGCCTGCGAGGAGGGCAAGAAGTGTGTGTCCAACAAGACATGCGCGCAGATACTCAGCCCTGAGGATTTTGAGACTCTCTTCCCTCAAAGGAATCAGCCTGTCGCTCATGCCCCAGGTTTCTGGGACTACTCCTCCTTCATAACGGCAGCGAAAATGTTCGAGCCCTTGGGATTCTGCACCACCGGTGGTGACATGATGCAGAAAACAGAGCTGGCTGCCTTCTTCGCCCATGTTGCACATGAAACCACCTGTAAGTTGTCACACACTAAATTCTTGTTCACTTTGGAATCTTCTCTTGTATGTGTATACACATGTGAATTGTACACCCATCCAACCTGCATGTTAGTACGTAAGAGTTTGGATGACAGAAGGAAGGCTTACAAAATGACACAGGGATGTGTGATCTGAAGCAATTACGAAGGAGTCCAATATCTGAATTATTTCATTATCCTTCTTCAATGCCATGGCTGTAAACAAGTGTGATGTCTGATAACTCCTGCAAAGATTATCACTCGTGGATTTGTGAGACACTTGTGAGATTAAAAAGCTTGGGGGAGAATCAGAATGATCATCACACCTCCCAGTCTCACAAGATCATCACCACTGCATCTCGCTAGAGATTCTAGTAATTGCAAGGAACGCTGCAATCTTTAGGCTGCCTGTTGGGGCTCTTGTAACAGTCATGTGCTTTGATGGAATCATGGTCTACTTCTGTGAGCAATGAGTTCTGTTATGGCAGGTGGTTGGTCGATGGCCCAGAAAGGCCCATTTGCATGGGGCTTGTGCTACAAAGAAGAATTAAGCCCTGATAGCCTGTATTGCGAAAAGAGCTTTCTGTATCCGTGTGGCCCTGGTGTCAGCTACCATGGACGGGGGGCCTTGCCGCTCTACTATAACTACAACTATGGAGAAGCGGGCAAGTACCTGAAGCTCGATCTGCTGCATCGCCCAGACTTGGCTGCATCCAATGCCACAATCGCTTTCCAGACCGCCATTTGGAGGTGGATGACCCCCATGGAAGAGAAGCAGCCGTCCTGCCATGAAGTGATGGTTGGGAGATGGGCTCCTGGTAAGGAGGACACGTCCAACCTGCGCTACCCTGGCTTCGGGATGACCATCGACATCCTGAATGGGTTTGTGGAATGCGGGCATGGAGATGACACCAGGATGATTGACCGCATCTCCCACTATCTCACGTTCTTGAATTACCTTGGCGTTGGACAAGACAATGCTGGGCCATACACAGGATGCGGGCTGCACAAGGTTCTCAATAGCCCATTGGACAAGTGGTCCTAGGTAGGGGTTGCCTGGTATTTGCCTCCATCCTGGATTCTGAATATGTATTTTTTGTACATGCTTGGGGCTATGCTCTTTATTTTATGTAAGGTTCTGATTCTTGTCAAAGGCAAGCTAGTTGCTCCTTGATCAAACTCATTTTCCCAACGAGTATGTAACGTTGTGACTTTTTGTTTAAAGCAAACTTGCTTCTTGTTCCTTACACACACTCATCTTCAATAGCCTCCTAATTTATCAAAGTGCCAACGAATGGCCTCCGTGTTCAATTCATGCGATGGTAACTCCTTGTGCACTTATGTGGTGGTCATATTCAGGATTGCCCCCCTGCAACTACCCTTTGTAGAAAGAAATGCCTTTGTGAGTGAATATATGACGTCATTCTGAATGTGATCTTACATCGAAGAACTCATGTGCACCCTTGCCACTAATGACCTATTATGGTCACTGATTCAACTCCCCATCACCTTAATTCGCGTTGCATTAGGCCAATGTTCAACAGAAAACGAAGGTTTGATGTAAAAGTATCATTGAAGATTTGCAAAAGTTCAAAACCTTGAAACCCATAAAATCATCAGTTTAAAGAATGGAAAATATAGCAAATTCGAGCAAAAAAAAAAGGTCCATATTTCGAGTCAAGGTTTTTTTTTGTAGTTTTTTTGCAATACTTTCCTATGCATAGTTGTCGAATGTTACAATGAAGGCGGTGCCTTCTAACACCCCACAAGCTGTGATGAGGTGAATACGTGCATGATACGTTGATTCATGATGCCTTACTCAACTATTTGATTTGCTAATGCTAGGTTCTTTGTAATAGTAGACACAAAGTATATATTTAATAATATATTTTCCACATCATCTATGGTCATATGAAGACTATCATCAAACATAGCCTCTTTATCCTCAATAGGCACACATCCTATTTCTTTTAGTTGGCTAGGCACAAAGTTTCTAGATATTCAAATAGAGCTATCAAAGGTCCCGCCCATTGGGGGTCATTGGAACTAGATGATTATCATCAGTCATGCAATTTATAAACATTAAATCCTCCTACAAGCTATCTAATAACATGTGCCACATAGGCACAATGCTGCTACTCTAAGTAAGTTGCATTAATGCTACTCCTTTCCACATGTTGGACTTTACACATGTTAGGTAGTCTCTTTGCTGCTTCAATTGGACTTTCTTAGCCTTTGCATAATCGTATAATGTGCCATCATTGCCTCTTTTGGCATGATGTCCTTTCTATGTGTGTGATAAGGTTCGTAATAAAGGTATACAAGTGCTACCATTCTTAACATTCAACTATTTTTAAGGAGAAAGCATTAAGGTGCATTAAATAAATGGAAATTTTATAGTGATAGTGAAAAGAATGTATGTAGAACTCAAAACAGGCAACATAAGGCGTGGTAACTAAGTCAAATTTGTCCTAAAAGGGGATGTTTACAAAAGTATGGTAGGTATAGCCATAATAGGGGCCATATGGGATTTGATTATATAGTAGGTGGATATACTCCATTGCTATGAGGGCCCATAGGGCAGTTCTAGTGCTCCTTGGTGAAGAATGCATCACACCTTTCGATTTGAATTCTGCAATATTCCTCATGGACTCTAAATCTCCTTAAGGAGACAGATTCCTCTTCTTCATGACGCTGGCCCAAACTATCGCCTCATGGGGTACTCTTGAATAGAAGGAGTTCTCCGTGTTGGTCAAAATTTGGGCCACATCTTTGACTTTACACTCCATGACAATCTCCTTCTTGTTCTTGCTTAGCTTTTGCTAAGTCCCTTTTATTCAAATTATAGCATCTTTCCTTACAATTTGCTTAGCAAAGCACATTACCTCTATGAGCAAAAATGTAGCTTCTTCCAAGGGATTCTAGTTGTGGTAATGATTATTATAGATTATTGCATAAAAGATAAGAGAGAACTCTTCATTAAAAACATAAATCACATATCAAGAATTGTAGAAATATTCACAATTTTAGGATAGGTCCCAAGTTAGGGGCCCCACAATGAAGGATTGGACCATGGTAAAAAATAAGTGATCCTTATGATTTCTTGATTCCAAACAGCTTGACAAATATTTTGTTTGTCAAAGGCTAAATGTTAGAAAATGTAATGAAATGTTGTTAAGAAAACTAATATTTGAGCAAAATTTTGATTGCAAGGTATTCTCTATTATATAAAAGGGATGTTTTTAAAATTTTTAAGTCTAAATAATTATCTCATCACCTAAAATAGGTTTAAAAGTTAGCCATTGGGCTAAAATTCACCCCTAATTTTTATCTTGATTTGCATCATAGTAGGAGAAGGAGGAAGTGCAAAAGAAGGAACACCACCAACAATTAGTAATATCAGGAGCCACCATCTAAGGGCAAGGAAAATCCTTGAGTGGTAGCTTGGTTGTGTGTGTGTATGCAATTGATAGTTTGACAGGGTGGTGGCTACAATACACTTCCCTACTTCTTAGGGCATTCAAGATAGAACTTTAGCTTCCATATCTTATTTGTATAGAGATAATGCCATGTATCCACCACTCCACCATGAGCCTCATGAAGAGCTAACACCCCATATCTTTGGTGAGGGTGTATTCATTTTCAATGTAATTCTTTCTATGTTGTTTTTCATTAGTGGATGTTATATTTTCCCACAACTCATTGAGAGCAATATATAACTTTTGGAAGTTGTAAGTGATGTGAGCATACATGCTTCCCACCCCAAGGCTAGGAAGTTTGTATCTCCACCTCGAGATGAGGAAGGAAATATACTTATGAAACAACCAAAGAAGTATGAAGTATGGAAAAAATTGCACCTTGCTGTTCCAGATTGGAGCAATGGGGAAAGAACGAGGATTGCAAAGGCAGAAGTGTGGATACACTTAGATAGATTAGTAGCTCTCTTACAAAAGTTGAGGTTTAGGGATGGTGATGCCAATACATTTAAAGAGATAGTTGCTAAATTTCACAACTCTATGGTGAAGGCATGAACTTCAAACAACATAACACACTATATGGTCAGTATTGTCACCATTATAAAAATATATCGTCATTGCAAATTAGTTTGTGTTTCTAATCTCTCTTTCTTATGCATCATATACTTGAGGCACATGGTCCATACTTTGTAGATCAAGGGAGTTTAGTAGTATGGTCAACTCAAGGCATGGAATGATCTCACTGGCAAGCTCGTTTGTGCCTTTCAAAAGGAAATTGATCATGGAGGTGGCATCAATGTAAAAAACCAGAGATAAAGACAGATAAAGGCTAGGCTAGAAAGGTAGTAGCCATGCTCCCTAATCAATTCATTATCTTCCGTAGTCAATTGTCTACAAACACACAAATCATACAAAAGTAAGGTAACCTATATGTAACCATAGTTGAGTCAATGTGACCCAACCTTATTCAACTAAGGTAAACAACTAAACCAAGGTTCATGAGCTTCACTCTCAACACTCCCCCTCAAGCTCAAGTGTGATACTTCACTCCAAGTAGCTCTCTGAAATGCACCAACTTAACTTTATCCAATGACTTGGTAAAGATATCCACAACTTGGTCTTTTGTCCTCACATGGATCAAATCAATGTCACATGCAATTATTTTTTCTTTGATAAAGTGATAGTGTACCTCAATGTGCTTAGCATGATAGATAGGATTACTAGCTAGGAGCACACTACTCATGTTGTCTCAATAGAGTGTGATAGGCATGACTTCCTGCATGCCCAAATCATCAAGAATGAGAGCAAAATTTTGGTGTCAAGAAGTGCTTAAAAATAGCTAAAAATTACAAATATCAAGGGAAAAATATTCAACGTCGAAGGCGGCGGCTCGATCTAGGACGATTTTAAGCGCCAAAGTGCTTTAAAGGCGCCCGAGCAACACTTGTTGATTTTTCATAATTTTTCAGACTGTCGTGCGGATTGACAAGACTTACCGGCCAATGCGGGATGCCAAGCCAGACACCCAGGATTTTTCAGAGCTCGATTCGGAGTCCGGACGGGGAAATGGCCAAGAAACCGGTCAAGATGCGAAGAGGTGGACATTAGAGTGGCCAAAGTGGGCATGACTTTTGGGAGCCCCCAACATTTTATGAAACATCAAAACGTGGAGAGAGAAGGCGCCAACAAACCACGCCGAAATTCACGCCATGGATGGAGGAGACCAATCTTCAGCCTTGCAAACAACCCACACCACTGATCATTGCCCTTGCTTCCCCCCTGGATGCCGATCATTTCGCCATTCTTCGCTCCTCCAATGGCGATCTCTATGAAGATCTCTGATTTCAGTCTTTCTCTCTCCTCCCTCTCTCTCTTCTAAGGGCAGATTCATGTGGTGAAGAAGAAGAAGAAGAATGGATGACGGATGCTTGTCCAATGAAGACCGGATTGCTCCATGGTTCAAGAGGAAGGAAGATTGCTGATTATAGACTGTCATGAGCATTAATGGTGGCTGGAAATCAGTCCCGAGATATGACAAATAAAAACCCGCAATCCGCAAATAACGGTAATCTCATTTTTACAAAGGAAATTGATGTTTTATGCAATTTGCTTCATGAGTATTTGTTCCCATGGAATGATTATGCATTATAATGTTGTTTACTATGAGTTTGATCAGTTTATGCTCAGAAAATCAGAAAATCATAAGTGTTGTGAATGAAATTAATGGGGTAAAACCCGTAAAACACGTGAAATATGGGAAAATTGGGGGTTTTTGAGACATAAATGGAAAATATAATAAGACACCCCAACTAAATTTGTGATTTTGCTGCAAAGGAACCTAAGGGCCATAGCCCACAGCTCATTTTTCATTTTTAGTCATTTAATATTGCGAAAAAATACAAGAAAAATAGAAAAAATAGAGAAAATAGGGGAAAAATGGATTTTGAGTGCCGAAAATTAAGGAAAAATAAGAACCATGTTTGTGGATGTATGGGGGGTTTGAAGCATGAGGTTTAGCCTCAGTTCAGCCCTACCTTTATGTTTTAGTGAGTTTATATTGCTTTTTATACAATAAAAATGTGGAAAATGAACCCTAGACCTATGCACCATGCACAACCTAAACGGGTGAGAGGGTAGAGTGTATAAAAGGTGTTTAAATGCTGAATGAAATGATGAAAAGCTTGCTGGTTTTTATGCATACCATTTAGGTTGGTCAATAATTAAAGATTAAGAACCTAGTAGCACGAGGGTTTCTCGGTGCTAGGTTCATGCAACGCCGCATACGAACAATAGTCAAAATCATTGAAAGAAATGTTTTTCACATGTGCACCAATGCTGATTTTCTTAATTGCTTGAGCACATGGACATTCAGAATTTGCATGAAGCATGAATGATAAAAGGTATCAGACAATACCCCCTGGATCCATGGCAATTGCTTTCTAGAGGAACGTGACCAACGTTGAGTGAGTAAGGTTGTCCGGTGTTGGGTCTAAGAGGAAAGTAAAGTGAGGTATGGTACATTCCTGGATATGATCAATTGGTACCTTGAGAAGACTATATGTGTATGTGTTGTATATGTTTAGCGATGCATCGAGGGGCCAATCCCCAAGGTGTAGGAGAGTCGCAGTGAGGTAGCAGCAGCCAACCGTGGGAGGACCTCCTATGTTTGTACTTCGTGCTATTTGGCAATGTGCTGGGACTCCCTCTGAGGAGTGTTAATTGGGTTAGAGTTGGACTATGAGACGTGATACCAACGCAAGATGTTTAGGAAAATGATGTATGTGTCATCCACGCTCTTGGCCGCGAGACTGTGGGGTTGTTGAGCGCATGATAGAGGTCCGGCTAGTGCATGAGCCAGTGCCGGCCGGTTTTAGGTCCCATCAGTGGTGCGTCTACTAGGAGCCGCGTAGAAGTGGCGGTCCTTGAATCCTGGTTGTCTAGGAACCAGTTAGCAGTTTATGCCAAAGGATACTGAGATTGATCCGTTATTCATCGATAAGCATCGTCTAGCCGAAATCCAAAAGCAAGAGAGAGACGAAAGAGCTAGGTGACGTGCTGAAATTCTTAGGAGGTATTCCCCTAAGCGTAGCGGTGCTGAACCCTTACGAGGGATTGGATCTAGTGGTCTTGGTGCCACAAGCAGTAAGTTAGGAGAAGGTGGAAGCTCTAGTGCTCCCCTTCCTTCCATAAGGCAGTCTACATCAAGTGCAGGAGGTGTAACCCCACGGTCCTATTTCTAGTGCAAATCCAATTTTCGTCATGGCACAGCCCATTGCAATTCCTACAGGAACGACGGATTTGCTGGCTCTAGGTTACCCGCTACCCATTTTTAATGGGCTAGTTGAGGAAGATGCGGAACTCCACATCAGGGAGTTTCAAAAGCTGATGTTTAACTGTCGCATCCAAGAAGAAGGACATTTAATGATGTTCTTCAACATGACTCTCAAAGGAAGAGCTGCCATATGGTATCATGGTTTAGAAGCCGGAACCATATTGAATATTGATTCATTTTATGGAGCTTTTCGAAGGGAGTTTGCCCCTGAAAGAGGTGGGAAATATTGGTTGCGTGTACTTAACGTGACCTGCTAAGAACCACACGAGGATATTTGAGCTTATGCGAAGAAACTAAAAGAGGTTTTCCGTAAGTTGGACGCCCCTATTCCTATCCCCGCAGCTGCCCAATTGCAATATTTTCTGCATGGTTTGGACTTTAACATCCAGTTGCAGTTGAGTAGTGTCCCTTTGGGGGATATAGATACTGCCATTACACGTGCACAAGAAGTGGAATCCCGACTACAAGCAGCATATGCCTCTCGTGCCAATCCGAATATGGGTCTAGCATTGGGAAATAATATGGCGACGGCCAATGGTAGTAGTAGCCAAGGGATAGCGATGGCTAATCCTAATGGGAGAGGGAATATGATGCAGAATGTGCCTTTATTACTAGCTCCCCCTAGCATGTCGATGCCTACGGGCAGTCAAATGGCTCCAAATGGTAGAGGCCAGGTAGTTAATCCTAATACCATGCCTGTGGTTCAACAACCAGTGCCTAATCAAATTGTTAGACCAATGGAACGACAGGGTAATGATCAAGGCTACAAGTCGAGCGCTTCCAATGTTCTTGGCGAGGTTAAGGACATGATGAAGCATTATACTAACATGATTACGGAGCAGTATCGACAAATAGCCATGGATGTCAACTTTCTTAAAAAACAACAAAATTTGATAGGAAGTAGATACCCAGATGAGGGTGCACCTTCGAGGTTTAGCTGCAAATGGTGTGGTGGGCAACATTATCCACGAAATTGCCCAAATGTCAAGTGCGACATCTGTGGAAAATCTGGCCATTTAGCAACCACTTGCTGGAGTAAGATTAGTTCCCTCCAGCGAGGTAGTCGGCAACTAGGGCCTGTTAATCATCATGCGCAAGGAAATGATTCCCAGCGAGAAGACAGACCTAAACAAATACTCCAACGACCAAAGACTACAGTGGAGGAGCTGCCTAGTGGTAGTGGGGTTAGTTTGATTGAGGCTGTGCGTGTTAATGACGCTGAAACCTCTAATCTGCGAGCTATCCTTACAAGACTCGTCAAAAGGGTAGAGAGGCCGACAAGGATAAGCCTGTCGACGAAAACCCTAAATGAGGCGACAAAGGAACGCAAGTTTTGGATCCTGCCATGGAAGGGGGACCTCTGAAGCCCATGGAGAGTAAAGCTGATGTTAAGAAGGATAAGGAACCACCGAAGAAGAAGGTGAAAGTTAAAAAAGAGGCAATAAAGCCGGTTCAACAACCTAAAGAGCGGATGGTTTGGTGTGAAAAGTGAACTCTACCAAACTATCATGAATTTGATTTGGTGAGCTCTCTTTGCGAAGTCAAGCCAGATGTCAATCTTTTACAGCTTATTAAGCTTTCCCCAGGAGTACACAAGGAATTTAGAAAGATCCTGCATACCGGATATTGCGCGAGTTGGTGATGACTCGTTCGAGCATGCTGAGAAGCATTGCCCAAGGGTTGCAGCCTATGTCGATGGGATATTAGTAGATTATGCCATTGTCGAAACGGGATCATCTGTTAATATTATGAGTTCTGAACTGATGGAAAGGTTGGGTCTTGCGATCTAGAAAGATACCTCCACAATTCTCAGAATGGCAGATGATAGTTTGAGACAGCCAGAAGGCTACATTACTAAGGTCCATGTCACTGTTGCAAATGTAGAATGCCTGTTGGACTTTAGGGTAATTCGTTTTGCAGGGCGTCCAAGTTACCAAGTATTACTTGGACGACCTTGGATCTTGCAAGTGGACTGCCAAGTGGATATACCCACCGGTCGGCTGATATTCGACAGAGGTGCTCAGCGCGTGGTGATTGATGCCTATCCTGAGTCCCCGCAGAGTGAGAGAGCTCCTCTATCTTCCACAGAATTGGAGACATTAGAGGATTTATGCGCCAGTGAGACATCATCGAGTGATGAGCCCAAAGAGGGATCCACCACGGAAGACATCTATCAGATCACTCTGAACGAGCCGATAGAGGCCCAAGTTCGTATAAGAGATGCAGATGTTATCGAGCTAGACCTTGGCATGCCAAATGATTCGCGGCCAATTAAATTAGATTCTATGCTCAGTTCAGCAGAAAGGGAGGACTATGTATCCTTGATTCAAGAATTTTGCGACATCTTTGCTTGGAGTTATGATGAGCTGAGAGACATTCCTCCCAGCCTGGCTGTTCATACTATTCCTGTAAAAGAAGGAAGCTGCCCTGTGCACCAGAAAGTAAGGCGTATGCCTTTCGAACTGAGGGACGAGCTGTTTGAGGAGTTACAGAAGCTGATAAAAGATGGTTTAATCTTCCCTGTTCAACACACAGAATGGTGTTCACCAGTTGTTATCAGGAAAAAGAAAAATAATCAAATCCGATTGTGTGTAGATTTTAGAGAGCTGAATAAGCAGACGGTTAAGGATTACTACCCGTTGCCATTCATTGACCAGATTTTGGACCAATTAGCGGGTAGGGAGATATATTCGTTTATGGATTGCTTTGCAGGATATAACCACATGGCAATTGCAGAAGAGGACAAGTTGAAAACAACTTTTATTACTGTCTTTGGTGCTTTTGCGTACCATGTGATAGCCTTTGGTTTATGCAATGTGCCTGGTTCGTGGCAACGAATAGCAGATAAGACATTTGGTGACATATCCCCTAAAGAGTTGAAGGTGTTTATTGATGACTTAGGAGCCGCCACCGTGAGAGAAAGGCAGTTGATCATTTTAAGAAAGTGCTTTGAGCACTGCAGACAATTTTGTATCGCTCTTAATCCACGGAAGTGCGTTTTTGGTGTACCTTATGGGCTATTGATGGGCCATGTGGTCAGTTCGGTAGGAATTGCGACAGATCCCGAGAAGGTCAAAGTCATAGTTGCTATGGGTCCACCACGCACTCCGAAAGAAGTTCATAGCTTCCTCTCTTTGGTTGGTTATTACCATAGATTCATAAACGCCTTGGCAGAAAGAACGTTGCCGCTTACAAATCTATTGTCCTTTAGCTGTTTGTTTGTATGGAGCGACCCTTGTAAGGTAGCATTCGAGGATGTGAAGCAGGAGCTAGTAAAATCTCCTGTTTTAAAAGCACCTAAAAGAGGTGAGGTGTTCTATATATTTTCAACAGCCACCATGTATAGTATCAGTTGTTGCTGTTTAGCCCAAATTTGGGAAGAAAAGTGGTATCACCCGATTGCTTTTGCTAGCCGGAAGCTGGGGGTATCCGAGATCAATTATACCTACATGGAGAAGTTGTGTCTTGCGATGGTCTTTGGGACCAAGAAATTCAGGCATTATATTCTTTATGAGAAAGTTGTGCTTTATAGGAAGGCGGAGGGGCTTCGATTATTGATGAATAAGTTGCAGCCGCCTGATCGTCTAGCGAAGTGGTTAATCACTTTGCAGGAGTTTGATTATGAAATCAGGAGTAAGCCACCAAGGTTACAGGGTATTGTGGAATGTCTTGTGGACTTTGGGGAGCCGAAAGAATCTATGGCTAAAGGTAGTGACATGGAGTTGTTATTTAAGATAGATACGGCGCTTATTCCCTCCTGGTACGCTGCAATAACGCATTATTTATCGACACGAGAGGCTGGATCCGAACTATCTAAAGCTGAGAGAAGGAAAATTAAGCAGCAAGCATTAAAGTTTGCTTTGATCGCAGGTACATTATATCGGCAAGGGGTTGATGACATCTATCGCCGATGTGTGATGCCTGACGAGGTGCCATTCATTTTGGAAGAGTGCCATGATTCCGCTTGCGGAGGCCATTTTGTTGGACGGCTTATAGCACAAAAGGCTTTAAGAGCAGGTTACTAGTGGCCTGCCATCTTCCAAGATGTGTTCGCGTATGTTAAGAGATGCGATATTTGTCAATGACATGATAGTCGAGAGAATAGGAAAAGACACTCACCCCTATTATGGCAATACTTCCATTTGAGAAGTGGGGAATAGACTTTGTGGATCCTATTACTCCGTCGTCGACTGCGCAAAAGAGGTATATTATTGTAGCGACTGACTACTTCACAAAGTGGTCAAAAGCACGTGCAACAAGGAAAGATGATACTAAAGAAACTGCTACTTTCCTCTTAGAGCAGATAATATGCCGTTTTGGTCCACTGAAAGAATTAGTGTCGGACCGTGGAACCCATTTCCTAAACAAGGTTATCAAAAGCTTGACCAAGGCTTGGCAAATCAAGCACAATAAAACGACTCCTTATAATCCGCAAGTAAATGGGCAGGTTGAAAGTACCAACAAACAGCTTGTGGGTATCTTGTCTAAGATAGTCTCTGAAAAGAAACGAGACTGGGACAAGAAGTTGTATGTGGCAGTATGGGCATATAATACCATGTTCAAGCGAGCCACTGGCCACACGCCGTTCAAACTAGTTTATGGTGAAGAGTGTGTTTTACCCTTAGAAATTGAGTTGCCAACCATTAGATTTGCGATAAACCATTCTTTGGGTAATGAGGACGCCCTATTAGAGCGATTTACGACCTTAGCGCACCTCGATGAAATCAAGTTGCAAAGCCTATTATACCAGGAGGTGGCTAAACGTCGCATGAAACAGTTGCATGACCTGAAAGTGAAGAAGTATACCTTTAAGAAAGGACAACTGGTTTTGTATTACAATACGCATAGGGAGTTGTTTCCAGGGAAGCTGGAACCTAAATGGGATGGCCCCTACAAGATTGTTAGGTTAGGGAAGAACAGGTCTAAGCCCTATTAGCAGATCTAGAGGGAGTAGAGTTTAAAAATAAGGTTAATCTTAATAAGATTAAACCTTATTATTTCTAAGTATGCTAATACAAAAGAAATGCATTGCAGGTCCATGCTGGGGATGATCTGAGACCGGAAGAGCTTAAAGCTGGTTGATGGGTCGGTTAATCCCTTATTTGGAGCACCCTTATCTGGAGCAAAGATACCATCAGGGGAAACTCATCTAGTGGAGCAAAGGATATAAAGTGATTGAGCAAGAAGACGGAACCTTTGTGTGGGAGATCAAAGTCTTTTGCCATCACTGTTTACGACTGTTGACAAGTATCCCTGTTGAGTTCAATGAAGAAGGTGGGTTGGAGCCGTCAGTCCATCCTCTCAATATGCTAAACTTTGATTACCATAATTACGAATAGAGGAGTTCATGATGGCCGGCTGTGTAAACCCATTATGGACGTATACATTATATTTTGACGGAGCGTCCAGGGGCCCTAATAAAAAAGGGAGTGTTGGAGTAGTAATCCGAGATCCCCGACGTAGAGTTACAATGAAGTTAGCTGCTTATCTCGGGGTAGGATTCACTAACAATATGGCGGAGTATAAAGCCTTGATTATGGGACTGCACATTGCCAAACAAGGTGTTATTCGTCGGTTGCTAGTAAAAGGGGATTCCCAATTGATCCTTGTCTCTCATATTTTTTCACCTCATATGTGTGCATGTGTATGCATGTTTATATATGTCTACACATTGCATGTATATGTATATGTATATGTATATATTTGTGTGTGGTGTGTGTGCTTACATGTGTGTGTGTGTGTGTGTGTGTGTGTGTGTGTGTGTGTGTGTGTGTGTGTGTGTGTGTGTGTGTGTGTGTGTGTGTGTGCAAGCACTTATCAAGTTAGGTGAAATCATAGCTAAGAGATGGAGGAACCAATAAAATGAGGATGTGCTCAATGAAGCTTTCAAAATCCAAGTTAACATGAATATGAGGGGATACCTCACAGTGAAGCCCCGAGATGCATGGAACCACCAATCAGAGTGGGATATGCTATCCTTGAGTTATGTGAGCTCTCCTATTTTACTTTTTGCTACTTGTTGCCACATGAATGGGTTAATGTGCTCTACTACCAAACCCCACCGAAGACAACAACAATTATTAATAAGCAACTGAGTCATGGAAGATATAACTTCCCCAATATTTGCGATGTGAATACGGTAATGGTAGACAAATTTTACTTGTTCTAGTTAGGAGATCTTAGACTATCTTTCAATAGTTTTCTCAAAAGATTCACTAATTTTCCAAACCCCTCATTCATTATGACTTGCAAATATCTCTGCCTTCTAATAAAGTTATTATAGTAGGTGCCCACACTATATAAGGATGGCCTACCACCTTTATTCTTTGATGCAAATACTCGAATTGAATGTGTTTCCATAATGCAACTCCACTTGCACGTATTAATTTTTATATCCTACTCTATACGTTGAAATATAAGGTGGTGGACCAATGTGGAACCTATATAGTTGGGGTGCTTTAGTCATTTGACATAGTTGGTATTAGATTGAAAAATGAAAATAATAATAATAATAAAATATTGGTAGATTTGAATTGAAAGAAAATTGAAAGATCATGCATATTGCATGAGTAATGGTGTGGCCCAAAGCAACTAAGCTTGGACTACAATTTTGTTGAAAGAAGGTCTTGCATGCTGAAATTAGTCATCCCTTCATGTTGTGCTTTGTTAGTCAAAGGATCCTTTGCACAGTGGCTTTTGACTATATGCATGCTTCTTCACCTAAACCCAAGAACTAATAGTGAGTATTACCTCGGCTTAGCTTCCCTACTCCATTCTATTTAGTGCCCCAATGCTACTCACTATCTTATAGACTTGACACAATGAAAGAATATATTATTGTAGAATGAAATTCACACAAAATAGGTAAAACTCTCAAGTCATCTTCTACACAACAAAAGAGGAATTCCATACTAAGTATATCTTAAGTTTAGAAGGCGAACACATGCCATATTTTTGAGCATGATGTGCCCCTAGAGTTATGGCTAAGGGTGTTCAAAGAGGATTTCAATTGCATAGGTCCAATGAAGAATCACTTGATTTGAGATGAGCTGAAGAGCTAGGTGAAGAAACTCTACAACCATGCCTATTAAGAGACAAACATGATAAATAAGGAGCTAAGTATAATACTTGCTAGAGGTGGAGCCATGGAACTTGGAGTGCCAAAGGAAAACACAGGAGTGGAACATTAGGAGAAATATGGACTCTCTTTGTGCCCCTTAAGGGGTTTCTCTCACCTCTCTCTCTCTCTAAAAAGAGATTCCAAATAATGTTATAATAAGAGAACTTCTACAATCAAGCAAATCTCGTATTTGTATTTTTAATAGAATTCACCTATTATTTTATTCCCAAACTGTAGGATAAGGTCACTTTTTCTCAAAATCCTCACAACTAAAGAAATACAATTCTATTTTCTCAAAAATAGAGCCAATCATTGATAGATGACTCTTTAATACCCTCATGACTTTTCAACATTAAAATATATTAGAATCATTCTCATTCTCACTTCTTAAAAGGATGGAAGTTAAAGAACGATATAAGTTGACGTACACATCATATTTTAAGATTATTTTTTATCCAAAGACACATTTTTGACTCGAGAGTTTTCTTCTAAATTTGTATCTCTTTTGGACAAGTATATGCCCATTTTTGGGCATTTTTTCATTCCCTCTAAAAGCTCTAGTTTAATCCCAAATTTTGTGTACTCTTCTCTTTCCCTGTAGAATATGGTTTCTTGCATACGAAATCTTCTAAAGCATCAGTGAGGAGTGGTTTTGATACCATTTGCTAAAATCAAATAATATCCATCTACAACACTCTCTATAACTACTACAAGCAATCTCCCTCTTCAACACTATACTATAAGTAATCTCCCTCTTCAACAGTCTATACTACAAGCAATCAAGTGATAATGGAGGTATCTTTATTTTTTTAAACTTTGCGATGTTATTATTCTTCACAATTGTTGTTTAATCCTTAAGCAACAATTCATGTAGAGAGAGAGAGAGAGAGAGAGAGAGAGAGAGAGAGAGAGAGAGACCATTTGACTGTGTGAGATGAAGTAAGAAAATAAGTGATAGAGTGATAGAAAGTACATTTGGGCATAAGGTAAGATGATGTTATTGTTCTTAACTATCCAAGATTTTGTATAAATGTGTTTAATAATCTTTGACCAATTCTTGTTGTGAGAGAGAGAGTGTGTGTGTGTGTGAGAGTGAGAGAGTATTTTGGATAGAGCAAAAGATAAGATTAGAGCCTAATAAGAAGTTGATTCCAAGATAAGATTAGAGGCTAACTAGGGGTTTATTAGGGTCTACCATGACTGAAATGAAGTGAAAGAGTCAAGATCCAATTGGGTAAAAAAGAATATAGGTAAAGTGAATCAAAGGGGTATAATTATGTGATTTGAATTTTAATCTAAGTTAAAATTGTCATACATTTTTCTTTGCAAAACGTAGATGCAAGACATACTAAGAGAAAGAGATATATTCACTTCCAATTGGAGGATGAATAGACACCACTATTCAAAAGAACTATGGAAAGGGATGATGCAATAAGATATAGGATGCAACAAGAAAGAAATACAAGGAAAAAAATGTGGATCTTTGGGTTGATGGGTGCATTTATCCACATGATCCACTAACTCAAAGGCCACCACAATTTACTGGGCTTACATCATTTGTAAAGTTTGTGTGAAGGCAATGAAGGATTGTATGGATACACATATAGACTTGTGACGCAAGGATCAACATGGGTTCATCAAGCCTTAACAAATATGTGGACAAGATTACAAGGATGTGTGCAGTCTTTGATGGAAAAAGATAGATTGTTGATTGAGAAGGATAGGGAGAATCAGAGCCTACAATAAGCAATGTCTATCATTGAAGATGCTATGTATGGTACACAGGTACATAATATTGAGTTACAATCTAAAATTATGGAGTTGGAGAAGGAGAATGGAAACTTGAAGAGGAAGCTCATAAAAACTTTGGAGATTGGGCCCACTTTAAAAACCAAAGAAGCACGTCAGTGCATTCAATTAGTTGAACTAATTCACCAATTAACCAAAGGAAGTGGACAATATCATAGATGCATATATGCTCAATCTTCTACAATGAGAAATATGTTTCCTTATGCAAAGAATGATACTATTGCTAAAGTCCTTAGCAAGGATATAGTAAAAAATGCATTTTAAAATTGTAAATTCAGGGATATTGTGGATGGTGTCGCAAGTGAACGTCTTAGGGATGTAAGCAACTTATTTACTACTACAGATGCTCAAGGATTATGTGACAAGGGGTGGGACTGAGTTTTGAGTCATATAGTATGCTCTATCAACAATTGGATACGGGTTTTAAGCAGGTCTTCAAAACTAAGCAAGTAGTGCCTCTGTCAAAATCATTTCCCATGAAGAAGGCTCGAAAACAACTAGATGAGAAAGTTTTAGAACTGATTGGTGAGCCTACACATCTAGAACACACACATACTGAAGTATGGTTCCAAAGAAGTTACATTTGTATTGAATGCATCCAACAACTTTGTATTGGATATATGTAGGGTGCAAATGGCCATGGTCAACCAAGTTCTACAATATGCCTTTGGAAGAATGTAGAGGCAAGCTTAAGTTTATCCTCAAACTTAAGCTTAAGAATGTAGAGGCAAGCTTAAGTTTGTCCTCAAACTTAAGCTTAAGAATGTAGAGGCAAGCTTAATTTTGTCCTCAAACTTGACGAGAGTGAGATTATCAAGGGGGAAAAACTTGAACATGTGAGTATAACACTTATGAATCGAGCATTGGATCCCAACATCAATGAAAACCGTCCTTTATACTTCATTGTGCAATCAGAGAATGAAATATGGTGGCTTGTAGCATTTGAAGTACCAACGGAGGATCATGAGGTAAAAGTATTTTTAAACCTCACTAATATACTAGTGTTATTCAACAACAAAATAATGGAGCAACTTTACATGTTGAAGGATTTGGGGACTATCAAGTTGAATGGCGTCTTGCAGGTGATTTAAAAACAATGAAGTGTATGTTTGGTTTATCGAATCAAACAAATGCAAAATTTCCATGCATATATTGTATGCAAACTAGGAAGAAAGGAAAAGATGGAAAGAAAGAATGGCTTGCCAAGACATGACAATAAGGTGCTCCAACATGTGATAAAAAAGTCATGAGAAATGGAATGCTAGTCCTAATGGATCCAAATTGGTACCCTATTTTGGAAATACCATTGACAAGGGTTCACTTTGGTGGACCCAAGGCTAGGAAGTTGATATCTCCACCTCGAGATGAGGAAGGAAATATACTTATGAAACAAACAAAGAAGTATGAAGAAGTATGGAAAAAATTGCACCTTGCTGTTCCAGATTGGAGCAATGGAAAAAGAACGAGGATTTCAAAGACAGAAGTGTGGATACACTTAGATAGATTAGTAGCTCTCTTACAAAAGTTGAGGTTTAGGGATGGTGATGCCAATACATTTAAAGAGATAGTTGCTAAATTTCACAACTCTATGGTGGAGGCATGAACTTCAAACAACATAACACACTATATGGTCAGTATTGTCACCATTATAAAAATATATCGTCATTGCAAATTAGTTTGTGTTTCTAATCTCTCTTTCTTATGCATCATATACTTGAGGCACATGGTCCATACTTTGTAGATCAAGGGAGTTTAGCAGTATGGTCAACTCAAGGCATGGAACAATCTCACTGGCAAGCTCGTTTGTGCTTTTCAAAAGGCAATTGATCATGGAGGTGGAATCAATGTAAAAAACCAGAGATAAAGATGGATAAATGCTAGGCCAGAAAGGTAGCAGCCATGCTCCCTATTCAATTCATTATCTTCCACAGTCAATTGTCTACAAACACACAAATCATACAAAATTAAGGTAACCTATATGTAACCATAGTTGAGTCAGTGTGACCCAACCTTATTCAACTAAGGTAAACAACTAAACCAAGGTTCATGAGCTTCACTCTCAACACTCCCCCTCAAGCTCAAGTGTGATTCTTCACTCCAAGAAGCTCTCTGAAATGCACCAACTTAACTTTATCCAATGACTTGGTAAAGATATTCGCAACTTGGTATTTTGTCCTCACATGGACCAAATCAATGTCACATGTAATTATTTTTTCTTTGATAAAGTGATAGTGTACCTCAATGTGCTTAGTCCTAGCATGATAGATAGGATTACTAGCTAGGAGCACACTACTCATGTTGTCTCAATAGAGTGTGACAGGCATGACTTCCTGCATCCCCAAATCATCAAGAAGCTTCATGGGCCATGATGCCTCACATGCAGCTAGTGCAGCACCTCTATACTCTACCCCAGTACTAGAGAGTGAAACTGTAGGTTTCTTATTACTACTCCAGTTGCCCATACTACTACCAAGGGAAAATGTATACCCACTAGTAGATCTCCTATCATAGGCACTTCCTGCCCAGTCAGCATCTGTATATCTTGTAAGCTCCAAAGACTTACCATGCTCATAGAATAGACCATAATTTAATGCAGCCTTCACATATCTCAAGATCCTCCTCACTATATCCAAGTGAGGCTTCATAGGCTTTTGCATGAATTGGCTAATCAGTCCAACTGAATAGCAAAGGTCTGGTCTAGTAATGGTAAGGTAAATTAGGCTACCCACCATTTGTCTATGCATAGTGACATTCTCAATCTCATGCCTAGCATTTACAAGTAGCTTAACATTTTTCTCCAATGGAGTGCTCAAAGACTTTCACTCCAACATACCATGGTTAACATATCTTGTGCATATTTCTTTTGCAACAACCAAGTACCATGAGGTGTAGAAACAACCTCAATCCCAAGGAAATACTTCAGTTCACCCAAATCTTTGACCTGAAATGAGCATGTAACATTTCCTTGATCTCTCCAATTCCCATGACATCATCACTTGTAATGATCAAATCATCTACATAGATGACTAATATCACATAAACAACCCTTGTCTTCTTTGTGAATAGGCTATGATCAGTCTTGCCCATAGTGAAACCAAGTTTCTATAAGCATGCACTTATCTTAGCATTCCAAGATCTAGGTGCTTGCTTCAACCTATACAATGCTTTCTTCAATCTACAGACACATGTAGGAAAATCTGGATATACAAAGCCCTCGAGGTGATCCATGTATACCTCCTTAACCATATCACCATTGAGAAAAGCATTCTTCACATCCATCTAATATCACTGTTCTCATGGTTGCCATTTTAGTAACAGGGCTGAATGTCTCCTCATAATCATGGCCATATTGTTGTGGATACCCTTTAGCCACAAGTCTTGCCTTGTATCTTTCCAATGTGCCATCTGATTTGCACTTCACCTTGTATACCCTTTTGCAACCAATAGGCATTTTTCCTTCAGGCAAATCAACCAAATCCCAAGTGTCATTTTCAACCAATGCTGAATATTCCTCATCTATTGCCTTACACCAATGATAATTCAAAATAGCTTCAAAAAACTTTGTGGGTTCCTTGAAGCTAGTGACTTTTGCCATGTATACATAGTGCCTCACTATGTAGCCATTGTATGTAAGCCTATCCATAGGCTTTCTAACTCTTTATGATCTCCTCAACTGAGGTGTAGTATGAAACTCTCCTCTCCATGAGGTGGTACGTATCTATGTCTCACACCAAGATTCACAACTGATGGAATACCAAACTCACTATCCAAGCTGTCAATGCCACTTGAATCATAACCACAAGTAAGTGGCCCTATAACATCATCAAGTTTACCTTTGCCATTATCCACATTTCTCCCCCTCACTAACATACTCGTGTCAGTGGATAAAGATGTTGAAGTCCTCAATCTACTTGTCCAAGGACTAACTGATGTAGTAGCATCTTTAGATGGCCCAGAAATTTCTGCACTCTCATTTGTACTTGCATGTACATAAGTCTCCTGAAAACCATCACCATCATTCATGAATATGGTCTTCTTCTCATGCCATGAATTCAGCTCATCAAATACCACATCTCTTGAGACCAATGTCCCAAGAGTAGAAGGATTGTAGGATTTTTTAGCCTTCTTATCTTGTGCATACCCAATAAAGATGGCATTTTCTGCCTTTGGATCAAGCTTATTCCTCTTCTCATCTGGAACATGTACATATGCCAAACATCCAAAGACCTTAAGATGGCTAATGTCAGACTTTATCCTATAAAGCCTCTCATTAGGAGTCACCTCATGTATCCCTGCTATTAGTGTATGATTCATGACATACACAACAGTCATAACAGCCTTTGCCCAATATGCATTTGGTAGGTTCTTTGCATTCAACATGGCTATAGACGATTCCATGATCACCTTGTTTTTCCTTTTTTCCACACCATTTTTTTGTGGTATGTACCTGCATGTCAATTGCCCCTTTATCCCATGGGCTGCCAAGAAGTGATCAAAGTCTTTAGAGACATATTCTCCACCACTATTAGATCTCAAGCATGAGATGCAACAAGCTAATTCTTTCTCCACATGTATATTGAAGTCCTAAGAAGCATCCATGACACCACTTTTGTGCTTCAACACATACAACCATGTGTACCTACTATAGTCATCTATGAATGACACATTGTAGCGTGATTTCCCAAGAGATGCATTCTGTGAGGGTCCCCATACATCATAATGTACAAGCTGTAATGGTCTAGTAGTGGTGCTTACATGTCTCACAAATGGAAGCCTTGATTTCTTCCCAAATTGACATGACTAACATACATGTCCCAATTCCACATGCTTGAACTTAGGGAGTCCAAGTACAACTTGCTTATGCTGCATATTCTTCAGCTTTTGTACATTTACATGACCAATCCTTTTATGCCATATCTCAATGTCCCTTATCACAGCATTGTCATGTGAGTACATAGCAACATTCAAGGCTGGAATTTTTATATCCAATGTAAACATCCTACCATTTCTTTTGAATTTAGAAATGACTTTGCATCCTTGACCATACTCTTCAATGTAGCATCCATCCCTATTGAATCTAACTTGTAGATTATGTTTAGCCATTTGTCCCATAGAAAGCAAGTTTTTGGTAATGGAGGGTACATGTAACACATCATATAGACTCTTTTTCTTGTCACTATGCATCATCAAGGGAATAGTACCTGTATGCTTAATGTCATGTTGTGTATCATCCCCTCTGCAAACATATCGATGAGCACCTTCTACCAATGTGTCAAACCACTCTCCATGAGGAGTCATGTGGTTAGATGCCCTTGAGTCTATATATCATACAGCATCTATTTTGCCTTGTGTAGGCAACCCTTTTTTCACATGTTGCATAGTAAACAACCTATCATCCTCTTGCATACCACTAGAAGAGGTATAATTACCATGTTGCCTCCCTCTTGCTCTTTGATTGTTCTACTTCTTGTAGCAATATTTATCTACATGCCATATTTTCCACAATAATGACAATCCTTATTTGCATTTGATTGTTGTCCATGGCTCATTTGGGGTTGCTGCCAAGTGCCTCTTCCTCTAGATAAGTAACCCCCTCTTCCATGAGCATTAGAGGCACCTCTATTTACTTGAGGCTACCTATTTTTCCATCTAGTACCTTGTTGTCCACAGGTTGCAAATGCATTTCCAACCCCTCTTCCTCTAAAGTTTGACCTTCCTCTTCCACCTCTACCCCTTTGATTTGAGTAAAAGACATTGTCCCTGTTGTTTTAAGACCCACTGGAACTTGTGTTGAGTCCAAGATTCACTTCTTCATGCAAAAGAAGTGCCACAAGTTCATCAAAGTCAGGCTGCTCTTGACGCACTGAAATGGAAGTGTCAAACTACTTGTACTCCTCTCCAAGACCATGGAGGGTATTGGCCACCAAATCATCATCCTCAACTTCAGCTCCAATTGAGACTAGTTATTCAAAAATGGTTCTAATCTCACTCACATAGTCTTCAATAGACCTTCCATTCCTAGATATGTGGCTGAATTTTTGCTTCAATTGTGTCTTTCTCACATGAGTGACATGACCGTAATTCTTCATCAATAAGTCCCAAGCGGCTTTCGGTGAAGTACAGTTTGAAATTTGCATAGCTTTTGTGTTTGACACACATAAGGACAACCAATGCAAGACATTGCTAGCCTTTTCCAGCCATGTGCTATGTGCCTTTAATTGATCCTATGTTGGAGGTCTATCCTCCGGTAGCTAGGGCTCATGTTCAAAACATGTGACTAGGTCCCAATAGCCTCTTCCAATTAAGAAATTTGACATCTTGAACTTCCATAAAACAAAGTTATGGTAGTCCAGCTTCTCACCTACTATCTAGGTGATAGTATCCTTCTCCTTGTGTTTGCCATTCCAAAGTCTTCAACTTTGCAAAACAAGATTTGATGTGGAGAGTCAATTACCCAAAATGCCAATAGGCAATGCACTTTAATGACTTGTAGTGCAACCACTTTTTTACTGAAAATTTACAGCAATAACCACTATTGCATTCTGAGCCAATACATGTGCTTTTGTTCCCATTCAACCCCAGTTACAATGCCTCCAACAAACCTACATTCCAATTTGATGCGGTGACTACAAAAAAAAAATGCACATGATTTGCAACTTTCATTTCAATAATCTTTCGGAAAGGCTTGCAAAGCTTGAAAACCTCAAATACTAGCCTTCAACAATGCCATTTCTACCATTTAGGCACTTTGAGTGCTTGCATACTCTAAGTCAAGTGAAGAGGTAGGAGTTCAACTCCGAACTGGCACTTGGTTTTAGGTAGGAAACAAGGGAGTCAAAGGCTATTCAATCTCTTTTGTGGATTAATTTAGGGTTAGGAACCTTTCTGTGCATTGGTTAGAGTAGGAGTTGTGCATTTTTTATCAGATTTGAAACACTAAGGTTTGGGAAATAAGGAAAAGATGAGTTGTGCATTTTTTTATTAGATTTGAGATACTAAGGCTTGGGAAATAAGGAAAAATAAGGAAGAGATAATTCTCTAGATAACCAAGAAATAGGGAATAAAGGGAAGAAAGGGAATAAATTTTGCATGTCCAAGAAGGAAAACAGAAGGTAAGGGAAGAAAGAGAGAAAACATAAGGTGAAAAGAGGGGAAGAGAGAGCTCATTTGCATTCAATGAGATTAAGAGAGAGCTAGTGAGAGAGAGACAAGGAGTGAAAATTCCATAGGCTACTGCACCAACGATCCACTCGGATTCTTGGATGGGCACCCCTCATCCAAATCCGAGTCTCTGACTTCTTGGATGTCTGAATCCTCGACTTGGACGGCCAAGTCTAGGACTTAGACTAGTTGTCCAAAACCCTGTTGTAATTGGATTCTGACCTTTAGGGGCTTGTTAGAGCCTATTCCCAACTAACCAGTGACTAGGTTGAAGTCCAAACTAATAGAAGAAACCATAGGATTGTTCGCACTCAAAGAACCTCAACCTAGTAGTCCATGGGGGAACTGACCATTGGCCACTACCTGATTAGAGACCCAAGTTGACTCACTGGGCTAGAAGCCCGATAGATCAACTACCACCACCCATAGAGAGCCCATTTTCAAATGGTTGGGAGTAATCAAAACCCCTTACAAAAGCATCAAGAACAGGAGATTAATGTCGGAGTTGACTCCATCAAAGGACACTTTCGGTTGTGTAGGCATTTAAGCACATGTGAAAGTTGGAAAGCTTGATTTTTCATAGTCCACATCGAGATGCACTACTGGTGTATAAGTGTTGCACATTTGTAAATTGTTGCATTAACAAGGAACACACTAAGGGGATTTAACCTAAAAATGAACCCACTATAGGATTACAACCTCGAGACTTGGACAAGGGACCTAGAAAACTAGGAACAAAGATGTAGAGGGGACTAAACCATCACATTACTGAGAGAGGGATAGGCTCACCAACATTAGGGATACATCTCTAGCCAACTTAGTTAATCTCATAGATGCACTAGTGGATCAGGAGGCAACTATTATGGTAGGCACTAGCTCAAACAAGAACAGTCTAGACCTCGACCTTAACCTTAACATGCCTGAGCACCCTAACGACATCTAGTGACTTGTCACACAATACGACTAGGAAAATAGACAAAGATAGCACACCATGGACACAGATTTCATAGCCAACATCAAGGAAGAGAGGAGACTGGCAAGGATGACATTGTAGTGCATTGCAAGTTATAACTAGGAGCAAAGGGCTCAGAGGTTGCATCATGAGAGAGAGCTCAATGAGTTCACAGGATCCTAGCCATATCAGGTAAGAATAGAATGGGAGGTAATGCCAATAGGGAGAGATTCTTGGAAGAGCCGATCTCACAATAAGTGGGCTAATCACCAAAATATTGCTAGATAATACCATCACTAAGTAGAGTGGGACAGCCTTGGCAGCATCATTGCTAGTTGGGTTGGGAGTTACCCCAAGTGCCAGGAGCTAAACAAAAATACCCATAGTTGCAAAGCAACTTGATAAATACCATGCAGGCAATGACCTTACAGCTTCATCGAGTAGTTTGAGTAGGTATGTGAGGCTAATAACCTCACAGACCCCGCTCATCGAGCTTATGCATTCAGTCTTTGCTTGGGAGGCAAGGGACGGACTTGGTTCACCTATCTAGATAGTGCTAAACATAATGAATTTACATAGTTGAAGGATCTCTTCATCAAGAGGTTCTCAAAGGTAGGTTACTCTGATAACCTCATTGTTAAGCTAATGAATATTAGCCAGAAAGACAAGGAGGATATATGAGACTACGTCACACGTGTGAGGAATCTCTATAAGAGGATACCTGCTCTGAGTGACCCAATGAGAGAGCGGTCTCTATCGATTTCATTAACATGATTTTCAATGAAGAAATTTATAAGGCCCTTGCAAGAAACTTGAACATACAAAGGGATGTGCTTGTGAGAGTCTTTGAGAAAGCCATATGGGTAGACGACTTGCTTAGGGAGAGAAGCTCTTGTTTCACTTCTTTCATTATGATAATTGATTTATGCATAACTATCTATCTCCCTATTCTAATTTCTTTCTAGTATCTATCTCGATTCTCTCTTTCCCCTCGGGCCGCAAGGCCCCCAACCCCCATCTCTCTTCATTCTTGAATCTTGAAAGTTGAAACTTGAAACTTGAAAGGCTCAACTCTCTGTTTCTCTCACATTGTGCATCAAAGTAGTAATGCAATTAGGAACACCGAGAGAGTTGTAGCAACAACTAGTGAACAAGCACCCCCCAGTGAACAGGAAAAAGGGAAGAGTGCTGACCAAACCTAAGCTATAATTGACTATTGGCTTGACTGCAAGAGTCAATAAAAAGACCAGTATGACCCCACTTCCAATCTGTGCACTATGGAGGGAATCATTTTCCCTCTGAATGGCTCAATCCCAGATCAAGGCCCTATCCCAATTGTGAAATATTTAGGCACGACACCATGCATTACCAATTGCCAAGATGGTTGCCTTACCAACAACCTTACACTCAGCCATACTATCCAAGAGTTAGAAAACCATATTTTGGAAGGGAGCCCTTTTGTCACTCCCTGCACCTAATGATTCAAAGCCAGCTTCCCGGAAGATAGGCATCAATCCAACGGGAATCCTTAGATCCTACACCTATCATGGCCCACCCACCAAGCGATGCTTTAGTACACTTGTGGAACCACTGGAGGAAGATTCTTACTTGAGCCCTAATGTCTCTTATGACGAAGAAGGAAATCCCACATTGATGGAATATAGACCTATGCTAGTCATGGCCTAAGGCAGAGGAAGAGGTAGAGGCCTAGGAGGAGCTCAAAACCAAGAACCCATAGCATGTTGGACATGTGGCCATCCAAGGTATATCTCATCTCATTGCCTTGAAAAGGAGAAAGCAAATAGAGAGAAGGCAACTTGAGGTGTCGTGAATGTGGAGTCACACATTTGTTTGTCAATTGCCCTAGGCAGAAGCCCTCCACTAGCTCGGCAATCTTACCATTTGTTTTGTTAAGAACTTTTTGTGTAAAGTCACATGACAACAATGCTACACTATTCCCCTAAATGTCATGACATGAGCTCAACAAAGTCGGGCCGGTATCTCACTACCTTGACCTAGTAACTTGGAAGCATCCTCCATAGAAAAGAAGAGTCAATGATAGAGGAAAAAGAGAATCAAGGCAAAAGTAACGCTCAAGACCAAGAGTGAAACCACATTAATCAAGGGAAAATAGGTTACAGATGCTAAAGCAAAAACATCTACATCTAAGACGAGAGAGAAGGAAAGCACTAAGGTTTGGAGTACCCTGACCCCAACCAGCACAACTGATGGTTGCAGATTGAAAGGTGAGAAGGATCGAAGCTTGCACGCGAGCTATGGCGGGAGAGCAAGAGCAAGAAAGAGAGAGACAAGAAATGGGAACTCCAACAGTCACAATGTGTGACCGGGCCTTCCTTTATTCAAACTGTCACTAAAAGAATAAAGAATAAAGTGACGTGACGGGCGCCCGCCACCTGCAATGTGCAGTGGCGGGTACTGTCAGTGTAGTAATACACGGGGCGGCACGGCGGAGGCGCCTTTACCCCCAACAACCTCCCACTTAAAGGCGAATCTGCCCTAGTGAAAGAGAAAAGAAAAAAAGAAAAGACAGTACAAATGTACATAGGTACAAGGGATGAGGAAAGGCGACATCTCATCCAACGCCCATCAACCTCCTGAGGAAGGCAAAGCGCTCAGTAGTGAGGCTCTTCGTGAGCAAATCTGCAGGATTCTCGTCAGTGGAGATCTTGACAAGGTCAACAGACCTGTCCTCCACGACACCACGCATGAGTGAGCCCTTAGCATTGGTGCATTCCGATGTTTGTGGGCCTATGCCTTGCATGTCTATGGGTGGCGCGAAGTACTTTGTTACCTTCATTGATGATTTTTCTAGGAAAGTGTGGGCTTATCCCATAAAGCAAAAGTCCGATGTCTTGGCAGTCTTTCAGCGTTGGCTTGCTCTTGTTGAGAACCAGACTGGGTATAGGCTGAAATGCCTTAGGACTGACAATGGGGGAGAATATGTCTCACGGGCTTTTGAGCAGTTTTGTGATGACAGGGGTATTAAGCGTCAGTTGACCACCCCTTACACCCCCGCCCAGAATGGTTTGGCTGAGCGCATGAACAGAACTATTCAGGAGCGTGTCCGCTCTATGCTTAGCCATGTAGGCCTACCACAGAGTTTTTGGGCTGAGGCAGTTAGTACGGCAGTGCATGTCATAAACCGATCGCCTTCCAGTGGATTGGATTTCCAGGTTGCAGAGGAAGTTTGGGCTGGTAAGCCACCCTCTTATGTGCATCTCCGTGTCTTTGGATGTGAGGCATTCTGCCATGTGCCCAAGGACAAGAGGAGTAAATTGGATCCAAAGAGCATTAAATGCATATTCCTTGGCTATGGTGAGTCAGGAGAGATGGGCTATCGCCTATGGGATCCGCAGGCGCGGAAAATAGTACGCAGCCATGATGTCGTCTTCCATGAAGACAAGATGCACAGGCAGCCTGAGAAGGTGGTTGAGATCCGAAGAGTGATCTTTCAGGAGGAGCCTAAAGCTCCAGCACAGCCAGTAGTACAGCCTGCAGCAGTTCCTCCACAGGGCCAGGATGTTGGACAGGCAGTTAGACAGGCAGCAGAGCCTGCGGTGAGACGGTCTGCTAGAGACAGACGTCCACCTGACAGATTTCAGCCCTCTATGCATTATGTTTTGGTTACAGATGCAGGAGAGCCTTTCACTTATGATGAGGCTATGCGCAGGGGTGACAGTCACTCCTGGGAGAGGGCTATGCAGTCTGAGATAGACTCCCTGCATAAGAATGAGACTTGGGATTTGGTTGCCTTGCCTAAGGGCAAGAAGGCTTTGCCATGCAAGTGGGTGTACAAGCTGAAAAGTACCCCTGGACACCCCAAGCCGGCATACAAGGCTAGATTGGTAGCAAAAGGTTTTAAGCAGGAACATGGTGTGGACTTTGATGAGGTCTTCTCTCCTGTGGTTAAGATGACCACCCTGCGCTTAGTCTTGGCTTTGGTTGCACAGCTTGACTTAGATCTATATCAGATGGATGTCAAGACGGCTTTTCTACATGGGGACTTGCATGATGAGATCTATATGGATCAGCCTAAGGGCTTTGCAGAACCTGGCAGGGAGCACCTAGTGTGCAAGTTGAAGAAGAGCTTGTATGGCTTGAAGCAGGCACCTAGGGAATGGTATCATAAGTTTGATGCCTTTATGCAGTCACAGGGCTACAGCAGGAGTGCTATGGATCCGTGTCTTTACACGAAGAAAGCCCGTGATGGCAGTTTGCTTATCTTGGTACTCTATGTTGATGATATGCTGATAGTAGGGAAAGCTCATGATGAGCTAGATGCTCTTAAATCTCAGCTAAAGAAGAGCTTTGAGATGAAGGATTTGGGACATGCCTCACATATACTTGGGATGCGCATTAAGCGCGATAGGCATCAGGGACTTTTGTATCTCTCACAGCAGGAGTACATTCATAAAGTCCTTGAGCGCTTTCGCATGCAGGACGTAAAGCCTATTGGCTGTCCATTACCTTCTTATGTGAAGGTATCACAGGACGATTGTCCGCAGACAGATGAGCAGAGGGCCGAGATGGCCAAGATCCCTTATGCATCAGCCGTGGGCAGTTTGATGTATACCATGATAGCCACTCGTCCAGATATTGCACATGCAGTTGGTGTTGTGGCACGCTATATGGCTACACCTGGTAGCAGACATTGGGATGCCGTGAAGGGTATCATGAGGTACCTGAAGGGCACAGCAGATATGTGTATTTGCTATGGCAGCCAGGATACAGGGGTCGTGGGGTACACTGACTCCGATTATGCAGGACATGCAGATAGTAGGAAGTCCACTTCTGGCTATGTATTCACCTATGCTGGAGGGGCTATCTCTTGGATGTCCAGGGTTCAGAAGTGTACGGCTTTGTCTACCACTGAGGCCGAGTATGTTGCAGCCACTGAGGCTTGCAAGGAGGCCATATGGTTAGGCCGTCTAGTTGCTGACCTTGGGATCGAAGCTTGCACACGAGCTATGGCGGGAGAGCAAGAGCAAGAAAGAGAGAGACAAGAAATGGGAACTCCAACAGTCACAATGTGTGACCGGGCCTTCCTTTATTCAAACTGTCACTAAAAGAATAAAGAATAAAGTGACGTGACGGGCGCCCGCCACCTGCAATGTGCAGTGGCGGGTACTGTCAGTGTAGTAATACACGGGGCGGCACGGCGGAGGCGCCTTTACCCCCAACACAGATAAGGTCAAGGAGTGGATAAAAGAAGTGCAAGCTCACCTTCAAGATGCCGAACTTATAGTTGATGTCAAGAATCGCGTGGTGGGGGGAGTTGCTCAAGATGATATGTCGAACACACACAGAATGCACAAGGAGAAGCTCACTCAAGAGACAAGAAGAAAGATGGAGGCCAAAACGTTTTCTTGCTGATTTCTTCTTCTTCTTCCACACTCTTTACAATGTACACAAAGTATAGATAAGATACAACATAAAAGGAAAGTGGCCTACCAAGTCAAACAATGCATAACCGACTACACTAGTCGACTGGCGCTATAACTATGCCAGCTGTAAATAGGTGTAACAACCTGAATATAATAAGTAATAAGTCAGTGGCCATGTGAAAGTCATAATGACCACCGACGTGCTAAGTGTAGACGTGTGGACCCATCTAACCAGGCAGTCCATCATCAATGTCTGCATGTGTTGAGCTTGTCATCTCAATACTCCCCCTCAAGCTCAACTGCATCTCTGCAACTCCAAGTAAGCTTCGAAACTTTTGAAGCTTCTCTGTACCCAATGCCTTCGTGAAGATGTCAGCTATTTGATCATGTGTGCTGACATACACCAAGTCAATCTCACCTACTAGTACCTTCTCTCTCACAAAGTGGTAGTGTACCTCAATATGTTTTGTCATGGCATGGAACACAGGGTTCCTAGCCAACTGTATACTACTCATGTTGTCACAATAAATGACAACTGGACCTTCCACCTGCACATCCAAATTAGCCAATAGCTTTTGTAGCCATACTACCTCACATGCTGCAACAGCAGCACCTCTATACTTAGCCTCTGTACTTGACAAAGCAACTGTAGATTGCTTTATGCTGCTCCATGCAGCTGCTGCACTACCAAGAGAGAACATGTATCCGCTGGTAGATCTTCTATCAGACATACTACCAGCCCAATTTGCATTTGTGTATCCAAACACCTGTACATCTGTACCTGCCTCATAGAAAAGCCCATAATGTAATGTGGACTTCACATATCTCAATATGCGTCTGACTACATCCAAATGTGGCTTTCTAGGTACTTGCATAAACTGACTCACAAGACCAACAGCATAGCTCAAGTCTGGCCTTGTAATGGTCATGTAGATCAAACTCCCCACTATCCTCCTGAACATAGTAAGGTCTTCTATCTCATCCCCAACATCAGCACTCAGCTTTACATTCTGCTCCAACGGGACTGAAAGTGGTTTGCATGCAGTCATACCATACTTGGACAACATATCCAAGCCATACTGTCTTTGGGACAGCCATATACCATCATCACATCTGATCACCTCAATGTCAAGGAAGTACCTTAGCTCACCTAAATCCTTCATCTCAAACTTCATCTTCAAACAGCCCTTGACTCCAGCAATGCCACTATCACTATCACCTGTAATAATCAAGTCATCCACATAGATGACTATGATGACCAAACCTGCATCTCCCTTTCTCACATAAAGTGAGTGATCAGCATCAGAAACATAAAAGCCAATATTGACAAGATACTCTCTGATCTTGTCAGACCATGCTCTAGGTGCTTGCTTGAGCCCATAGAGTGCCTTCTTCAACCTACACACATACGTGGGATGCTCTAAATCTTCATAACCTGCTGGCTGATCCATATACACTTCTTCCTGCAAATCACCATGCAAGAAGGCATTCTTTACATCCATTTGCTGCAACCTCCAACCTTTGGCTGCTGCCAAAGCAATCACACATGTGACAGTTTCCATCCTAGCAACTGGACTGAAGGTTTCATCATAATCTATGCCATATGTTTGGGCATAGCCTTTTGCAACTAGCCTAGCTTTGTACCTGCTAATAGAACCATTTGCATTGTGCTTAATCTTATAAACCCACTTACATCCAATATCTTTCTTTCCCTTCGGCAATGATACTAGATCCCAAGTCTTATTGGCCTCTAATGCAACCATCTCCTCATCCAATGCTGCATCCCAATGAGCATGACCAACAGCCTCCTCAAAACATGTGGGCTCAACATCCTCAACTAGTTTCACCATATAAGCATAATGGTGAGCTGCATAACCTTCAAAACCAAATCTTTTAACAGGGTATCTCACCCTGCTAGACCTGCGTACCACTGGATCACTCAATGGAGTCTTTGCATTAACGCGTGCTCTCTGCACACCTGGAGTCCTCACTGAAGGAATGCCAAGCTCATCATCCAAGCTCTCTGAGCCACTAGAGTCTCCATCAAGAACTACATCAATGCCTTCTGACACTTTATTCTTTCCTTTGTCTTTACCTGTAGTGCTACTAGATGCACCCGAAGATGTAGAGGTACTCCTTAGTCTCCCAGACCAAGGACTATCAGATGATGTCTCTGGTTCACTAAGAGTCCGTGATTCTTGCTTTTCAGCCTATACATGAGTATCATGATCATCATCATCATCCAATGCATCACCACTAGATGCATACCAACTGCTCATTTCATCAAAGATGACATCCCTGCTCACTCTGAACTTACATGTGATAGGGTTGTAACAGCGATACCCTTTCTGCTCTAAAGAGTATCCAATAAAGACACACTTTTTAGCCTTTGGATCCAGTTTCTTCCGCAACTCATCTGGCACATGAACATACGCAATGCAGCCAAACACTTTAAAGTGTGAGACATCAGGCTTCTTACCTGTAAAACATTCTTTGGGGGTCATACCATGAACTGCAGCTGTGGGAGTTCTATTCATAATATAAACAGCAGTATATGAACAGCCTCAAACCAAAAATGCTTAGGCATATTCTTTTCAGCCACCATCAAGGCGCATGCAACTTCTGCAATGTGCCTGTTTTTCCTTTCTGCAACCCCATTTTGCTGTGGGGGTATGTAAATTGTCTCTTTATCCCATGAGACCTCAGAAAATCACTGAACTCATTTGAGAGGTACTCTCCTCCTCCATCTGACCTCAAGCACTTTACTTTCAAGCCTGTTTCTCTTTCAACTGCAGCCTTGAAAGTTCTAAAGTGCTCAAAAGCTTCACTCTTTTCCTTCATAAAATATACCCACAGCTTTCTAGAACAATCTGTAAAATATTACACGGCGCAGCGAACAGAATCTGAGAAAGAGATAGAGAGTACACAACAGATAAGAGTAGAATCAGTAAATTCTTTAACTTCAAACAACTGATACAAAGATGGCTCTATCCACCCGTGCGCTTCCACTGTGTGAAGCTTAGATGGCGATCTAGATAGAAGATAGGTGAAGAGTTTAAGGCTAGCTGGAACAACAACTCTGACTGGGTGAAAGATGAGTGAGAGATGGCTACGAAGGGGTTTAGCTTTTATAGCCCGCGAAGGTCGTTAGGTCGGCCTGCTGACCGACCTACCATATGAGCCTCCACTAGTCGGCCAAGGAATATTCCAGGGAATATTCCCTTTACCATCGGGCCGGGGGCGCTGCCCCTAGACCCCGGCCAGGGGGGCCGCTGGCCCCCCTGGGACCCCCCAGCCAGGGGCCGCTTCTGCGGCCCCCGGACCCCACAATAGGGGCCCCTTTTAACTCCCTTACCACACAACTCAATGCAATGTGCCTCAAGTTGCTACCAGCTTAACCACTCCATCTAACCCAAAGATTAGACCCACAACAATCACCTTTTTGCCATCCGGTCACATAGACCTCATCTGATATACAACTTAGGACTCAACCAATGTCCGGGCTCACATTTGGCTTCTCCTCATAATGGGGGCCTTACAACTTTGAGCACCATGGATCATTGGTAGCACCTAATGAGGGTGGGGCATTGATCATATCTAACACCCCCCCTCAATGTCCACCCATAGGTGAACTATCTCCTCGTCCCAATGCCGAGTCTCTGAAGATAAACTTGAAGCAGATCCTTCGTAAGTGCTTTGGTGAAGATATCTGCTCCATTCTCCTCTGTTGGACAGTAGACCAATTCCACTATCCCATCCTCCATCAAATCACTCACATAGTGATACTGGATCTCTATATGTTTGGTGCGTGCATGAAACACTGGATTTTTGGCAATGGCGATGCAACTCTGATTGTCACATCTCAGCACAGTTGGTTCTTCATCCTGCACTCCCATATGCCATAGAACCCTTCTCAACCATACGGCCTCACATGCAGCAAAACAAGATGCCTTGTACTCTGCTTCGGTAGAAGACAATGCCACTGTTGGTTGCTTCTTACTAATCCAAGAGAAAATTCCTGAACCCAAAGAGAAACAATAACCAGAAACTGACTTCCTGGAATCAATGTCTCCTGCCCAATCTGAGTCACAGTTCCCCACAAGAGAAGTTCTGAAACTGTATGTGATACCATAGTCAAGAGTTTTCTTCAAGTATCTGAGCACCCGCATCCCAGCCTTCCAATGACTCTCATGAGGTTTGTTTGAGAACCTGCTCAAAACACCAACAGCAAAACTGATATCTGGTCTGGTGTTACACAAGTAGATCAGACTGCCGACCAACCTCCTATACCTCCCAATGTCTGCTAGTGCTAATGTATCCTTGACGGATAACTTTGCATTCACCTCCATAGGTGTAGCTATCTCCTTGCACTCAGTCATGCCAAATGCCTTCAAGATCTCCCATGCATACTTCTTCTGAGAGATGAAGATCTTTCCTGGCTCTTGCCAGACTTCAATCCCCAAACAATAGTGCAGCAAGCCCAAGTCTGTCATTTCAAACTCAGAACTCAAAGCCTTTCGAGTTTGGTTGATCATATCTTCATAGTCCCCTGTAATAAGAAGGTCGTCCACATATAGGACAATCACTACAGACTTTTTACCATCCCTGTAAACATACAAGTTAGCATCTGAGGCACATCTTTTGAAGTTTAGGTTTAAAAAGAACCTATCTATCCACTGGTACCATGCTCTGGGGGCTTGTTTCAGCCCATACAATGCCTTCTTCAGTTTACACACTTTGTTCTCAGAATGGGGGGCCTCAAACCCTGGTGGCTGAGCATCAATGAATGTGACAAAGTATGAACTACCTCCAAGAGATACATTTTGTGTAGGCCCCCAAATGTCTGTATGCACAACATCAAGGATATTTCTGCTTACATCTCTGTCATGTGAAAATGGTTATCTTGCCTGCTTACCAAACTGACATGCTTCACATACCTTCTGAAATTCTGCAACTCTAAATGTAGGCAAACCTGTAACCAACCCTTTGGACTGCATTAATTTCAGCCTCTGTACATTTGCATGTCCAATGCATTTGTGCCAAATTTCAATGTCTGCAACAACACATTTTCCTTTGGCATACATAGCAGCATTCATAGTAGGAATTCCAGCATCCAGAGTAAACATACGTCCAACTCTACTTCCCTTTGCTACCAACCTACACTTATCATTGAAGTCTTCTACAAAGCAACCCTTTGCATTAAATCTTACTTGCAGCCCTCGCTCTACCATTTGACCGACTGACACCAAGTTCTTTGTAATAGATAGCACATATAATACATCTGAAAGACTCTTTGGCTTACCATCATGCAAGGACAAGGGAATTTTTCCAATGTGTGAAATTGGGTGGCATGAATCATCACCCGTCTGCACATAACCTGCATTTTGCAAATCCTGTATCTCTCCAAACCATTCTGCATGGTTGGTCATATGATTGGATGCACCTGAATCAACATACCAAACATCTTCATGTGTTCCCTTTCCTGTAATAGCATTCAGCATATGCTGCATAACATACAAACGTTCATTTTTGTCTTCATTCTGTCGTGAAGACGATGCATAGTTTCCTTGCTGCAACTTACCACTCCGAATATCATCTTTCTTAGCATAACATTGGGCTGCAATATGACCTGTTTTGCCACAGTAGTGACACACAATACCAGAATTGTTAGAGCCTCTATTTTGCCATCCACCTCTTTCTCTAAAGCTCCCCCTGCCTCTAAAGTTACCATGACCTCCTGAAACCTGCATATCGCCAAATTGCTGATTTAATCTGTTTTGCTGGTTGTCACTACCACGTCCTGTACCACGGCCTCTTGAAGAGAACCTACCATATCCCCTTCCTGAACTGGAGTAGAAAGCCTGGACCTGCTCACTACTTCTTTCAGATGTCTCACTCTGCATGTTGATCTCTTCAGTGATCATAAGGGATACCAACTCATCGAAATCTGGAAATGGCTTTCTAACATATACGGAAGTTACAAAAGACTTCCAAGCCTTTTCATTGTTAAGTCCACCCAAGGGAGACGACACCAAATCATCATCATCGGGCATTGCATCAATCACTGCCAATGCATCTGCAATGCTTCTTACCTTCAGTGCATACTCATTGATAGACATCTTCCCTTTCTTCAATGTATTCAACTCTTGCTTGAGTTGAATCTTTCGTGCCTTTGTATTTACAGAAAACATACTTTCAAGTATGGTCCAAGCTGCATATGAATTCTCTGCATTTCTAATGTGTCCCAGCATATTATTGTCAATTACTGCAGACAACCAATACATTACCTTCTTGTCTTTTGCATTCCATTCCTTCCGTGCCTTTGTCTCTTCTGCAGTTGGAGGATCACTCACCTCCGGCTCCTTTTCTTCACCTGAAACAAACTCGTAGAGGCCTTTTTCAATAAGGAAATTCGTGACACGGAACTTCCATGAAGGGTAGTTGTTCTTGTCGAGCTTCTCAATGATGAGGCTTTCACTATTCTCTGCCATTATCACAAAACTAATACCAAACAGCAAACAAATCTTTTACAACCCTCGACCTGTAGTGCATAGCAATACACCAGACAGCCTTTTTCACTGTCTGCTCAACAATACATGCAATCTGCAACCAATTTGCAGTTAAACCTTGTGTTTACTCACTGGTAAACACCTTTGAACTTACAGATCTGAAATCTGTAACCTGCGCACCCACTTTCGGTCAATACAGTCGAAGTCACAATGTACCCTGAAACTGCTGTCCGCAACCTTGCGGCTCTAAAACGGGCCCTCAACCGGCCTTAAATGCCCAAAATAACTGTGGGAAAGCCCTAAAGGGTTCATCTGCAGAATATATAGTGCTCTTCACGCACATCAAATCTCACTGCAATCTGATATTTTTGCTCTGCCCTGCTTCTGGTGCCTCCACAGGCACTATCCAAGAGAAAGAGTGGAAGGATGGGAGAGCTTCTTACCCATGGCTTGCTTGCTTGAACCTTGCTTCTTCTCCTTTGCTTCAACCTTTAAAATCAACCTCTCTCAGTGGTGTAGCTCTGATACCATGTCAAGAATCGCGTGGTGGGGGGAGTTGCTCAAGATGATACGCCGAACACACACAGAATGTACAAGGAGAAGCTCACTCAAGAGACAAGAAGAAAGATGGAGGCCAAAACGTTTTCTTGCTGATTTCTTCTTCTTCTTCCACACTCTTTACAATGTACACAAAGTATAGATAAGATACAACATAAAAGGAAAGTGGCCTACTAAGTCAAACAATGTATAACCGACTACACTAGTCGACTGGCACTATAACTATGCCAGCTGTAAATAGGTGTAACAACCTGAATATAATAAGTAATAAGTCAGTGGCCATGTGAGAGTCATAATGACCACCGACGTGCTAAGTGTAGACGTGTGGACCCATCTAACTAGGCGGTCCATCATCAATGTCTGCATGTGTTGAGCTTGTCATCTCAACAGTTGAGGACAAGATTAACAAACTCTCAACCATGAGCCCACCAATCTCTCCCATCATGTATCTAAGGGTAGAGAGATAACACCACCACATGAACAACTACATGGGCAGAATGAGGGGGCCAAGAATACACAAATTGTTTAAGAACATTATTAGGGAGTCCATGAAGCTGAGGAGGGAAATATGGATGGCAACTTGCTAACCACACTCATAACAATTTTTGTGGCATTGTCATTGTGAGAATTGCTTAGGAAAAACTCTGCACTTTGGCAAGAATTGAAGCGATAGTAGGTAGAACATAGTAATGATCATAAGCCACAAGACTTTCTAGACCACGATGTCGTGACACACATACCAAGCCTAATTGAATCCAATGTCTAAGTCCCCATAAGTAAATGCCTTTTAGGAGGACACTAAGATGCACACAATCTTACCTGTCATTGCCTTAGGAGATACTACACAAAAGGGGTAGTGGACATGGGAGCAGGGGTTAGTGTACTTAGCCGCATAGTCTTGCAAGCATGGGGAAACCCACTAGTGGAAACTACAAGGTTCAATGTCACTCTAGCAAATGGAATGAAGGTTAGACCCTTTAGAGTCCTAAAGAAATGGCCACTAAAGATAGCAGGAATCCAATTCTCGGTGAACTTCATAGTTATAAAGGGAGTAGATTATGATATCCTGCTTGGCAGGCCTTGGATGTGAAATGCCAAAGTAATAGAGGACTGGGGCAATGGCATGATATTCTTGGGTAATAGATTAGAGGCATTCAGAGTGGAGATAGACACATGAAAAACCTTTCCAATAAACTTAAATACCATCTCTCTACCCTGCTAAAGGGTGATTTGGGGCCTAAAAGTGATTATGACCTCTAACAAGGTACATTCCTTGCCTTGATGATGAGTGAGACTGGATGCACATATTGGCAACCATTGATCTCTTATTCTTAGAGGATGAGGGTGGTTCCACAAAAGTGTTGTAGACTCTACTAGCAAACCTAAGAGTGCCATCACTTCTAACCTGCCCATGGTATCCTTATGCATGATGGCCAGAAGCTCCATGGGTCAACCAACAACAATCACCTATCATATCCCAACAAACAAACTTGATCTTCACAAAATCCTCAAGTACCTATCAAATCAGCTTACAGGTAACCCAACTACCAATTTAAAGCCACTCAAGGATCTTGTGGAAAGCAAAGAGTGGTAACAGACTAAGGTGCATGACGTAAATTTGTCATATACCCAGACTCTCACGACAAATGTGGTAGAGATCAGAAGTAGGAACCCTGCAAGCGACCTACAGTCCCACTTTGAGAATTCTAATGACAAGTACAAACACTACCATTCCATTAGTGAGAGGAGCACACAGAGGAAGTAGAGACCATAGAATATGATATGAAGGGAAGAATAATTGAGTAGATCAGAGCGGACACTAAACCCCAAGAGGTCAACATGTTTGGAGTGAGCAAAAGCATTGCCAAGGTAGATTGAGATTGAGCTTGGTTAGAAGTCCTCGAGGTGGTAGATTACGATCAAGCAGCAGGACTAGCTCATCCTTGCACCCCACCAATATTTGGAGTAGAGTCAGCTTCAGAGTTGCGAGCATTAGGCGAGACAGCTTCATCTAATGAAGATGACGAGTATAATTCCAAGTCAGAGGCAAGCTCTAATAGTGACCCCAAGATACCCCCGACCACCTAGGGCCCGAGGCACCATGGGGGACCCTTTAGTCCACTTGAGGTGCAAGAGGTTAAGGGAGGAGAAAAGGAAACAGTTAAAGTCTTCAAAATCTAAATGGTAGAAGAAACCCTAGGACCTGCCCAAGCATTTCACAAAGTACAAAAAGGGTGATAGAATAGTGGTGTTAGTAGGGGCCAAATAAAAAGGGCAAGCTAGTGAACCCATCAAAGGACAAGCAAGGGTTAAGAAGGTCAACTTGATGGACGGGGAGGACAAGCCTCGACTTGTGTACATAGTAGACAATCTAACCAAGGAGGAGGATTATGATCTCATAAATCTCCTAAGGAAATTCGACGACATGTTTGCATGGTCCTTAGATGAGCTGAAAGGAATAGATCCGAGTATCATGACTCGTAACATCCCCATGACCCCTGATGTAGCACTAGTCAAGTAGCAACCATATGCCATGAAACCTAAGCATGCACAAAACATAAAGGAGGAGATTGATAAGCTATTGAAGGTTGGATTCATTAATGAGATAGAGCATATGGATTGGGTGTCACCCATAGTTATAGTCATGAAAAAGAATGGGAAGATATGCTGGCACCACTTACCTTCGGCCGGCCGCCCGCTGCTCCCACCTGGATCATCTGTGACTGCGTGATGCTCTCGCTCGAGATTGTCTGCTACTACTCCCACTTGAGATCACCTACGCCCCCCGTTTCTTGCTGCGCTGCAACCTGTGCCAGTCCCAGCCGCCAACGGCCATCCCCCCATCTCCTCGCACTCCAACCTCTAGGCTCTCTTCGTTCTTCTTCTTTCTCTTCTTTCTCTTCCTTCTTTTCACTTCTCCCTTTTCTTTGTCCTTCTTCCTTGGACCTTCTTCCTTCTCTTCTTCTTCTCCTCTTCTCTTGAGTGTGTGTAAATTATAAGAAGGTTAATGCGGCCACCAAGAGAGACAATTACCCACTACCATCCATGGATCATATGCTAAAGAGAGTGGTAGGAGAGGAAATCTATAGCTTTTTCGATGGCTTCTTAGGCTATAATCAAGTGCAAGTCCATCCAAACAATAAGCACAAAACTACATTTTCTGTCAAAGGGGGGGTGTTTGCCTACATAGTCATGCCATTTGGATTGTGCAATGCTCCTGCTACCTCCCAGTGTCTCCTCATGTGTGCCATTTTAAAGGACATGCTTAAGAAATGGTTGGAAGTCTTTGTTGATGACCTATGTATCCACACCAACTCAGAAGAGCACTTGGAAAAGTTGCAAACAATCTTTGAATGGTATCGACAATACGGTCTCCTGATGAACCCTTAAAGTGCCAATTTTGGGTAAAGCATGGTTGCATCTTAGGGCACATTGTGTCAAGGAATGGGATAACCATAGAATTTTCCAAAGTCAAGGTGATTATAGACCTTCCCCTTTCAACCAACTTTAAGGGAGTTCAATGTTTCTTAGGCTACATAGGATACTATTGGCAATTTGTACTAAACTATGCGTTGATTGCTAGACCCTTATACAAGCTACTAATAGTCTTCGAGTGGATTGAAGAATGTCAACAAGCCTATGAAAGGCTTAAGCAGGCTCTAACTTTAGCTCCCATCTTGATAGCCCCAGATTGGTTCATTACCTTCCATGTGCACATTGATGCATCAAAATTAGCTAACTCCACAATGGAGAGAGAAGGGTTAGCTATGGTGTTCACCGTAAAGAAGTTCAGACACTATCTTCTAGCCACACCCTTCACCTTATTTGTGGACCATCAAACATTGCTTTATCTTGTGAATAAGCCTTGTGCAACAGGATGCATTGTTCAATGGTTAACTTTGCTTTTGTAATTTGACTTCTCTATGGTCATACGCAAGGGCAAACAACATTATATGGCAGATCATATGTCCTACATATCCATAGGAGAGGTCGCTAGATAAGGAATCTGTAATGATCTACCAGATGTGCACATTTTTAAAATGTCTAGCGAATGATCATTGTTTAGAGCAGACCTCACACCATATTGGGTGGATGACATAGTCCACATACTTGAGAGAACTACCATAATGACCAATAGAGAAAGCTAGATTAAAAAGACAAATCCTGAAGATCCAACCTTATCAGTTGATTGTAGGTCAACTGCATTGGGTAGGATAGGACGGACTTTTAAGGAGATGTGTCTACGAACACCAAATGTATGATGTGCTCAAAGAAGCACATGGTGGAATAGCTGGAGGGCACTTCAGTGGGGAGACACTACTATATGCAAGGTGTTCCAATCCCAATTTTGGTGGCCAACACTATTCCATGATGCCACTAAGTTTGTAAACCATTGTGATGTGAGTGCCAAAGGACTAAAGTCCCTAGTTGTAAGGACAAATAGAGTTTACCCTAGTGATCTCATGCCAACCATTCGAGAAGTGGGGAATCGATTTCATTGGCCCAATCAGCCCTGTAGCTCAATACTCCCAAGACAAATGCATCATTGTTGCCATTGACTATCTTACCAAGTGGACAAAAGCTCAAGCAACATGCAAAAATGATGCAAGGACCATAGCCAAGTTTCTCTAGGAGCAAGTAATCTCACGGTTCGGTTACCCCATAGAGTTGGTTAGTAACCAAGGAAAACACTTCATCAACGAAGTGATCACTCATTGTTATCCACCTTTTGAATAATCCACAGGAAGTCCTCTCCATATTATTCGCAAGCCAATGGTCAATCCGAATCCACAAACAAGATCTTGGTGGATATTCTAACAAAAGTCATCTCTAGGACAACATGCTCATGGTAGCTTTATGAGCATATAGAACAGCCTACAAAACAACAATAGGATAGACTTCATTCACAACCATAGTGGCCATATTGTTCCCACTGCCAAATGATTTACAAACATAGTGGCTAGATTGTTCCCACTGCTCGTTGTGTTATGTATGTTACCCAGTCATTTGCAAAGCCAAGGCTTCTAGAGTTAGTGTATCTTGTGGAAATTCAACCTCATGCATTAGGTGGTATTTATGGAGTGTTGAATCAGAAAAGAGGTCATGTGTTTGAGGAAATTCAGAGACCATGTACATCTCTCTAGAATGTTAAGGCGTATCTTTTTGTCATTGAGTCCTTTGGGTTCTCTAGTACTCTGCAAGAAGCTACTTCTGGCCACGCCTTCCCACAATGTGTATCTGATCATTGGGACATGGTGAATAGCAATCCCACTGAACCAAACTCACAGGATGCGTAGCTGATTGTTGATATTTGCAAAAGAAGGGTTTGAAGGAACAAATTACCCCCTTATCCAAATATGAAGACAAGCTCTAAAAGGAGGTAGTCTTTGAATACCATGTCCAAGATTTGAATCCGTTTTTCTCGAGACAATGGAGCTAAAATGTGGAAGCTCTTGCTCAACTGCCAAGACCCACAAACCGCTTATTGCTTCAAGCATTTCAAGACAAGTGCAATGGCTACCTCTCACATAGTCGTATGTGCTCTCACATCTATGAGTGTAGTGATCTTACCCAATGCTTGATCAAGTTGCCTCCTCCCCCAACTACTCCAATAGCTCCACAATCCAAGGTGCAAGCTCAATCCTCAAGCTCCAACCTCCATGCTCCATTGCTGCATGCAAGACGAGAGGAGAGAGGAGAGGAGAAGAAGAAGAAGAGAGAAGAAGTCAAAGAGCTTCTCCACCACGGTCCCTCACCCTCACAGACTCACTTCCTTACTCCCTCAAACTCCCTCTCTCAAGCACAAGCTTAAGCAAGCAAGAACAAGAAGAAGAAGAGAAGAAAAAAACTAGTTTTGGCCACACACAAGAATGATCTTCTTCATTCACTTTTTGCCTCTTTATACATGCCCTCCTCCTCTTGGGATGCCAATCCCTTTTTACATGACTAGCCATTTTAGTCTAGGTCCTCTTTCCTTATTCCTTTCTATTTTCACAATTCCTTCACCCACGTCTGTCTATATTTACAAATTACACAGGAGGGAGCCTGGCACTTTTTGACAAAGTGAATTACAATGCGTCCAGCACTTCCCTTGCTAGAATATTTAGTGCACTTACTATTGTGTGTGCTTTCTTTTAGATTTGAGGATTTTCTTGCATTTTCTGAGCTTGCCTTTCTCTTCCATTTTTCTCGCCTTGGGCTATCTTTCGTTTTTGACTTTTTTGAGCTTTACCATTTTGGACTTCTTTTTGGGTTGTAACAAAGAGATTGAGTTCAATGATACTTTGTATCCTCTATTTCTGCTTGGTAATATTCATGTTGTACATTATGTATTGGCTCTTACAACAAAGAATCTTATGTCTGCTAACTAGCATCTTGAATGATTCAGGTTATGTTGTCTCTTTTGGTGTGTAACGTGCCCGCTCCTCCAATTGCGGAACATGTCTTAGCAATCCATTGAGAGATATATCTAGAAGACGCCACCCAGCACTCCCAAGGAATGACACAGGGTTTGCCAACTAGGCTCTCTCGAGTCTACCTCACAATAGAACTTATCCAGCCGTTCCCACTAGGATCGACCTGAAGTCCGAGTTCCTAGCAGTCAAGTCTTCCTAACATCCTTCTAGCGTCGGTCGACAGCAGCCAGCCGCTCCACTTTGCGTAGATACAACTAGACCAAGGTAGACTCATACCACACTTAGTTCAAAGAGAATGGGAAACGAGAGGGATGCATTGCTCAACATCTCTGCTCATAAGGCATAGTCCCATTCCGGTCCCCTAAAACGACATGAATCAGGTTTTTAACTTACAAGTTCTAAGGTCCTTGTCTATCTAACGTTCGCATCAAATAAATTCCATTGAGGAAAGCTCTCGGCTAACCGAGACCACCCTTCCATAGGATAGACCCATCAGGATCACATCCACCATGCTTTCCTCGGGGGTTGTTTTAGTTATCTAATTACCTACCACATTATGTTTGACACATAAAAGCAGCTTCCTTAATTAACCTGTTAATCACAGGTTCCTTTACGTAATTTAGGGCACAGACACAAAGACAAGATAAAACAAGATCAAACACTTTCTTAACTTATCTTTAGATTAATGTTTGTCTCCTGCCCATATAGGAGAATTAAGTGTCCCTTTGTGCCTCCGCAGAAATAATCCTTCCGTATCCCGAAAATAAAAACCCGAAGGTTTATCCTACCAAGATTCTACCTTGTAACTAGTATCAAGGCCTCGAGATCCCATCTTGAGTCACGTAGAACACTTGTGTAGGGTCCGAAGGCATTGGGATTTATGGCCAGAGCCCCCCTGGCACCCAAGTGTCCTCCTACGCCAAGTAATTTCCATGGAGAGACCTCTTGCAGCGGGTTCAGTCCACATTCCCAGCATGGATTCATAACCCCCTTGGTTAGGGTTTGGCGGTTCGCGGGGGTAGCTAGCGCCATCCTTCCTTAATTATCCCTTTAGGAAATCATCCACAGCTGAAGCAACCGGCCTAATAACGTTTACTAGGAAAAACATCCCTTTTGTTCCCATGGCAATTTATCCTTACAGTTCCCACCATGAAAATATAATCACTTGGATATTCATCCAAAACCACAACCAATCCTTAAGTATCCTTTCAGAAACAATCAAGCTGAAACAACCAGCCTAACATCCTTTAACTAGGAAAATATCATTTCCTAATCCAGCAAGTAACCACTCTACCTAACAACCACTTTTTCCATCTTTAACAAGATCAACCTTCGTTAAAACCATTTCAACAATTCCAAGAAACATGCTTAGCATAAATCAACTACCATAAAGTTCGCTCTCCCCCTTGGGTTAGGGCTTCGCAAGGTCAATTTAACAAATTCCTTCTAGATCCTTTAAATGATCTAAGTGGTCTTCCCCTTGATCCTGATTTGATCAAGGCTAACATTGTCCTATTGTTTCAACTCCTATGGCAAGCTATGTGCAACATTAATGAGTCTACAGATTTTAAGTGTGATGATATAAACATCTAGAGAAAACAAGAGTTTGAGAAACCTAGACTTGATTTGCAAGAGTAGGGGCATAGTTGATGCTTGCATCTCCGTTTGCATCTCTCGTGTCTCTGGCTCCACTTATGATCGAGACTCGTCGCAATACTCAGCTTTGGTGCCATCGTGGAGAACTGTGCCAAGATCTTCTTCTTAAGCTCCACTCTTTCTCAACCTCCCTCTCTCTCTCTCTCTCTCTCTCTCTCTCTCTCTCCAAAATGCAGCAGGGTCTTTCGCTAATCACATCTCTCTCTCTCTCCCTCTCAATCTATCTATCATCTCACCTCTCTCTTTAACCTTCTCCCTTCTCTCTCTCTCTCTCTCTTCCTCTACCTTTCTCCCTATGATTATCCCTCTTCTCTCTCTCTCTCTCATCCACCTTCCCATTCTCCCTCTCCCTCTCTCTCCTTCTTCTTCTTCTCTTTTTCTCCTTCTCTCTCTCCCTCTTCTTCCTCTTCTTCTTCTTCTCCTTCTCTCTCTCCCTCTTCTTCTTCTTCTTCTCTCCTCATCTCTCTCTCTCTCTCTCTCTCTCTCTCTCTCTCTCTCTCTCTCTCTCTCTCTCTCTCTCTCTCTCTCTCTCTCTCTCTCTCTCTCTCTCTCTCTCTCTCTCTCTCTCTCTCTCTCTCTCTCTCCCCTTCTTCTTCTTCTTCTCCTCTCTCTTTCCCTCTTCTTCTCCTTCTCCCTCTTCTTTTTCTTCTTCTTCTTCTCTTCTTTATCTTCTTCTTCTTCTTCTCCCTCTTCTTCTTCTCCTTCTTCTACTTCACGGCCAAGGGGGGGTGCTGTAATCACAAAGGGGGGGAAGCGCTGCTGAAGGCAAGGAAGGGGGGCTACGTCCGTGATGATGGGGGGCTGCTACCTCCTGTCACAGAGGGGGGCCGTTGTCCCCTTTATAATGGGGGAGGGAGGGAGGTATGGGGGGGAAAGACAACTATTAACGACCGCCACCCCTCCCACCTGGGGGGCTGCATGCCCCTCTCTAATCATTACTCACACGCACACACACACACACACACACACTCTCTCTCTCTCTCTCTCTCTCTCTCTCTCTCTCTCTCTCTCTCTCTCTCTCTCTCTCTCTCTCTCTCTCTCTCTCTCTCTCTCTCTCTCTCCGCCATGCAGTCGACAAGGGGAGAGTAAAAATTTTTGAATTAATTTTTTAAAATTTTCTTAAGGGAGGGGGGGTTTGCATGGGGAAAGGCACGAGGGCACGAGAGGACATTACATCCTCTCCCCCTTAGAGGAATTGAGATGTCCTCATCTCGAGAAGAAACTAGGGAAGACAAGCACTAGTGGGGCTTATGACCTCTGGGTTAAGACCCACCATGCATCTGTTGCGCAACTCTAATCATGCAACACTCAGTCCTTTAACATTTTCACTCTCATACCAATTGTAACATGCCCGCTCCTCAAATTGCAGGACATGTCTTAGCAATCCATCGAGAGATATATCTAGAAGACGCCACCCGACACTCCCAAGGAATGACATGGGGTTTTCCAACAAGGGTCTCTCGAGTCTACCTCGCAATGGAACTTATCTAGCCATTCCCTATGGATTGACTTGAAGTCTGGGTTCCTAGCAATCAAGTCTTCCTAACAGCCTTCTAGCGTCGGTCGATAGGTGCTCCACTTTGTGTAGATACAACTGGACCAAGGCAGACTCATACTGCACTTGGTTCAAAGAGAATGAGAAACGAGAGGGATGCAATGCTCAATCTCTTTGCCCATAAGGCATAGTCCCATTCCGATCCCCTAAAATGGCATGAATCAGGTTTTTAACTTACAAGTTCTAAGGTCCTTGTCTATCTAATGTTCGCATCAAATAAATTCCATTGAGGAAAGCTCTTGGCTAACCGAGACCACCCTTCCGTAGGATAGACCCATCAAGGTCACATCCACCACGCTTTCCTCGAGGGTTGTTTTAGTTATCTAATTACCTACCACGTTATGTTTGACACATAAAAGCAGCTTCCTTAATTAACCCGTTAATCACAAGTTTCTTTATGTAATTTAGGGCACAGACACAAAGACAAGATAAAAAAAGATCAAACACTTCCTTAACTTATCTTCAGATTAATGTTTATCTCCCGCCCATACAGGAGAATTAAGTGTCCCTTTCTGCCTCCGCGGAAATAATCCTTTCGTATCCTAGAAATAAAAACCCGAAGGTTTATCCTACCAAGATTCTACCTTGTAACTAGTATCAAGGCCATGAGATCCCATCTCGAGTCACGTAGAACACTTGTGTAGGGTCTGGAGGCATTGGGATTTACAGCTAGAGTCCCCCCTGGCACCCAAGCGTCCTCCTACACCAAGTAATTTCCACGGAGAGACCTCTCACGACGGGTTCGATCCACATTCCCGGTGCAGATTCATAACCCCCTTGGTTAGGGTTTGGCGGTTCGCGGGGGTAGCTAGCGCCATCCTTCCTTAATTATCCCTTTAGGAAATCATCCACAGCTGAAGCAACTGGCCTAATAACGTTTACTAGGAAAAACATCCCTTTTGTTCCCATGGCAATTTATCCTTAACAGTTCCCACCATGAAAATATAATCACTTGGATATTCATCCAAAACCACAACCAATCCTTAAGTATCCTTTCGGAAACAATCAAGCTGAAACAACCAGCCTAACATCCTTTAACTAGGAAAATATCCTTTCCTAATCCAGCAAGTAACCACTCTACCTAGCAACCACTTTTTCCATCTTTAACAAGATCAACCTTCGTTAAAACCATTTCAACAATTCCAAGAAACATGCTTAGCATAAATCAACTACCATAAAGTTCGCTCTCCCCCTTGGGTTAGGGCTTCGCAAGGTCAATTTAACAAATTCCTTCTAGATCCTTTAAATGATCTAAGTGGTCTTCCCCTTGATCTTGATTTGATCAAGGCTAACATTTTCCTATTGTTTCAACTCCTATGGCAAGCTATGCGCAACATTAATGAGTCTACAAATTTTAAGTGTGATGATATAAACATCTAGAGAAAACAAGAGTTTGAGAAACCTAGACTTGATTTGCAAGAGTAGGGGCATAGTTGATGCTTGCATCTCCGTTTGCATCTCTCGTGTCTCTGGCTCCACTTATGATCGAGACTCGTCGCAATACTCAGCTTTGGTGCCATCGTGGAGAACTGTGCCAAGATCTTCTTCTTCTTAAGCTCCACTCTTTCTCAACCTCCCTCTCTCTCTCTCTCTCTCTCTCTCTCTCTCTCTCTCTCTCCAAAATGCAGCAGGGTCTTTGGCTAATCACATCTCTCTCTCTCTCTCACTCTCAATCTATCTATCATCTCACCTCTCTCTTTAACCTTCTCCCTTCTCTCTCTCTCTCTCTTCCTCTACCTTTCTCCCTATGATTATCCCTCTTCTCTCTCTCTCTCATCCACCTTCCCATTCTCCCTCTCCCTCTCCCTCCTTCTTCTTCTTCTCTTTTTCTCCTTCTCTCTCTCCCTCTTCTTCCTCTTCTTCTTCTTCTCCTTCTCTCTCTCCCTCTTCTTCTTCTTCTTCTTCTCTCTCTCTCTCTCTCTCTCTCTCTCTCTCTCTCTCTCTCTCTCTCTCTCTCTCTCTCTCTCTCTCTCTCTCTCTCTCTCTCTCTCTCTCTCTCTCTCTCTCCTTCTTCTTCTTCTTCTCCTCTTTCTTTCCCTCTTCTTCTCCTGAAAGAGGATACTCCAATGTCTACTCACCTTACTGAGTTTAACTCTATTTTTAGCTAGCTTGCTACTTTGAAGTTCAATCTTGATGATGAGTTCAAAGGTACGTTCTTGCTTTGCACTCTGCAAGAGAGTTGGGATACCCTTAGGATTGCTACGAGCAATTATAATGCTATGCTTTTGTATGTTGATGTAGAGAGTGCTCTACTCATGGAAGAAATGAATTGGCTGAACAATGCATCCAGTAAGTCTTCTAATGCTTTGCATACTAGAGGCACATCATTGAAGAAAGGAAAATTTGATAGAAAGGGGTGTAGTAAATCACGCGGTAAGGATGTTGAATGCCATCACTGTGGCAAGAAGGGTCACTTCAAACATGACTACTAGAAATGGAAGAAAGATAAAGGGGAGGGCAAGAAGATGGATGACAGTAAGGAAGAGAAGAAAGAGAGTTAGCTTGCTAAGAAGAGCAATGTAAAGATTGAAGAGATGAATGTAGTTATCCATGAGAGTGACAATGGGAATGATGTCCTCTTTGTCTCTTCATGTTTCATGCATATGCTTTGATAGCCATTACGGATAATGACATGCACACTTGGATTTTGGATTCACGTGCCTCTTTTCATATCACCCCTCACCATGAGTGGTTTACAGACTATACAGGAGGTCGACATAGTGTTGTTCATCTTGGGAACAATTATCAATGTGACATTGCAGGCATTGGCAGTGTGCAATTGTAATTTTAGCATGGATCTATATTCACTCTTTAGAATGTAAGGCATGTACCGCAACTCAAGAAGAGCTTGATTAGTATTGGGCAACTAGATGATGATGGTTTTCATACCACCTTCGGTGATGGGAAAAGGAAAATATGTAGAGGATCTAGGGTTATTACCAATGGCTCAAAGAGTGATATTTTGTATCCTCTCCATGTATCTAGTGTGTGTGACCATGTTGTTGCTGTGACCGAGCATCCAAGTGTTTCCTTGTGGCATGGTCAGTTGACACATGAGTCAAACAGGAATGAAAGTACTTTCTCGATTGGGTTACTTTCCTTGTCTTTGTTACGACCCCACTGCGACCCTCCTACACCTTGGGGATTGGCCCCTCCATGTGTCACTAACACATATAACACATAAACAATAGACTCCGCTCTTGGTACCAATATTATATCGTTCCAAAAATGTACCAGTCCTCACTTACTTCTCCCCTTAGACCCACCGTCTAGACCTACAGCTTGGGTGCCTTACTCTCTCCAATGTGGGTCATTTATACTTCAACCAATTGCTATGCAGGCCAGGAATAGATACCATGTGTATGATTCATGCAATGGTGGACGTATTTTTGTGCAAAAAATTTATGGTTTAAAATCAGCCTATGTGTCGTGCAAAAACAGCCCTTTTAATGAATTTCTGCTAATATGCAATGCTTCGTTATAGGAACCTAGCACCAAGGCAAACCTCGTGCTACTAGATCCATTATTTTCAAATAAACCGCATCCTAAATGTTATGCGTAAAGAGAACAATCAAACTTTGTATCATTTCAGCGCTTCAACTATTGTATAACATCATCCTCCCCCTCACTGTTTCAATTTTGCTACGGTGCATAGGTGTAGAGGTTCTTTTATGTCATTTTTTGTATGTAAAAGCAATAAGTACACACTTTAACACAAAGGACAAGGGCCAAACTAAGTCCTAACCTCATGCTTTAGCCCCGTCAGACATTCACATACATAGATCTTATAATTTCATTTTTTTAAATGTAGTAAATCCATTTTTCTCTATTTTCTCTATTTTCTCTATTTTTTATATTTATTTTTAATAGAAAATAGGTATTTTCCAGTTTTTTTCTGATGACTGATCATTGGAATTGAAACTTAGCATTTTTCCTTATTTTATCCCATGTCCACTCATTTTTCCCCCCTCAAAATCAAAGAAACTATCAATTTCCATCAAAATTAGTGTTTTTTCGGGTTTTGAAAATTTATAATTGCTGTAAACCAATACGGGTTCTGCATAACAGTGATTACAGCCCTCAAACATAATGCAAGGAACATTCAAATAAAATTTCAACCCATGTGCATACCATTTAGACCATGAATGATAAAAAACATGCAAATTTCTTTCATAAAATAGAGCATACCGCCTTTTTGCGTGTTTCGGGTTTTTTGAATATTTTACTGGGGCTGTGTATCGACCAACCCGCCATGGATTCCAGCATAGATCTTCATCCTTCAACCTCCTCAGCCTCTTGGAACAATCCGGTGCCTTCCTCTGGACAAGCATCCATCTCCTGATTCTCTTCTTCATTCTTGCCACAAGAAGTGCCTCTATGCATGAGAGAGAAAGAGGAGAGAGAAATATTGAATTCTAATCTTCACAACCAGGCAGCCATTTGATGAGTAGAAGCAAGCGATAGGGAGCGAAGATTGAATGCATCTCAGGCATGAGATCAATTGGGGGGGCTACTTTTAGGCTCTCCAACCACCCTCTCCACCAAACATGGCCATGGCACCTTCATCTGACTGTCGCGTGGAAAAAAAAATGCCCCCCCCCCCCCCCCCCCCCACGATTTCCAAAAATTGAGGGGGCCCCAAAGGGAGCCCCCAAAAGACATGACTTTTGGGACTTTTAAAGTCCATTCCCACTTGCCCTTGGGTCTTGGCCTCCCAGGCACTCCCATTTCCCCGTTTGGTGTTCGAATTGAAGTCTAAAAAATCCTCGGCGTCCATCTTGAAGTCCTGCACTGTTAGGCATCTCCCAAGGTCTTGTCTAACACGCTAAAAAATTATGAAAATTCACCAACTGTCATCCAATGGGTCTTTTAAGCACTTTCGAGCATTGCCGCTTAAAGTCGTACTGATTGCCACAGGTGCGTTCAACAAAGTCTATTTTTTCCCTGAAATTTGAAAAATTTGGCTATTTTTAAGCACTTCTTAGCATCAAAAATCATCCGTCATTGGTGACCATGGGATAGGGCGACTCAGCCCGTCGAATTCCACGAACAGATCTGCACATAAACACAACCACAAAGAGCATCAAGCTGATACAAAATAGATACACAACAAAACACATCACAGCTCTCACCCTACCCCTTGACAAAACCAAGCATGATATCCATGAGGAGTAGGCCTAGCATAATTTGACAGAAATTCTAAGCTAGTCACTAACCAACTACTCCAACACACTCAAGCTAAAAAGAACAAGCAAAGAGGTCATCCTACATGGTTGTCTGAACTACCTATCTAACTAAGGACAACTCAACTAGGAGCTCCTACTAGGCGAGAACTCCTATAGCCTGATCAACAAATAGTTTCTTTTAGCACATTGCTCTTTTAGCCCCTTATTTTCCATACTCGGGCATGTAAAATGGAGGGAGCTGAGCGTAGTGACCAAAGGAGAACAAGGCATCAGCCTCAGGTCCCGTCTCGGTACCCAAGAACCTACCAAGCCCTCACAAGGCGACACTGAATCCTTTTCTAACGCTCACTTTTATTTTTGCTCCAACCTTCTTGTATTCTTTGTTTTTCAGCTAGATGCCACCCCTCGAAAGACAAGGCATCGGCCCCGAGTCTTGTCTCATCCCCAGGAACCTACCAGGCCTTCGCAAAGCGATAAACAATAGCTCAAGGATTTTTCTTTCTTTCCTTTTCTATTTTGATAGGGGTTAGAATCCCTTTTTACACACCTCCATATATTCATATATTGTCTTTTAGATATTTAGGGTTTTGCTTCTTTCCATCATTAATTTAGTAGGCTTCTCTAACTGCCTCACAACTAACAGGATCTCCTAGAACGGCCTCCTAGCAGGTCAGTAGAATACGGTCACAAGAATTTCCTTCTAAAACATGTCTTTCAATGCCTGACAATGTTTTTGCAAGAGGCAATGACTACTCAGACCTCCCCCAGACATACAGAGCCTAAACCTGGGACTTCATGTCTTGATTGCCGATCCCCAACAAACAAAAGTAAGTAACCCTTACATGCACATATATCATTAATTACTTAAGGAAAAAGACTCGCGGAAAGGGGATAAAACCACCTAGAATGGCCACAAGAAGCTCCTTCACAGCAGCAAAGGCTTCCTCCAGCAACTTCGTCAACCTGTATGATGCAATCACTACAACAAAAACCCATTAACTATACCTGCACCAAACAGACATAGGGCCCTCTTGGCCTAAAGAAATAGCACATTTCACTGCAAACTAGTTGGCCCTCCTGACCTAAAGAAATCAAACATGACACGACAAAACTAACTGGCCCTCTTGGCCTAAAGAAATCAAACATGACACGACAAAACTAAGTGGCCCTTCTGGCCTAAGGAAATAGATCATTAAAACCTTAAAATAACTGGCCCTCTTAGCCTAAAGAAATCAAGCAAACCAGCTCATATAAATCCCTCCTTGGAAGAAGGTAGATATACGAAAATATGCTCCATTCTAAGGGGGAAAATAGGGCTCTCAGCCCTAAACTAAATGTATCAAGTTGTGATCCATACCTCCTGCATATATAACAAGAGGCGTATGCATAACATGTCATCGAATCAACCTATGGGTCTAGGATAAAAGTGGTAGATGGATCTCGGTCACTCTTCGCATTGCCCATATCAACCATTGCCTCCCATATAACGCATGGTCTGATAACATTCCCCACAAGCAACTAGGTCCTGTCTCGTTATCAAGACTGACATCCAGACTAGGACCACGGTTGAAGAAGAGGTCCTCTTCATAAGCAAAATTAGCTAAGGAATCCACAAATTGATTCCAATAACATGGAATGAGCTGAAGAGATACGCTCTCAAATTCATCAAGTAGGGTTATAGCAGTGCGATGATACATACAAATGGTGGGATTCCGGACTGTATATGTCCCATTGAGTTGATTTAAGATCAGCTAGGAATCCCCCTTTACCAACAACCATCGAATACCACCTGTCTTGGCAATATTCAGTCCCATAATCAAGGCTTTATACTCTGCCATGTTGTTAGTGAATCCTACCCCGATATAAACAGCTAATTTCATTGCAACCCTACATCGAGGATATCGAATAACTACTCCAACGCACCCTTTTTTATAGGCCCCCGGGATGCACCATCAAAGTATAACGTGTACGTCCATAATGGGTTTACACAACCAGCCATCAAGAACTCCCCTATTCGTAATTATGATAGTCAAAATTCAATATATTTAGAGGATGAGCTGATGGCTCCATCCCACCTTCTTCATTAAACTCAACAAGGATGCTTGTCAAAATTTGTAAATAGTGATGGCAGAAAACTTTGATCTTCCACACAAAGGTACCATCTTCTTGCTCAATCACTTTCTATCCTTTGCTCCACCAGATAAGCTTCCCCTAATGATATCTTTGCTCGAGGTATGGGTGCTCCAAATAAGGGATTAACTTCGGCCCCATCAACTAGTTTAAGCTCTCCTGCAGATCTCAAATCAACCCCAGCATAGACCTGCAATGCATTTAGCGTGTTAGCATATTCAAAAATAATAAGGTCTAATCTTATTAAGATTAACTTTATTCTTAAATTCCACTCCATGTAGATTAGCTAATAAAGCTGTGGAGTTATTTTTACCTAACCGAACTATCTTGTAAGGGCCATCCCATCTAGGTTCCAGCTTTCCTGGAAATATCTCCCTACACGCATCGTAGTATAAAACTAGCTGCCCTTTCTTAAATGTATATTTCTTTGCTTTTAGATCATGCAAATGCTTCATCCGATGTTTAGCCACCTCCTAGTGCAATAGACTGCAATTTAAGTTCATCCAAGTGGGCTATAGTCGTAAACCGCTCAAATAGGGCATCTTCATCACCCAAAGAATGATTGATTGCGAATCTTATGGCCGGCAACTCAATTTCCAAGGGCAAGACACACTCCTCCCCATAAACTAATTTGAATGGGGTGTGGCCAGTGGCTCGCTTAAATGTCGTATTATACGCCCATACTGCCACATATAATTTTGTATCCCAGTCTTGCTTCTTTTCAGAGACTATTTTGGATAGGATACCCACAAGCTGCTTATTGGTACTTTCAACTTGTCCATTGGCTTGCGGATTATAGGGGGTCATCTTATTATGCTTAATTTTCCATACTTCAGTTAGGCTTTTAATTGCCTTGTTCAAAAAATGGGTTCCACGGTCCGATACTATTTCCTTTGGTGGACCAAAACGGCAGATGATCTGCTCAAGTAGGAAACTAGCAGTCTCTTTTGCATTGTCCTACCTCATCGCCCGTGCTTCCGACCACTTCGTAAAGTAATCAGTTGTTTGCTACTATAAGGTATCTTTTTTGAGTAGTAGACGACGGGTTAATAGTCCCACAAAATTGATGCCCCACTTCTCAAATGGAAGGGTAGCCATAATCGGCATAAGTGGACGCTTCCTATTCTCTCTACTGTCATGTCTTTGACATGTATCACATCTCTTGACATAGTCAAATGAATCCTGGAAGATGGACGGCCACCAATACCTAGCTCTTAAAGCCTTCTATGTTGTTAACTGCCTAGTAAAGTGCCCTCCACAAGCGGAGTCATGGCACTCTTCCAATATAAATGGAACCTCATCAGGCATCACACATCGGCAATAGATATCATCAACACCCTGCCGATATAATGTTCCTGCGATCAAGGAAAATTTCAATGCTTGCTGTTTAATTTTCCTCTTCTCCAATTTTGATAAAGTAGCTCCAGTCTCTCCCATAGAAAGATAGTGTGTTATAGCAGCATACCAAGAGGAGAATAGACACCGTATCAATCTTGAACAAAGTTTCCATATCACTCCCTTCAATCGAGACCTATTTTGGCTCTCCAAAATCCACAAGACACTCGACAATGCCATGTAGCTTCGGTGGCTTGCTCTTAATCTTGTAATCAAATTTCTACAAAGTGATTAATCACTTTGCTAAACAATCAAGTTGATGTAACTTATTCAACAATAATCAAAGCCCTTTAGCCTTCGTATAAAAAACCACTTCTCATAAAGAATGTAATGCCTGAACTTTTTGGTCACAAATACCATCGCAAGGTATAACTTCTCCATATAGGTGTAGTTAATTTTTTATATGCCCAACTTCCAACTAGCAAAAGCTATCGGATGGTACCACTTCTCCATATAGGTGTAGTTAATTTCTGATATGCCCAACTTTCGACTAGCAAAAGCTATCGAATGGTACCACTTCTCCTCCCAAATTTGGGATGCGCAGTAGCTAACACTATACATGGTTGCTATTGAAAATATATAGAACATTTTTCCCCTTTTAGGTGCTTTTAAAATAGGTGCTTTGGCAAGCTCCTACTTCACATCGTCAAAAGATACTTTGCAAGCATCACTCCATGCAAACTGACAATTAAAGGACAATGGTTCGTCAATGGCAATGTCCTTTCTACCATGGCATTAATAAACCTTCGATAATACCCTACCGATGATAGAAAGCTATGCACTTCCTTTGGAGTACGTGGCGGGCTCATGGCGACTATGTCCTTGATTTTTTCAGGGTCAATCGCAATCCCTACAGAACTGACCACATGGCCTAACAATACCCCATAGGGCACTCCAAAGACGCACTTCCATGGGTTGAGAGCTATGAAAAATCGTCTGCAACACTCGAAACACTTCCGTAAAATAATTAACTACCTTTCTCTTACAGTGGTTGCCCCCATGTCATTAATGAATACTTTCAACTCCTCTGGGGAGATGTCACCAAAGGTCTTGTCGACTGTTCTTTGCCACGAACCAGGTGCATTACATAACCCAAATACCATCACATGGTATGCAAAGGTACCGAAGACAGTGATAAATGTCATTTTCAGCTTTTCTTGCTTAGCAATCGCCATTTGATTATACCCTGCAAAGCAATCCATGAACAAATATATTTCGCTACCCACCAATTGATTCAAAATTTGGTCAATAAACGGCAACAGGTAGTAATCTTTAACAGTCTATTTATTTAGCTCTCTAAAATCTACACAAAGACGGATTTGATTATTCTTCTTCTTTCTAATCACAACTGGCGAACACCATTCAGTATGCTGAACTGGGAAGATGAAACCCGCCTTCCGCAACTCTTGAAGCTCTTCAAATAGCCTGTCCCTTAGTTCAAAAGGCATACGCCTTACTTTCCGACATGCAGGGTGGGTACCTTCCTAAACAGGAATGGTATGCACAGCCAGATTGGGAGGAATACCCCTAAGTTTGTCATAGCTCCTAGCAAAGATGTCACGAAACTCCTGAGTCAGGGACACATAGTTTTCTCTCTCTTCCGAACTGAGCATGGAACCTAATTTGATTGGCTGCGAATCATTAACCATGCCAAGGTCCAACTCAATAATGTCTGCATCTCTTATTCGATCTTGAGGCTCTATCGACTCATTCAAGGTTATTTGATAAATATCCTCTTTAGTGGACCCTTCTTTAGATCCATCACTCGATGACATCTCACTACCAAATGGATCATCTATTGTTTCTAGTTCAGTGGAGGATAATGGAGCTCTCTCACTCTGAGGAGACTCAAGGTAAGCATCCACTATTACACGAGGGGCACCTCAACCTAGAATCACTTGACCAACAGGTATATCGACTTGACAGACTGTTCATAGAATCCATGGCCTACCTAGCAAAACTCGATAGCTAGGACATCTTGCAAACCTTATTACCCTAAATTCAAGATAGCATTCCACACTCACAACTGTAACGTGGACTTTAGTGATGCAACCTTCCAGTTTTCTTAGATTATCATCAGCCATCCTAAGAAGTGTGGAGCTATATTTTTGGATCTCTAGACCTAACCTCTCATTCAAATCTGAACTCATGATATTGACAAAGGATCTAGTGTCCGTGATAGCATGCCGCTCCACTAATATTTCATCCACATATGTTGGAACCCTAGGGCAATGCTTTTCAGCATGATCGAACCAATCTTCTCCCACTCTAGCTATTCCCAAAGGTTCTACAATATACCCTATATGCATGATTTTCTTGAATTCCTTGCATACTCCTGGAGATAGTTTAATCAATTATAGGAGATTTACATCTGGTTTAACTTTGCAAAGAGAACTTGCTAGGTCAAAGTCATGGTAGTTAGCCAAAGCTCTCTTCTTGCGCCAAACCATTCTCTCCTTTGGTCTTTCAATTGGCTTTGGTGCCTCTTTTTTAGCCCTTATCTTCTTTCTTGGCAATCCTTTATCCTTCTCGGGATCAACTTTACTACCAATAGGTCTTAAAGGTCCACCTTCGATATTAGGATTCAGGACTTGCTTTTCCCTAGCATCTTGCTTAGGGCTTCCCTCGACAGGTTTTACAATTCCTTTGTCACCCTCTTTGATCTTTTGACCTCTTGTTACGGCTTGTAGATTAGAAGTTTCAGCATCATTGACACGTACAGCCTCAATAAGACTGACTCCACTGCCATGAGGTAACTCCTCTACAACAGCCTTTCCTCGTTGCAGTATTTGTCTTGGTCCCTCATCTTGCTGGAGATTATTCCCTTGTGCATGATGGTTAACTGGACCTAGTTATTTACTCCCTTGTTGGAGAGATCTGATCTTACTCCAATAGGTAGTAGCTAAGTGGCCAGACTTTCCGCAAATATCGCATTTGACATTCGGGCAATTCCTAGGGAAATGTTGGCCACCACACTACTTACAGCTGAATCTTGAGGGGGCACCCTCCTCAAGGCGTTGACTCCCTATCAAATTCTGCTGCTTCTTAAGAAAATTGACATCCACAGATATTTGTCTGTATTGTTCAGAAATCATATTGGTATAGTGCTTCATCATGTTCTTAACTTCGCCAAGGATATTAGAGGCACTTGACTCATAGCCGCGATCATCTATCTGTCATCCCATCGGCCTAACCACTTGATTAGGAATTGGCCGCTAACCTACTCGGACCATATTAGGATTCGTTGTTTGGCTTCCACCACTTAGTGGGCCCATCTGACTAGCCATGGGCATAGTCATGCTAGGAGGGTCTAGTAACATAGGCAAATTTGGCATGATACTCCCTCTTCCATTCGTGTTTGACATGGGGTCTCCTTGACTCCCATTGGTCAAGGCCAAATTATTACCATTCCAATTTATCCACTTGCAAGCATGACTCTACTCCTTCTGCTTGGGTAATAGAAGTGTCAATGTTGGCCAAAGCAACACTACTAAGCTGCACCTGGATATTGAAATCCAATCCATGTAGGAAATATTACAATTGTGCAGTCACTGGAATGGGGACATAAGTATTCAGTTTGCGAAGAACTTGCTTTAGTTTCTTAGCATAGGCGTGGACATTCTCATTAGATTCTTGACGTGTTACATTCAAGATATGTAACCAATACTGCCCACCCTTCTCAAGAGCAAACTCTCTACGAAAAGCTGTAAAGAATTGGGCACTGCTAGTTATAGTTCTAGCTTCTAGACCATGATACCACACTGTCGCTCTTCCTTTTAACGTCAAGTTGAAGAACATCATTAGGTGTCCTTCGTCTTGGATCCGATAGTTGAACATGAGCATTTGAAACTCCTTAATATGGAGTTCTCCATCTTCTTCTGCTAACCCATGAAAAATGGGCAAAGATGCTCCTAATGTCGGTAAATTTGGTGTACCTGCTGGAATTGCGATGGGTTGTGCCATGGCTACAACCGAATTGACAACAGGAGTTTGTGTAGGTACAACTACACCCCCACTTGTTGTGGGTTGATTAACTAGAAGTAGGGAAGTACCAAGACTTCCACTTGCACTCGAAGAGCTACTCTAACACTTACGTTACTAGAACCACTACCACTTATGCGTAATGAGCTGCTCCTTTGAGGAGAATAGCATCTTAAAATCTCCAACCACCATCTAGCCCTCTCAGCACGTTCTACTTTTTGTATTTCAGTTTGACGGTCCTTGTTAGATGACATAAACCAAATATTTGGTCTCTAAAAACCCTAGATTCGAGAACCACCACTTGTTAATGGCTCTCGGCAGATGCACCACTCATGGGACCTAAAATGGGCCGGCATTGGCTATAGCACTAGCCAGACCTCTGACATGCACAAGACAACCCCACGGCCTCGCAGTCAAGAGTGTCTACAGGACACATTGCCCTGCCATCGTACGTACATTTTGCATTTTTATCTTGTTTGTAGTCCAATCCTTAACCTTCTCACACTCTCAGAGTGTGACCCTCCACATTTTGGTGTAATTCACCACATGGAACAACATAGGAGGCACCCCTCGGCAGATTGTCGCGGCCCCACTGCTGTGGCCCTCCTATACCTTGGGGATTGGCCCCTTGATGTGTCACTAACACATATAACATATATGAAATAAACTCCGCTCTTGGTACCAATATTATATCATTCCAAGAATGTACCAGTCCTCACTTACTTGTTCCCTTGGACCCACCGTCTAGACCTACAGCTTGGGTGCCTTACTCTCTCCAACGTGGGTCATTTATACTTCAACCAATTGCTATGCAGGCTAAGAATAGATACCATATATATGATTCATGCAATGATGGATGCCTTTTTGTGCACAAATAATAATGGTTTAAAATCAGCCTATGTGTCGTGCAAAAACAGCCCTTTTAATGAATTTCTGCTAATACGCAATGCTTCGTTATGGGAACCTAGCACCAAGGCAAACCTCGTGCTACTAGATCCATTATTTTCAAATAAACCACATCCTAAATGTTATGCATAAAGAGAACAATCAGACTTTGTATCATTTTAGCGCTTAAACTATTGTATAACATCATCCTCCCCCTCACCATTTCAATTTTGCTACGGTGCATAGGTGTAGAGGTTCTTTTATGTCTTTTTTGTATGTAAAAGCAATAAATATGCACTTTAACACAAAGGAAAAGGGACAAACTGAGGCTTAACCTCATGCTTCAACCCCATTAGACATTCACATACATAGATCTCATTTTTTCAATTTTTTTAAACACAAGAAATCCATTTTTTCCTATTTTTCTCTATTTTTTATATTTATTTTTAATAAAAATAGGTATTTTTTGGTTTTTTTCTGATGACTAATCATTGGAACTAAAACACAACATTTTCTCTTATTTTATCCCATGTCCACTCATTTTTCCCTCCTCAAAATCAAAGAAACTATCAATTTCCATCAAAATTAGTGTTTTTTCAGGTTTTGAAAATCTATAATTGCTGTAAATCAATACGTGTTCTACATAATAGTGATTGCAGCCCTCAAACATAATGCAAGGAACATTCAAATAAAATTTCAACCCATGTGCACACCATTTAGACCATGAATGATCAAAAACAAGCAAAATTCTTTCATAAAATAGAGCATACCGCCTTTTTGCATTTTTCAGGTTTTTTGAATATTTTACTGGGACTGTGTATCAACCACCCCGCCATGGATTTCAGCTAGATCTTCAGCCTTCAGCCTCCTCAGCCTCTTGGAACAATCCAGTGCCTCCCGGACAAGCATCCATCTCTCGATTCTCTTCTTGATTCTTGCCGCATGAAGTGCCTCTATGCAGGAGAGAGAAAGACTAAATTCTGATCTCCACAACCAAGTAGCCATTTGACGAGCGGAAGCAAGTGATAGGGAGCGAAGATTAAATGCATCTCAGGCATGAGATTAGTTGGGGGGGTTACTTTTAGGTTCTCCAACCCCCCTCTCCACCAAACGTGGCCATGGCACCTTCATCTGACTGTCGCGTGGGAAAAAAAAACGCCCCCCCGCCCCCCACAATTTCCAAAAATTGAGGGGGCCCCAAAGGGAGCCCCCAAAATTCATGACTTTTGGGACTTTTAAAGTCCATTCCCACTTGCCCTTGGGTCTTGGTCTCCTGGGCACTCCCATTTCCCCGTCCGGTGTCCGAATTGAAGTCTGAAAAATCGTGGGCGTCCATCTTGAAGTCCTGCACTTCTAGGCATCTCCCACGGTCTCGTCTGACATACCAAAAAATTATGAAAATTCACCAAATGTCATCCAGTGGATCTTCTAAGCACTTTTGAGCATTGCCACTTAAAATCATATTGATTGCCACCGCCGCCTTTAACGAATCTATTTTTCCCCTCAAATTTGGAATTTTTGGCTATTTTTAAGCACTTTGCAGCATCAAAAATCATCGGTCAAGGGGGGAAAGTCCCTCAGGAAGAGTGGTCGGGCAAGCCACCTTCTTATACTCATTTGCGAGTGTTTGGCTCTGTTGCGAGGCTTTTGTGCACATACGGAAAGAAGAACACAACAAACTAGAACCAAAGTCATGTAAATACATATTCCTAGGATACGGTGACAAGGATGAGATGGGGTATAGACTTTGGGATCCTAAGAAAAGAATGCATAAGCAGCCCGAGAGGACTAAGAAAGTCAAGAGGGTTGTTTTCAAGGAGAATATACCTTTTAGACAATCATTTGTGCCCAGTGGGACAGCAGCATATACATTATGTAAATGACCCTAAAAATGCAAGAAATGGTGTTGAAAATGACACACAAGGTATTGCCCATGATACACCACAATTCAACCTAAAAACATGCAGTTAGGATAGCTTGAACTATTAGGATAGAATGCTAGAATTTCAAGACAGCAACCTGTACATGTAGAATTGCAGGCTCATATTTTAGAACAACAACCAAATGCAGATTTGCATGCCCAGCAACCAACAAATGCAGAACTGTCGCTGTGTAGGCCAAACTGACATTCAAGTTAGCCAAATAGGTTTATTCCTGGTGTGCAATATGTTGCAGATTATGTCACATTGACAGATTGTGGTGAACAGTCGTGCTTCAAGGAAGCAATGACTAGACCAGACATGAAGAAGTGGTTTAAGGCCATGCTGTCAAAGATGGAATCTCTTGAAAAGAATGCTACTTGGGACTTGGTGTAGCTGCCCAAAGGGTAGAAAACCCTTCCATGCAAGTGGGTTTACAAGATGAAGGTCACTTCTAGTCCCTCACCAAAGTACAAAGCAAGATTGATTGCAAAGGGGTACAAGCAGGAACATGGAATTAACTTTGATGAGATCTTCTCTCCTGTAGTCAAGATGACTACCTTGAGAACTATTTTGGGCTTGGTTGTAGCTAAGGATATGGAGCTCATATAGATGGATGTAAAGACTGCATTCTTACATGGTGATATGCATGAGGATATATACATGCAGCAACCTGAGGGTTTTGTTACTAAAGGCAAAGAGACGATGGTCTGTAAATTGAGATGGAGTTTGTATGGGTTGAAACAGGCACAGAGGGAATGGTATCATAAGTTAGATACTTTCGTGTAGTCTCAGGGATTTCAGAGAAGTTAAGTTGATGACTGCATGTACGCCAAGAAGGCAGCAGATGGTAGCCTGATTATCTTGGTTATGTATGTTGATGACATGTTGATTGTTGCTGGCAGGGATACTCATACCTTGGATTCATTGAAGCAAAGTCTTCATGGCAGCTTTGACATGAAGGATCTTGGTGATGCCAATCACATTCTTGGGATGTGGATACTTAGAGACAGATCGAAGGGGTTACTCTATCTATCTCAGCAGGAGTATGTATCCAAGATCTTGCAGCATTTCAATATGGAGGGGGGGAAAGCAATCAGAGTTCCATTGCCTCCATATGTGAAACTCAGCGCAGAGGAAATCCCTACATTTGATTATGTGAAGGCTGAAATAGCCAAGATTCCATATGCTTCAGTCATTGGTAGTTTGATGTATACTATTGTTGCTACACATCCTGACATTGCCTTTGCAGTGGGAGTGGTTAGTAAGTACATGGCAAACCCTAGCAAGAAGCATTAGGAAGCAGTGAAAGGTATTATGAGATACCTCAAGGGCACAAAGGATTTGTGCATCTACTTTGGTAAGCAAAAGGCATCAGTCGTTGGCTTTACAGATGCAGACTAGGCTGGACATGCGGACTGTAGGAAGTCCACTACAGGGTATGTGTTTACCTTCATAGGGGGGTATGTGTCTTGGATATCCAAGATGTAGAAGTATGTTGCATTGTCTACTACGGAGGAAAAGTATGTGGTTGACATTGAGGCATGCAAAGAGGCCTTATGGCTGTCATGTTTGGTTGATGATTGAGGTTCCTATACTCCACTATGATAGTCAGAGTACTATCATGTTAGCACGAAACCCTATATTTCATGTAAAGACAAAACACATACAAATGAAGTATCATTTCATTAGAGAGATACTTGACAGCAAGAGCATTGAGTTGGTCAAGGTGCACACTGATGATAACCCTGCAGACCTTCTCACGAAGGGTCTTTCAGCAGAGAGTTTCCCATTACCATGATGGGTATTGGATAGGTATAGTCTTTTCAACTTTGTACATACTTAGACTTAGCTAATTCTTTTCCTCTACCTTTGGGAACATTGCCTCTAGGGGGGAGGTTGTTGGGATAAAGGAAAGTGCCCGTGTCCACCTGTAAGGGCCAAGCTGTACATAGTACATATACCTATCTAAAAGATTGTTGAGGTACTCTTCAATACCATAAATCTTGTGTCTCTGTCTCTTCTCTCTCTCAACTTGCATCTCTACACAGAAGCTCCATTGCAACTAACTAAACAATTATACTAGTATTCCTTACATGCTTTGTGAGCAAGGAATGCTAGGCTGCTTTGCGAAGTGGTCTTGTGAGGGAAGCGAAGTTGCCTCACTACTGTATGATAATTTCGCTTCCCTCACTTCTTTCCCACACATTCTCTCTCTCTCTCTCTCTCTCTCTCTCTCTCTCTCTCTCTCTCTCTCTCTCTCTCTCTCTCTCTCTCTCTTTATATTCCCTCTCTCTCCTTTCAAAACTTTCTATTCTCTCTATGTCTCTCTCTCATGCAAGTAAGCCTCTCACTCATGATGAGGCCATGCATAGATATGATAGTCACTCATGGGATAGGGCTATATAGTTAGAGTTTGACTCCTTACAGACTAACCATACACAAGATTTGGTTACTTTGCCTAGTGGCAAGAAGGCATTGCTATACAAGTGGATATACAAGTTGAAAAGTATCCTTGGACACTCCAAGTGCACTTATAAGGCCAGATTGGTAGCTAAGGGTTTCAATAAGGGACATGGTGTTGACTTCAATTTTTTTTAAATTTTTGAAGGAGCTTCCTTACCATATAGTGTGTGAAATTGTTTTCTCCCCAGGCATCCTTCATGGAGGTTTTGAATTTGTCGAGGGCCTTCTTGAAGGTCATCCTCAATGGACCAAGGTGTTTTGTCACAATATTGGAACAATGTATCCAACACCTCCCATAATTCGACCTTCTTTTTTGTTGCTCTTCCATTATCCCCATGGTCTTTGACTACATTATCTAGTGCTTTTCATTGGTTATGATGAATGTGAGAAGAACCTTTTCTGGGCTTGCCATGGAAGCCCAAAAACCTTCTTACCTTAACCCCACCTATATCGAGGGTCTCTTGGGAACACTATTTTCATTTTTGGATATTTGAGGATCTGCCTCAATCGTATCATTCCCTCCATGGAGACCAATGTCTAACAAAACCTTCTCAATAGCCATGATAGCACCATCCCTAAGATTTTGGGATTGCAATTTCTAAGCAAATCTAATGTGCAGATGTATAATTCTCTCAACTATTCTGCACAAAGCATGCAATGTGCATGTGTGGATGTTTGTTAAAGGGATATGTAGGATAGCCTAAAATTTTGGATCTTTGGTGTATCTATCAATTGTGCTATTCCAACTAGTGGCCATGCACTCCTTGGCCATGGCCATGTAGTAAATGCAAGGACTCTTAGCAGTAGTACCTTTTGACACATTATACATATACTTTAGTGTCTTTAAATCTACAGCCATGTGCCACTCCACTTTATATTGTCCAAACCCTTTGACACTTAATTCCTCCCTTGATTGTTGAGCAGGTATTACCTCTGGTATAGAAGTTTGTTGAAACACCAAGTTCAACATGTTAAAATATTTCATGTCAACTTGAAATGCTCCCAGCCACTATATGTATTGCTTTGATTGCACATTGAACTGCACTGAGTCCTTAGAGCCTTTACCCCCTTCGGTATGTGGCTGAAGAGCTTTTTTTCATCAAGGTGATAGAAACTCTCTCCATTTTCTTGCCCTTTACAATCTCAGTTTCATCTAGCTTGATAACAAAATGGAAAACCCATATGTATTTGCATGCTCTAGCATGTAAAACCTAATCATTACTCTTTGTAACGTCCTTAGGTCAAAGAATATGTTGTTATAGCTATCATAGTTTAGCACTCTCTTCTTTCTAGCAGCATAGCTATCTATGATGTGAAATGGATCGCCAAGGACTTCCAAGACTCACTGGTTGATGCTACATCTTGTTTGTTGAATTGAAGATGGATTTGGAAGCAAAGACCCCTTGACCCTTTTCATCTTCAATGTTTCTTTCATAACTTTGAAGAGTTAGGTGTAGCTTTGTCTATTAATCCCTGCCTTGTCAAGGGCGTAGAAGCTCAACATGTACTTTTGTTATCTTTTGGCATCACCCTTTTCTTTTGGTAGCTATTATACTCCTTTGGCCTAGTGTTGTATTTATTTTGGTGCCTCTTGAACATTTTGGATCATTTTAGAACATTTTGGTACTTTCGGTATACTTTCATTGAAATAGTTTTACACATTTTGAAACATTTTGATATATTAGGCTTGGTGTTGATCCTCATGTATATTGAACACCATATGGGTCACCACTTGGTGGTAACCCCCATGTGCACTGAACATCCTATTGGTCACCACCAAGTGACACAATGCATCAAGTTGTAAGATGTGGGAGTTATTAGGGACCCCTATTTTGGGGTCTTAGAGCAACGTCCCTAGCTTTTGATGGTAAAGGCAATATTCCCTAGCTGATTCGGAAAGATTCATAATGTGGTTACATGCCAACTAGACTACCTTCTCGGGCTATAAAAGAAAGACCCCTCTAAAGCTATTGCTAATCTTGTTGGGGGCAAAGGTGCCTATGCCTAGCTACCCATGTATTACTACATTGATAGTACCTTCACCTGCACACTTTAGGCATGGGAGAGCCCATCACTGTCACTTCATTCTTTATTCTTTTAGTGACATTTGAATAAAAGGAAGACCAGTCACAAATTGTGACTGTTGGAGTTTCCACATCTTGAGTTCTCTCTCTTGCTATGTTGCTCCATCTTCCATAGCTCACACCTCTCTTGCTTTTTCTTGCTTGTTCTTCCACTTCGATTTCTCCCTTCAATTGAATTTCCAGCCTTGTTAGTCATTAGGAGACATGAAGTACTTTGTCACATTCATTGATGATCACTCACATAAGGTCTGGGCATATCCCATAAAGCTGAAGCATGATGTTTTGGCCACCTTTCAGCATTGGCTTGCATTGATTGAGAGAACTTGTGCTTGCTCAACCACTCCCCAAAATTGGACAAAGGATTTGGCATTGTTTACCACTCCTCTCGGCATTGATCATTAACATTGAGCATTAGTTTTGAATCATTGAGCTTGAGCTATTAATTGTGCAAATAGGGTAGCATGTTGTCATAAAATAGGGACAACTATATCTATGTCATTGGTTTGAGATGCTATTGGATTGATTTGAGCACTCTTTTAGTCAATTTCTCATAGATATCACAGCTGTCATAATAGGGCTGAATGCTATTTGTCTGGAAAATGTCATGCTCTTGGCTTATGTGATGGTCTCGGGATGCTCATTTGATGCTAGTCAATTGGCGAGGCTATTTTGGATTGGTCCTCTTCTGTGATTTGGACTTGGTTGTATCCACTAAATCCATCCAAGAGGGAATATAGCTCATGGCCTGCCACTGTGTCCAATAGTTGATTTGTGAAAGGGATAGGAAAATGATCCTTCTTCATCTTGGAATTTAGCTTTCAAAAGTCCACACATATTTGCAGTTTCCCGTTCTTCTTGGGTATTACCACAATGGGCAAAAACCCATTCACTATTAGCCATTGGATAAATGAACTCAACTTCAAGGAGCTTCAATAATTCAGCCTTCACCAAAGCAAAATAATTAGGATTCATACGCCTCTATCTTTGCCTCACAGGTTTGGCATCAGGCTCTAGGTTGATGTGGTGTTGGCATACTATGGGATCAATCCCCTTTAGATCTTTGTACGACCATGCAAACATGTCTAAGTTCTCCTTTAGTAGGTCTCGTAGGACCATTAGTTCTTCTTCTAGAAGATTTAGACCCACCTTCAGGTAATGTTCGGTACTGTTAGCATCCACGAACATCAATTGCTTTTCACCTTCCACTTCACGGATGAATGTCCCACGAACTGCTTCTGGGTAGATGTCCCCGACTCTTTCAAGGGAGTGGTCTCATCTTCTAATGATTCACTGGAACTACTGTCCTCTTTTAATGGAGGCTTAGCTCACTCTTTGGGAGGTTGAAAGGGTATCATTGAGGTTTTGGGTTTGGATTGGGGATGAGTTACTTCTTGGCTTGAGGATTCGTCTTCTGAAGCTGCATCCAAGAATGTCACACAACAGGAACCTTATGTGTTCAGTTTGAACTGCAGAGCAGGGGGTTGTTGGTAAGGTGCATCTCATCTTCCCTAAGGAAGAGTAACTTTGGGCGACAAGAGCCACTACTAAAAGAAAGCCGATTCTTCTTAATCCATTTCTTATAGATGTTTTTCTTATGACATGATTCATTAATCAGTCCAAAGGGTACCATAATCATTCTGTCAATCAGAGAGGAATCTTTTGCTTCTGAGGCTTCAGGAACTTCAAGAACTTCTTCCTCGTTTCCGCCTTCTGTGAGTAGGATAGACTCTTCTAGCTTGCTTTCATACTCTTCTTCTGCATTATCACTTTTGTCCTCTTCAAATTCTACTTCTACCCCTGTGGGGGCTCTGTGAGAGAAGAACAAGCCCTCTATTATGTCTTTTGCTTTTGCTTTTGTCTCTGTGGCTATCTCTGTCTTTGCTTCTATCTTTGTCTCTGGCTTTGTCTCTACGACTACTATGTAACAAGGAGAACAGTACATCCATGCTTCTATCTCATTGTCAGAGGTGATTTCAGAAGTCAATTCGTGTTCAGGCAGGAGGTATTCTCCCATGGACAAAGACTTTACTTCTTTCGGTAGTTGGCTTACAGTGCCCACTATTAGGGACTATGCCTTTGTTTTCTTGGAAAATATCTATTTGAGAGCCTCTTCATCTCCTAATGTACCATCTGTTACTTCATTGGAGGAGTCAGTTATGGCTTTGATGGACATGGATCCATTGCCTTTTTGCGATCCATACAACTTCAACATCACTCCATTGGGTCCTCTGCCTAGGCTTTAAACCAATCCGTCCTTGCTCTTACTTCGAAAAGCCAAGGTCTTCCCAACAATAGAGAATATGAGGTCCCGTAGGAATTTGGTTTGACCACTAGATATGTCAGTCAATAATCCCTTCCGACGAGGGTTGTCTTTATGTATGGGAGGATGCCTAACGGTTTGATTCTGATTTGGTCTGCCAATCTGATAAGCCAATGTATAGGCTATAGTACTTGCAAGCCTAGATCCTTCATTGTCACATCCATCGTTATATTTACCGATGAGCCTTCATCAATCAATGCATATGCAATAAAGGATCCTTCAATCCATATGCCAATCTCTGGGGTTCCGAGATCCAAGAAGGTGTTAGCCACATCTACTTCCTTTATGGGCTTTGAGGCTCTGTTGGACTTGGTTGCCACTAAAGGAGCAATTCTTAGGCCTCTTCTTCTTATCAATATGATTTTGAATTTCTTTCCACATCTAGGAGACAATATTAACAACAATTGTCAGAAAGTTAAATTTGGTTTAAAAGTGTCTAGATCTTTGAACAAATCATACTCTTTGATCGAATCCACAAGCTTTTCCAATCGGTTAGGAAATGGGGCCATGCCCACTTTTATCTTTTCTTTTTCTTCTAGGAATGGAAATATATGTGCTTCTTCTCCATGAGGAGGTACTTCGGCATCCTCTTTTTCTTAGACCTCTAGTCCTGCTTCTACAACTATCTTTGTGGCTCTCTGTGGCTTTGTAGTGATATGTACTTTCTTATTCTGGATTGCATTGTTCTAATTTTCTCGAGAAAGGTTGAATTTTACAGTCTTGATAGAGGGAATGTTCTCTTTTGGAGCTATGGATTCTCCTTTCTTTGCCCGTGTTATTGCGGCCACTTCCAATTCCACCAAATTGGAAGGAGGTTCTTACGTCTTTTGTTGGGTATCAGAAGTAGATTTCATAAGAGCTAGACTTGGACAATCTTTTACACTGTGACCTTCTCATTTGCATCAATTGCATAAGGGCTTATAATCCACAAACCTTCTAGGGTTTGGACAATTTGGTGAGATATGACTCTTTTCCCCACACATATAACACTCCACTTCTGATCTTTGACCATCGCTAGACTTTCGTCCTCTGTAACTTTGAGAGGGAAACCTCCTTGGACTGAAATTAGGACCAAACTCCCTAGGCTTTGGTCTGATGTCTTGTGTTGTCATTTTGGATTCTAGCAAGTTGAATCTTGTGTCTTCATCTTTCTTTCTTATTTCATGCATCTCTTTCAAAGAACAAATATCCTCTATATGGTTCTTCCTCAGACAATATGAAAAAAAGGCTCTAGGAATGGTTTGCTTTCAAGTACATTCAATGGCTAAATGTCCCGCTTGGTGGCACTTTCCACACCATGTATTAGAATGCAACACATCTCTCCCACCTCCCCCAGGAGTGGATATATTGACCATATTCACCTTCAACGTCTATAGTTATTCTGTAATCACATCCATAAACTCTTTCTTGATACTTGTGACTGAGTTGGATAGGTAATCCTTCAAATTTTCACCTCCTGGAGTACTTGTAGTAGGGTTTTGGGAAGCTTTTGTTATCATTACATACATTGGCTAGGTTGATCTAGAGGGTCCTCTGTTCTAGTTTTGATTCAGAGCTCCTATTGACACTTGGGGTTGTTGATTCTGGTTGGTAGGGTTCCACTATTGTTGAGTCACCATTGGAGGAACTGCTTGAGGCCACTGTTGTTGTGGTTGAATTGTCATTTGAGGCATTGTTGTTTACAGCCACTGTGGATTAGGTGCCCTGTACTATGGCACTATTTGCATCTAGGGGTAGGGATAGGGAACTGTCCCTGGGACTGCGTTTGGCGGGTATACAATTCTTGGCATGGGAGAAGGTAAGACTCCTCTTCCTGTGGTCATTGACAACCTTGCTTCAACTTTGTCATACAGTCTTGCACCTTCTATTGCAGCTTGCAGATTGACTGGTCTTCTTAATTCCACGAACTTGCAAACTTTTGGTTGTAGGCCTCTGAGGAAAACTCCCTTTTGGATGCCTTCATCCTAATGATGGTTAGTCCATCTCTTCAGGATGGATTTCATTCGCGAGACATAAGCTTCTACTCTTTCTCCAGAGGATTGGCTTAGGTTCATGAACTCCTCTCGTATCCGCTCTTCAAAACCTTCACGCCTGAATTTAGTGAGGAAGGCCAACTTCATCCCATGTGCCAAAATTTCCTGCTACTTGTCTCTCATAGCACTGAAATGCCGCACCTTTGAAAGTGGCAGGGAATATTGCTAACCAATGCTCAAGGGTTCTAGTTTAACCACACATGCTACCATAAACTTTGCTACATGAAAATCAAGATCTTTATTGTACTCTCCCTTAAAAATGGGCAATGGGACTACATTTGCTAGCCTGTCATCAATATTTCCATGACAGATTTGACTAGGAAGGGGATCTTGAGTCGCCATGGGGACTTCTATAAAGAGTGCATTTAGGGCGTTTAAGGATGCTTCTACTACACGCTCGTTCTTGGCCTTGATTTTTGCATTCTCTCTTCTTACATACCTTTGGACTCATTCTAGTGCTTGCCTCTTGATTGTGTCATTCATCAGGGGTTGGCTCCAACCAGTTGGTCTGTACTCAACATAATAGAATCAAAGGGGCTTCAATCTATGGAGGAATCTTTGGCCAACATCTCTTCTACTTCTTTTCTACATTTCTAAATTCAGCTTTCAAACCACTATAGAGAGGGAGGTATTCCGTTTTGAAGGTATCAAAACTCATTCTTCTAAGGATCATTGTTGTGCCATCATCATAATAATGCCAACTTCTGATGGTTTCAATAGTGTATGTTGTGAAGAATACTCTATCCACCGACTTTCTGTGGGTTGCTAATTGGACAAACATGAGATTGTTCATGCACTAGGCATCCCACATGTCCTACTATTGAGTATCTACGAACAAATTCCAACTCTTTTCTTTCTTGTTTTTGAGAACCTCTACTAACCCCATGACTCCTGAAGCTTCTTCATGATCTCCCACTTGATGATGTTTGGAAGCTTCTCAATGAATGCCAAATCTTCCATGGATGGTCATTCTCTCTGTTTCTGCACTTGTTTATTCCCAAACAATTTGCCACCAAGATGCATGTCTATGTTGCTTCAACTGAAAGAGGAAATAGTCCATCACATAGACCCTGCATCATGATGGTAATAACATTTTGCCATTTTGGAATGAAATTCTTGTTAAAATTAGCTTTGGCAATGACAATCTCCAATTCTTCAGTGGGGTAAAATGAACTTTTCAAGCATCCATTGAATTCTTCTCTTCTTGGCAATGCCATTTCCTTCATTTTTCAACCTTTTGTAATGCTTGTTGATGGCAATTTTCCCCAGTTGCGCACCAAAAACATGGGGCTCCACAAGGAACACCAAGGAAATAGGGCTTCTACTGCAAGAAAATATATCTTGTAACATAAACAACCATCTCTTTCATCTTTTATATGTTCACAACAAAGAAAACAACACGAGGAACAAGAAATCTTCACGCAGCTTCATAGAAACAATTTTCCTACGGCTTTATCTTTAACAAAATCCATCATTTTCTTCATATTCTTCATAGGATTCTTTAATAGACATAGGAAACACAAAATAATTCTCCACTTTGAATGGAAAAATATCATCTTTAAAGATTCCACAGCTTTCTCTCACAATCTCTCATATGTAGATACATTGTAATTGACTATCTCTCTCTCTCTCTCTCTCTCTCTCTCTCTCTCTCTCTCTCTCTCTCTCTCTCTCTCTCTCTCTCTCTCTCTCTCTCTCTCTCTCTCTCTCTCTCTCTCTCTCTCTCTCTCTCTCTCTCTCTCTCTCTCAATCAATCAATAGTACATCATCTCCTCACTATAATACTCAATAATCAATCATAATAATCCTTCTTTGGTCATGGATGCCCCTTCCAAAAGGTGTGTTTGATATGAAAGGTCACGAGAGCCACTACAGTGACTTCTCACAGCTCACTACTGTTACTTCTTTCTAGTCTTCTCTTGAGTCTTCAGCAGCTACTTCTTTCACTTCCTTGAGCTCTTTTGCTATACCAGCATAACTACCCTATCTAACCCAAAGGCTAGATTCACAAAGGTCACATTTTTGCCATTCAATCACATAGATCTCATATCATATACAAGTCAGGATCCACCCAATGTCCATGCTTACACATGGCTTCTCCTCATAATAAAGGCATTACAACTTAGAACACCATGGACTATTGGTGGCAGCTTATGAGGGTGGGGCATTGAGCATATCTAACACCCCCCCTAAATGTCCACCCATAGGTGAGTGAACTACATTCTCAACCCAATGCCAAGTCTCTGAAGATGAATTGGAAGGAGATCCTTCATAAGAGCTCTGGTGAATATATATGTCCCATTCTCCTTTGTTAGTGGACAATATACTAGCTCTACTGTCCCACAAGTCACGCACATATAGTGATATTAGATCTCAATGTGTTGGGTACATGCGTGAAAAATTGGATTTTTGGCAATGGCAATGCAACTCTAATTGTCACGTCTTAACACTATTGAATCTTCATCATATACTCCCGTATGCCATAGAATCCTCCTTACCCAAACTTGCTTCACATTTAGGAAAACAAGCTACCTTGTACTCTACTTTAGTAGAACACAATGCCACAGTTGGTCGCTTCTTAGTCATCCAAGAGAATATTCTTGAACTAAAGAGAAACAATATCCAAAAATGAATTTCCTAGAATCATTGTCACTTGCCCAATCTTAGTCACAGTTCCCCATAAGAGCATTTCTGAAATTGTATATGATACTATTGTCAAGAGTTCCCTTCAAATATCTAAGCACCCACACCCCAGTTTTCCAATGACTCTCTCGTGGTTTGTTTGAGAACCTACTCAAAACACCAATAGCAAAATTGGTATATGGCTTGGTGTTACACAAGTTGATGAGGTTGCCAACTGTAGGTATCTCCTTACACTCAGTTATGCCAAATGCTTGTAAGATCTTCCATGTGTACTTCTTTCGAGAGATGAAGATTTTATGAAGCACTTGCCAACTTCGATCCCTCAGACAATAGTGCAATAAGCCCCAAGTCTATCATTTTAAAATTAAAGCTCAAAGCCTTTCAACTCTAATGAATCATGTCTTCATAGTCACGTGCAATAAGAAGGTCATTCACATATAGAACAATCACTATAGACTTTTCACTATCCTTGAAAACATACAAGTCAACATAAGAGGCACATCTTTTGAAATTCAAACCTAGAAAGAATTTATATATCCAGTGGTACCACGCTCTAAGGGCTTGTTTCAGCCCATACAATGCCTTCTTCATCTTACAAACTTTGCCATACATGACTTCCTTGTGGTCACCATTCAAGAATGTTGATTTGATATCCATCTAGTAAACTTGCTACTTCTTCTTATGAGCAGTCATCATTGCAAGTATTGTGTGAATAGTGGTCATTCTAGCAGTTGGAGCAAATGATTCTTGAAAATCAAATCCTTCCACTTGTGAAAACCCATGTGCAACCAATCCAACTTTGTTCTTTTCTAAGCTGCCATCAACCTCCTGGTACTTTACCTTCCAAACCTACTTGATGCCAATAATCTTTCCCATTTCTAGCCAATCCACTAGCTCCCAAGTGTCATTCTTCATTATGATGTTATAATCAGTTTTCACAGCTGCTCTCCATGCTAGATCGGTAAGTGCTTCTTCCAAGTCTATTGGCTCCTTTACTTCTCTCATAATCTTAGCCATAAAGGTTATATTGTCTATGTGAGCAGAAGTTTTTCTTTGCTCCTCTATTCTCAGAGACCTCCTTGGTCCATCTGCCTTTTCCTCAATTGTAGTAGGCATAGGATTACTATGATCATAGAGTTGCTTTACCCATCGTGGGAATGTCTTTTCTAGTGGCATGATTGCAAGTTGGTAAACTTTGTTCTCATCATTCAAAGACGATGCTTTCTCCTCCTTGAGAGTAGGGATAGCTCTTGGGATAGGTTCATAGTGGACTACTTCATTGGATAATAAAGTGGAAGAACTTATATTCTTCTCCTCCACTATTTGTGGATACTCCTTGAACACCACATCATGGCTCGCTATGATCTTCTTTACCTCTTGGTCATACAATTTCTAAGCCTTTTTCTCATCATTATAACCCAAGAAGATACATTTGGTGCTTTTTGGATTTAACTTGTTTCTCTTATCCTTTGAAACATAGGCATAACATTTACATCCAAAAGTTCTAAAATGTGAGATAGATGGTTTCTTACCAAAATAGGTCTCATGAGGAGTTTTGCCCTTAAGAGCCTTTGCATAACTCTAATTGAGAATGTAGATTGCAGTATTAACAATTTTTCCCAAGAAATCCCTTATCTTTAAGTATGCACCTTGTCATTTCCATAATGGTGCAATTTTGGCATTCAACAATGCCATTTTGCTGAGGTGCATGAGGCGTCAACAATTGATGTTTAATCCCTTTGCTCTTGCAAAATTCTTCAAACTCCTTTGAGTTGAACTCACCACCACCATCTATTCTAAACTTCTTCACACTTTTCCCTATTTCATTCTCAATAATTTTTATCCATTATTTAAACTTACGAAGATCTTGAGCCTTATTACGAAGGAAGTACACCCACATCTTTCTACTATAGTCATTGACTATCAACATAAAATAAGAAGATCCTCCCAAGGCTTTTGTAGGCATTTTACTACACAAGTCAGCATGCACCAACTCCAAAGGAGCCTTCGCTCTGTTCTTGCTTTCTTGTGGAAATTTCTTTCTTTGTTACTTGCCCATCATACGAGCTTCACATGGTTTCTTCATTGCAGGTAGGTGAGCAACCATACCTTGCTTATGCATCTCCTTCAACACTGCAAAACCAATGTGATCAAATCTTTCATGCCAAAGTTTACTTGTGCCCACACCAATGGTGACTATAAGAGCACTTAGCTCATATAGATTATTTCTTCTTTCTCCTTTATCAATAACTTTTACATTACTATCTATAATTTTTGCACCTATCTTGCCTCATCTCATGACCTAGATGAGTTATAGAAGCAACCGATAGCAAATTTCTCTTAATCTCTGGAAGATACAACACATTTGAAATATTTTAAGTTCACCATTTGTAGTAACAAAGAAAATAGTACCTATGCCCTCAAATAGTACTCGTCCCCTCAACAAAGCATTTTGCATCACTTCCAATTGTCATTGTAATGGATTCTTGTAGAGAGTTCATAGACCCATATAGACCTTTTTTGTTGGTCATGTGATGAGAGATGCTACTATCCAATACCCATGAATCAATGTTAGATATTTCTTGCACTGAGGAGCATACTTCCTCAAGGGTCACCATAAATAACTCCAACTCTGCTTTAGTTTTATTTGTCATCTCCTTCCCTTTAGTCTTTATGGTGCCATTCTTTTCATCTACCTTCTTAACATAACAATCTGCAATTACAAATCCTTTCTTCTTGCTCCTTGAAACTTTTTTTTTATCACCCTTCTTTTTTTTATTACCATTGGTAGAGAAACCACCTTTACCTTTTGCATTGGTGGAGAAGGTAATATCTCTACTACTGCTACCTTCTCTGGCTTTAAGTCATAACTCTTTCTCCATTAGTAGTACACAAAATTCCTCAAACACCAAAGCTTGGGGTCTCACATGAGTATTTAGGGCAATTACCAATCCATCAAAATTTGGTGGACAAATCCAAAGACGCCTCCAAGCTAGCTCCTCACTAATCTTTTGTATCCCAACTCTTGATCCAAGTGATGAATGCTTCAGTTGTCTCTCCTTCCGGAAAGTTCTCTGCTACTAGTTGATTCTCCAAGTTTTGAATCCTTGTTTGATTTCACATTTCATACTGACTCCTTAGTATGTTCCAAGCCTCTAATGCCTTGGTTGTATGATGCTGAATCAAGGTCAAAATACTATTAGGACAACTTGTAACTAAGGCACACAATGCATCTACATTCCTTCATTTCCAAGCTCGTAGAAGATTTGCATTTGGAGGAATCATAACACTAAAATTTGATGGATTGGGTCAGTTCCTAGCATAGTCTCCAAAAGGTCACAAGAATCAAGGATAGTTGTGATTTTAAACTTCCACAAATTGTAGTTTGTACCATCTAATTTGCCTTTACTAAAGGTTGGTGGACAAATCCTTAGTGTTTGAATTTTCAATACAGCAACAACATCACCTGATGTGCCAGCACTACTACTTGATGTAGCAAATAGCATTTCTTCTCTTCACTATTGAAGCCCTTGTCTCTCATGTACTCTCCACTCCTCAAAGCCCCCTGAGCTCTAATACCATGTAGAAATTACACAGCATAATCTAAGCAAGGATTAGAGAACACACAACAAATATGAGAGTAATAAACACTGCTTTAATTTCAAATGAACTGATACAAATATGGCTTTGTCTATCCATGAGCTTCCACTCTGTGAAGCTTAGATGGTGATCCTTCGAGACAAATGATAGATGAAGAGCCTAAGGATAGCTAGAAGAACTCTGACTGGGTGAAAGATAGGTTAACAGTGGCTTTAGAGGGGTCTTTCTTTTATAGCCTGGCAAGGTAGTCTGGTTGGCATGTTCAACCATATTATGAATTTTCCCTAGTTGGTCAGAATCATCGTGTTCTCTTAAAACTCCCATACACCATAGTAACAAGGAGCAACATACATGATTTCAAAGATCAATCCATAAAATGTACTTCATCCTTAACCTATCAAAGCAACCCAACTATCATTATAAACTTATTACTCAAGCTCTTTTAAACAACAACAAGGCTTATTATTAATGTAAAAGATATTTACAAAGATTTATCAATCATAAATTATCTATCAACACACCATTTCGTAGATATTTTTCTCATGGAAAGTATTAGATTATGTTATTCTCATTTCTCAATGGATTCTCATGTATATGACAAATAAGATAGCTTGTGGTTCTTGGGGATAATCAAAACATCCAATCCCAAAATAAGGCCTTCTTAGTACTATGGCAACTCTCTCAAGTGGTACTAGCGTAAGACCTCTCAATAAATCCATAAAGTTTCAGGTATACACTCATTACCAATGGCCAATCGCCCCTCATCAAAAGTAGCAAACAAAAGATATATCTTGACTACCCTTAGTCACTTAGTCCATCGAATTCTCCATAGTTCATGACAAGGAAGGAAGTTTCATCCAATATATATCCCCATGTGTAATCTATTCCTTGGCCAAAAAATTTTCATTTATCGTGAGTCAAGAGGGGGTCATAATACATTTAGAGGAATGAACATTTTTTCCATTATTTCAAAGATGGCCTGTCAATATGAAAAGTTATTTGGCCCTAAGGCCACTTGATACACCAAGGGAAAAATATCTTGCAAACCTGCATTTTCCTCATTTTTTATTTCTTGTGGGCATCCCCATGTGTAACCTATTCCTTGGCCAAAAAAATTTCATTTATCGTGAGTCAAGAGGGGGTCATAATACACTTAGAGGAATGAACATTATTTCCATTATTTCAAAGATGGCCTGTCAATATGAAAAGTTATTTGGCCCTAAGACCACTTGATACACCAAGGGAAAAATATCTTACAAACCTGCATTTTCCTCATTTTTGATTTCTTGTGGGCACGATGTGTGTGCTAATGTTAGTGCAAAACAATCAGTAACAATTCATTCAAACTGATGTGCTCATTAATTTTTTTTATCCATTGACTACTTAATCCTAGATCCTTAGGTTTTCTGAACCTTGGCTTTCATACTACGTGTGAGATGCCTCCTCCATTAGGCATGGAGGAGTCCTCTAGTAATCAACCAAAATTCATGTCCATATACAACCCCACCCAATTTTCCTGTAGGAAATGTTGAGCTTAGTTGAGAATGGGAGTCCCGATTGTACTACACACGAGAAGCATGGACAAGTCACCCCTAACAGTAATCTAGCTTCCACCCAAGAAAGATCAATTTGTAATTAGTCAAAGGTGAGAGCAAGGTGAATACCACACTTTGTTCAAAGACTAAGAGATGATGAATAATGTAACTCAATCCCCCTGCCCCTAAGGTAAAATCTCAACTCTAGCCCCTAAAATGATGTTAAACCCAAAACTAGTCATATCAACATATGGGGACCGCGATCTAGTTAGCTCTATCTAGTGTTGAAAAGTTACTCGACTCATCAGGCCCACCCAACCATAGGTGGTGAATTGTTGGAATCTGAACCTCCCACTTTCTTCGATTCGGTTTGCTTGAGTTTTCTAATTAGTAAAGCATACTCTCACACCATGAGAATATATAAAATCAACTTCCTTTTCTCATTTCATTAAATAGGGTTTGTTAAACTCAATCTTTAATACATAACAAATAATTCAAAAATCAAATACTTTATTTCATAATAGTAATCAAAACATTCACTCTATAGAGTACCACAAATTCTTCTTTCTACAAAAAGACACTGTCCAATCCAAGATAGGACCTTTTAATCCTAGAAGAAAGAGTTGTATGTGATTGCACTCTACACAATCAATAGTAGGGAATTTACTAACTCATAGTCCCTCTAAGCTTTCTTAAGCAACCGAAGCCATCCTATATAATAGATGTTGAGATATCGAGCTCCACTCGTGATACGCCAAGGTGACCGTTGTGTATTTATGTCACCGACTTGTCAGTTGCAGACGCGGTTGGTACACCGCCCATGAATAATAGCTACATGATAGCTATCCTTATCTACTCTAGTTCGTGGCTCAGTTAGTATGCCACCTTAGTTAGTTAGGAAAACTGTTTTCAGCCTCCACCCTTGTGTGTATTCCCCCATTGTGCAAGCAAGAAAGCTACAAGTGAGACTCCTTCCTTCTCTCCCACAATCCTGACATGGTATCAGAGCCTTGTTCGTGGTAAGGAGCTCAAGAAAACAAGCCAAGCTCGCGGCGTTCTAGTAAGAGGAGCAGTGTTGCTTTCATTTTCTGTTTTGGGAGCAGATCTCTGCAGGCAACACAGTCGGAAATTGCAAGAGTGCATTGTCTCAGGTTGAGACGCCCTTCGCGGTGAAGCAAGAGGGCAGTATATGCTGCAAGAAGAGGCTTTAGCCCTCGGCGACCTTGTTTTTTTGATTTGAGGCCATTTCGGGGCCTGTTTTGGAGGCAGAAGTTTTCTGCACACACTCAGGAAAAGACCCAGTTTTATGCTGTGCAGCCACTGTTCTACAGGTCGGTGAAAAGTTACTGCAGAAATTGCATCGTATGCTTGTGCGCAGAGACATTGGGAGTTATAGAATCATCCTTGGTTCCTGTTTATGCAAAATCGTCACTAGGAAGTGACTGTGTGGTCAAATACCACTTTCGCCAGTTTTGCAGATTTGCCCTTGTGAGGGTGAAGCTGTGTTTTTTGCAGTGATAGAATTTTTTGCAGTGTTCTGTAATGGCGTCTGATTCTCTTTCACAGATTGTCACTGAAAAGCTTGACAAGAATAACTTCCAAGCATGGAAGTTTAGAATGACGAATTTCCTCATGGGAAAAGGATATTGGGAATTTGTTGCAGGAAATGAAGAAGAACCAGTTCTTTCTGATGTTCCCAATCAACAGCAAATGCATGCATTTAAAGCATGGCATGAGAGAGCCAGGAAAGTTATGTATTGGCTGTCTATCAGCATTTCAGACTCTATGATTGTGCATATTCAGGATGCAAGTACGCCAAAGGAGGCATGGGATACTTTGTCAAAAATGTATAGCACAAATACGCAAGCCAGGAAAATGCAGCTCAAGCAAGAGTTGCATAATGTGCAAAGAGAAAATATGAGCATCAATGACTACCACATGAAGGTGAAGAAGATTGCAGATGCACTTGCTTCCATTGGGTCACCAATGGAAGATGATGATTTAGTTTCTGTGACCTTGAATGGTCTAGGAAAGGATTATGCACAGTTTCGAACATCCATTTCAGTTCATGAAAGATTTCCTGATTTTGAGGAGCTGATTGCTCTTCTAATTTCTGAGGAGCAAAGAAATGGTGGTGCATCTTCTTCAGGAGGAACTTCAAAAGAAGCTGTCTTCTACTCAAATGCTGGAAGAGGTAGAGGCAGAGGTAGAGGAGGCCGATTTGGAGGCCGTGGTAGAAATCAGAATATGCAGCAAACTCAAGAAAACCAGTCCTATGGAGGAGGACGTGGTAACTCTAGAGGCAAGGGGAGCCAAAGAGGTCGTGGTGGATGGCAAAGAGGCCAAAATGCAAACAGTAATGTTGAATGCTACTACTGTGGTAAAATGGGTCATATGGCTAAAGACTACTATAAAAAGCAGAATGACATCATGAATGGAAAATTGCAACAAGGGAATTATGCATCTTCTAGTAGACAGGGTGATGACAGAAATGAGCACTTGTTTATGGTGCAGCACATGAATAATTCTATGACAAGTTCAGAAGAAAGCAATGATGTATGGTATGTTGACTCAGGTGCATCAAACCACATGACAGGTCATGCAGAATGGATGGAGGATGCAAGGAAAATGGAAAAACCAGGATTTGTGGAGACTGGTGATGATACTGCACATCCTATTGTGCAGATTGGAAAAATTCATTTGTCTATGCAGGATGGGAAAAAGAAATACATGTCCGATGTATTTCATGTTCCCAATATCACCAAGAATCTGGTTTCTGTTGGTCAAATGGTTGAGCAGGGCTTGCAGGTCAGATTTAATCCTCATGGATGCTTTGTTGAGGATATGAAAAATAAAGGTCGCTTGATAGCAAAAGGAAAAAAGAAGGGCAGAATGTTTACATTGGATGCAGAAATGTCTGAATTGAGTGCAGCAATGTTTGCTCATGGGACTGGTGTAGTTGCAGATATTGATATTTGGCATAAACGCATTGGTCATGTTAATGTACAGCGACTTAAATCAATGCAGGCCCAAAATATTGTTGCAGGTTTGCCAAAATTCAAGGTTACAAAAATGCATAAGGTATGTGAAGCCTGTCAGTTTGGAAAACAGGCAAGGAAACCATTTCCTACACATGTTCAAGAGAGTAAGAAGCCATTGGAATTAATCCACTCTGATGTGTGGACAACTAAAGCTGCATCTCTTGGAGGCTGTCATTATTTTGTCAATTTTATTGATGACTATAGCAGAAAAGTTTGGGTGTATTTTATGAAAAAGAAAAGTGAAGTTTTCAGGCATTTCAAAACTCTTAAAGCGATGGTTGAAAAAGAAACAGGCCTGCAGATAAAATGCCTAAGGTCAGATGGAGGGGGAGAGTACCTCTCAAATGAGTTTGCAAGGTTCCTACAGGAGCATGGCATAAAGCAGCAATATTCATGCAGTCATACACCACAACAAAATGGAATTGCAGAAAGGAAAAACAGGCATATTGGAGAGGTATCTCGTGCCATGCTCAATGAAAAAGACTTGCCAGATTTTTATTGGGCTGAAGCAGTTGCTACAGCAGTCTACATAATGAACAAGACTCCCACTGCAGCAATACATGGAATGACTCCAGAGGAGAGGTATACTGGTAGGAAACCAGATATTTCTCATTTGAAAATTTTTGGTTGCATTGCCTATGTACATGTGCCAGATGAGTTGAGATCCAAGTTGGATCCAAAAGCTGAGAAGTGCATCTTTATTGGTTACTCTCTGCAGCAAAAAGGGTATAGATGCTATAACCCTTCTACTCGTAAGTTTGCAGTGAGCAGAGATGTTGTTTTTGATGAGATGAGTAGCTGGTATAAACCAGTAAATGTGATTGATGATGTAGATGCACGAAATGGTAATGCTGCACAGAATTCACAGCAGCAGTCACAAAATATTAGTGGACCTGGAGCGTCCTCTAGCAGTGGTTCACATTCTTCGCTATGGACATGCAGATTGAGATCAGGAGAATCTTCTCAAAGTAATGCAGATAGTAGTATGCAGGTATCACGAAAAGGAAAAGAGAAGGTTGATCAGCCCATGTTTGATGTGAATGCAGGTCACTCTTATGTGGATGGTGAATCCAGTGGCTCAGAACAGAGCATTGATGATGAGTTGGGTATTCCTTCTATTGTTACACCTGGAGTAAGGAAGACCAGGGATGTTTTGAGAGCACCTAGGAGTGAACCTACTTTGCGCAGGTCTACGAGAGCTAGGTATCCTATGGATAGGCTGAAATATGATGGATTTACAGCCATTCACTATGCATATATGGTCAAAGTGATACAGGAACCAGAACCCACTTCTTTTGAGCAAGCCATGGGAAAAGAAAAATGGGAGAAAGCCATGGATGAAGAAATGGATGCCTTGGAAGCAAATGCTACATGGGAATTGGTACCTTTGCCTAAAGCTAAAAATGCAATTGGCTGTAAGTGGATTTATAAGGTGAAGCACAATGCAGATGGTTCTGTGAACAGATACAAGGCAAGATTAGTAGTCAAGGGGTATGCACAAACATATGGCATTGACTATGAAGAAACATTCAGTCTGGTTGCAAGGATGGCAACCGTAAGAGCAGTCATTGCTATGGCTGCATCAAAGGGATGGTCTTTACATCAAATGGATGTAAAGAATGCCTTCTTGCATGGTGATTTGCAAGAAGAGGTCTATATGGAGCAGCCACCAGGTTATGTGCATGCTGTTCATCCTGAGTTTGTTTACAGGTTGAAGAAAGCCTTGTATGGCTTGAAGCAAGCACCTAGAGCATGGTCTGACAAGATAGGACAGTATCTTGTCACTATTGGCTTTCAAATTTTCAAGGCAGATTTCTCAGTTTATGTGAGAAAAACAGAGAAAGGTATTATGCTACTTGTCATTTATGTTGATGATTTGATTATGACAGGTGACAGTGATGAAGATATCCTTCATGTGAAAATGCGATTGAAGCAGAAGTTTGAGATGAAGGATTTGGGAGAGCTGCGTTATTTCTTGGGCATTGAGGTGATTAGATCACCAAGTGGGATACAGCTCTTGCAGAGGCAGTATGGATTGGACATGCTGTCCAAATATTGGATGATAGGCTGTAAGCCTATTTCAGTTCCTTTGGAGCAGAATGTGAAGCTGAGCACAGATGCAGGTGAGCTTCTAGAAGACCCTACTATGTATAGACGCATAGTATGAAGTTTGATTTATATGACTATTACCAGGCCAGATTTGAGCTATGATGTTGGATTGGTAAGTCAGTTTATGCAGGCTCCAAGGAAACCACATTTGGATGCGGCTAGACGCATACTCGGGTATGTGAAGTCCACATTGCAGTATGGACTATTTTATGAGACTGGGGTTCAGATATAGTTGCATGGATACACTGATGCTGATTGGGCTGGTAGTATTTCTGATAGACGATCTACTAGTGGATATGTGTTCTCTTTTGGGAGTGCTGCAGTCACTTGGAGCAGCAAGAAACAGCCTACAGTTGCCTTGTCGAGCACAGAGGCTGAGTACAGGGGTGCAGCAATGGCTGCATGTGAGGTAGCTTGGTTGCATAAGCTACTTTATGATATGCATCAGTCTACAGATGGGCCAGTTGTCATTTATTATGACAACATGAGTAGTATACACTTGGCAAATAACCCTGTCTATCATGCTAGAACAAAGCACATTGAGGTGCATTATCACTATGTGCGAGAAAGGGTTTTACTAGGTCTTATTGATCTAGTTTATGTCAGCACAGAGGATCAGGTAGCTGACATATTCACGAAGGCATTGGGCACAGAGAAGCTGCGCAAGTTCAGAGACCTGCTTGGTGTGTAGGAATTGGGATTGAGCTCGAGGGGGAGTGTTGAGATATCGAGCTCCACTCGTGATACGCCAGGGTGATCGTTGTGTATTTATGTCACCGACTTGTCAGTTGCAGACGCGGTTGGTACACCGCCCATGAATAATAGCTACATGATAGCTATCCTTATCTACTCTAGTTCGTGGCTCAGTTAGTATGCCACCTTAGTTAGTTGAGTTTGGTTTGAGACCCATATATAGGGTTCTTCTATTTCTTTGTACTTTAGTTCTTTTGGCTTCCACAACTAAGAAGAGGAAAATTGTTTTCAGCCTCCACCCTTGTGTGTATTCCCCCATTGTGCAAGCAAGAAAGCTACAAGTGAGACTCCTTCCTTCTCTCCCACAATCCTGACAATAGAGGCACTTATAACATGGCCCTTTGTACTCTTAGGTACTCAAGTAATTAAAACAAAAAAACACCTACCTCCCTCATGAGCATAGGACCCCCACCCACAAGTGAGTCTTTTCACACTCTAAAGAGTGCTAAGGAGTAGTGGACTAGGGGTCCCCATGTCCTAAACCACCATATTCTATAACATGTCCAACTATTACTAGCATAGACCCCTAAGATACATATCTCATCATTCTCAAATCTGCATTTCTAATGTCTTGACCTTATTTCCTTAATTAAGATGAAGTAAAAACGTAAGTTGATTAAAGAATTTGTGAAATTATCCAAGATAAATTTAAATATTTAAAATAGATCTTTGTTTTCCTTTATCAAACTAGATTATCCTCCATAGGACAACCATCATTGTTAAGGGGTGTGGCCACAACTTCGAGTTATTATGTGTGATGACCAGTTCTACATGTCGGATGGGTTCATGTACAACTTTAGGGTGTGCTTCAACTTCGGATTGAATGTTAGCACAAACAACCCCTTTGTTGTGCATACGATCCCTCATAGCATCTCTATGTCTCTTGGGAGCCATGGAATAGACTCGACAAAATCTGGCAAAGCTTTTGCACTATTTGGAAAAGAGAGAAAGAAGCTCAATGGATTTCAACAGGGCTTTTGCATGACAAAGAAAAAGTGAGAAAGAGCTCAAAGGATTATGGCAAATCTTTTGCATGATTGTAGAAGAGAGAGTGGGAGTAAGCACCTTTGTCACACTTAGCAAGATGGAGTCTCTACAGGAGTTGTCTATTTTTGAGGCACCCTTATCCCTGTTTATATAGTACTCGCCAAGATAGAGGGGGAGAGGGTAGGGGGGAGGTGTGGTGGGTGGGTGGGTGGGAGGGTGTAATGTCCCCATTACTTAGTTTATTTTAATAAATAATGTGAGTATACATTCCAAAAATTGATTTAGGTTAAAAATAAAATGGTAAAGATTGCACATTTTTAAAACTAGCTCTAACTATGAAGATAATTGATGAGGTATTATATGCTAGTTCATGGAAGAAAGGATTGGGAATCCCTCCCAAGACAAGCTTATTAAAACTATGTTTGTAGTATAGAACAACAAAAAGAACTAGCCTAGTGGATAGTCACTTGGCAGTTAAGTGTAGTTGGGTGATAAACTGCCAAGATGGGTGACCTCCCGAGAAGCTTTTCCTACAAGCTAGTGGGAGCTTCTCGCACATAGTCAATAGTGCCAATGAAGCCTCTGTATCCATTGCTAAGTATGCCAAGTCCAAGATACCAAGGTCTATGCATTGGTCGCGCCATGGTCATGAGCCTTCGAGTGACGCCCACCTGATGACATGACAAGTGGTGCTCGTCGTATATTCGTAAATTATTTATCTCCATGCTATGTTCCAAAAACGGAGCCCCTCTCTGACATCATCGATGATGTCATCAAAAAACGCTAAAAGCAAGCATTCTCTCTTTACCCTCCCTTCCCCCCTCCCCCCCAATTACTATATAAAAAGGGATAGATCGTCACATCAAAACAATAACCCATGCAAAAGTCTCTCTACTGTTGACACCGACGAAGCTCTGTTGCAATCAGTTGAGCCTCTCTCTCTCCATACCTACGTGGAAGCGTTGCTTAAATCCATCAAGCTTCTTCCATGGCTCCCAAGAGACATCAAGATGTTGAGGGAGGTCATTCTCAGAGAGCTCCCCAACGTGAGGAAGTAGTCGCTACTGAGGGAACTCAACACGAAGCTAAAGAGCAAGCGGAAGTTACCCCCCGAATCCATTCAACTCGAAGGACCGGTTATTCCACAACAAACCGAGGTTGCGTTCGTACCCCATAATCATGATGGTTGGCTAAACAAAGATAATCACATTTAGGACATTAAAAAATGATTACTTTTAAGCTATTGACTCTACAACTTCCTGATTTCTCTATTTTATGTTATTGCTTCTTTTTATCTTACGATAAAATGAGGGATAAGTTAGTAATGTTAGAAAAGCCCATAGGATAAGTCTGTTACATAGATTACAATTAGTAAGAACGTACTTAAACTTACAAAAATATGTTAGGATTATCACTTTCTTTTTAGGAAAGAACATAGGAATTGATGAGAAGGATAGATTCTATGCATCGCATACATTGACATGTGTATTAAAAATGTTTTATGGTTATGTCTACTTTTGGATTTGAGAATGATGAATTATGTCTCTTATGATTTTGTGCTTGTAATAGTCAGACAAGTTGTGGATGGTGGTGGTTCATGACGTTGGGGTCCCCAACCCAATGCTCCCTAACACTCTGTGGACTGTGGAAAAACTCACCTGCAAGTGGGGGTCCTATGCTCCCGATGGAGGTAGGTGTTTTTAGTTTTTGATCACTCGAGCACCTGAGAAGACAAAGGGCCAAGTAATAAGTGCCCCTCCTATGTAGGATAGCTCCTGAGGCTCATGGAATCTTAGAGGGACTTTGAGCCAATAAATTCCATGTTGACCGCCCCAAACAAAGTGCCATTACATACAGCTCAATCCTATGAGATTGGAAGGTCCTATCCTAGGCTATTGGACAATGTCTTTTGCGGGAAGATGCTTTTGTACCACTCTACAGAGTGATGGTTCTACTTGTTATTATGAAATAAAGTATTTGATTTTTGAATTGTTTGTTATGTGTTAAAGATTGAGTTTAACGAACCCAATTTAACTTAGCAATAAAAGGAAGTTGTTTTTTATATGTCCAAATAGTGTGGTAGTATGCTTTGCTAATTAGAAAACTAAAGAAAACCCAATCAAGGAAAGTGGGAGGCTTCAATCACACTGAGAATCAAACGCCTATGGCTGGGTGGGTGGACCCAATAAGTCAGGTAACTTTCCAATAGTAAATAGGGCTAATTAAATCGTGATTCTCCCAATATCGATAGGATTAGTTACTAGGTTTTACACCGTTTTAGGGGGCTGCATTTGAGATTTTACCGGGGGGATCGAGTTACACTATCCCCCGTCTCTCACTCTCTTTGAACCAAGTGCGGTGTTTACCTCACTCTTGCCTTTGATTGATTACAAAGTGGTCTTTCTTAGGTGGACATTAGATTGTTGTTAGGGGTGACTTATCCATGCTTCCCTTATGAAGTAGAACTAAGATTCCCATGTTCAACTAAGTCCCTGGTTTCCCATGGGGAGACTGGATGGTGATGTGCATGGATATGAATTTTGATCGACTACTAAGAGGACTCCTCTAGGTCTGTTGGAGGAGGCACCTCGCACGTGGTATCAGAGCCTAGGTTTCAAAAGAGCTTTTAGTGTAGGTTAAGTAGTCAACATATAAAAGAAATTAATGAAATAACCACACTTTTTTGAAGAAAAATGTTGTTGCACTAGCACTAGAATACACATTGTACCCACAGAAACTTAGCGATGAGGAAGCTACATGTTTGCGGTATATTTTTCCCATCATGTATCAAGTAGCCTTAGGATCGAATAATTGCTCATACCGCAATGCTATATTTGAGAAAATGAAAATGATCTTCATTCCTTCAATTGTATTGCAACATTATCTTAACTCATGGAACGTGAGAGATTTCTGGCCAAGGAATAGGTCACACATGGGGATATATTGTGGGTGTAACATCCTTCTTCATTATGAGCTATAGAGGATTCGATGGGCTGAACAACTAAGGATAGTTAAGATATACCTTTTGTTCAGTGCCTTTGTTGAATGGCTACTAGACATTAGGAATGAATATATACCTAAAACCTTGTGGGTATATCGAGAAGTGTTACAAATAGTACCACCTGAGAGAGTTGTTGTAGTGCCAAGAAGGCCTTATTTTGGCTTGGGATGTTTTGGTTACCCCCAAGACCCACCATATTATGTTGTTTGCCATGTACATGAGAATCCACCAAGATATGAGAGTATAGACCCTGATACTTTTCATGAGAAAAGGATCCTTAAGATGGTGTGTTGGTAGATCATAGTATGATTAATATATCTTTGTAAATACTTTTCATAAATATAAAGTCTCATTATTATTTTTTAAGAGCATGAGTTATGATCTTATGATGACAGTTGAGTTGCTTTGACACGTTAATGATGAAGTACACTTTATGCGATTGATTTTTGAGATCATGCATTCCAATGCTTGCCAATCAAACATATTGGAATTAAGAGAGAGCGTAATGGCTATCTTAGAGAAGACTCTTCTATGGAGTTGTTTAAGCTTACGAAGGGGCTACAACTAGAGCCCCCAACTGGATGACCCTTACTTTTACTTAAACTCAACTCTGTACAAAGATGTGAAAGCCCATCTCAAGTTGTTGAAATGGCTCGAAGGCCTCAAATTGATAGGACTTTATAAGTACGATACTCTTTGAAATGATAAGGAAAAATATATAGATGGAAAAATTGTAATGAGAAATAAATGGGTGTATGACCAATATACAAAGGTTATTTTTCCTGATAGGATCGCCCTTACCGAGCATGTAAAATTTATGAGCTTCCAAAGTATCCCAATCTCCCAAAATCTTATTGATTCCTAGAAACGAAGGCCAAACCACCTCATTTTGTAACAAAGAAGTTACGAAAATACATTACTAAACACTTGTACTTTCTTATGACAATAAAAATATCTCTCTTTTTCTTTTGATGAGTGTATTATGGTAATTCAGGATGTTGAGCAAGCTTATAATTGATTTATGGTATTCAAGATTATGTACAATACTGCTTGCCAATCCTCGAACATTGAGTTTCGAGAATCCACGATGACAAATCTTGAGAATATGACAGACCCTCATTACACCCGAATCCAATGGGGTTGGTCTAGAGGAATGCCATGGAGAATAGCTCGCAACTTCTTCACAATCAACCCTAATCATACAAGGAACCTCAAGGCCAATCTCAAGAGAATTCGTCCGCTTGAAGAACTAAAACTAGTTCGATGTTTCTTATTTGAAGGGCAAAGGGTTAATGATATTGTGATAATTAATGGGAAGACAGTGACCCTACATTGTTGGGTGTATGAACAAGTCATCCAAATTATACCTCCTAACCGTATAGTAGTTCACGGGAGACATGCCTGAAATGGCTACTCTATCAAAGGATACCCTCCTTTACCCTCAATTTATAGAGCCTTAGAGACAAATAAGAAACCCCCTTACTTTGTAAATGTACCATTACACGAATTCCATGACTGATCTCCATTATATTTCTTCCTTTGATAGATAAAGATTACCTTATTTTCTAAAGTTGACTAAGAGAGAGTAGATACTTTAACTTTTGGAAAATCAAATCTAACATTCATCTTTTATGGTAATCAGAATCGCCAACTAGTATGAATTGATGAAACATACAAGGAACTCCAAGAGAAGAAGTTTCTTCTCAAGCAAACACCACCACCTAGGTTTAGCGGTGAAGGACCCAAGGTGGAGCAAGATGCAGAAGCTTGGATTGAGGCTATGGATGACTATTTCCTAGCCACTGAAACTACTGGTGCAAATCAGTCCATGATTGTTCGTCTTCATCTTACTGGCAAAGCTAAGCTTTGGTGGAAACAATTTTGCCAAGATAAATGGGTAACAAAAGCTTCCCAAACTTGGGAGCAAATCAAAGAAGTTGTGAAAGAATGTTATCTTTTCCCATCTTTTGAATCAATCAAGATGAATGAATTCTACAACTTATGACAATTAAACCTAACCTTAGAAGGATAATATTCTAAGTTTGTGAGTCTACGCAAATATGCACCCCCAATGAGAGTGTCTCAACAGATTGCAAGGTTTTGCCAAGGACTAAATCCACCCTTGGACACTCACCTTGAATTAATGAGACCAATGACTCTCAAATATTCTCTTATGCAAGAAAATCCTATGGCCAAGGAAATCGCTCGAAATGGCCAAAGAAACCACCCAATAAACAACTATGGAAGGGGCTGCGCAAACAATGGTGTCGACATGGCCAATGCCAAAGGGAATGGTAGAGCTAATGCAATCACCCAAGGACCAAATGGGATAGGCAATAGGCAATGCTACCAATGTGGAAGGATTGGACACCTAAGGGCAAATTGTCCTAACCGTCCTCAAAATCCTAACCCAAACCAGGTTGGTGGAAGAGGCCAAGGGAACAGCAGGAACAACCTAGGCCATGGACGTGGAAGAGCAGTTGGTGCCCGAGTAAATACCATGATTGGATAGCCTGAGGAATGCACATTAGGTGAAGAAATTGAAAGAGGATCCATTCATGCTGTCGTGGAAAGGAAAGGAGTGGACCACCAATGTTCAGTCATTCAATCTCTAGCTACTTACAAGGGTATGTCATTTATAATCTTGATTGATTGTGGTAGCACTCTTCCTTTCTTGCACACAAAACAGTTAAAAGATTGCATCTAGAATCCAGGATGACAAGGAAAGTAATAGTAGAATTGGCTAGCAGGAAGGAAATCGCCTCAATTGAAACTGTAGGGAAAATTCAATTTCAGTTCAACAGTCATACAATTGAAGCAAAATTCCGAATCCTAAATGGATTGGCTCAAGAAGAACAAAGCCCAAATTCTATGTGATGAAGAGGAAATAATATTTCAAGACTTGGAAGGAAAAATTGTAAAGGCATATGGGAAAGTTGGAAGAACTAGAGTCCAACTAGCCAAGGCGCTTCTGACTCAAGAAATGATTGAAGAAAGAACAACCAATCTACATGATTTGGTTGAATAAGGTCAATGAAAGCACTCTACCTTCCTGGATCAATGACTTCGAGGATGTCTTTCTAGAAGAACTGACTCAACTACCTCCAAATCGTAAAGTTGATCATGAAATAGAATTGGTTCTTGGAGCTGAAAATGACCGTACAAAATGGTTACTAGAGCCAAACCAATATCAGAACGACTGTACAAAATGTCTATTCCTAAAGCTATTGAGCTTAAGGAGCAACTGAGGCAACTAATAGAGTAAGGATTTATCTTCCCAAGTAAATCACCTTGGGGAGCGCCTATCCTCTTCCAAAAAAAGAAGGATGGAACACTTAAACTTTGCATTGACTTTAGAGACAACCAGTTTACAGTCAAGAACAAGTACCCCATACCCAGGATAGATGAACTTTTAGATCTCCTATATGGAGCCAAGGTTTTTTCCAAGATTGATCTAAAGTTTGGATATTATCAAATTCGAATCAAGGGACAAGATATCCCAAAGACTGCCTTCATCACTAGGTATGGTCATTATGAATTTTTGGTCATGCCATTCGGATTGACTAATGCCCCAACCACATTCAACCGTGTAATGCAAGACATCTTTTGACCATATCTAGATGATTTTGTGCTAGTATTCTTTGACAATATACTAGTGTACTCTAAATCAATAGAGGAACATGAAGGTCACTTAAAGATCGGCCTAGTAACACTTCATGAAAATCAGCTATATGCTAAGATGAGTAAATGCATATTTCTCATTGACAGGATTGAATGTCTTGGATACATTGTTTCCGCTAATGGAATCTCAATAGACCCTACCAAAGTAAAAGATATCCTAGAATGGCCAATACCTAAGATAGTCAAAGAAATTCGAGGATTTTTGGGACTGACAATATGGTACCAAATATTCATCAAATATTATTCCCTCATTGCTACACCCTTGACGAATCTTTTGAAGAAAAATACAGTAATCCTTTGGATCATTGAGCATCAAGAAATCTTTGATAAGCTTAAAGAAGTTGTAACCAGTGCACCTATACTAAAGCTTCCTAACTTCAGTCAACCATTTGAGGTGATCATTGATGCAAGTGGACTTGGAATCGGTGGGGTGCTAGTATAAGAAGGAAGATTAGTGGCCTATACTTCCAAAAATTGAAACCCTACAAGTTCAACTATATCACTCATGACCTTGAGTTACTCGCAGTAATCCATGCCTTGAAACTATGGAGACACTATCTATTGGGAAGAAATCTCACTTTAGTGACACATCATAAAAGTCTTAAGTGGATCTTCACCCAAGCTGACCTAAACATGAGGCAAAGAATATGGTTAGAGATACTGCAAGAGTTTGATTTTGAAAGAATATGGTTAGAGATACTGCAAGATTTTGATTTTGAAATCAAATATTGTTGAGGGAAAGACAACAATGTTACAAATGTCTTAAGCCAAAAACCCATTCTTAACAGCATTGTCAAAGTTCGAAGCTTAAGAACCATATCCATGCCTGATAACCTTCTACTTGAGCTTGTACACCAAGCTATTTCTCAGGATAAGGAATATGAAGGACTCATGGCTAAGGTACTTCAAGGAAGAAGCTCTGACAAAGAAAGAGCTAAGATTAAGGATTATTATGCTAGCAAAGTGAAGGCCAAGATCTTATGGCAAGCACATGACAACCCCATTGCAGGACATCCAAGATATGCCAAGACACTCAACGTTGTTCATAAGAGCTATCACTGGCCAAGATTGAAAAGGGATGTATTAAAGTATGTAACTCAATGATGCTTGACTTTTCAAGGCATAAAGAATCAAGATGCGTGGAGAGTTACAACCCTTGGACATTCCACAAATGAAATGAGAGTCAATAAGTATGGACTTTGTTGTTGGATTACCTACTGCCACCGGTGGATATGATTCCATCATGGCAGTGGTTGATAGATTGACAAAAGTTGCACACTTGATCCCAGTTAGTCATCTAACATTTCTTGAGTCTTTATCAATGAAGTATTTAGGTTACATGGATTGCCAAAGAGCATAATTAGTGACCAAGACTCTAGGTTCACCTCTAAGTTTTGGACTTGCCTATTCCAAGAAATTGGAACACAACTATGCTTTAGTATTGCTTATCATCCTCAAACTGATGGCCAAATTGAGAGGGTGAACCAAACTATTGAAGATATTCTAAGGTCTTATTGTGGCAAAGAACTGAGACGGTGAATTGAATATCTACCTTTGGTGGAGTTTGCTTATAACACTACCTTTCAACAAATAATCAAGATGTCACCATTTCAAGCCTTGTATGGGCAAGAATGTCGTACACCTCTAAACTCCTCAAACCCACTCTCAAGGTAGATGCTTCTAAGGTTATGCTTGAAGACATAGACCGACAAATCCAATTGATCCGATATGACAGTCAAGCTGCTCAAGATCGGTAAAAGTCCTTTGCAGATCTTGAAAGATCCATAAGAACATTCAAGGAAGGTGACATGGTGTTTCTAAGGGTAAGGCTCGAAAAGAGCTCATTATCCTTGGGAAAATAGAAAAAACTTAGTCCAAGGTATTGTGGACCATAAAAATTAATCAAAGTAATTTGAAGGCAAGCCTACAAGCTTAAATTGCCACCACATCTCAAGATTCACAATGTATTTCATGTAAGCCTACTAAAACCTTATGTACCAAACCCGAATCATGTGCTTAATGATGAACAAATAGTCATGTCTGCCCAAGGAGTTCTAGAAATGCAACCCAACAAGATTCTAGACACAAGGGAGAAACCTCTAAGAAGTCAAATCCTAAGAGAACACCTAGTACAATGGAAAGATTATCCTGAAGAGGATGCCACTTGGATGGATGAGGCAACCCTTATGAAAGAATACCCCCAGTTTCTCTCGAGATGAGGACATCTCAATTTCTCTAAGGAGAGAAGAATGTAATGTCCCCATTACTTAGTTTATTTTAATAAAAAATGTGCATATACATTCCAAAAATTGATTTATGTTGAAAACAAAATGGTAAAGATTGCACATTTTTAAAACTAGCTCTAGCTATGAAGATATTTGATGAGGTATTATATGCTAGTTCATGGAAGGAAGGCTTGGGAAACCCTCCCAAGACAAGCTTATTAAAACTATGTTTGTAGTATAGAACAACAAAAAGAACTAGCCTAGTGGATAGTCACTTGGCAGTTAAGTGCACTTGGGTGACAACATTGTCATGACGAGTGACCTCCTAGGAAGCTTTTTTCTACAAGCTAGTAGGGCTTCTCGCGCGAAGCCAACGGTGCCAACAAAGCCTCCATAGCCACTGCCAAGTGTGCTAAGGACAAGATGCCAAGGTCTATGACTTGGTCACCATCTTGGTCGTGAGCTTTGGAGTGATGCCCACCCGACGACGCAATGCATGATGCTCACCGTATATTCATAAATTCTTTATCTCCACACTATGTTCCAAAAACAGAGCCCCTCTCTAACATCATTGATGATGTCATCAAAAATGTTAAAAGCAAGTGTTCTCTCTTTACCTCTCCCCCCCCCCCCCTCCATTTACTATATAAATAGGGATAGCGCATCACGTCAAAACAACAACCCATGCAAAAGTTTCTCTGTTGTTGACATTGATGAAGCTCTATTGCAATCAGTCGTGCCTGTCTCTCTCCACACCTACACAGAAGCATTGCTCAAATCCATCAAGCTTCTTCCATGGCTCCCAAGAGATGTCGAGATACTGAGGGAGGTCATGCTCGGTGAGCTCCCCAATGTGAGAAAGTAATTGCTGTTGAGGGAGCTCAACACGAAGCTGAAGCGCAAGCGGAAGTTACCCCTGAATCCATTCAACCCAAAAGACCATTTATTTCACAACAAACCGACGTTGCGGTCATACCCCATAATCATGATGGATGGCCAAACGGAGATAATCAGGTTTAGTACATAAGAAAATGATTACTTTTAAGCTATTAACCCTACAACTTCCTAATTTCTCTATTTTATGGTATTTCTTTTTTTCATCTTATGATAAAATGAGGGATACATTAGTAATGTTAGAAAAGCCCATAGGATAAGTTTGTTACATAGATCACGATTAGTTAGAATGTACTTAAACTTACAAAAACATATTAGTATTATCAATTGCTTTTTAGGAAAGAGCACGGGAATTGATGAGGGAGATAGATTCTATGCATCGCATACATTAACAGGTGTATTCAAAATGTTTTATGGTTATGTCTGCTTTTGGATTTGATAATGATGAATTATGTCTCTTATGATTCTGTGCTTGTAACAGTCGGATAAGGTGTGGATGGTGGTGGTTTGGGACATTGGGGTGCCCAACCCAATGCTCCCTAACACTCTGCAGACTGTGGAAAAACTCACCTGCAAGTGGGAGTCCTATGCTCCTAATGGAGGTAGGTGTTTTTAGTTTTTGATCACTCGAGCATCTAACAGGACAAAGGGCCGAGTTACAAGTGCCCCTGCTATGTAGGACGTCTCCTGAGGCTCATGGAATCTTAGAGGAACTCTGAGCCAATAAATTCCCTATTGATCGTCGTAGACAAAGTGCCATCACATACAGCTCAATCCTGTGAGATTGGAAGGTCCTATCCTAGGCTGGACAATGTCTTTTTGCGGAAAGATGCTTTTGTACCACTCTACAGAGTGATGGTTCTACTTGTTATTATGAAATAAAGTATTTGATTTTTGAATTGTTTGTTATGTGCTTTAACGAACCCAATTTAACTTAGTAATAAAAGGAAGTTGTTTGTTATATGTCCAAACACCATGATAGTATGCTTTGCTAATTAGAAAACTAAAGCAAACCCAATCAAGGAAAGTGAGAGCTTCAATCCTGATGATCAAATGCCTATGGCTGGGTGGACCCAATAAGTCAGGTAACTTTCCAACACTAGATAGAGCTGATTAAATCATTACCCTCCCAATATTGGTAGGATTAGTTACTAGGTTTAACATCATTTTAGGGGGTTGGAGCTAAGATTTTACCTTATGGGTAGGGGGATCGAGTTACACTCTCCCCCTGTCTCTCACTCTCTTTGAACCAAGTGCAGTGTTAACCTCACTGCTGCCGTTAATTGATTATAAAGTGGTCTTTCTTAGGTGGGTGTTAGATTGTTATTAGGGGTGACTTGTCCAAGTTTCCCCTATAAAGTAGAAATGAGATTCCCATGTTCAACTAAGTCCTAGGTTTCCCATGGGGAGACTAGATGGTGATGTACATGGATATGAATTTCGATCAACTACTAAGAGGACTCCTTCGGGTCTGTTGAAGGAGACACCTCACAGAAAGGTGTGGAGGTATGGTGGGAAGGGATCAAGGGGGTAAGGGGGTATGAGGCTAGAGAAGTGCGATTTCAGCTTAGTGTTTTAGTTAACATCATCGATGATGTCACGGCAAGGGCTCTGTTTTAAAAATGTGACCTCTTTTTGTTTTGTTTTTTTTTTCTTTTACAAAAAAAATTTAACATGTATTCAAGATGCATAGTAGCCGAGCATCGCATCACAACATCCCTCCAAGGCTCACAAATAAGTTGGCTACTAAGGCATCTTAGCCGCCTTGGCATGCTTGATAATGAGCTACAAAGGCTTCGTTGGCATGATTGGTTGTGTGCAAAAATCCACCATTCACTTGTACGAAAAACTTCTCAATAGCCAATCCTGACATTGTTATCAATCAAACACACTTAACTGTTGAGTGACTATCCACTAGACTGGTTCTTATTGTTATTTTATATAATAAATATAATTTTAATAAGCTTGACTTGGGAGGGTTTCTTGAGTACTTCCACTTACAAAATGACACATAACACCTCATCAATAATAATATTTATCCTTATTATTTAAACATGGTTAACACTAGTTTAAAATCTAATTTTTCTAAGCATGTATGTGTGTAAATGTGACAATTTTACATAATAATTTATTTTCAAACATAAAATAACTTGTTTTTGGAAGTGGACATTTGTGCATGTTGCTTTATTTTAACACAATGTGCATGTACATTGTCTACTAAGGGAATTGAGTAATGGGGACTTTGTTTATTAAGGTGAACTAAGAAATGGGGACATTATAGAGGTTGTGAAATCTCTATCCTACTCATAGGAGAAATTTGAATCCATATTTAGTGAGACCCCTCGATTGCTAAAGAGTGAATTGCTACTCAAATATCACAAGAGAAAGCTCTTAAAGGATGCATTATAACTCCTTCAAATGCAATTGACATAAAGACAATACTTGAGGATCTCAAATATCTAGATTATTGACAAAATCTGAGTCCATTTTCTTACAAAGACGGTTCATATTGTGTGCATAATGAGAGCGAGATGGTTGTTACATAATAGACTATTAGAAGAGAACATTCTGGACCAAATTCTTAGTGTGAGGAAATAGTTCACATTGCCAACAAAAATACATTTAGGTGATTTCCTAATTGATATCTTGGTCTACATGACGCATATTAGCATAGGCTGCATGAGATGGATCACTATGTTGCATTCAAATGCAACTCTCACTTTTATGATTGTTGCTCCAAAAGTAGATATACCATATCCTTATGTATATAAATAAGTCCTTAGGCACATCACACCCAAAAAACCAACACATCCTAGAATCAACACATCACCGATTAAGCTTTGTAGTCCTAGGAAGCATTGCACCTAGCTAGATTGGGGGGAGACAGACAAACTTTTCAAACATGGCACAAATATGCAAATCAAAAATCATGGACATAATTAAGATTCATCAAACCAAAAGTTAGTATCAAAGGACCAAGATCTTTTTGTATTTTCATAGGGGGGTTGTTCTAGAGAGAATCAACAAGTCCCAACCACCCTTCGTGGAAGAGGAACAAGCAAAGTATAACTACAAATGGATAAATAAAAATGGATATTGAGTTGCATTACCACTTGAAATGCCACAAATGGAGATTGCACAACACCACAACTTGAAACATTAGTGAAATAAAAATCTCCCTAAGGTGTGGCTTAGGAACTAGGAGCAAAAGAGACAATGGACAAGTACATGTTGTAACAGTACATGGGAAATTATAAGGAAAAGTGGATAAGTGCACAAAGTTCCTTACATCCTATAACCCCAATAGACACAATAGAGTGATCACAATGGAGAACACAAGTGGTCAACATCAAGTGAAAATCCTATAGCAATCAAACATGTTCCATGGAGCTCTAAGCCTACCAAAAAGGAAAGAAAGGATGCCAAAAAGTAAATTAGATATCTTTATCAAACTAGGTCTAAATAAGTAGAGGGCATTCATAAATGATGAACTAAGCTTGACAGATATCCCAAATCCCACTCTTGAGGTCTAGGAAAAGCTTGTCCATACCCTTTTTTCTAGCACCATGTATAATGTTATGATGCCTCGAATCCAATGGGAATGCTAGAAGGCTCAGCAGAAGGGAATGTGGACAAGAAGGATTTCAATGCATATGTCATAAGGAAACCATCCATACAATGACAAAACCCTGAGCTCTAGAATGCCAGCACCTGAAGAATCTAAACCCACACCAATAGTAAGTAAAAATGTCAGTATGAAGAAAGCCACAAGAAAAGCTACATTGGTGGGGTTTGAGGGAATTCTAATGGAAATAATAAAATAAGTGATTAAAGCTTGGCAAGCAAGTAGAAGGCTATTACCCCCAAAGGCTCCTAGTGTGTCAATGCAGGAAGTGCCATTAGCACTAGAAGGGGAACAGTAGGTTAGGAAGTTTAGGAAGACCTAGAAGATGAGGAGGTGAGAAGACTTCAAAAGAAAGTAGAGGAAGTAGAAAAAAGATTAGCAAAAACATGGAGGAAGCAAAAGGCATGACAAGTGGTAAGCAAGAAGGCTTGAAACCAAGCTTCCAAACAAAGTCCTACTATGGAAGAATAAGTAACTCAACCAATGCATACAACAAAGCCTTCACAAGCATTAACAAGGAAGGACTGGTTAAGAGGAGAAAGAAATGAGTCATAGATGCTCCATGAGTAGAAGATGAAACCTTGCAACTAGTAACATCATCAAAACAACCACAAGCAAGGACCTCATACAAGATTGGGAGAAAGAATATCACCATGAAGATATGAATAAGGAAGGAGAAAACCACAACCCAAGAAGAGGAGGACTTGAAAGAGCTAAGGAGAAATCTCAAAAAGAGGAGGAGAAATGGAAGCAATGGCACTAGGAAGATGAGAATGAATTTAGTAAAAAAAAGAAATGGAAAATCTAGCCTTAGCCATCATAAGATTATTCAAGCAACCATCTTGAGCTAAGAAATTGTGCCAACTCATGGGTCTCGATCTTAAAATCATGCCAAAGGTAGGTACAAGTGTAGTAGGAGCCTCACCACATCTACTAGTAAACTAGTAATGGCAAAGCTCCATTTAGCTCCTATACTACCAATCATAGCCACCATGCCCTCCATCCCATTGGTCATAAGAGAAAATAGTTCTAGAAGCATATGGAAAGATATGGTATATGAATTTGCAACACATGTTACAGCCCTATCTTAGGCAAGGTGAAAAGTATCATAGCTACAACCACCAAAAGAACCATGCTTGCGAATGCAGAGTCAAAATAAAGAGCACTTAACAAGCCTAGGATCAAATATCATCGACCTCCATGCCTCTACTCACTCCAATTCCCACACAAGGATTCAAAGATTTTCTAAAAGAGCTAGAGGATTAGCAAGACCAATTGGATCAAGAGAGAAAAGTTGCTCTACCTAGCATTTGAGAAGGAAAAATATATCCATGTAGCATACCAATAGATGGCAACTAGAGAAGCCTACAAGTTGAAGTAGGAAGATGTGCTTAAGGCTTGAGAAGACAAAGAAAGGAAGTATGAAGAGCTACAAAAACAATGTGAAGTAGAGAGGGAAAATAGAGTGCAACTAGAGAGCTAGTATATACAAGCCATTAGGGATAAAGTTAGATTAGAGGGAGCAATAGACAATAATGGAAGTCCTAAAAAAATGGCAAATAAAGAACTAGAATACAAGGAGAATGTGGGCCAATGGAAAGAGAGAAACACTAATACTACCTTAGTCCAAAAATAATGCGGTAAGCTTACCTGGCTAAGCATACTATGGACTCTCTCTTGAATCATCCTATTTATATACTCACCATACCATTTTGGGATGGGGTGTATGGAGTAGCCATATAATATTTAATGCCTTTATTATCACAAAACTACTCAAAGTCTTTAGATACATACTCACCCTCATTGTTAGATCATAGGCATTTTAGCTTATACCCAAACTAGTTTTCAACAAGAGTAAGCCAACACTAAAACATAGCCAATACTTTTTATTTCTACTTTCCCAAAAATTATATGAGTAATTATCAATGAAAGTAATGAAATACTTCATGCCACCTAATTAATGATAAGGGATGGATCCATAAACATTAGAATGAATAAGAGCCAGAGGCTCACCCATGCACGTAATGCCAAACTTCTTATGCAAACTCTATATCTGCCTACCATAAAGACAATTATCACAAGAATCAAAGCATTTACAATCAAGGAACAAAAGATGATACAAACAAGTAGGCATTTTTATTCCCTTTAATGACATGTGTCCAAGGCGATGAGACCATAATGATACATGTGGTATTGTAGCCACAATCAAAACATGGTCAATAAACCTAGATACAAGTAAGGGATAAAGAGTGCCAAACTTGTTACCTCATGCAAGGACAAGATTCCCATAGGTAATCTTCCATGAGGAATAACCAAAAGATACAAAGTAACCTACATCATCCAACTATCCAACAAAGAGTAGGCTTTTGGTCAAGGCCGAAACATGGCATACATCATGAAATGTAAAGATGTTATCCAAAGCAAAATGCAGTTGTATATGTCTAATACCAATAATATTCAATACCATCTAACAAATCTTGTCATGTTGTGATAGGAGTGGAACCTCTCTCAATCAGGGGTAACATGAAATGAAGCTCTTAAATAAATTAGCTAACACTGATCATAAGTAGATGAGACATCAATCAACTCTGAAACATTAAGAGAGGAAGCTGTAAGTATGTAATCATCATCTGAATTAGTTTGCACTACACCAACTCTTCAATCTTGACGTTGGACTTACTAGGGACAATGCTACAATCATCATTCTTTTACTGCAGTTTGCTCTTTCCCTTTACCTTGCACTTATCATCACAGATTTTATGGCACTATGGTGGAATATAACTTGGCTTTCCACAATAATGACAAATCAATGCAAACTTATGGCCATGGGACTTACTACAAGACTATCCATGTGACTAAGATCAAGACTTCTAAGAGTCTTTTCCACAATGGCTATTACCGCTCTTAGCACCCTTACTGCCTCTAACTAACAAAGCATAAGAGCTATAAGAATCATCAACATTATTTTTGTTAACTTATTCATTCCATAATGCACCCTCTACATCCTATAATTCCAGCCCATCGGCAGGTATATGTGCACACATAGTAGTACATACTATATTGTCCCATGATTCAAGCAATGTAACCAATAAAAAAATGGTAGAACATTCTCCTTAAATTTAATACTTTGCAAAGAAAAGTGTTTGAAAATAGAATGAAACTTATTTAAGGTGGTGGACATGGAATTCCTCTTCTTCATACGAAGGTCCATGAGCTACTTTAGCCAATACATCTGAGAGGTAGGGCTCTACTTATCATAGATATCACAGATCTTCTCCCATAACTATCATGCAATCTGCCCTTTTAGAGACAACATTGTATAATACATGCTTAGAGAGTGACAAAATGATTGTAGACTTACATCTATCATCCAATTCAGTCAAATCCTCCTCATAAAGTTTTTGGACTTTATACCATCGTATTAATGGCTTAATTTGCAATTTCTACACTAAAACTTGCCATATTTGTGCCTCCCAATAACTATAATTACTGACATCCAATTTGTCAATGTTAAAGATAGCACTATCATTTGATCCATAAGTCATCATGCAAACAAATAAAATTATTGTACAAGAAGATAGGCTACTATAAATGACTATAAATCAGCCCCAAATCATGGCCAAGACAAGGACTAAATGGAAGAAAACACTAGAATATAGGGCTTTCCATTAATTCCTAGTAATGAACTATCAAATCAAAGCATCTGCTCTCATAAAGAATGCATAAACCTACAATGACATCACTACTACAATAAATGCAGTCATGAATCCAAGATCAACTGTGGGCAATTGATTAGGAAAATCCAAGCTCACTCTGCTAGGTATATCTTGCAGCAAACAAGATATATAATAGCGACTAGCTATGAAGATGCATACAACCAATACCAAGATCTATCATAACTTTAGCGTGTCAGTAAACCATACATCTAGTAGGCATAAACATCATGCATGTAGTAGGTCTCATGAGGAATAAAAGAGAACTGCCAAATGCAAGACCAACTAAGCAGGCGTAACGAAGCTCAATACATAGCCAAGCAGTGTGTATACATCATTAACATCACTCTAACAAAAATAAGTGCCAAGATCTAAAGCATAAATCAAATCAGCCTATTGAAGAGTAACTGCATTCAACAAGCATCAAGAGAGCATGTACACAACTTAATGAGTCCCACTGTCTCAATAAAAGAAGCTCAAGCTCAAATCCATAATGAAGCCAAAGCTCAATGCAAATATCCAAGTAAAAAGTAACTCCCATTGGAACAAAATTGAATGTCAACTAGACAATACAAGCTCAATACATCATGTACATGACATTTCAGCATCCAAGATACATTAAGCACAAAACTAGAGCATAAACCACAAGAACTCTTTAAGCCCGTATGTAAAAATCACTGTAGCAACCAAAGCTCCAAGACATTAAACATCATTCAAATGTGAAACTCAAAACATTCCATACACATATCTAGGAGCATACATGAAGACCAAGCATCAATACATCCAAATGGTATACCCAAATAGTAGTAGATTGCAATAGGCATAAACTTTCCCAAACAAATGGGTTGTTGCCCACTATATCACAGCAATGAAATACCCTTCATAAACTAAGCTATGGTAGCTCAAATCAAGCCAAGAGCATTTAAGGGCATGGACCAAACATCCACCAATGATCCCAACACTAAAGCATAAGCATATGAGCATAAATAGAGCTCACGCAATGATTCAATGGATGTCCATGTTTTATTATAGCACGTTGCTCTATTTATACAATGAATGACTAAAACTTAAAAGCTCAAAATCAATGCCCAATGGCACAATGAGAATGTTGAAGTAGCTTCTAATGAGTGATTATATATCCAAGAGTACCCAATGATCAAATGGAGTTGTCAAATCAAAAGGGAAGGCTATCCAAAAAATAGACCCAAGCTATCTAGATCACACTACTGCTCCTAAAGCTTATGTTGTTAGTGCTACATCTTATGGAGAGTGGAAAGCCCTTACTAGTGCTCAAGCAAGACCAATAGAGGTCCACAAGGAGCTCAAGTAAGCCAGGAAGAGAATGAACTTCAATGCATACCTTGAAGGGAAGAAGCGATGGCTGCCCTAAAGCAATGAGCTAAAGCTTTCAAATTTGAGACGTGGGTTCAGGCTCTGATACCAATTCAAGGGAGAAGCCCGAGCAAAAGCATGAGCAAGTGGAAGCAAGAGAGGTACAAGCTATGGAGGATGGAGTAAGAGAGAGAGAGAGACATGTGGGAACTCCAATAGTCACAATGTGTGACTAGCCTTCCCTTATTCATTAGTCACTTAAAGAATAAGAATAAAGTGACACTGATGGGCACCTACCACCTATAGTGTACAGGTGTGTGGGTATTGTAAGTGTAGTGAATATACAGGCGGCATATGCATAAGTGCCTTTACCCCCAATAGCTATGAGTTTCAACCATAATAAAGAAGAAACATAGAAAATGTTAGCATGGAATTATGGGTTGCATTTTATAGTACACTACCCTTTAAAAAATGAGATCCCATCTACATGCCTTATCCATAAAGCCACAAGGTTGATTATGCCCCTGAAAAACATGAAAGGTATGGCTTTCCCTTGATCTTCAACATAAATGCCCACAGGTCAAAAGATAGCCTTGAATTCTAGGAGAATAACTTGGTATCCTCCATTAAGCAATTTGTGTCAAACTTTTCAAATTGCCCCAATCTTGCCTTTATCACCAATGCAACAACTTGTAGATGATCCTGTAATTACTAAGCCAAAGGAAAGTAGTAGAGAAAGAGGGCCTATATGCACTTTTCTTTGACATAAACATAGGTATTTATAGATATCCTATGGTAATACTACTCTTTTGGGAAACTCTATTGTGCACCTTGTCATCTTGATTGGCAATCTCTACTCCCAAACCCTCTATCCTCTTCCTCCATAACACAAATTAAGGGCTTGTTAATGGCAAGACACCCCAATGCTACCTAATAGACTTGTAACCCTAAGCATTACACTCCAGCTCCTTTTGCACCAGCTAGGTCCTCAAGCATTGGACAACACTCTAAGCTTGCTTGGGTTTCAACCCAAGCAAGTGAGTTTCAACGCATCTTTTGATTTCACTTGCACTTGCACAAGCATTCATGGCATAATAAGACGCACAAACACCCCTAGGGAGTGCACATCTTTTCTATTGACTATGATAGAAAGTTAGCACTATCAATCCAAGGAGATCAATGGCCCTCATAATTTTGCTTCTTCCTTTCTTTCCTTTGACTACAAGATAAATCTTAAAGGATTAATCAAGAAGTTGATTCCTTCTATAGCAATGATAATAAAGACTATAACATCACTCCCCATTACCACCCTCTTCTCATGACCCACCAACACAGGCCCACACAATGCTACCCAGCGGTTGTAAAGTATGGATCCTAGCCTCCAAAGGGAAGCTACAAGTCCAAGATTTCTTGACTAAAAAATCCATCCTAAGATTCTCTAGGACCCAAATCAGAACTCAATTGATGGTTAACAGCCATTGTACATAGTTTTGCACTACTAATCCAGATTGATATTTTTTCTACCATGGGATTGGCATTTACTTATCTAGTGGGTCCATCCTACAATACGGTGGTCCCAGAGAACTAGGAGGCTTCTCACAAGGTTTTGCCATCATTTGACCCTTAGATATAGTTAGGTTAGAACCCAATTCGTGTTGTTTTAGGGGACCGAAATGGGACTATGCCCTATAGGTAGAGAGATTGAGTAGTGCATCCCTCTCATTTTCCATTCTCTTTGAACCAAGTGCAATATGGATCCGCTTCGGATTGGGTATCTCTATGTAAAGTAGGATGTCCAGTACTACCTAACACCAGAGTACTATCAAGAGACCTTGACCCCTAGGAACCCAGATTTCAAGTCAATCCTAGTGGGTTCAGCCGTGAACGTTCCATTGTGAGGCAGACTCGGGAAACCCTATGCAACAAACCCCAAAACATTCCATGGAGTGCCGGGTGGCGACGCTGAGAATCATTTCTCGATGGACCGCTAAAACGTGCTTGGACAGCCGATAGGCAGACACGTTACAGTTTGTATCAGAGTTAACCTTCGTAATGATGCGTGATTGATTACTGTATGGTTCATAGACATATCTTAAATAAAATAACCTAAGCAGATTGATTTGATTATCAGGCACCTTTTGCACCCACGAATGCTGATGTGCAAGAGAAGAAATTCCTTCTCAAGAAAATTAAGGCACCCGAGTTTGACGGAGAAGGAATAGACATCTCAATAGAGGTGGAGATATGGATTGAGCCGATGGATGAATATTTCTCTGCTTCGGAAACTACTACTACCAATCAAGCAATGATAGCCAAACTCAAGTTAGTTGGCCATGCTCGGATGTGATGGAAGCAATGGTGCAAAGACGGAGGTATTTCTGAAGTCGTTGTTAGTTGGGCTCAGCTGAAAGATGATGTGCGTGGACGATACCTTCCGCCAACCTACCAGACTTTGAGGATGAATGAATTCTTCAAGCTCAAGCAGCTCGAATTAACCCTAGAAGCTTACTACTTGAAGTTTGTAACCCTACTAAAATACGCACCGCCTACCATCATATTAGCATATTTCTTCTTAGCCTCTTTTGCAACATATTTAGGACAATCCTTAATTACATAATCTCTTACCTTAAAGATTTTATGTTATTCATATCCTTATTCTCTAAATAGTATTTTCAATTTTTTGCATACTAGCAAAAAATGTAGATCTTTCCTTATTTATCTAACTAGCTACTACAACATTTTGAATGTAACATGCACAATTGACCTATTTTGCAGAGATTGTTTTTCTTGCAGCAAAAGAAAAACCAACCTGTCAAATGACAAAGCATTAGGATTTCCTTTCATCATCAAACAAGAGTAGATGCAAAACTCTAATAAGAATTAAGAAGACTATTGAGAACAATCTGCATAAGTGAACTATTAAACAAAATCTCATTATCAACAATTAATTACTTCTTAACATATTTGATCTCTGTCAAAAAATTATCTATGGAAACCCCTTCATCCATGCATTCAAAGTCTAATTGCTTATATAATTAAGCACATGGATCTTATTTCTTCCTTGACACAACATACAAGTATATCCCAAGCCTCATGAGCCATCTTACATGAGTAAAATCTGTGGCATCGTGGTATGTTTAATAGATAATGGAGTCAAGGCATGAGCTCCATCTCTACCATCACATGCTTAGTCTTAGATGGTGGTTATCTAACATTAACTATAGAATTTTTAGAACATGCAACATCTTTAAGACTTGTTTCTACTACACTTGCAACTTCCATATCTCGATGTGACTTGTCTAATTCTAGACATGGAAACCAAATGACATAATGGGATGGGTGGCAAAGGGGTGGATGTCCACATTTGAATGAGATGATGAAGTAATTAATGTTCACATCAACGTAAAGAAATAAAAACCATAATCTAAATCATGCTACCATCTCTTACAAGCACTCACCATCAACGTTTCCAACTGGTCTTCTATGCATACTTGCACAATACTTTTATCACAAGTGACTATGAGAGTGGTCTCGCCAATCGTTTCACTGGTCTCTATCATGCACTCATTTTCAATTCTTTATGTTCACTTCTTCTTGATTTTCATGCGGCCATGCCCTTGGTGTGCACTAAAAGACTCGATGCTTTGATGGTCGTCGCTTTCCTCGTCACAGTATCACTCTCCGATACTATGAGCTTTCTCTTGCCCTTCCTCGTCTGCATCATCGAAGCATGTCCACCTTCTCCTCATGTCACTCCTTCCCCACATGCAATTGCAAACAGTTGCTTATAGCTCGGCAAGAGTCAATGATCATGTTTGTGTTGCTCTTTCCCTCACTCTTGGAGGGTGACTCTCCCCTTATGATTGCATGTTGTTGGTGACTCTAGGTCGTGGAGGCAAGTCAAAGTCCTCGATGAGTTGTCACTCTCTTTCCTACAAACAACGATCTGAAATAGGGTATGAGGGGGAGATAGAGCAGCCATAACAAAAATCAAGAGAGACACTGCTTACCCTATGTTCCATTGGCCATAGCACAATTGTGTTTTCCTCAATGTCAATCTCAGTATTGCCTTTGGCATGGGCCTTCACACCTCTCTAATACACAATGGTGACAAGAACTCCCACTCATCTAGGGAGAAACCTTGGTGAGGGGAACCTTTGTTGGATTAAACCTTCTGTAATTCTTTCATCGCCCTCGAAAAGGGTGACATGATCTTGTCTTTTGAAATTTGATTTGGCCATGATAAAGAGACTTATGGTTACTTCTTACAGATATATTGCTTCCTCGATTTCTTGCCATCAAATACCAATTGTGATAGAGAGAGATAGACAGACTGACAGAGAGAGAGAGACACACAGACACACACAGAGGAGAGGGAGTGAGTGAGTGAGTGAGTGAGGGGGGATTGAAAGATATTACATTGGGATAAGAGAGAGAGAGAGAGAGAGAGAGAGAGAGAGAGAGAGAGAGAGAGAGAGAGAGAGAGAGAGAGAGAGAGAGAGAGAGAGAGAGAGAGAGAGTGTGTGTGTGTGTGTGTGTGTGTGTGAGAGAGCGAGAGGGAAAGAGAGGGGGGAGAGAGAGGGGGAGGAAGGAGGAAGGAGGAGAGAGAGAGAGAGAGAGAGGAAGGTGGGGATAGATTAAGAGAGAGAGGGAGGGAGGGACAATGAGAGGTGGAGAAGAGAGAGAGGGGAAAAGCTTGGGATAGAAAGGTGGGAAAAGAATCCACAAGTCCAAGAATAGAGAATATGGGAGAAAGAGAGAGTAACAGAGTGATGAGAGAGGGAGAGCATGCAATATTTTTTCATCCAAGAAGGGACTGTAGGCGATGCTTCTCAGCGAGAAAAAATACTACATATTGCATGCTCTCTCTCTCTCTCTCTCTCTCTCTCTCTCTCTCTCTCTCTCTCTCTCTCTCTCTCTCTCTCTCTCTCTCTCTCTCTCTCTCTCTCTCTCTCTCTCTCTCTCTCTCTCTCTCTCTCTCTCTCTCTCTCTTCCCCATGTATTCTTGGACATATGGGTTTTTTTTCTACGGAGAAGGGGTCATCGACAGGCCCTTCTTGGGCGAAAAAAAAACCCACACTCTGTTGCTCTCTCTTCTTCCCATGCTGTCTATTCTCGAAACTCTGGTTTGTTTTTTTCGCCAAAAAGGGGTCGCCGACAACCCCTTATTGGATGAAAAAAAAACCCACAAATCCAATTGGGTGAAAATTTACTCTCGCCATGAATGCATTGCCAAAAAAAAATCATCCGATAAGGGGCTATCATCGACCCCTTTTCGGCGAGAAAAAATTACACATATCATAAACTCTCTCTCTCTTCCCCCCTCTCTCTCATCACTCTTTATCTTTTTTCCCCCATTTTCTCAACTAATTAGCTAATAATTACTTAATTAACTTTACAAGAGAGAGAGAGGGATAATTCTCAATAATAAACTAATTAAATATTTAAATAACTAACTACTTAAATAGATATTAGGTACTAATTAAATTTTAATGAACACTTAATAATTATTCATTATTCATTATTAGTTGCTAATTATTACACTTTAATTACTAGCTGCTAATTATAGATTACTAATTTTAATTATAAACTAATGATTAACTAATTATTCATTATTAACTACTAATTATAAACTAAGTACTAGTCACTATTAATTATTAACTAAGTATGAACTAATCAATAAATTAATAATTACAATTATTAACTACTTTTAAACTAATTATTAACAAAAATTATAACTAACTATTAATTGACTAACTAAATCAATTAACGAGCTAATTTAATTTTCTCAACTCACAAAACATTAATATTAACCAAATTAATTATCTAATTAAATTAATTAACCAACAAAATTATTAATTGTTAATATAACTTTTACTAATTAATTTATTAATAACTAACTAGCTTTCAAATTGCTTAGTAACAAATAAAATTACTTGACTGACAAAAATTTTCCTAAGGACAAAAGACATATTCATTTTAGAAGGTTTTTTTTTTTGTCGCACGAGGGGGGGCAGGGGGTGGCGAATCTTTTTTTGCCTCAAAAGGGGGCACTTGTGCCCCCTTATGGGGCTCACTCCCTCAATATTACCTCACAGCTCACATCCGCATTGTTTGCCTGCCCCCCCCCCCCCCCCCCCCCGCCCATCCGCCCCACCTGCCCGCTCGCATCCGCCCCACACCGCATTTCCACCCACACTGTGCCCACCTCTCTCTCTCTCTTTGTGGCACCCCCATCCACTCACACACACACTCTCTATGTCTATCTCCCTCTTTTGCTCTCTCCCTCCCACACAAATCTATATATTGTTGAGAAAAAAAATGATGTATGACTAGATGTGTGCCCATAAGTGGCTTTGTATGAGAGATATCGCAAAGATGCATGCTCCAGAAGCTCCAGGAAGAGATATCCAAAATCCCATAAGCACAGATAAGAAAAGTGGTATTATCCAAAAAGCTATAAAGGCATGTACTTGACACTCATTTCAATGGAATGGTACTTTCAGTTTGAGTCACTCAAGATTATGTTTATGAGTCCAAGCTAGTCTATCTTGAAACCTAATTCAGTTGAGTTACAATCTCTTCTCTTTATCATGTTTCAGTCCTATGATTTGCGTCCACCATAGCCAACTAGCTCTAAATCTGTGTTTCTTGACATAGTATCAGAGCCATGGTGAGCTAGTTTTGGCGTCATTAGTTAGTCGTATTCTAATGTAAATGGATAGTAGGAGTTGAACCTACGTTAAGGCCCTTTGCCATATCCGTATCTTAGGCCAACCTGTGGCCAAGGAAGAGGCTTAGAAATCCTCCTCTCTGTTGGGCTTAACAAACAAACAGATTTTGGTTCTGGTTTTCCAATGTCCACTCGAGTATAATTAGAATCTACCCGACTTCCCATGAAAAAATCTGCAGCCTTTGGTCTTTGTCATCAAGGGAGTCCAAGGAGGAGTTATCTATACCAATTCTGCATTACAATCTTGACATTGAGGCTTGCCACAAGCTCAATTGATCTGGACTAGCTATCTTCCCTGCAAACCGATTTGTAGATTGAGCGTCTAATGTGGATTCAAAGAATCTAGAATAGGAGGATTTTCAGATTTAGCTATGGCTCATATGTCATAAAGGCGTCAAGAGAAAAGAGCCAAAAGGGAAAGAAGGCATGTCAGAGCTTCCCATGGAATCGGATCCCTTGTCCTCTGAAGTAGCGTCCAGCTCCTCCGTAGAATACTGCACACGCAAGGATGTAGCAAAGCTACAGAAGAACTTATGGCTTGGGACAGAGGAAGTACAAGAGGCCAGGAGGCAAGCAGCACGCTGCTCTAACAAGCGGAGGCATGGCCAAGAAGGTCTGCTTCTGTGTGCAACAACAAAGACAGAGAAGAGAAGATGAGTCAAAGAGGAGACAAAGAAGAGAGAATCTGAAGCTCTAAAGATCATTGCTTGGTGTTGGATGAGCCCTCTTCACAATCACTGCCAAAATCTTGACCTATTTGAAATTGCACCATTTTTGTTGGCGGCCATCTCTGCTCATCACACGATTACTCTCATTAAACTTTCCTTTTATTTTATCTAAGGTTTGAAAATCCTTATCACTAAAGCCTCTTCACACCAATCATTTCTCACATTAAGCTTTACTTTCATACACACTCAAATTGATTTTCTCTTGTTTGCACACACATAAAATGTGCTTGAACCCTTGCAAAAACTCATTGAGCATCTATGTCATCAAGTGTCTATTGACACTAGCACTATGCATCCATTCCAATATCTGTCGAAGCATTTTGTAAAAGGGACTAGACATTGCCATTGAGCAGAAAACGCCAATTGGTAAGACCTTCCCACATAAAAAATGATTGGCTTGCACTATGCACAAAAGCCTAATGTCAAATCCTATGTTAGGTCAGATCCTATAAATGCTTGTCTATCTATTGAGCCAAATAAATTCCCAAATATCATGTATCCCAAAGCTTTGTATCCCAATAATTATGTCATGAATGCTAAAAAGAGCTTATCAAGTCAAAGTCATGCAAGCACAAAGATCATGTTAAGAAGACTAAAGAAAAAAGAGAAGTACCACGCGTCAACAAAGGGGACAAAGATCACAACAAAGAAAAAGAGTATGAAGACCAAGAAGGATGTTACCAAGAATGCCAAAGAAGCATGAAGAAGATAAAGAAATTTTTTATGCTGACAACAAAGAATATTCCCTTAGTGGTTCATGTTTTTCCCATAGTGAATGTAAAAACCCTTACCAAAATGTAAAGTTTCAAGCTTTAACTTGAATAGGCTGCCAAAGAGCTAGTCTCCCGGGCCATGTCATCATGTAGAGGGGGAAAAAGCTAGCAAGGGTAGAGACTCACCATTTGAGGGGGGGTGTTGAGAAAAACAAATGATGTATGTCTAGATGTGTGCCCAAAAGAGGCTTGCCCATAAGTGGCTTTGTATGAGAGATATGATAAATATGTATGCTCTAGAAGCTCTAGGAAGAGATACCTAAAATCCCATAAGCACTAAGAAGAAAAGTGGTACTATCAAAAAGCTATAAAGGCATGTACTCGACACTCATTTTAATGGAATGGTACTTTCAGTTTGAATCACTCAAGATTGTGTTTATGAGTCCAAGCTAATCTATCTTGGAACCTAATTCACTTGAGTTACAATCTCTTATCTTTATCATGTTTCGGTTCTATAATTTGCATCCACCATAGCCAACTAGCTCTAGATCCGTGTTTCTTAACATATATCCTCTCTCTCTCTCTCTCTCTCTCTCTCTCTCTCTCTCTCTCTCTCTCTCTCTCTCTCTCTCTCTCTCTCTCTCTCTCTCTCTCTCTCTCTCTCTCTCTCTCTCTCTCTCTCTCTCTCTCTCTCTCTCTCTCATATATGGCATACATCCCCACACTAAATCTTTCAATGACACCCATATCTGACATGTGTATTCATACATGTGTAGATAGCTTTGGAAATGGATCCAGAATCAAGTGCTACACCAAACATCGAGGTCCGCATATATGTATCCTCCCTCTCTGCCAAACCTATTATGCACTATACAAGTAGTCAGTTCCTAATGTTGAAGAAGGAAGACATTTCAAATGGTAATGGCTACCATGTTCTTGCTATCACCTATGCGAATGGCCGAATACAAAGCACGTCGATCCATTGTAACAATGACCATGAGGCTGCTAGGTATATGTTCTGGATACCTTGGTCTCTCAAGACTATCTTGTTGAACAAGGAAATGGGCCTACATTGCTGCCTTCCCCCACCATAGACCTCATCTAGAGCCCTTGCAGTGTTGAGAAAACAATAATCGCCATGGAAGCCTCACCACCCCCTTGGATATTGAGAAAACCAAAACCATCCCGATCACGCTTGATGTGGAAGAGGAGGGGATGTGACAATCCTCTTATTTTGTAAGTGTGTTTGAGTACATAATGTCTTCGAGGGGTTAACATCAAGTGTTACATCATTTGCTTCAGAATACGAGCGCTATAGAGAGAGTGAAGGAGATCCTAGTTTTGAATGATGGCAATGTGGCATATGAGATTTCACTAGTAGCAGACAATATGCATCCAATGGAGGGCATGGAGAAAAGTACAATGGTGGTCATTGCTAGACAAAGCTTGCATCAACATTGATGGCATTCCTCGATACTATTCGCTAAAGCAAATGTGTCAGAGAACTAGAGTGTCCCAATAGAAATTGTGTTGGCTGGTCAATTTTTGGCTTCCCAAACAAGGTGGCATGTTCATTTGCTCCAATATCATTAAAATGATTGTAGAATCACATGACATGGTTCTAATACCCTATTTCAAGTAAATCATACTAATCAAGTCCCAATACATGCCATGCATGTAAACTCAATACGGGCATATCGACCATTAGAATATCAGTTGATGGTCTCGGATGCCTTGGATGCTTCTACTATGTGATGTGAGTGAAACCAATGTCAAGATTGTTCATCCATCAAGGCACACATAACCATGAGGTGCAAAGAGGCACCTGCAGAGCTAATGTCAAAGAGGTGCGAAAGACTATAGAGGAAATAGTAAGAGACTTTAGTGTAGCTAGACCTTGACACCTACAAATGACTATGGCTAGAAGGCTAGTGATGAGTGCCTTGGTTCATGAGCAAGGTGTCCCCATGTTTGACACTGAACTCTAGACGAAGCTCGAGGAACTCCAACCACTCATTCAAAGGAACAAGTAACATATTATTCCATTCACAACACATTCCAAAATATCATTAAAAAGCCATGCATATGAAGATCAACATTCTGTGCATGCAAGTTCAAACACATGGTCCATGCGGCACGAGCTGAGAGTGATCAAGGAATGGAATCTCTTCTTCTAAAGTTAAACCATTGTTGTGCATACAAATTTTTCCATGGTAGTCTATTTTTTGGGTAAGCTATAATGATAGTAGGTGCTTTATGTTCAAAATGTCAATGATTGGGCCAATCTCAAGGGTTGACTTAGTGAATCATATGCGAAGAAATGGCACTAGCAACCTACGCAATAGCTGGATATGCTTCGACCACATGCATCGCATTAATGATTGGACCATCATGGCAACACATATGTATGACCCAAGGTAGATTCTCTTACACGATTCTACCATCACAACACAAACTTAACTAACATAGTTCTCCTTACTCTTCCATTCATGTCTTGTATTTTTGTAGTGTACAAGAGTTGATGACTTTGGCAATATGTGAGATGAAGGAAGAGGATACAGATGCACAAGCTCCATTTTGGACAAAGATGAATGAAGTGATGGAGAAGTGTGGATAGCTAAACACTAATTTTCAAGGATTCATGGCAGATGAGGCAGCCACCAACAACTAGAGGGCCATCCGCATAGTGTTCAATGGTGGTTTGGACAATGTAATGCAAGGAAAGGAGAGGTCTTGCTTATTTCATTGGGAATAATGTCTCTAAATACACACATCACAATATGTGCACAAGAGTTTCCAAGATGAGAACAAGCACTTGTACTACATACGGAGGTGTGTAGCCACAAAAGATGATGCAGCAATGCAATATCAATTCATTTTGGCTTGGTGGGCTTCAAGGAAAGTTGTGGATTATAATATACTAGTAATGGATTGTTGGCTTAGTTAGTGGTTTATCAAATATCCACATTGGAGGTGACACTTTGTCAGGGTAAGACTACTTCGTAATAGTAGGATGTGATGTGTGGTGCATTTGTTTTCTCACACTCCATACCTTCTCATGCTGTATTTTTGTCTAGGTAGTGGAGGACATTGCTCATATGCCAACCAAGAACCCAGCAAAGCCAATGCACGCAAGTTGGTTGGCAAGGGAGGGATTCAAGGGATCTATTGGCTTGTACGATGCATGTGTCAGTGATTTGGCCAATGCTCTACTACAAAGCACAAAATGGCATGCATTCATTGGTGGAGAATTCCATGGTGCAGGATTGATCCAATGCATAGAAGCTTTTGAGTCAACTATAACAAGGAATTAGCCCCACACCTCGAGCAACGGCAAGGACGGTTGAGGAGGTGGAAGGAGGAACTAAATTACATCAACATCCTGATTTTTTAGGGGACAATGTGACTGTACAAGAAAATGCAAGGTTAATGGGAAAGTGGGGTCCAAGGAAGCCAATGCCTCTCATAAGCTTGAGTATGTGATTGAAAACATACTTAGAAGAAAGGATACAACAAAACTAAACTTTGAGGACCCTTTGCCTTCTGACCAATCAAGGGTAGTATCACCAAATTATTCAGAGGAAATGGTGGTGGAGACAGTCCTTTGTGACACCATTTGGGCATTAAGAAAGATTCCAGCTCACAGTCATGTATAATGTCAAGGATGGTTGGGAGCTAGAGAGGGAAAATGCAAAAAACCTATCAAAAAGACGACACATGGGGTGCCTACACCTTCGTTTTGGGGTATCACGGAGTGGCCCAACTCAAGAGGAGAAGCTAGCAATCAACATGGAATGTGGCGCCAGTTCATGTGGATTTGTATGATAGTGTGGACTATACATAGAACATTTGTTCATACATTCATCATGCACCGCCCAAGGCTCCACAAGTATGGCCAATGGCATGAGGCACAAATTTGACTGTTGTCGTGCTATTACACAGACATGGTATGAAAAACCCTGGAGTGCATCATCATCTTCCTTTCTTATTAATCTAGAGAGTCAATGTCATATTAGTCATTAGTGCTAGTGTCCATAGTATGGATGGTTTCAAAATACTAGATTTTTGGACAAGTTTAGCCTATTTTAATAATATTTCAGATATTATTTCTTGTAAATATCCAAAAAATGTATAGAAAACTTATAGAATAAAGTGACATGCAAAAGCAACTTGCTTTTCAACCAGTTTTGGGAAAGCTCATGAAAAAAGAAGGGCTTCCGAAATTGTGTGGTGCACGATTGCAGTTTTTAACAGGCAACGAACAACACTCCGAACAAGGAGAAGAAGAAGGAGCGATCTGGAAGGATTCTGACTAGGCATCTTTGGGGTTTTACTCCCCTTTTGGAGCCAACAGAACCATCAGATTTGCAGTCTAAGAAGTAGAGAGGAAGCCAATGTTTGGTGTTTATTTTTTGTCTATCAGGGAGCTCCAAGAGATCTAATGCTTGGAGATTTCTTCCAAGTAGTCCTAGATAAGGATTTTGTTCATCTTCTCAAGTTCTATTAATACATAGTGCTTTGATTCATTAAGCTTTGTCTTTATCTTGTGTACCTCTTGTCTATTTTTTTCTTCTCTTCTATCTCCTATTCTCTACTTCTTTCTCTCTCTAATCCTCCCCGATACAACCTTTCGACTAAAACTCCTCTAACATTGGTGAGCCCAATATGAAAGGTTGTCGAAAGGAAAGACAAGATGAGAGAACCTTCAAGCACAATTTCTAGTGATGTTTTGCAATAGTTAGTACAAAATATGAACATGCTTATATAGATACAACAATAACAACAATACTAGATGCAAGCTTCTACTTAAACAAAACCTGTTGTGATAAATACTTTGCTGGCAATAGAGCATGAGATGAAGTTGTTTAATGGCACGAATGTATCTACATATTTACATACCTATGTTCAAAATATGGAGTTCTTTGGGGTAGCTCAACTTGCATGGAGCTAGTACTTTGTATGGGTCACTATACATGAACTAAAAGCCCAAGTTACTTACTTATAGATGCAAGATGCTAACTAGGTAGCTTTCAAAAAGATACTTAGGGAAAAAATTTACATTGAAGAAACCAATTTGATTATCTACAAGACTTTCCAGGAGTGGGTTCTATAACCCAATAAGGGTCTTATGGCTACGGAGTTATTAAGAGAATTTGAAAGTCAGTTTGAGTAGTTAGATCTTGCAGAACTGCAAGCTCTTGTAAGTTAGAAAATTGAATTGTTTCTACAAGTGGTAGATCCTGAGCTTCAAGAGAAGCTTGATGATTTAATAGAGGATTAGACTATGGAGACAAGGCTTAAAACAGAGTGGAGGCATGTTAAGAAAGTTGTTATTGAACTAGCGAAAAAGCATAGAAGAAGAGAAAGATTGCATGTATCTAGCTTGCCCACTATTATGGATAAAACAGTTGATGTATCCAGTAAGCCACCCATTTCTATGGCTAACCCTATGGCTACACCTTCTCTTTCCACTATTAGGAAGATGTATTAGATGAATTGGTCAAAGGCATGCGAGATCTTCAATTGAAGGTCACAAATTTGGATGAGAAAGGACAAGAGGAAAGGGGACGGGCAGAAGCCCCTAAACTAGGAAAAATATGTATATGGTGTAATAGTTTGCAACATGAAATGAAGGATTGTGTTGCTTATCAGGAGGCCTTGGCACGACAGCACATCTTTTGGAAAGATGGCAAGATCCATGCATAAGAAACGGGATTGGCTCTTGCTTTGAATTTTGGAAAGGGAGGTATGCAAAAGTTGTTGGAAGACTTGGCTGCTCAAAATGCTTATGCGATCGTACATGCTTCTACTTTTGGTTTATAGTTGGATAGAATTCCTGGCTAAAAGTGATGGTTGGTCCAAAGGCTGCAATATGGGACACATGCTTTGCATGCAACTAAAAAGAGGAAAACTACTAATAGTGAAATGCCTCATGCAAGGCAAGACATTCGTGATATAACTGGCTAGGAATCACTGGTAGATGCATATTCAATGGATGCATATTTAGCAAAAGTGCAAAACGTGGATGTACTTGTGGAAGAGAAACAGAAGAGAGATGAAGATAATTCAAGGATATCTAAGAGAGTGACAAGAAGAAGTGTGGATCCTCCTAAAGTTGCAAATCAGTCACCTCCTGAGCATATTATACAAGAGGTTGGGTAGGAGCAAAAAAAAGATAGCAAGCAAGAGGGCAAGCAACTGGGATATAAGCTACTGTCTGATATTGAGTTAAACATGGATGCCTTGAAAGATCCTATAGCGGAAGAGTCAGCCATTGCATCTGTAGATTTTCTTAATGCATCTGAAGAGGTTTATGAAGTTCATGTTTTACTTCATGCAGGGACTCAAATGGAGATTAATGAAGTGTTGGATGCGCATGATTTGCATAATACAATTATGGTTTATGAGACAATTCATGAGCTCAAGGATATGCCTTTAGAGGATGTTAGATGTAATGCTCCACAACTCGAAAATGTTTCAGATGCTTTGTTAGAGGCCTTGATAGGCAATTCTAAGATGCTTCAAGATATGGACTGCTTCACTATTTTCGGTGATGATGAGCATGTATTGGATACAAGTGAGACTTGATTTATGTTTTATGTGGTACACAATTGTTAGTATCAATAGATTTCCATGTGCTATACTCTTATAGAGCAGGCATGTTGCTATGTATTTGTTGATATGTGCATTCATAGCTTGTATATGGAGATTCAATAGCCTCTACTATATGATGTGCACCCAAGGCCTAATAACCTTGGAGTTGATACTTAGTATGTTGTTAGAGTTGTACAAATGCTAGTTATTTGATCCATGATCCAAGGGGATGTCTTATTATGTGCATGATGAGCGACAAGTTGATGCTATGGGTGTTTGACCCAAGTGGTGCATTGGTGGCACATACCGAAGGATGTGCAGGTTCAAAGAGGCCGGATTCGTACTGCTACACGAACATAGTACGAACATAGTATGAAAAACCCTAGAGTGCATCATCATCTGACTTTCTTATTAATCTAGAGAGTCAATGATGTTAGTGTCCATAGTATGGATGGTTCCAAAATACGGTATTTTTGGACAAGTTTAGCCTATTTTTTATATTTTGGATATTATTTCTTGTAAATATCCAAAAAAGATATAGAAAACTTCTAGAATAGAGTGACATGCACAAAGCAAGTTGCTTTTCAATGAGTTTTGGAAAATCTCATGAAAAAAGGAAGGCTTTCGAAATTATGCGATGTGCGATCGTAGTTGACAAGGAGCACAAACACAGTATAAAAAACCCTGGATTGCATCATCATCAGACTTTCTTATTAATCTAGAGAGCCAATGTCATATTAGTCATTAGTGTTAGTGTTCCATAGTATGGATGGTTCCAAAATAAAGGACTTTTGGATAAGTTTAGCCTATTTTTGATTATTTGGATATTATTTCTTGTAAATATCCATGTAGAATAGAGTGACATACAAAAATCAAGTTGCTTTTCAACTAGTTTTGGGAAAGCTCATGAAAAAAGAAGGGCTTCTGAAATTGCGCAACACACGATCACAATTGACAAGTAGCAAACAACACTACGAACGGGGAGAACAAGAAGGAGCGATCTAGGAGAATTCTGACCATGCATCTTGGGGTTTGACCCCCTTTCCAAGCCAACTGAACCATCAGATTTGCAATCTAAGCAACAAAGAGGAAGCTAACATTTGGTGTACATTTTTTGGTCTACCACGGAGCTCTAGGAGCTCTAATGCTTGGAGATTACTTCTGAGTAGTCCTAGATAATGATTTTGTTTATCAAGTTCTATCAATGCATAGTGCTTTGATTCATTAAGCTTTGTCTTTATCTTGAGTGCCTCTTGTATATTCTTTTTCTTCTCTTCAACCTCATATTCTCTACTTCCTTTCTCTCTCTAATCCCACGGTATGACCTTTTGACTAAAACCCCTCACATTGGCCACTATGTGTGAACACAGTATAAGAAACCCTAGAGTGCAGCATTATTAGGCTTTCTTATTCATCTAGAGAGTCAATGTCATATTAGTCATTAGTGTTAGTGTCTATAGTATGGATGGTTCCAAAATACTAGATTTTTGGACAAGTTTAGCCTATTTTTGATATTTTGGATATTATTTCTTGTAAATATCCAAAAAAGGTATAGAAAAATTCTAGAATAGAGTGACATGCAAAAATCAAGTTACTTTTCATCTAGATTTGGGAAAGCTCATGAAAAAAGAAGGGCTTCCAAAATTGCGCGGTGCACGATTGCAATTGATAGGTAGCAAACAACACTACGAATGGGGAGAAGAAGAAGGAGCGCCCTAGGAGAATTCTAACCACACATCTTTGGGGTTTTACCCCCTTTCAGAGCCAACTGAACCATCAGATTTGCCGTCTAAGCAACAAAGAGGAAGCTAATGTTTTGTGTACATTTTTGGTCTACCACGAAGCTCTAAGAGATCTAATGCTTGGAGATTACTTCTGAGTAGTCCTAGACAAGGATTTTGTTTATCATCTTAGATTCTATCAATACATAGTGCTTTGATTCATTGAGCTTTGTCTTTATCTTGTGTACCTCTTCTCTATTCTTTTTCTTCTCTTCTATCTCCTATTCTATACTTCCTTCTCTCTCTGATCCCCGATGGATACGACCTTTCGACTAAAACCCCTCTCACTTTGGCCATTATACGCAAACACAGTATAAAAAACCCTAGACTGCATCATCATCAGGCTTTCTTATTAATCTAGAGAGTCAATGTCATATTAGTCATTAGTGTTAGTGTTCATAGTATGGATGGTTCCAAAATACTAGATTTTTGGACAAGTTTAGCCTATTTTTGATATTTTGGATATTATTTCTTGTAAATATCCAAAAAAGATATAGAAAACTTCTAGAATAGAGTGATATGCAAAAATCAAGTTGCTTTTCAACTAGTTTTGGGAAAGCTCATGAAAAAAGAAGGGCTTCCGAAATTGCGCAGCGCACAATCGCAATTGATAGGCAGCAAACAACATTATGAATGGGAAGAAGAAGAAGGAGCAATCTGGGAGAATTCTAACTAGACATCTGTGGGGTTTTACCCCCCTTTTGGAGCCGACGGAACCATCAAATTTGTGGTCTAAACAACAAAGAGAAAGCTAATGTTTGGTGTACATTTTTGGTCTACCACGGAGCTCGAGCATATCTAATGCTTGGAGATTGCTTCCAAGTAGTCCTAGACAAGGATTTTTATTCAGCTTCTCAGGTTCTATCAATACATGGTGATTTGATTCATTAAGCTTTGTCTTTATCTTGTGTATCCCTTGTCTATTCTTTTTATTCTCTTCTATCTTGTATTCTCTACTTCCTTCTCTCTCTGATCCCCGGTGGATACGACCTTTCAACTAAAACCCCTCTGACATTGGCCGCTATACATGAACACAGTATGAAAAACCCTAGAGTGCATTATCATCTGGCTTTCTTTTTAATCTAGAGAGTCAATGTCATATTAGTCATTAGTATTAGTGTCCATAGTATGGATGATTCCAAAATATGGGATTTTTGGACAAGTTTAGCCTATTTTTGATATTTTGAATAATATTTCTTGTAAATATCCAAAAAATGTATAGAAAACTTCTAGAATAGAGTGACATGCAAAAAGCAAGTTGCTTTAGCCAAATTTGGGAAGGCTCATGAAAAAAGAAGGGCTTCCAAATTTGTGTAGTGCACAATTGCAATTGATAAGCAACAAACAACACTTCAAACGAGGAGAAGAAGAAGGAGCGATCTGGGACAATTCTGACCAGGTGTTTTGGGGTTTGCCCCTTCCTTTTGGAGCCAACAGAACCATCAAATTTGCAATCCAAGTAGCAAAGAGAAAGCTAATGTTTAACGTATGTTTTTGGTCTATCATGGAGCTTGAGGAGATCTAATGCTTGGAGATTGCTTGTGAGTAGTCCTAAACAAGGATTTTGTTTATCAAGTTCTATCAATACATAGTGCTTTGATTCATTGAGCTTTGTCTTTATCTTGTGTGCCTCTTGTCTATTCTTTTTCTTCTCTTCCACCTCCTATTCTCTACTTCCTTTCTCTCTTTGATCCCCGCAGTACAACCTTTCAACTAAAACCCCTCTCACATTGGCCACTATGTGCGAACACAGTATAAGAAACCCTGGAGTGTAGCATCATCAGGCTTTCTGATTCATTTAAAGAGTCAATGTCATATTGAGTGTGTGCGATAAGCGAGCTTTTGGGTGAGCTTTTTTTTTTGCAACCTCGAGTTTTATTCCACATAGTCCACTTGGTCCTCTTTTTCTTTTGGGCATATATCAAGTGCCAACGTTGCTCCTCCATTGCCGCCACCACCACTAGCGCTGCCACCATCACCATGACATCCTACTCTCCCCCTCCTCATTAGAACCACAACCAATTATCCTCTCTCTCTCCTCATATGTTGGGGATAAACTACTAATATCGCTCTCCCCTCAATAACATTACTACCACCAACACCGCCACTTTACCACCACATCTTACTCTCCTCCTCATTAGAACCACAATCAATTCTCCTCTCTCTCTCTCTCTCATATCTTGGAGACCCACAACATGCATCTCCCTCTCCTCCTCCCCCTCAATAACACCCTCTCTCTCTCTCTCTGTCTTTTTCACCCCCAGCTCTGACATTTATCATCTCTCTCTCTCTCTCTCTAACCATGCATTAGTACTTCTCTCTCCTTAACTTATTTACATCACTAGATTAAGCGTATATGCTTATCTTTGATAATATTATCACAATGTAAATGGTTCAATTACACATACATATGAGATATCACACTACATATACATTCACAGTCCCCCTCTCTCCCTTTTTTGCACGTATTTTATAATTACATATTGATGTGTTAATAATTTAATTATGCGCACATTAGCAAACTATAAACACATCCACTTATACTTGCACATTGTTCTTTCTTTCTCTTTTGATTAGGCCTACATATGTATTGAAGTTATGCATTCATTTACAATAGACTCTTGCAAGCAATTGCTTCAATCTCCGTAAAATATAGCTCCATATTGCTTTATTACTTGTAGTTGTTATTTCTTTCAAGAATTCTTCATTTTAAGCTCCAAACTTCAACAATCAAATATTTTAATATGCTGATATATTTCACATTGTATTTCATGAACTTACTACAAAAACTACAAAAAAATACTAAATCCACAAATGCATTTGCAAGTTAGTGAACTATTATATGCAAAGTAAATGAACATATTTGTTACAAACATTAAATATCAATCTAGTTGTCCATTGCTAGAGGGTGAAATGGGTGTTCTCTAATAAACTCCTAGAATCCCTCGTGTAATGCATTCTTGTTGGAGGGGAATTCACCTTTTGGTAGTCGAGGAAGATAGAATATCTTCAATATATCTCTCTAAGGGAATGTGAAATTTATTTTGCCAAACAGGGGTTTTCGGCAAACCCTTCTCAGCGAGAGAGAGA